>NW_026775580.1:59465300-60215300 GCF_030987335.1 Cornus florida | reverse complement strand
AAACCGAGTACCAGGCACGTGCTTCAACCTCTCATACTGCTCCTCAATTATTGCCCTTTCTTACATTTTGTTCAGTCAAGTAAGGGATCAATTTATTAAAGGCTGCTCATACTTGTAGATAGAATTAAATTTTTACTTGTGTAGGTATTGGGTTTATGCTTGGCAATCTCGGTCTAAAGTAGTGTGCAAGTTGGGCCAGACCCTACCCCAACCCAAATTCGGGTTGGTTTGGGCCAGCCCAAGGCCAACTGAACCCAGATTTGTCCAGGTTGACCCACTCTCTCTCTCTCTCTGTGAATATCCTACCAAACAAGTATGCAATCGGGTAGGTCAAGCTAAAATAATCCGATACATATAAAGGAAAGGAAGAGAAGTTTAGGCAATAAAATCCGTTGAAAGGAAATATAAAGTTCTAGAAAGAGAAAGTTCAGGCAATAGCTTAGTATGCACTAAAATCCATGAGAAGTTCAGTTGATAAAAATGACATTCATATATAAACAATCAGATACATATAAAGAAAATTAAAAGGAAAGTGAACTTTGTATAGTATATAAGTGATTAAACTTCAGGGTGAGGCTTGCAAATCAAAATCTGCAATAACCCAAATCAAATAGATTTTTTCGATGAACCGTAATCTGATGCGACGCCAACACAAACACACAGCCTTAAACTCCTCCAACAAAACTCAGAACCCTTAAACTTCTTCAACAAAACATAAAATCAACAAACTCATACGTTTTGGGGACAGAGACCTCCTCACAGAATGGCGGTGGTGGATTGGCGAAGGCGACAAAGATCGGAGATGGAGACAGAGACCTTCTCAAAGAACAATGGTGGTGGATTGGTTAAGGCGAGCGAGAATGGAGTGGACTGTTTTAATTGGTCATGGCAGTGAGAGGCTGATCTTCCACTTCTATAGATTGAAAAACTAAGGTTCATCTTCCACTGAGAGCAACTAGGGTTCTCACTTCTCATTCTTGCATAATGATAAAAACGGTGGACTTCTCACAATAGGGTGGTAGGGTTAAGGGTTAGGATTTGGTTATGTGTAATATCAACAGTTGGAACAGATCATTGAACGGTTAAGATTTGTGGGTTTGTTTAATTTTGGGTTTCGGGTTAGGTTTGGGTCTAACCCAAGAGCAACCCAAAATGCACCCAGGTTTTTTGTTTTTTTGATAAGTAAAATGCACCTAGGTTTGAGATTGCCCAACGCGGTTTATGAATTAGTAAACCCCGGCCCAAAATTGGGTTGGTCTTGGGTTAGACCCGAACGAAACCCGAAATTAAACAGACCCCCAAAGCTTAACCGTTGAATAATCTGATCCAACGGTTGATATTACACACACCCTTAACCCTACCACCATATTTGTGAGAAGTCCACTATGTTCATCATTCCGTGAGAACCTTAGTTGCTCTCGTTGGAAGATCAATCCTAGTTTTTCAATGTATAAAAGTGGAAAATTAGCCTCTCACTGCCATGACTGATTCAAACACTCCACTCCTTTCTCTCTCACTTTAGCCAATCCACCACCGCCCTTCTCAAAGGTCTCTGTCTCCATCTCCGATCTCCCTCGCCTTCGCCAATCCACCACTGCCATTCTGTGAGAAGGTCTCTGTCTCCACAAACGTACGTGTTCGTTGATTTTATGTTTTGTTGAAGGAGTTTTAGGTTGTGTGTTTGTGTTGGTGTGGCATCAGATTAGGGTTCGTCAGAAAAATCTATTTGATTCGGGTAATTGTAGATTTTGATCTGCATCAAATATCATTGTCTGCGTCACCTTGGAGTTTAATCACTTGGATACTTTACAAGGCTCTCTTTCCTTTCAATTTTCTTAATATGTATCTGATTGTTTATGTATGAATTTGTCTTTTTATTGCCTTAACTTCTCAAGGATTTTAGTGTATACGAAGTTATTGCCTGAACTTCTCTTTCCTTAGGAAGTGCAGCTTGATTGTCGGGGGAATCAACAGGAAGGTAAAAATAAGGTAGATTATTCGATTCTCAATTTTTGTAACGAATTTGTGTTGGTCTGGGGCTGGGGTTGGGCCTTCCCAACTTGCACCAAGCATCCACTCACTACAATTTCTTAATGATGTAGGTGCTCTTTCAATGTTCTTACAAGAACAAAAATAATGCTGGAACTAAATTAACACTTAACAGCATGGATCATGTTCAAGTGTTCTTGATAACAAAGTTCTAATTTCGACTAAATGTTGAATTAAATTTTATTTCAACAAAAAGTTCCCATCTATCTCTTGTTTAATCTAACATCTTGGTAAACCATTTGTATTCTGCTTGCAGGTATTGAGTCGGTGTATCAGTGGCAGGGAGAGGTAAGAGTAGTTTCCTATATATATGTATGTATAACAAACACCCACGTATTTGAAAATGTAGAGGGGATACTAGTAGTCCTTCTGCCTTAAACTTCCATGAAAGAGGTTTAGAAGTTTTGTTATGCTGTTCTTTCCCCAAAGTTCTATGTGGTTTCTTCCAGATCCAGACAGATTCTGAGGAGCTGCTTATAATTAAGACTAGGGAATCTCTTTTGGAAGCTCTGACTGAGCACGTCAAGTCAAATCACGAATACGAGTAAGTGGTACTGTAATCTTTCCTGCTTAAATAAGCTAAAGCTTGTGCAACACACTCTTCTGCTTAAAATGCAAATTGTTGTGTTTTCCTCTTGCACACAGACATACACCTTGCCCTCCACTCCACCACAGACGAGAGAAAAACCTTCCCCACATCTGGGACCAAAACACCCACACACTACTTGTTACCAGGTTCCCAATCATTTATGCACTTGGTGTCTCTGTTACCAAATGTTAACATCCTTATATTGAAGTAAAGGACTTGAAATAGATGTAAGATTTAACAGTGAGATTTTCTACTCATCCTCTGTGATTTTTGTAATGCTCAGGGTGCCTGAAGTAATTTCCATGCCCATTACTGGCGGCAACATCCAGTACCTAGAATGGATCAAAAACAGCACAAGGGACTGAGTCTTCAAGCTACAAGATCTTGGATGAGCAAGGGGTATGAACACCAACAAAATTGGGACATGGTCGATGCAAATAAGGCCCAACTTGCAAAATGGTGTGGGAGTTTGGTATCAGCTAAAAATGTGTTCGGGATAAATTGAAGATGCTGATAATGTTAATAACTAAACTGAACAAATAGACCTCTCTGTTGTTACTATCTCTGTTCTGTTTTGTTCCTACATTGTGCTGTGTTCTTGTACAGATGATCGATCACTTGAGAAACTGCATATGTGCTTGAACGAGAAACATTCCCAACCCGCGCAAAATCGCAAAGGGTTTAAAACTTCTGCCTCACTTGATTACAGGAAACTGATTTGTGGTCCGATTCGGACCAATTGGCAATCACAAGGGGCCTGGTGTCGACCTTGCGGCACCTTGCGAGTGGTTCAAGCAGTCCAAATACGAAATATGAACTTTGTGTTAAAATTTTACAAGACGTGCAACAATGCAAGCAACATTTTGGCTGTCCACTAATAACTACTGTTTTTTTGTTTTTCAAGTAATCCACCAACTTAGAAGCCTTCATTTGATACATCAAAAGGCCCTCGATATGGAATTGTCCAAAATGTAAGCATAAGTGGTAGGTGCTGGATGATTGTGAGAGCAATTTTACATGCTAATTAGTATCAATCATTTTCAAATTTAAAACGGCATTACCCGCTGGCCTAGTTAGTTGAGTGTCCAGCTTTTCGAGAGAATGTGTTCTAGTTAGTTGAGTGTCAACTTCTCGAGTTATGTCCGTGTCCGAGTCCAGCATACCTATTCCTTTGAAGAATAAAACAATTTTTACACTTTTTTCCTTCCAGATAAAATTGCATTACTCCTTGCCTTCACTTGTTACTAAGAAAAGTTTCTTGCTTCCTAATTAAACTGAACTACAATGTAACACTAATGAGCAACCTTGTTCATACAATTTCACTTACATTCAAATTCTATTGCACTTATCGGATTGACGACAAATTCAAATTCATAAGAACTGCAAGAAGTTTATTTGAGAGTTTATATTTGAAATAAGTTGAGAAATAAGATTGCTTAAGACTGTTTCAAGGGCTAAATTCTTCCAAGGGAAAACATGTTTCCATATTTCTACACTTGTCAATCCAGGAAAGATACGGCATTCTGATTACAGCTTTTCATTGTCAACATTTTGCATCGCACGTTGTTTAAATCATGGATGCCCCACGGATGAAAGGCAAAACATTGCATTTCCTTTCACAACCATTCCAATTAGGGCAATTGCCAGTGTTGCTGCTATTTGCGCTAGCCCCCACTCCCATTACGGTGCTAGGCGCCTTTGTTTCTGTAACAGAGCAGCAGTGTCCTGCTCACCAAGTTTACGAAGCTGATCAAGAGAGCTACGAAATTCAAAGAAATTGTCTCAATCTTTCCATAAACTTGCAAACAGTAGTTTGCCCCGGAACAGATCTAGAACTACACTATGCACTCGCCCCCACTCCTTGTTTTCTCTCAGCAGGCAATTCACTGACATTACTTTATACACTAAAATGTATTTCTTACAAAGGAAACAGTCAGCCCAATTTTCCTGGTTGCAAGAACCCCAAAGGTGACAAGATTACATAATACAACCTTTTTATAAGAGTTCAAAGAGCAAGCATACGACGTTACATGATGATGTTGACAGCCCGTCATTTTCCAGTTTTACACGGGCAACTGATAGTGTTTAACCCTCTGCTTAATCCTAACTGCTGATCCTCATCCAATATATGTTGGTTGCAGAACCACAAGATACATATGGTGCATCATGGATATTACCATATCGAATGCTTCATCCCAAGGCCATTGGTTGTTAATATGAGGCCCTTGTAACGGTTTAGGTACTCCTACACACCGAAAAAGAAAGATTACTGACCAAGAGGAAGTAGAAGTGTAGAATAGCTAAAGAGTTTCATGTGGAAGAAAAAAAGGAGAAATTCTCACAATGATATTGTAATCATAGGCTTGTAGCATCCCTTTATTGTCATATTCTTGTCTTCTGATAGGATCACTAAGAACTGTTATAAAAAATCAAACACTTCATTGTTAGATATAAATTAATTCGTTATACCATCTAAACTGCTATTTCTTAACATGTATTTCAAAAACATCCAACAGAAACTAAAAAGAAATTGGTAAGCAGCAAACAGAATGCCCTAAACCAGTTACAGACCTAGAGATCATGATAATGGTACCATTCAGCTAGGCCAAGAATCTAGAATAGCCACACATTTTAAAAGTAGGATCAAACATAGTCGAGGAGGACTAATTTGCAAGTGTATGGAGTATATAGCTCTACCTAACTTATATTTCTCTCTATTTCTGAAAAGGTGAACATTCTGATTTCTCAAGTGTCAAGCCAAAAGGCTCCTGTCCAACTATTCAATATCTACAAAAAAGTTGTACATGGATATCTGAGTCGGACACTCGACCCTCTTTGACCCTTCTCAAGGCATTCTACGTGCATCAAATGGCTTTTCCTAGTATGGTAACGGGTCTCAAGAAAGAAAAGGGGTCAAGCTACCCCTTTGCATAAGATAAAAAGCTTCCTTCATATGCAAGATCCCAAAAGATTAGGCACAATAAAACAGTAAAGAAAGTGATACCATGGGTTCTAAAGGGGAAAGGCAAGATTAAGGGCATGACTTTTATCGCTTGTCAATCAATAATATAAAAGATCAGGCATGTACTGTCACCTATAGCAAGAGTAGATTAAGCAAAACATAGGGAGTACACATAATTCAACAACAGGGCAAGTAATAATATAGGACCGAATTGATGTTCTCTTTTTCTTCTTCCTCTTCATTTTTTTTTTTTTTTTTCTCCCTCAGATAGTTGATAAGACTGATAAGGAAGGAAAATTGTCCACTTTAGATGAATTGTTAAGGGAACCAAAAACATGCCTTGCTAATCCAGGAAAAATGCACCCTCTAAAGAGTGATGAAATCTGCTGAAAATACTGATAGGGAATAGGGTGTAATTCGCACACATGAGCTGCACGTTTTCCAACGTTATTTTTGGACAAGAGGAAAAGAGAAATAGAATTAGGAATTTTTGTAGCTTAGGGCTACATTATTATGTTCCTAATTATTTTTGTATTTTTCTATTTTAGGGATAATTTAGTGTTTTTCATATATCAGGATTTGCTTAAGGTTTTGCCTATATAAAGGCTTCTTTGTAAATGTACAATTCAGTTTTGAGAATACTGAATATTATCGTTGAGCATGCGAACTCGCTTTGTGTCTCTTCTCCTTCCTTGTTCTTGTTGTTCTTAATCCCTCAGTCTTTCTAACCTACCTCCTCCAATCTATTTTATCACCTCCTTCGTCTGTCTTTTCACCTCCTTTGTCTCGCCTCATCTCATCTTCTCATTCTCATTCTCATCCCCTTCTTTCTTTCTGGTTACTATTGGTTAGTAAATAGTGTATTCATCTTCTTCCACAATCAATTTACGTACCACCTACCTGCTCCATCTCTCTAGCTGAATTCGCCATTACTTTAGACCCATGACCCACCATCACTTCCATCTATCTCCCTATAAGACAAGTCCATTAAACCCATTCCAACCATCCTTTCACAAAACTCTGAACCAAAATGAAGCCTACAGTTCATTTATATCTATATATGCATATTTACACATACAGCGCTACATACTTCCCTATTAGCCGAGATCCATTGTCTAAAGATGCCTAAAAGCAAATGGGTCTCATAATTGCAGTGCTCTTCTCGCCATCTAGCAAAAATAGGTGAAAGATGATGTATATTTAATGTAGTGGGTGATAATATGCACAGTAGATGGTGGAGAGGTGGCTAATAAAGGTGGTTCTCTAGGTAGTTAAGGGTTTCTTTAAGGAATTATAAATAGAGAGAAAGGGACTGGCATTAAAAAGGAAATAAGGAGTTAAAAAGAGGGGTATAATGGTCTCTCTTTTATTTTATTTTTTTATAAAAATTACTAAAATAACTGGAGGAAAAAAACAACAAACTTACAAGCTCTGGTGACCGCATCTAACAGGATTGTTTGACAAAGGACTTCAATGTAAGTTACCCTAAATTCATCCATCAAAAAAATAATTCCATAGTCAAATGTGTGTAATATTCACAAATTGATATGTTTTAGCAGAGGCCACTTCAGTAATGGACACTTTTTTCACTAGATTTGGGTTTTTTAAAGGAAGACTAAGAGTTCAATGGACTTTGAAGGGACTGCATGTAATTTAATTTTGCAAACTTACCATTAACTTAACTCAATTAATATAAATACAGCAATTTGAAAAGGAAAAAATATATATTGAGTTTTTTTTTTTTTTTTGGAGGGGGGCTCTAATTCCGCCCCTGTATTTTTTTTTTGATAATTCCACCCCTGTATAAACTACAAAATGAGCTAGATAGGAGATAATATACTCCTTAAACATGCATGGATACATACCCGTATCGAACACACATACCCGTCCTCGTAACATAGGTTTCACTCCAAACTGATCTGGTGAACTAAAAAACGAACATACACCAACAACCTGAACCCTTTGGTCTAAACTTCTGCTTCATCGATATATTTCCCCCTCAATCCAAAACAAGCATAACTAATGACCTTATAAGTTTTGCATATGATAAACAAAACTGATTTACTAAACCCCAATCTTCTAGCGGAAATAAATTCACTATTTATTGGTCCAAGCGTTCCCTGAATTAATAAAATAAACATATAGGCTTGATCAAGCTACATGTTTCCATGGTTTATCGTTGCTGAAAGGAAGGCCTCAACAAATCAATGTCTATATATAAACATCAATGTTTCAGAACAACTAAAAAACAAAATAAAAATAAACAGCACAAGACTGACCCTGGTAAGCTTCGTTTATCTCTTGAAATCTTGAAGTAGCACAGTCCTGCTCTTTTTGCTTATCAGGATGCCACTTCTGCACAAAAGAAGCAGACCAGTTTATAATTGCCAAACAAGGAAAATAATGTTTCAGCTAAAATATTTGGACCATAAAGTATATGTAAAACCTCAAAAATGACAAGAAAAATAGCATCAGAAAGATGTGAACGCGCGTTCGCATTAGATTTGATTATAAGCAAATTTGACCAATTAAGCATATGGGTCTTTAATTTAATAATAACAAATGCAAGAAAAAACAGCACAAATTTGACCCATGAGTATATGTATAACCTCAAAAATGACAAGAAAAATAGCATTGTGCGTGCGCGAGAACGCATTGGATTTGATTATAAGCAAATTTGACCAATTAAGCATCTAAAGTATGGCTCATTAATTTAATAGTATCAAATGCAAGAAGAAACAGCACAAATTTGATAAATCAAATACAAACCAAAGCGAGACGGATATAGTTGTTTCTGATGGTGTCCTCCGTAGCATCATAATCCACTTCCAATATTCGATAGTAATCCTACATATAGAATCAAAAAGCGCGTCAGAAATAGAATCACAAAATTAGAAATAAATACAGAAGTTATATATATATATATTTCAAAAACACGAAATTGATACGAAAGCGATAGGTATATGTATGTGTATGTAAATAAACCCTAGTTTTGCTAAATATGATAAACTTACTTTGGGTTTAGACATAACAGAGAAGAAATCGAAGTTTATATGAGAGTCTTCTTGTTTTGTTTCTTCGTTTTCTCGAACAACGTCGTCCCATTCGTCCCACATCATGTTCGCGGCTTTCGGAATCGCAAAGGCGCAAATGCGAAATTGAGTGTGTGTGTGTGTGACAGAGAGAATGTGTGGTGTGTGTGTGTGTGTGTGTGTGACGGGGAGAGAGAGAGAGAGAGAGAGAGGGAGAATTCCTTGCGTTCTTTCTGTGTATGGGCTTAAGATGCGTACTCACTGTTTGGCAAATTTTATAATGGAAAATTCTGGAGAACACCTGAACGTTTATCCTTCTTTTCTTTTCTTTTCTTTTCTTTTCTTTTTCTTTTTAACCATCATTCACGGTATTAAAATAAGGGTCAAATTACATAAAACACCCCCCGAGCCCCGAGGTTAGCCATCAGCCATAAAACCAAAAGGGTCAAGTTGACCATTTTTTACTTTAGAGTTAAACCATTTGTTTTAAAAAAAAATTTAGAAAGTATTGTGTATTGGTAAGTTACAATTTTGCCCCTCAAAAAATCTAGTTGGGCTTCCTTTCTCTTTTTTCCCATATATATAACATGTGTGTGCGTGTATAGAAAAGCTTGTCTCTATATTTTTTGGACAATAAAAGTCCCTAATTTTGGTCATTTCATATTTTAATTTTGTTTTTTTTATTAATTTCATTTTGTCGCTATATGTAACATGCTAACAACACTATACTTTCCGGGCAGCCATGATTTCGACAAGATCATTTATTCCCCCACCACCACAATCTCCACCCCCGCAACCACTACCGTCGCCGGCACTATGAGTATTTCGGTAGATGAACCGCCACCCCTACGAGTAATAGTATGGCGAATCAACCACCACCAACTCCACACCCAAAACCACCATCACCACACCCAAAACCACCATCACCACTTTGCATTTGGGCAAATGAATCAGTACCGACACCATCATCTCCAACCAACAATCACCACCAAACAATGTATTTTAGGGGTGGCAAAATGGGTCGCAACCCATCAACCCGCTTTTTAATGGTCTTGGGTAAACCATATTTACAATTGGTCAAAAATGAGTTGGGTAATGTTTAACCACTTAATTTAAAGGTGAAGATGGGTTGAATATAGATACCCATATTTAACTTATATTTCACCTATCACATAATAAACCCACAACACACATCTATTCAATATTGCACTCAACTCATTTCTCTCTCCCTCAAATTATGTCTCTCACATCATCTCTCTCTCAATTTGTCTCTCATCAATCCCCCCTCTCTAAGTTTCCCTCTCTATAAATTTCTTTTCTTTCATTCACTTCTCTCTCTAAAACGAGTTGATAAATATTATATTTAACATTGTTTTTTTTATTTGTTACTAAGCATTAAATAAAATTTTAAAACCTTCCGAAAAAAATATTAAAAATAAAAAAATTAATTAAAAAAATAAATTTTAAAATAATTTATTAAAAAATTAAAACAATTAAAAAATTTTAAAATTTTTTAAAAATTAAGTAATTAAAAATAATAGTTAAAAAATAATAATTAATGGGTCCACGGGTCATAATGGGTTGACCCTATACAATTTTGACCCGCCCATTTTTAACCCATTCTAAACAAGTTGAATATTGGTCTTGACCCATACTTGACCCACCCATTTTCAACACAACCCAAACTCAGCCCAACTAGTCCATTTGCCACCCCTAATTATGGTGAATGAACCAACACTGTCACCACCACCATCTTCACCTCCATGGGAGGAACTATTCATGGGCTAATCTAGGCTATAGCCCAAGTATAATGAAAAATATATATTTAGTACTACTATTCCTATAAGCTTATGTACTATTCTTCCTCTTTCTTACAAACCATTCAGCCCAGCCCAATCCATTGTAAAACATAACTGGGCCAACCTAGGAAACCCTAACCATGTCAAGTCTGAATTATGTGATAATTGTGATCCATTCTCGCCATGTTATCTCAGTAGCCATATGATCTTTCTCTAACCCTAACCCCAACACCCTCTGCAAACCCTAATATATCTTCTCAATGACGAAGGTCAATACACATCGTTCCTTATTCATGATCTAAACTCTAAGATCATTCAACCCAATATCATTCGATTTCTAGGAAGAAAAGCTCATTTTGAGTTGTCAGTATTGATCATTTGCTTTGAATCATTGCTTAAAATCGTTTATTTCGAGTTTAGAAAGATATTTTTTGTTTTCAGTTGTAAGTATTGTGCCATTATCGTTTGGTTTTAAGATTTAAAGTAGATTGTTCAACATTTTTTGCTATTCTAAATTTTTTTTCATCAATTTTGTTGCCACTGCATACTAATTATAACACATTTCTTGAGGGTTTTCGTTAGTTGCTACAAACTTTTGAGGTTTTTTTCAAAAACTGTTGCAAAGTTTAGTGATTTTTTACGGGTGCTTTTCATCAAATTTGAGTCATTAAATTAGTTCCAATTTCATATGCTACCTCCACTGGTTTACCATTATTTAAATGTTCATTGATATTGTTGTTGTTATCATTATTATTTTCTTTGCTTGAAATTTTTTTTTTTCAGTAAATCATCTGTTTGAAATTTTGTTCATGTACTTTTCATTATTGTAGTTTCACAAATTGATAGATTTATAATGAGTTAGCAAGTCAATTCCACTCCATGAGTAAAAAAAAAAAACAAAAAATTGTAATCTTACTATTTACTTTATCCTGACTCTGCCCCTGCTCACTTCTAAACCACCGCCACCATCTCCAGCCCCACAACCATCTCCACCATCTCCAACCCAACAACCACCACCACCAAAATGCTATCGCCGATGATGCCGTATTGCAAAAGGAAATGAAGTTTTGGAGCTCAAGCCAATCGCATTGGCTTGTTTTGATTATAGTAGATATCGCAAACGCATTGAGCAAGAGTTGGGAAATGTGATTTGGTTTTTGAAATTACATGAATGCACACAATTTATTATGATGTGGTTATATCTAATGAGGTCAAACTTGTCCAAAAAACATGGAGACACGTTTGAGGGGAGGGGAAGAGAAGTGGGTATGGTAGTGTGTAAGTGGGTAACGGATCTAAACAAAATAAGGTTATTTTTGTATAGGTAAAGATAATAATTTAAGTTTAATGAATAAATAATTCGATTTTCTCACAAAAGAAGATTATTTTGGTTCAATTAAATTTTTACCCCTATTTGGTTTGACATTCAACATGCAGACGGAGGTCATCCGTCAATTCAATGAAACCACAAGGCTAGTTGACAAATATAATGCGCCAACTTCTATCAGCATGCAAGAGATGAAACTCTGGAGGGTAGTTTATGTAATTTGAACCGATAAATCGAATCGGACCAAATTGGATTATAAAGTTTGGTTCCATTTTTTCATGATTCGGTTTAGTTACAGTTCAGTTACGATTTGAAGTTCTACTAGACCAAACCAAATCGAACCGAATCTTTTTATAAGTTGTATATATATTTTGTAACTATATAAATAATAAAATAATAAGATTAACTTTTTAACCACTCAATTATATATCATAATAGGTTGAATTATAACAAAATTTAGAATCGTGAAATTAAACTGAACTAAGGCTGCGTTTGTTTGGACGTAAAATATTTTTTTCGAAAAAGATTTTTTTTTTTCAAATAAAATAGTTTTTATTTTTATTTTTACTCATTCGGTATTTGGCAAGGTCTAGGTTGAGGTCAAGTTTATTGGACGAAACATGAAAAATAATTTGCTAAAAATTGACGAGTAAGTTATATTTATTATAATTTAATATTTTTTTTCTTCGTAAATATTTTATGATAATAAAATATTAAAAAATAAAAAAATATTTAAAAAAAAAATATTTTACATCTAAATAAACGAGCCTAAACTATTTTCTCACGATTTTACTAGTTGGTTTCCATTGATTTTACGATTCCATTTGATTTTCGTTTTTATAAAATTGTAGGGAACAATTTGGTTCTAATTTTTTTTCAAATCGGTCGAATCTGATTGGCTTGGCGTGAAATGACATTTTGTGATGTCCTGGAAAATAAACAAAAGCTGTCCATGTGACAACTTTCTAAATTGATTCTGTGATGACCTGGCATAAATATGCTGAGCTGTCACACACCTCGCGAGTTCCATTCTGGCCTCGTGTTTCTCGTGTGAATCGTACGTATCAAAGAATACCCATTATCCAAGGACATTCGTAATACCATCACCAATAAAGGGCCATATTCGCAAATACATAAAACACTACCAACCAATCAACTTGTCAAGCCCGCACAAACCATCACCAGGAGAGAAAGCGAGACCTCACTACCTTCCGAAAATTTCCCCTCCTTTCCCTCCCCTACGGACTAACCATCTCCCTCCTCGTTTTCATCGCTCTCTCATTCTTTCTCATGGCGTCAATCTCAGGTCTGTGTTCTTCATCGTCAACATTCAAACCAGAAAAATTCATCTCCAGAACAACAAAACCGACTTCATCGCTCTCACTTCGCAAAGAATTGCTTGCATTTCCGAATCGATCGAAGCTCTCCGATCGATGTTGCGATCGGACTTCGAATCTTTCAGTTCATTCCGTCGCTCGGGACATTCCGGCGAGTCTGTCGAAGACCGACAACGAAAGTCCATTCAACGAAAAGAAAGGGTTAGAGAAAGACGCCAGAGCGCTGTGGCGAAGATACGTGGATTTGTTGTACCAGCACAAGGATTTAGGGTTGTATTTGGATGTGAGTAGGATAGGATTTACGGACGAGTTCTTGGAGGAGATGGAGCCGAGGTTTCAGGCCGCATTTCGAGCTATGGAGGAACTCGAGAAAGGCGCGATTGCGAATCCTGATGAGGGGCGAATGGTCGGTCATTACTGGCTGAGGAGTCCTCGGCTCGCGCCGAACTCGTTTCTGAGATTGCAGATTGAGAACACGCTTGAAGCTGTCTGCAAGTTTGCGGACGAAGTCGTCAACGGTAAGGTCAGTTTCTACTCAATTTCAATTCACTGCTTTCTATGAAGTTTTCAGATTCTAGAGAATCGTCTGGTCACTGAGTTATTATGCTAGAAATGTTGATGAGTTCAACTTTGATCGTGGGCACCAATATATACATTTGTATCCATATTTATGTGTGTGTCTGTGCGCGCTGGTTTGATCAGTTTATCTACTGTGTTCTTATCTGACATTGAAATGCAGATTAAGCCACCTTCTTCTCCAGAAGGCCCAGAAGGTCGGTTTACTCATATACTCTGTGTTGGGATTGGAGGTTCTGCTCTTGGACCGCAGTTTGTTGCGGAGGCACTGGCTCCCGATAATCCTCCTTTGAAGGTATATGGAAACTTTTTTAATGATATTTTTGCTACTGTTTTAATTTGTCATTCTTATTAGCTATTGTTATTCTTCTAAATTTCTAATTAGGCTCCTGCTACTTCGATTTTTGAACTATTTCTAGTTATATTATATTATATATATATATATATATATGTATATAGATTTACCTCATATATTTTTGTTTCCTGTTTGCATGTTATGAATCTTGTCACTTACCAGAAAAGGGTATGAATCTTGTATGATCAAGTGATTAACGCGTGGATGACATCCTTTTTTCTTTTCTTGATCAACTTAGTAAGGTGGTCTATATTACTCCTGCTAATGTATTATCAGTTATCACTAGGTTTAGTTTTTCAATTTTCTTCTTGTGTATGACTGCCAAATTCTTTGAACAGAATTGGCTGAATGATCCTTGTAGTAAGTATTTAGAAGGGATCCAAGATGGGTGAAAATTTATTGGCTGATATTTATCCACTACGAGTGTTGCAATAAATTCTGGTTGTAAGTGGCTGGGGGATGCAACATCCTTTTTTCTTTTCTTGATCAACTTAGTAAGAAGGTCTATATTTCTCCTGCTAATGTATTATCAGTTATTACTAGGTTTAGTTTTTCAATTTTCTTCTTGTGTATGACTGCCAAATTCTTTGAACAGAATTGGCTGAATGATCCTTGTGGTAAGTATTTAGAAGGGATCCAAGATGGGTGAAAATTTATTGGCTGAAATTTATCCACTACGAGTGTTGCAATAAATTCTGGTTGTAAGTGGCTGGTGGATGCAAAGTGCTCCCAGAGGCAATGCAAACCTTGACAGCCTTGCTGGGTAAAATGTATATTTCTCATGCAGTACTTGATAGTTAAATAACTTGTAGACTAATTTATTAAATTTGACTTGTTTTATCATATTGAAGACCGTCTGGCTAATGTTTTCTGTTCCATCACTGCCTCAGACTCTCAAAGTGCTTCCAGCCTAATAATGCAGTCAATTCTATTATGAGATGTCAATCCTCAAATAGTATAGTGAAATAAATAAATTCTATGCTCACGATTGATTGATGTCCCAACATTGCCCAATAAGCTTAATGTTTGTGATTAAGATGGCATAATATTTCCCTTTACATTTAACAATTTCAAATATCAGTTATTGTATATGCAACTGCATTCTATCTTTTATTTATCATTGATTACATACATACATACATATATATATTGTAAATGCCGACCCCATTCGTATGGGATAAAGGCAAGGATGACGATGATATGGATGCAGAAGCATCTTCTATCTGTTGTTTTGGAGGGAGCATTTTCCTTACAGTTTCAATGATTTTATATATTTAAATATTAGATTCCCCTTGAGGACTGGGTTCCTTAGCAATATCTATGAACTAAAGAAAATGTCCTTGCCACCAATTGTGAATAAATAATCCTCCTTACTCATGCTGTTTATTCTGGCCAACACCCCCACCGCCCCCACCCACCCCCCCCCCCCCCCCCCCCCCCCCCCCCCCCCCCCCCGGGTCTGTCCGTCTGCATCCCTCTCTATCTCTCTCTCGTGTTTGAGCCTGTGTGGATGCCTGGATAATGTTTTCTTTCCATGTTGCCAGATAAGGTTCATTGACAATACAGATCCAGCTGGCATTGATCATCAAATTGCACAGCTTGGCCTTGAGTTGGCTTCTACTCTTGTAGTAGTGACTTCAAAGGTCTGGAAATAATCTCTTATTTATTTATTTGTTAATTTGGGTTTTACAGTTGTCTCCTATGTCTTATTTGATGTTGTACTATATTGTACCCAGAGCGGAGGTACTCCAGAAACTAGAAATGGTTTATTGGAAGTACAGAAGGCCTTTCGTGAAGCTGGCCTGGAATTTGCAAAACAGGTTTTGATCTCAGGTTCTTGTTTCTGCTTTTATTTATTTTCTGCTCTCTTCAGGGTATAAATATAAAATTCTGTTTTGGTATGAAACTGGAGATAAAGTTCAGAATATTGCGGTTCTTGGTTGAGTTTCCTATGTAGTTTGGAATCCTCTTTTAGTTGCTTCTCTCTGAACTTCTTGATATCCTTCTGTAGTTCCCTCATATTTCTTGATTTCAACTGTCCAATATATTTGAGTTTTTACGCAAAGGAAATTTTCTGTCCCTAAAAATTTCTTACTTCTTAATTGCACTTGCTTTCATCATCTTTTCTTTTGTTAAGTCACATACGTGTCCATTTGTATAGTTGGGGACTTCAAGCCTTCGCCTTCCATTTGGAAGGAAGAGGAGATACCACTTGGGCGAAGCCTTTTGTGGTACTTGGTTCCATACTTGCTATATTTAATATGAATTAGTACTTAAAATTGTTATTATTAAACAAAATCTCAAGGCTCAATCAAAATTTCCAGGAATATAATATATATGCCAATACCTGAGCAACCATAAAAATCCATATTGTTTCTAATGCTTCTAAGCATCAAAATTGTTACAACAAACTATCAAGTATTATCTTTTTAACACTTAAACAAACTTATATAGATGAAGCTACAATCTGATATTCTGACAGTATGTTTGCCAACACAGTAATGTATTTGTATTCTATGCATGTCGAACTCACAATTTATTCCAGATTTCTGGCCCTACCTTAACAAATATTAGATAACCTGCTGGTATACATTGGGTCGTTTGCCACCAATAATTTTTTGGATATCATCCAATGAATGGGAAGCCAATTAGTTTTTTTTATATGCAATTTCCTCCCTTCTCTAACTGTGAAGGCGTGTTTTGTTGCTTATATCCGTTCTTGCACAGGGTGTTGCTATCACACAAGAGAATTCATTGTTAGACAATACTGCCAGAATTGAGGGTTGGTTAGCTAGATTTCCTATGTATGACTGGGTGGGTGGTAGAACTTCTGAAATGTCTGCAGTTGGTCTACTTCCAGCAGCACTTCAGGTGAGTGATCTTTAAATTCAGAGTTTGATCATTTTTAGAACTATTATACTTATTAGCAATTCTCGTTCCAGGGAATTGATATTAAAGAAATGCTTGCTGGTGCATCGTTGATGGACGAGGCAAATAGGACCACTGTGGTAAATCTGTCATTAATTTTTTTCTTGGACATGATCTTCTAATTGTAATTATAGTCTTGTTAACAGTATAGGATAAAGGAGTTTCTACTTTATAGAGTAATGGAAAATGCAATTTCTCCTCTCCTCATCCTCCTGATTCTTCCTTTTCTTTATATTTTATATTTGAAAAGGTTCCTCTTTCTGGCTATGTAACGAAAATGCTTCTGTTTCTAAGTCCTCAATCCCAATTGGATGCAGTGTTGTGCATACCATCTTTTGAGGTTGAATGATCTTTGAATGTTGTTTCCTGGAAAAAGTCCTGGTACACGTGCAAGGTCCATTTATCACTGCAGAAGCTTAGCAGGTTAATTATTCAAGACATAACCAGATGTAAACTTAGCATAAATATGAAGTTAGAGTAATTTTGTTCTCACAAACAATGAAGAAGTGAATTTAAATTCACTAATTATAATGTAAAAAATGTGGTTTGAATTTACCATAATCAAAGTTATGCTTGTAAAGGACCTTTCAGTAAGCTATTATTTATGCTTTTCATGCTCATCAACTTTTCTTATGCCGGGCTTCTGAATTCAGTTGTTTTGAAGCAGTAACTCTTTGCAAGGTCCTTTTCATTTAGCTTTGCGCAATGTAATTCATCAGTTCATATATTTGTTGTTTTATTATGTTTGAGTGTCTACGTATTGTTTTTTATAAAAAGGCCCATAAATTCCAGCACTTTAGTTGATTTGTAGTATCATTGGAAAGCAACTGGGACTATCTATTTCCTTCTCCACAATATACTTGTGGAGGCTCTTACCTGGTAGCAGTTCCTTCTAATAAAATTTAAGCTTCTACTTCTATTGTGAGCAATATGCACTTGATGAGAGAAACATCATTGACTGTGAAATGACTTAACTTGTTTGATTTATAGATTGTATTTTCATAGAATCCCACTTGATTAATATCTTTTGTTCAGATACGGAATAACCCTGCAGCATTGCTAGCTTTGTCCTGGTATTGGGCTTCTGATGGAGTAGGATCCAAGGTGTTAACTGCTTCAGTGAATTTATTATCAGCATTCTGTCTTACGTAGTTTTCCTTTGCAGTTTCACTCATAAGTAGATGTGCTTGTCTTCCTTTGGGCTTCTGTAGGATATGGTTGTCCTTCCTTACAAGGATAGCCTACTATTATTTAGTAGATATTTGCAGCAGTTGGTCATGGAATCGCTTGGGAAGGAATTTGACCTTGATGGTAATCGGGTAAGTTCAACCATCTCATGTTAATTTTTTTGGTTTGTGTTTCTATTTTTAAGTTGTTCGTTGATGCATTGTGGGCAAATTTTTTGAAGATTTTATTTTTGCTTGCCTGGTGGAAACTATTAATGCTATGTATTACTGGGTCAAGCGTTGCTTGATTTTGCTCATGAAAATCCAATTGGGTTTATTATTTTGTCAGAGGATATAATCTTCAAATTTTGTTTGTCCATATGCTTTGTTATTCTTGCTGCCCAGTCTTAGAGAGAACCTCATAATATCTGTTAGGACTAAAATCAATTTAGGTAGGTCACGATGTATATATATGTATATTGATAATTCTGCACCTCCTCCTTATGAAGTCACAGAAGATATTACTCAAGGTAGTATACATTCTTTGTGCCAAAAGGTAGAAAAGAAGCAGTATGATTTCCTTCAAGGGGATGGAGAGGAGTTCAAATGCCTTTTATTTCTTTTTTTCTTTTCTGATAAGTAAAAAAAAAAAAAGGAGATCCAATTTGAAATCCTTTCCCACCCGTTTGAAGGAAATGCCATCTTGTTGTTTTAAATACGGTATGCTCTCCGATTCAAGTAGTTGCTTTAGGAGTGATATGTTGAAGGTGTTTAATTAGGCTTTGGGAGTGTGGAAGACCATTTGAAGGGTTTGCTCAAAATGGTGATAATTAGTAGGTGTCAGGGGGAGGATTAGGAAACACTTGGTAGCATTCATCCACACCTTTTTGGCTTCCTATAGATGAGGAACTTTAGTTGCAAATGTTCATGGTATTGACACGAATAAAATTCTTTGGGATGTCTGATTTCATAGTAATGATTAGGGGGTTGAGTTAGTGGTTAATTTCTTGGAGCATTTATTAGAGAGGTTGAGGACTGGCATGATTATCTAGTTACTTTGTATTCTGTTTCTATCTGAGACCTAAAATAACATTTCAGCATCTCTAGTAAGCCAAAGTCATTAGTTAATAGATTATCTTCAGTTCCTTCCTCTTTATCAACCAAAATTTGATGATTCAGATACTATTTCAAATATAATTTTCCATCTTCATAATGTATTCTTCACTTGTTATTGATAACTAAAAATTTGGAGGCAACATATTGTTTTGTTTTATGATTATACCTGATGTATTATAAGCGTCCAGTTATTCTGATGCAAGACGTTGTTACCCGTCTGCAATAGACAAGATAAGTCTAACGTTGGATATGGTGGCAGATATGAGAAGTGGCCAAACTTTGTGATGGTTGCTCTTCATTAATCATGGTTAGAATAAATTTAGCAGTTCTTTTGGTTGATGATTTTTCTTATTAGCTTAAACTGTGAGTGTTCAAGCATGATTTTCCAAGATACCTTGTCAAACCTACACAATGATATTAACTGCAAGGTTTCAACCCAAGGGCATCTTGGTAATTTTGAGGATAACAACCTATTAATGTGAGTTTAACAATTTACTCGAGGGTTCTTATTCACAGATTTCTCACAAAGCTCAAGTACTCGAAGTTCATGTTCACCCATGGATTATAATGATGGAAATATGGAGGTCAAGATCATGGTTAGTATAGGTTGAGTGTTAGATTTGAATGTAAAATAAAGCATGATGCATGTGTTTTGAAAGCTGAAGTCTGGGACTCTAAAAATGGACTTAGGACCAAATGAATTAATTTCATATCATATTGTGGCCCCTAGAATGACTGACATTACCCTTGGACTTAGATGATTTAAATTATAAGGGTAAAATGGTCATTGAACTTGGTGAAAGTCACTTATCAAAAAAAAAACTTGGTGAAAGTCACTCTGAACTTCAAAAAGTTCAAATTCAAGATCATAAGTGACTTAAATGTCTTCATGGTTTGAACTGGACGCCTTCATGGCCTATGACAAATGAACTGAAATGCAAAAAAAGTTATAGACGTCTATAATGGTTTTACTGACATCAATACCTTCATGCTTTGGCAAGAAACTGCAGTGAGAAGTTTTCAGAAGAAGTCGTTATAAATGTCTACGGGCTTAAAATGCTCTCTGGTCTACTTATATTAAATAAATAAAAATCTGCAGATTCAGTGTTTTCTTTTTATGAAAATGTCTTACAGACTTCTATATCACTTAGACTTTTTGCCTTCCCGATTCTAGACTTGACCGAGGAGGCAATTTCTGAGCTTAACTCCTACAAACGTCTACTCGAAAGGGTGCAGATGTCTAACTATAAAGATGTAAGGAGTCATAGACGTCTATACAGACACAAACAGACGTCTATATGAGCACCAACTTTCGCCATCCGGGAAACCAAGTAGGCCTCCAAGTGCTATTACAGACTTTTCCCAATGAGGCTATAAATAGAAGGTCCTTGGCTCACTACCCTCATCTATTAACTGCTTTACTAAATTAGGGTATACATTTAAATATTTTTGAGCTTTCATCGCTTGCTACATCCATTACTCTAGAAAGAGCTTTGATTTGTTCTATCTATCCATTGAGGGAAATCTTGTGTACTTAAATCTTTCTATTCTTGAAAGTGTTGTAAAAGGGTTGGTGTAGCCCTTGAAGTCTAGGTGAGGTGTTCACTTAGCAAAGAGAGACAAACTTATGAAGCTTTGTAAAGTTGCTTTCCACCTGTGAAGGGAAGATGTGAAATTTTCTCTCCACAAGTGAAGGAGAGTGGTATAGTGGATTTTGGAATCCTCAAGAAGTGCTCTTGAGGGATGGAGTGATGGACATAAGCGGCGGTGCCAAACCAGGTTACGACTTGGTGTTCTCGTGATTGTGTTACTGTCAACTATTGTGCATGTCATATGTGATGCGGACCTATTATATATAATTTCTATGCTAGGATAACCACCAAGTTTGTTACTATAACTGTAGCTCTTGAAGTAGATTGAAATGCAACCCAATTTCCTTCTCGTCTCTTTGGTTTATTGTCTAGTGCTATCCACGGAATGTTACTTTGCATTTTATTAGGTTTGTGCCCTGAGTGGAATCTTGCTGCCAATATAGGTTCTGCAAACCTTGTAACCTTCTATGCCAATGTTATAATACGGTATGTTCTCTCTTCTTGACATTTTACACCTTCCTTTTTTTCCTGACAGGTGAATCAAGGTCTCAGTGTATATGGAAATAAAGGGAGCACAGATCAGCATGCGTGAGTTTTCATTCCCGTGTTGTAAATTTAATCATTTATATGTAGGTGCCAACTATGGTTAAGCCTTCCATGTATTCTGCAGCTATATTCAACAACTGAGAGACGGTGTGCACAATTTCTTTGTGACGTTCATTGAAGTGTTACGCGATAGACCTCCAGGTCATGATTGGGAGCTTGAGCCAGGGGTCACATGTGGGGACTACCTGTTTGGAATGCTACAGGTTAGCTTTCTAATCTAGTTATAAGCATTGTGGTATCAGGATACTGTCTGTGGTTTCTATGTGAAAAATTCCAAGGTGGGCATAGTGACTGACTGCAGTAGAGGTCTGGTGGCTGAATCTTTTTCTTTGATAATGTGCTACGTTAGGGATGGAGGAAAGCTAAAGTCAGATCCTCTTACTCAACTATATTTTTATATTAATTGTGAAAACTCTTCTAAAGATATGTGTGTGTATCTTGCATACCCAAAGAGGAGGAAAGAAAAGAGAAAGAAGGAAAGAGAAGGAAAGAGGAAAGAGAACTTTTCTGACATTCTGGTAGTAGTCATAATTTTCCACGAGGTTTGTAGTGAAATGGGATTTGTATTGACTAACAATCAACTCCCCTCAATGTATAATTGAATGGTGTTTGTGTTTATGTCCCTAATTAATGAGTTCTGTAATGAATTCTTTTTTGTTACATTCAACTCATAGTGCTAGAACCAGTGGTTGTTAAATATACTGGAGGTAAAGGTCCCTCTATTGGTATAATTGAATCTGAAGCATGATATTACTGCTATGAATATCATGATTTAATTTCAACACTTCATTACTTATTTTGTAAGATCTTCTTCATGTTAGTTACATAATAGAATTAAACGCTTATACTCTATAGTATGTAGTCAAAATAAATTTTACCACAGAAGGTTAATGCATGGTGCACTGTAAATTCTCGGGCTGTTAAACGTGAGAACACGGGTTCTAATTCTGGGAGCAATCACTTTGTGCAAATTATGCTAGAGGTTAGGTCTGTATTCAGTCTACCTTGCCAGCAGCCTCGATTAACGGAGACATACTGGGCTAGGATCCTTTTTTATATAGGTCCTTCATCTTCTGTGGTATTTCTAAGAGTAGTAAGGTGCCTAGATGCTTGTGGGGCTTATGTTGTGTATGTTTGGTATGGATGCTGATTTCAGGTAGCCTAGAAGTTGGATCACTCTGACCTGCAAATTTAATAAGAGGCGTGAAACTATAGACGGGGAGAGAGAATAATTGTCACCCCCCCCCCCCCAACAAAAAAAAAAACAAGAAGGAAGGAAGAAGAAATACACATTAAGATTTTAAATATGGCCTTGGAGAAATAGGAAGAATCTCCTATCAGTCTTTGAAGTATTGTGATTTTGAAGGAGAATTCGAATTAGATGTTTCTTTATACTTTCAGGAGAGACGAGATGCTAACAGTTTATAGTGTATTCGTTTGTACATTGTGTGTACATGGGCTCATTTCTTTAGGTGCTTTCTAATATTACTAACATGGATTTGAGCATGGGAAAGTACTGGTGCTTCAGGATTCGAATAACAAAAAAAGCCCTTGGTTGAGGGTCCATTTGAAAGCAAATTAATCTTTTATTTATATGTTTTTAGAAGTTAAAAGACAAAGCAGAAAAAAGTATTTGAGTAACTGCAGTTGGTGCCAGCCACTAGCCAGTGGTACTCCTGCATACGTGGGTTGCTCAGATGAAACACCCATGTTATTTTTCAGAGACGAGTGTTAAGCACATAACAAATATTAATAAATCCATAGATGAAAGTTCAACTTTATTGTATTGGTAAAAGTTTTGTTTTGTTTTTCTTCAGGGAACGAGGGCAGCTCTATATGCCAATGACCGGGAGTCAATTACAGTCTCCGTGCAGGAAGTCACGCCTAGATCGGTGGGTGCTATGGTAGCACTGTATGAGCGAGCAGTTGGGATATATGCTTCACTAGTCAACATTAATGCTTACCACCAACCTGGTAAATATTTATTTACTTTTTGTATTCCAATGGAAATTTACACAGGAACTGAGATCTAAATTGTTATTCTCTGGCTAACCATGCTTGTTGTTCTGGCTAACCATGCCTTCAGCACCAAGCTACGTGACCTAAAAGATAATTCATGCATCTATTCTATCCTTTCGAGTTAACTCATTACTTTAGTCTGACAAGCAGTTTTCATATTGGAGCTGTTATGGCCAGACTTGAATTGGCACTTGGCATTAAGAAGGATTATTATAAGAAATAACTGTAATATAGCAGTAAATAAATGGTGATAGGAAAAAAAATGTAATGCACGGAGGAACACATGCATTGTGTGTCCCTTCTCTCTGTGTTCCTCTTCTATGATCAACAATCTTTCTTTCCTGAAGGAGGACTTAGCACTTTATATACACAACTATTACACTAGTCCTTTGCACTAGAAGAGTGCTGCTGTTTGGGTTCTTAGTTTGATTGTTGCCTTCCATTTTCTTGTCTTTTCTATATCCGTGCTTTTTACTATCATCCCAGGTGTGGAAGCTGGGAAGAAAGCCGCGGGAGAAGTGTTAGCTCTTCAGAAGCGGGTTCTTTCAGTACTTAATGAGGCCAGGTACCTGTCATGGTTCTAATATCATAGCAATACGTACTTATAAAAAATATATATATTATAGCAATACAGGACTTTTGGTTCCTTTGTTTTAAGGCCTTGGAAAATTCTGTTTTTATGATGTCATAAATCTTTAACATTTAGCTTTAATTGAATAGGTCCATTGAGTGCGAAGTCCATTAAAGTGGTAATAAGTTTGTAGATTCCTTCTTCTTCTTCTACTACTACTACTTTTTACTTCTTTTTGTTCACTCTCTATTTGAAGACATTTTTCCATTTTAGGTGACAACTAATTGTTGATGTGATTTTGCATCTAGTGATATACATTTATATTTTTGAGAGTGACTGAGTTTTTGGCAAAGAAATGTGTCCTGGTTCCTCGTGTTGAATCCTGGTCCGGTCTGGCTGGTAGACAGGTGGGTTGGGCCGGATTTGGGCCGGGTTAAATATGGATGGGTCAAACATTCAACCCGTTGTAATAGGTCAAATATGGGCCGGGTCAACCCGCATAACCCAACAACCCATTTTAGTTATTTTTTTATTATTATTTATAAAATGACTTGTTTACAAGACTCTGACACGTTATAAGCCCAACTTGTTTTTCATAAATGATAAGAGTAATTTTTTTCTTTCTCTAATTAAATACTTCTAATGCTATGAAAGTCTAGAAGACTTGACCAAGGATTAATGTATTGATGAATCGCTGTGTAAATAAAAAATGAGAGAGAGAGTCCAGCATAATAGCTTATGCCTGCAAAGTCAAGAGAGCATTAATTAGGCATTAACAAGGGGCAAAAAAAAAGGATAGCATTAAAAATTAATAATCATGTTTTTCAAAAAGTTTCAATTTTTTTTTTTTTTTTTTTTCCTGTTACTGGACGTCAATGGTGCTATAGTTGATGAGATTAAGAAGTACCACTAGTAAAACTCTTAAATACCATGTTAAGATGTGAGCTTTTGAGGCATAGCATTGGATGACACATTACTGGAGACCTGAAGCATACATAATGAGAATGCACACACAAACACACACACACACACATATCCATATATATATATAGAGAGAGAGACGGCCTCACATGTGCACATTTGAACAGGCATTGTCATGTTGGAGTTGTTATAACATAGGCAGAGAGAATCTTAGAGAGAATTTTTTAGAGAGGGGGGGCGAGCCACAGAGAGATAATCTTAGAGAGAGAGGAGATCGTGATAGAGAATTTTAGAGACAGAAAGGAGGTGAATCTGGGTCTCTTATATAATGGGTGAAATATGGGTACCCATTTCCAACCTATTTATTCCTTTATAAATATGGGTGAATACCCATATTCAACCTGCATCTTAATATGGTTCACCCATATCCATTAAAAAGCGGGCGGATATGGGTGAGTTAGTGGGTTAGGAACCATTTTGCCTCCCCTACTGAATTGTGTCAATTGATCTGTTTAAGAATCCAGTTTTTCAAAAACCACCAATCAATCCAGGCAGGTCTATTACTTCACCTAGTGAACCGGCAACATGATTGAACCACTTGACCCAATGGGACACATTGCAAAAGGAGAAATTCTGTAGCTTTTGGCTTTGGACAGAATGAGAGGATTGATAAAACTGTATTTGAATTGATTCAAGAGAATCAGAAACTTTCTCGAAGTTTATTTATTACAATTTATTTGGTTAAATTTTTTTGACAATGGACTTTGAAAAGTGGTGAATATAGTTTTCTGACATTCCTGTTAGTGCACTGAGAGTAGTTACCTTTGGCATCATAAAAGCCCAACCAACCTGTTTTGTTGTTTTATCAGGGTGAACCAATCCAAATACTTGACCGGACCACATTTCCAACACTTTTCAAAACTGCTGCATGCATAACAGATTGCAGTAACACGTTTGATTCCAAAGTTGGAAAGGTTCAATGCATTTTTTTCCCCGACCTACCAACCCAGGAGCTTCTCTTGTCAGGCCTGAAACTTAATACTAATTGAAACCTGGTTAGAAAGAATAACCTTTACGGTGGGACATTTATTATAACCGTACAGGTTGTCTACCAGTGTTTGCAACACATTAGACTTGGATTATTGATTACCGAGCAAATGACCTGGTTGGAAATGCAATTCTCCTTTTGTGCTGCGTGTCTTTTGCCTTCCTGTTTAGGTTGAACACTGATAACTAGCATTGTGTTATTATGTTTTCCCAGCTGTAAAGAGCCCGTTGAGCCATTGACACTTGAGGAAGTAGCCGAACGCTGCCATGCTCCTGAAGATGTATGTTCTATATCCCTTGTATAAAATCCTTGCTAGATTGAAGCTATAATTCACTTTGGTATTTTACACCTCTATATAACAATATGAGTGAACTGTTTTTCTTTATTTTACGGTGGCAGATTGAAATGATATACAAGATTATCGCACACATGGCTGCCAATGATAGAGCGCTTATTGCTGAAGGGAGTTCTGGTTCACCTCGGAGCATAAAAGTTTTCCTCGGGGAGTGTAATGTCGATGCATTGTATGAATAAGTTTTATTTACGAATCCACTTTTCGAATTGAATGTGTGTTTCTGAGTTCAAACAATGAGGCTCCAATCAAATTGGTTTTGACCTTGAACTAAGTTGTTGTTGTTGAGAACCAAAGAGATTTTATTGAAATAATCAAGAAATAAAAAGTTGTTTCTCGTGCTCTACATTCATATTCATGTGTTATAATGTGTTATTAGTACTCATATTGTTGAAACCCATAGGTGGAGACCCGTAAGATGAATTCAATTCTCATAGGCCAAAAATAATTGGGTTTAAATGATTTTATCTCTGTTCCAAAATAAATGTCTCTTTTGGAAGAAAAAAACAAGACATTCTTTTTGGGATAGAAGGAATACATGTGATTTGAAGAACTTGATTGGTGGCTGATAGTACAAATACAATGGTTGGAACTTGATTGGTGGTTGATAGTACAAATACAACGGTTGGAGAAGTTCAAAGCTCGATCAATTGGTCATCAATGACTTATGCAAAATGGAACAATTTGATGGTCGTGGTATGGTGTTGTAGATTTGAATACAAGGATAGCACATGGTTTTAGACCCCACACATGGATGGCAACATCATTTCCTTTTTCCAAATCCAGGAAGAAATGGGGTTGGAAACTTCACCAACAGACAAACACCATATGATCACAAGTCCGTCAATTTTGTAGACAAGTTTGGTGCCAACATCAATTTAGAAGAAGAAGAAAAAAAAAGTTTGGTGTCAACTGCAAGATGAGTTTACCATGTTGTGTTGGTTGGTAACTCAATTTAGCGATTAATTACAATTTAAATATCACTTAAAACAGCAAGTATTAGTTAAAATTGAGAGTAAAATTTTAAAAAATCAACTGAATGCTCAAAACTGGAATTTTAAATAGTGATAATATATATATATATATATATATATATATATATATATATATATATATCATTTAGAAACTTTAATATTTAAAATTCAACTCTTAAAATTTTGACTACTTAATTTTCAATTTTATCGAATAACAATATATGAAAATAAAAAAGAGGTAGGAAATCCTCCCTATTTGGTAGAGGGAAAAGAGAATAAGACATGAAAGAAAATGATCTTATATTGAGATGAATATAACAAATGTTGTAATTAAGGATTGTTTCAGAGTCAAATTGAGTCCATAATAAATAAGTTTTTTGGGTTTAATCTAGGCCAAGTCATATTTCACAAAACGTTATGATTTATTTGGATTATTAAAATTTGCAACATGTTTTGAATATGAATTAATTTCATTAGACCCTATTTCGACCCGGATTCAAATACAAACGTTGAAATAATAATATCCGATTCAAACACAGACGTTGACAAAATTATATGGATCGGGACTTGAACTTATTCGAATAATAATTGGAACATAAATACTTAGGCCTGTAATGAAAAGGACAAAGGAATAAAAAATAAGGGAAACCAAAAAAAAAAAATGAAAAGGACAGACAATGCCTTGTATAGTTGTTGCTTTCCCACATGTGTAAGTATTACGTGCCGAATAATCTGATTAGGACAGTTCAACATTTTCTACTAGTATACTGCTGAAACTCTCTATCTTAAAAATAAATAAATAATTTCTTATTTTTTTTAAATCTCTGAGACACCGTGCATGGGCAGTATGGCATCTCTCCATACAAATCGAATAAAATGATACATAAGCCTGCAATTTCTTATCCTTTCTTAGGTAAAAGTATCCTAAATTTTGCTCGGGGTAAATAATATTTATTCTGACCTTTTCAAAATAAAATTGTGTTACTTGAAGAAAAATGCAAATATCATGAAATATAATGGAACAAAAGAGTAATGGTATTATCTAAATATATAGGTTTGTCATTGAAAATAAAAAAAAATCCATATATATATATATATATATTCCACCAATTATCCAAATTCATTAGACAAGAGTTACAAGAATTTGCAGTGCCCTGTACGTTTTAATTTTGCCAATATTACTAGTAGTGACAAGTTTTGGGCAATTTGGTCATTTAGCACGAGTCTTGAATCGCAAGTGACCAAACCAAACGACCACCACCAGCACGTCAAACAAATCACCGTTAAGAGAGAGAAACAAAAGAATGGTGGGTGGGACCCACCACACCATGTGGGACTCATTCTTCTCGTAGTAAGCATTAAAAGCGGGAAGCTAGTAAAAAGGTTGGAGAGCGTGTGTTCCCACTACTACAACGTTCGACTATTTTATTTCACCTGCCACGTCAGACTCTGCGCGTCGACGTGTTCTTTATCTCCTCTCAATTTTCGCTCATTTTCTCTAGATTTATCATTTTGTACACCCTACGTAATACAACGTCGTATTGTTTGTTGATAAACCCGACGCCGTTTAAGGGGGGATCACAACGGACATACAACGTCGTATTGTCTTACTTTGTAGGATTTGGTTTTTAATTGGGAATTTTTTAAAAAAATGCTGTAGTAAAAATGATAAAACTTTCTTTATTTTTAGAGAGAGAAATAGAGTGGCTTAGAGAGAGAAAAACCCCCTCCCAAATTGCAACTCCACTGCAATAGTAAAGCGTTGGCGTATTTTTGTCGCAGAGAGATGAGCTGAGTTGAGCAGAAGGGCTTCTTGTTTCCTTTCAATTTTGATCTGCTCTGATCTCTCTCTAGATCACATTTTTTCCCTGCTTCACTCTCTCTCTACAACACTCTGGTTCAGTTTGTAATCCGGTGACGGCCATTGGATCTCTGAAGTGTGATTAGTATGTGAGTTTTAGTGCTGTTTAATACTCGTAAGTAGTAGAAGATTTTGATGTTTGATTCTTGTTCGCAAAATGTGATTCCGATTCTGGGTTGTAGGTGAATACAGAGACTAAGCAAAAATATGTTCACTGAAGGACTTGACAGTGATGCCCTTCGATGGGTCAATGAGGTCAGACTTCGCATACTCAATTAGCATTTCGTTCTCTTTCACTTCAATTTTCTTTTCTTTTCCCTATTACATTTTTGGTTGTTCATGGTGTATTGTGGTATTTGGGCGTTGGTTGATTTTGCTTGCATTCTTAAGGAATGTTAATCTGAATGTTCTATGAATATTGCTTCAATTTTCTTTTCTTTTCTTTTCTTTGCTTTTCCTGTTATATTTTGATTGTTCATGGTGTGTTGGGGTATGGGCATTGGTTGATTTAACTTGCATTCTTTAAAGAATGATAATCTGACAGTTCTATGAATATTTGCTTGTTCCTTGTGCGCTGTGAAATGGGTGTGTGTTGATTTTTTCACATTTCGCCAAACTTAAAATTAAAACTGGAATTCAGGGTTCTGTCAATCGAAGGACGGATATTCCTAACTCAATGTCAAACCTAACACCTCGAATTGATCCCATTTCCAACATCCGGAGCGGCCATGGTGGTCGGGGCTTCGGCCTGCCTCCGCCGTCGAAATTACGGAGTGGGCATTTGTCAGGGGTAATTCCAGTCTCAAGAGCCATGCGTGGTGATGTGGATGATAGTGAGTCTGCGTCTGGGAACGATCTGACCGCTGATTCGGAGGAGGAGGTTTACAAGGGAAGATACTCACTAGATTCGTCACCACATGATGACAGAGTTCCTAGTAGTGCTGCTGCTCGAAGATACTACAGTCCTGCGCAGAGGCCACAGCAGAATGTCAGTGATTCTATGTACTATGACCGTGTTAGTTCATCAAGGGAAACACTTGGGAGAGGGCATTGGAATGTGGCAGAAGGACAGATGAGGGGAGCCAATGGGTATCCAATTGGACGGAATGATTTTACTGAGGATGAGTCATCGGATTCTGCCATGAGCTCCGAATTTTCAACCACGCAACTGCAGAGCAACAATAGAGGCGTGCCTCGTACAAGAGCATATGTTTCCAAGGGGCATGAGTCGAGTTTTGTTTCGGGGATGAGTGCAGAAACTGCTCCAAATGAGGTATTTTATGCTTTAAATACACTTTGGGTTCTCTTGTAAGTGCTAAATGATAAGTAATTGTGTTGATGTTGTGTGTTTATGATGTAGGAATTACATCGTAACTTGGTTTTTACTTAGAAAATACAGCGATTAATGATGCTAAACTAAACCTTGTTTTATAGAAAATTTCTGCATGCTGTATTAGTTATGCTGCTCAAGGTATTGGAATAAATGTATTGTAGTTTTTATTTAACTCACAAGAGTGTGCTGTAGATTTTGAGCTTCCATTCTAATAAATGTGGATTGACCAATTTTAAAAGATTTTGTAGCACCAGAACATTCACTTCTCTATTAACTGTAAAAATTAGTCTAAGGAAATCATTTTGGCATATTTCTCCATGTTTATTCTTTGTTTATCTGTTAGTGGGCAGAGAATATGACAGTAGATTAAATTATATATTTGCAACATTTGTGGTGATTTTACATCTTTAAAGTATTGAAATTCCCAAGCACTCATAAGGGGGAGTATGATGACATAAGACGTGAAAGAATTGTCAAGAGCATTTTCTATAACATGCAAGAGACAATATGTTCCCCCGCCTCCTCTCATTTTGTGGATGTTGATGCTTATGCTTACGCTTGGGTATTTTTGAATCGTGCTCTTACTTCTTGGGGCCTGCCTTCTCATGGCCCCAAGAATTGGAATTTTAAGTATTTCAAACTCATTTATAATGTAGATATTTCTTCTATTCTGATGGTATTGGGAATCCAAATTTGAAATCTTGAAGAATAAGAAGTTAGTGCTGCAATATTTACCTTTTGAGTCTGCCTGATTGTTGGAACTAGAATTGAGTCCCGTAATTGTGAGTGGAGAGCTGATATAATGCATCTTCTTAATCCAATTTTGAGTTGGAGTAAATAGTCATCGTGTACTAGTAATGTCTTTCATAAATCATGTTTTATGGAGTATTTCCTTTCTAAAGTAACTGCGTGATGAGTGCTTCAGAGTCATCCTTCAGGGTAGCTAATTGTTTTCAAGTGAAGCTGGAAATGGAGTCTATTTTATCACATTTATGAATGATCACATGTGATTTCAAGCATGATGGCAGTCACTGTAGAAATGATGTCAAAAGTTAGAACTATCCTTTGGAAATGGCCCGTGTAGGCAGTACATGAATTATCACTTGGCAAATAGATGAATTTATCAGAACAACGTAGACAGTGGCCACCTTTTGGATATGCTAAAAAATAATGATGCTTTTGATTCCTAAAAGAATGCAGTGAAAGCATTTAGAACGGAGAAAGATGTTGGTAGAAGTAAAACTAGCTTGTTGGAGAAAAAAGTGGCATTTATAGATTTATATGTCTTCTCCAGCTGAATAGAAAGAAAATCTGTAGTTCCTCCCAGCGGCCGACCCAGAACGGTACACATCTGGGCCATAAAAATGTTTAGTGTCTTTTTATTTACCAATGTCACACGGACATGGTGTTCTGATCAGGTGTGGGTACATGCCGAAGTGTTGTCAGCCATTTCATGTTGTGTCCTGCACAGGTACTTTATTTTTAAATAGTGTCCATGTAAAATAAAAATTTGCTGGAACTGAAGCATGAATCTGACTCTCAAGGTCATCTATATCGTTATTTGCTCTCGGAATTTCAGTGCCAATTATATATTTGTCTGAATTTAACTTTTTCTTCTATAATAGAAGTATGATTGCAGAATCATATTTTCATTACTCATTACCTGCAAAATTTGTGTTTGAAATGATCATTTCAAAGTTCAAATGTAGATAATTTGTTGCCAAGCTGATCACTGTTTTGCAGGACTTTTGTGCTAGAAACCTGCAGAGTGATTTTGATATTGCGAGTGCTCCCTTTTGTGGTTCTGCTGGGGAAATCAAGCAAGAGACTGAAGAAATTACAACGTTTAGAGCACATCACACACCTTGTGTGGTAGGTTTACATGATTTTTCGGTTAGAAATGAGCCAAATACTTCAGAAAGTGCAGCAACTAGGGTTAATCCAAAGGATAATACTGGACAGAAGATATCTAACCAGTCTGCAAGGTTTGTATAAATGTTGCAGTTTTCTTTTTCAGAAACCTTGTGTAATAACTGTTACATTGGGAGGCATATTTGTAAGCATCCAGAAGCATATTTTTCATATTGTTGTAATTTGGATTAAATATAATACCTTATGTTTGTTCCACAGGACTGAGGCTGGTGTAGAAAGCACTGTCCCTTCAGGTTCATTTCCAGCTCGCCTCCCCACATTTCGTGCTAGGTATTTCTTACTTACATTCTAGATGAAGATAAGCTGAAATATTAGAATTTTGAATATGGAATTGGTAATTATGTCATTTCTATTATCTGTACTTACATGCTGTGTTATTTAATATCAGTTCCCAAGGGCCGTGGCACGCTGTGATTGCATATGACGCATGTGTTCGGCTTTGCCTTCATGCTTGGGCGAAGCAATGCATGGAAGCGCCCATGTTTTTAGAAAATGAATGTGCTTTGTTGCGAAATGCATTTGGGTGAGTTAAATCTTTTCTTATCCTATTATACTACTTGTTTTAAAAAAAATATTCTCATCCTATTCTTTCACAATGGCATCATTTCAATTAGCATTTGTTGAGTTTTCTATTTATATCTGGGAGCAATACATTTTCTGAAAGGATTACTAATAATTTCTGAAATCATTACGAAAGATATTACTTATGTTGTTTGCACAAGAGAATATCAGAAGGATAATAAACGAGCAATATTATTGTTCTCACTTATAAAAGGAACTGTTACACGGAGCAACTGGACAGAATCGAAGTTAAATAATTTAATTAAGCTGATAGTATGAAAACAAAATGCGTAGAAGTTATTGGAGATTTTATTTGTAAAGTTTCTTAATTTTGTGAGTGTTTTATTGAAAAAAATTATGCTTCAATAGACCATTTAGAGTCTGAAATATATTTTATTGTCCAATATAGTATTCTATAGTGTCTTAACTCAGTTATATGTATTCAAGATTGATTTGCCCACTATCTTCAGATTTTAGATTTCTTATTTCAATCCATTCTTATCTCCACTGGATATGTTACTCGTGTAACATTTCAATTTTCACCACCTTGTCTATCATATTTTATTGGTGCTTCATTAGTAACCATACAAAGTTCTACATCGTTATCAGTGCTTGTTTACTTATAATGTCAATGTATCCTTTACTTTTTCACTCTTTCCTTTTTATTTTTTTTGGTTGTGCACCTAAGACCTAACCCAACCCATCACATCCCTTTACAACCTGCGTAGAAGTTATTGGAGATTTTATTTGTGAAGTTTCTTAATTTTGTGAGTGTATTATTGAAAAAAAAATATATGCTTCAATAGACCATTTAGAGTCTGAAACATATTTTATTGTCAAATATAGTATTCTATAGTCTCTTAACTCAGTTATATGTATTCAAGATTGATTTGCCGACTATCTTCAGATTTTAGATTTCTTATTTAAATCCCTTCTTATCTCCACTGGATATGTTACTCATGTAACATTTCAATTTTCACCACCTTGTGTATCATATTTTATTGGTGCTTCATTAGTAGCTATTCAAAGTTCTACATCTTTATCAGTGCTTGTTTACTTATTATCTCAATGTATCCTTTACTTTTTCATTGTTTCCTTTTTATTTTTTTGGTTGTGCGCCTATGACCTAACCCAGCCCATCCCATCCCTTTACAACCTGAGCCAAGGCCCAAGGACTTTTCAGAGAATGCATCTGCTATGGAATTTTTGTATCCCTTCTGCATAGAATATTTTTCAGTATTTATAGTCATTTAAGTTAACACCTTTATCTTAGTTGGGTGCATGCATATGCGAGCTAAACTCATCCAGCTAATAATCAACCTATTATAAGATCATACATGTCACTGCAGAAGTGAAAATATTTTGCAGTCTGAGAAATGATGAAGAATTCTGAATATATGAATAATTGCAGCCTCTCAGGGGGCTTATATTGTTGATATTTAGACTTACCAATAAAGTTTTCAAAATTTACAGGAGCCCATTGAAGTTCCAGATCACGTGAAAATGTTTCAACATTGGATTGTACTACGGAAATTAATTTGCTCAACTGTTCATTTGTCTACCTTCATTTAAGCATGTACCTGAAAATCTGACTGCTATGGCACTTGGTCTTTGTTGTTAAAGTACATACATTATAAAGACATTGTCTGTAAATTTTAGATTTTTAAAGCAATATTGACCTCTGATTTGTGGATGTTCCACAAGTTTTACTACAATTAGTGATTTTTTTGTTATTGTATATCACAGTTTGCAACAAGTGCTACTACAATCCGAGGAGGAGTTATTGGAAAAGCGCTATTCTAAGCCTGCTAATGAGGGATCTGCCCCTAAACCTAAGAAAATGGTGGGAAAGATGAAGGTGCAAGGTAGTATTGATTTCCAGATTGGACATTCTCGCTGGTCAAGTGCTTTCATTTGTGAAACTGTCCTGAAATTTTGTTCATTATGCAGTTCGTAAGGTGAAAATGGCTCTTGACCCGCCTACAGGCTGCAGTTTTTCATCCATTGAAACACCAAAGATTAAACTGGATTCTGTCCGAAGTCAGTTTTCCAGTTTACAATCAACACTCTCATCTGCATGGCAAGCAGTGAGGCAAATCCGTTTTGTACCTCGTTTACCTGCAAATGGCTCTTTTTCACGGAAGAGCCTGGCATACATGCAGGCTAGTGCTCAATATCTAAAACAGGTCTCTGGACTCCTGAAAGTTGGCGTAACAACCTCACGCAGCAGTTCATCATCTTATGAAGTGCAAGGTAATTGTACTTCATGCTTTATTCATGGAAAAATTATGTATTTTACTAATTTTTATACACAACTATTATTCATCCAAGCTGTGTTTCCTGGAGAGTTGCATTCTGATGGCAGCCTTTGAAGAATTTAAATTCCATAAAAATTAATAGCATAGAAGACATTCCTAGATGATAAATAGGCATATGTTGTTGGAATCAGTGGATTTGGGCTCTGATGGCGGCCTTTGGAGTAGTTTAAATGCAATAAAAGTTAATATTACCTGACAATTTTTTAGTTGTAGGCACCAGAGTTTTGGGCTCTGATTACAACCTTTGGAGTAGTTTAAATACCATAAGAATTAATATATACTGACAATTTTTAGTTGTAGGCACTGGAGTTTTCATAGTTATTCAAGGCATCGGTGCCCATCTTGATAAGAATACATTCGTAGATGATAAATAGACATATGATGTTGGAATCAGTGGACCATTTATATGCTGATCCCCATGTATTTAACTGGTTGCCTTTTGGATTTTTGACATGTTGAGCCCACCAAATGGCTAATTACTTTATATATGCACTTTACTTTGCAACTCTCACTTAAAGTGATTCTTGTAAATGGCATCAGAAACATACTGTTGTTTGCTATGGTTGAAAAGCTCAACCGAAGGGGATACTATTCAAATGCAACCTGGATCTGGTGAAACCCATGTATTGTATGTACTCTCTTCCTTTTCTTCTTCTTCTTCTTCTTCTTCTTCTTCTTCTTCTTCTTCTTCTTCTTCTTCTATATGTATATGTATATGTATAAATATTGAGCTGAAAGTATTGATGACTTTACAGCTTTCCGGATAGCCTAGGAGATGATCTAATTGTTGAAGTCCAGGACTCCAAGGGGAAGCAATATGGTCGTGTGCTTGCTCAAGTGGCTACTATTGCCGAAGATCCAGTGAAGTTGTCTAAATCCTAACTTTAGTTGTAAAATTTAGTTGGTACCGAAGATTGTTTTGGTGTGAGGCTTATAGTAAAGATCACTACAGGGTGACAAACTACGCTGGTGGTCTATTTATCATGAACCAGAGCATGAGGTTGTTGGCAAACTACAGCTCTGCATAAACTATTCAACAAGTTCAGATGAGAACAATAATCTGAAGGTGAGCTTCGCTGTGCTCCATGTAGAAAAACATATAATTAAAACAACCAATCTCTTAAAAAAAAAAAATCTTTTTAATAAGTTGCTGCTTGTAATTAATTTGTAGTTTGATTTAGTTGTGTAAGGCATAATGTTGTTTTGAGCTTGACATAATGCTGCTATATGTTCCATATAAGATGATTTAGGAATTAGGATGCAAATGCACTCTTTAACTACTAAAAAGGTTATTATATGGTGACATTTTGTATTACAATCTATTGGGAATTGTGTTAAAAATTGAAATGGAGGTAATAGTTCAGACAGCATTGAGATATATTGTAAATATGATGAGTATCTGTTTCACTTCTATCTTTAAATTTTTTAATACTTGGTAACTTTAGTTTTCGTCATACTGTTGATTCTTTATAGAAGAATTGACATACATCTTTTTATTAGATAAACCCCCATGGCATCACATCAATAGGTAGCCTAAAGATAATGTGTATCCTTTCGTTGCTGATATAATTTTTAATCAATGGTAGAGTCATTTCTAAATTCCATTATAGTATTTATATATTATCATTATCCTTTGAATATGGAATAATTGTTTCAAGTTTTCTTTTTTTGGTCTGAACTTGGAGACATGGGATCTTCATAAATTCCATTATAGTATTTATATATTATCATTATCCTTTGAACTTGGAATAATTGTTTCAAGTTTCTTTTTTTTTTTTTGTCTGAACTTGGAGACATGGGATCTTCATATAATCATGTCTTTGGAAGTAGTTTTACAATTTGTACTTTTTTTTGGTTTGTAGTGTGGTTCTGTTGCAGAAACCGTGGCTTACGACCTGGTTTTGGAAGTGGTGTTGAAAATTCAACACTTTCAACCAAGAAATTTATTGCTCCATGGGCCGTGGAAGTGGCTTCTGCAGGAATTTGCATCATATTATGGGGTCTCTGACATATACACTAAGCTAAGGTACCGAGAGTACTTGGTTGTCTGCTTGTTTCTATTTTTGGAATGTTAAGCCGTTAAGATGTATAAATTTGTAATTAATTCATCAGCTAGTGGCTACATCTCTGACTCTTTATTTCTTCGGCAGCAATATACTTTGGTAATGATGCCTCTCTTATACCTGTTTGTAGGTATCTTTCTTATATCATGGATGTGGCCACGCCCACAGCTGACTGTCTCACTCTGGTATATGATCTGTTATTGCCTGTGGTTATGAAGGGACACAGTAAGAGCACCCTGAGTCATCAAGAGGTATAACTCAAATTCTTAAATTTGTTATTATTATTAGTACCATTTCTACTGCTACTATTAATCCGTTTATGGCACTTATGTTTTTTTTAGAGTTGCTTTTGTGCTACAGCCATGTTCTGTTTAGAATAAGCTTCCTTCTGCCTTTAGTTCTTCTAACACTTTGCATGTTAATATTTGGTTCATTAGAATCGCATGCTAGGAGAAATTGAGAATCAAATTGAACAGATTCTTGCACTTGTCTTCGAGAACTATAAATCATTGGATGAGTCAGCACCATCTGGGATTATGGATGTTTTTAAACCAGCAACCGGGCTTGCAGCACCTGGTTTGGAGCCTGCTGTAAAACTATACATCCTTCTTCATGATATATTATCTCCTGAGGCACAGAATAAACTGTATAGCTATTTCCAGGTTCGTGAAACTGACATATGTGAAATGATGCTTGTTTTGGTTTCTACTATTCCATCATTTTAGTAAGTTGTGAAAACCCAGGCTGCTGCCAAAAAGAGATCAAGAAGGCACTTAACTGAGACTGATGAGTTTGTTGCTGGAAATAATGAAGGCATTTTGATGGATGCTGTTACTGTTTCCACTGCTTACAAGAAGATGAAATCCCTTTGTTTGAAAATTAGAAATGAAATTTTCACTGATATTGAGATCAATAATCAACACACTCTTCCCAGGTAAATTTTCTTGCTCACATGAACTTTATTTGAGCTTAAGCAAAAGTTAACCTGTCCATTCACAATTTGGAGCTTCATCTTCAGCCATAACTTTCGATATCTTTGGGACTTCAATTTACTATCATAAAAAATAAAATGCTCAATCTATTGCATGGAGCTAAGTGTCTAGGTCATATATTAGATTATATCATGGCATATAACATGACATAATTAATTTCCCAGATTTCATTTCACTAAAACCAATTATGTTAGTTGCAAATTGCAACTTTCTGCGGTCAAGTTGGCAAGATTTAAGATTTGATAGCATGTGCTCCAGAATTTTCATAACCATTCTCTGCAATATAGATTCTTTTATGTTATGCTTCATTGTTTTTCTACATTGAGGACAATGTATGAACAAGTTTGGGGGTATGGAACCAAATTTTTATTTTTGTTGTGTGGTTAAATCTTGTTAAGCAATGAGTTCATACCTTTGGAAGTTAAAATATATATATATATATATATATATATATATATAAAGATTTTTGGATCAATAGAATTGTACATGTTACATGTCTTCAATTGCTATTCGGGGTTAATAAAAATGTTGGAAACAGGGTTTTGATGCAAGTGATCCACACCATAGCTTAGATTGCCTATCTTGTAGTCACCGACTTCTATGGTACTTCACTTTGCACATACACCAACATCTTACTTGTGAGGCATGCACCCCAACTTTCTTTACATTTTGTAAATGTCCGATAGGATTTGATGAACCTAGCAAATAAATATCTTTGGCATGTTTTGTTTTCAAATATCTCTTCAAGAATAAATTTCGAGCCTCAAGCTGCCTTGGTGCATATGGTGGGCAACCGGTAGCAACCTTGGGCGACTAGTCGCCACCTTAGCAACTCAATGTTTGAGATTGCAATTGAATTCAGTATTTAGCATGGGTGACCAGTAGCAGCCTTGAAAGTTGGCCCAAGTTGCCCTTGGGCTTGAAATGCTTGGCCCAATGATATTGTTAGCATATATGATTCCACGATTTATGAAATGGCTTACCATAATAGCAGAGATTTGACTATGCATATGTTAGCATATATGATAGCCACAATTTATGAAATGACTTACCATAATAGCAGAGATTTGACTATGCTTAGAATATGCTTTAGAATATGTTGTGATTTGATTTAGTTTCCTTTCTTGTTGTATGAGCATGTGCTCTTTTTATCTATAAATACTAGAGCTGTGAATGAGTAATTCATCTCATTCAAGCATTTACATAATTCTCTCATTTTTTTCTTCTTTTTATATTTCTACTTGGTATCAGAGCCAACACCTTTCAACTACCTTGTTACTTATGCAACAACCACCTTAGGCTGTTTGTGACATCGTGTGACCTTGCCTACACGTGTTTTTCTATGTTGCAGTTTTGTGATCGAAAACAGGTATTTTTAAGTCTTACGATTTCTTTTTTACTCTTCTAGGGTTCGGTAAATTGGGATAGTTAGTCTCCAACACCTAGAAGGACTTGGGGAAAAAAATAATAATAATAGTCTACAAAGAGGCTCCGGATATTAAGAAGGAGGTTGTCTAGCTATATGTAAGTGGGCAGCGCTCCTTAAAAAAGGTATGTATTTGGATTTTTCGGGAATGGTCTGAGGAGACATTGTTATTGTTTATGGTCTGAGGAGACCCTTTGATTTATTAACAGAATTTGTGGTGTTTTTGGAGGTGTTTTTTGTCGTGCGACAAATTATGGCAGATTTAGGGTCCTCGACTGTTAATTCTCTTGGCTCAAGTTCTGTGAGTGGTGGTGCCATTTTTCTCACCAACTCATCAGAAAATCCAGGACTTCAAATCACCACAGTGAAGTTGGATGGTTCCAAATATTTGATTTGTTCGTTGGTGGCAAAGGCAAGATTAGCTATATTACTAGTTCTGAGAAAGAGCCAGCTGAGTCAGAGAAGGCATATCCACAGTGGTTTGCAAATAACGCTATGGTTATGTCTTGGCTAGTCAATTCGATGCAACCAAACATAGCTGTTGGCTATATGTTTATGAAGACTGCTAAGTAAATTTGGGATTTAGTTCAACGCACTTATTCTCAAAGGCAGAATAATGCACGAATTTCCCAGCTGGGGCGAGATATCCCCAGGATTTCTCAGGGTGACTTGATAGTTTCAAGTTATATCGCCAAGCTTCATGCTATTTGGGAGGAGATGTCATATTATGATTCCTTCCACTCTTGGAAGGATCCAGATGATGCAGTTTTATATGCAGGAATTGTGGAGAAGAATCGAGTGTTTCAGTTTCTTGCCAGGTTGAACGACGAGTTTGAGTATGCTCGTGTTCATTTATTGGGCTTATCTTCATTCCCCACTCTTGAGGATGCATACTCCTATGTGTTGTCAGATGAGAGCTGTCGGACTCATCCATTAGGTGTTGGTTCTGTTGATCGTTCTGCTATAGCAATTCGGGTTCCCAACCTTTCAGGAACTGCACCATCCCAGTCAGTTCAGAGCTCTAACACCGGTCCTCCTCTGGGACAACAACGCGGACGGTGTGACCTTTTTGGAAAAATTGGTCACATCAAATCTCGTTGTTATGCTCTACATAGACGCCCACCGCAACAAAAACAACAGCCTCGATTCTATGCACATTCTGTTACACAACCAGTCTCGTTGTCAACTCCTGACAACTCTGCCTCTACATCTTCTGCCACAGTTACCTTGACTCAAGTTGATTTGGACAAGTTTAAGCAATTCTTCAACCAAATGGAGGCATCATCTCAGCCAACCTCCACTTATGCCTACTCAGGTACTATTGCGTCTGCACATAGCGTATTTACATCTTCGACACCATGAATCATTGATTGTGGTGCTTTGGATAATATGACTGGTATGTCCTCACTCTTCCAATCTTATAGTGTCTACTCTGGTCATCGCAAGGTACGCCTTGTGGATGGCTCTCCATCTTCCATTGCTGGGAAGGGACACATATCAGTTACTGCTTCATTAACTTTGTCAGATACACTTCATGTTCCGCAGTTGACTACCAAACAATTAAATTGTAGTGTAACATTCTTTCCCTCTCATTGTATTTTTCAGGATCTGGTGTCAAAACGGACGATTGGCAGTGGGCGTGAAGTGGACGGTCTATACCTGTTGGATGCTCCTTTGTCACCTCAAGCACATTCAGCTTCATTTTCTAATATTGTTTCATCTAATAAAGCCCAGCTTATGCGTTGGCACATGCGTTTAGGACATATTTCTTTCAGTTATTTAAAACATTTATTTCCTTCCTTATTTTGTAACGTGGTAGTGTTAGATTTATCCTGTAAGACATGTCATAAGGCTAAACATGTTCGTTCCAATTATCCTGCTAGTAGTAATAAATCTGCTTTAACACCTTTTGATCTTGTTCATTCAGATGTGTGGGGTCCTTGCCCAGTTATTTCTAGTCTTGGATTTCGATATTTCGTTTTGTTCATTGATGATTATAGTCATGTTACATTGGTTTATCTTATGAAAACCAAAAATGAGGTATACACCTTTTTAAAAAAAATTATGACAATGGTTCAAACTTAATATGGTCGTACCATTAAAAAATTCAGATCTGACCAGGGTACGGAGTACACTTATGGGAGGTACAACAGTTATGTACAGAATTTGGGATTGAGCATCAAATGGCTAATGTTAAAACTCCTCAACAGAATGGTCATTTGGAGAGAGAGAGAATCGCCACATCCTTGACTTGGCCAGAGCAATCTACATTGGCATGAATGTTCCCCAGTCATTTTGGGGAGATGCAGTTCTTATAGTTGTTTACATCATTAATAAGACTCCTTCTAGGGTTCTTAACTTTGCAGCCACGCTTTCAATCTTACATCCCAATTCATCTCTCTTTTTTATTCCTCCGCGAGTCTTCCGGTGTGTGTGCTTTGTTTAGCAGTTGGGGCAAACTCGTACAAAGCTTGACCCCAAGGCTTTAAAGTGTGTGTTTTTGGGCTATTCTCACTCTCAAAAAGGTTATAGGTGTTACCATCCTCCCAGCCGTCGACGGTTTATATCCATGGATGTTTCTTTCTTTAAGCATACACCATACTATAATGGTTCAGTTGGTTCTCAAAGTGAATGGTTCCCATTGAATATAATGGATGATCACCTTCTTCCGTCTTCAATTGTTCCTTTCTCACAGGTTTATAGTCTGAGACAACAGATACAAGCTTCTACTGCCATGATCGACTGCCGTGTTCCTTCGGCACTAGCTCTGCCTTCTCAAGCTATTGTTTCGCTTAATGATTGCCCATTGCTCTTCGAAAGGATAAACATTCTTGTACATACCCTATTTTTAATTTTGTTTCTAATTATGCTCTTTCACCCTCCTATCGGAGTTTTCTTGTTTCTGTTGCCTCGGTTCCTCTTCCTTCTAGTGTTACAGATGCACTAGCACAACCTCAATGGTGTGATGCTATGACAGAAGAACTACAAGCACTTTGAGAAAAATCAGACTTGGGAAATGGTTCTGCTTCCTATTAGACAAAAGGCTGTAGGTTGTCGTTGGGTGTTTACAGTTAAGCATAATCCAGATGGGTCAGTTGCTCGTTACAAGGCCCGGTTGGTTGCCAAGGGTTATGCTTAGACTTATGGCATAGATTATCAGGAGACTTTTGCCCCTATTGCCAAGATGAATACCATCCGTGTATTATTTTCCGTTGCTGCGATTCAATCTTGGCCTCTATTTCAGTTAGATGTTAAGAATGCCTTTCTCAATGGTGATTTGCAGGAGGAGGTGTACATGGTTCCTCCTCCGGGCTTTCGTTCTCCTGCTCATTCTGGTATGGTATGTCATCTTCGTCGTTCTCTATATAGCCTCAAGTAGTCTCCTCGAGCTTGGTTTAATCGCTTTAGCACTGCTATACTCAAGTTTGGTCTCCATCAAAGTGCAGCTGATCATACCTTGTTTTTACGTCATTCAGGCGGTAAGACAGTTGCTCTCATTGTGTACGTCGATGATATTATTCTTGCCAGTGATGATACTACCGGAATTGCTGAGGTTAAGAGCTATCTTGGCCTTCAGTTTGAGATTAAGGATCTTGGTCCCCTACGGTACTTCTTGGGCATTGAGGTGGCTCGCTCCAAGGCTGGCATTTTCATCTCTCAACGCAAGTATGTTCTTGACTTGCTTTCTGCTTCTGGTCAGTTTGACGTTCGTCTTGCTGATACTCCGATTGAGCAGAATCATCGGTTGGCTGATTCTAAGGGGGAGTTGTTGTCAGATGTTTGTCAGTACCAACGACTTGTAGGGAAGCTCATCTATTTATCCATGACTCGACCTGACATTGCTTATGCCGTGAGTGTTGTGAGTCAATTCATGCACTCTCCTCGTGCCCCTCACCTTGATGCAGTTATTTGGATCCTTCGTTACTTAAAAGGTGTTCAGATTCATGAGAGAGAGAGAGAGAAAAAAAAAAAAAAATGTATTCTGTATGTATATCTTCAGCCCCAAAATGAGGCTTATATAAAGAATAAGGGTTATACCCTAATTACACAATATTACACAATAATCCTAAATACTATGGGTAATTACATAATGACCCAACATTCTAACACTCCCCCTTAAGCTGGAGAATATATATCAAATAATCCCAGCTTGGAATAGATAGTCCTTAACCGGTTATGACCCAGTGCTTTGGTAAACATATCAGCTAGTTGATCTTTAGACTTCACAAATGGAGTAGAGATAATCCCATTTAATATTTTTTTCCGAATAAAGTGACAATCAACCTCAATATGTTTGGTCCTCTCATGAAACACAGGATTCGATGTAATGTGACCAGCTGCTTGGTTATCACAGAACAATGGAGTAGGAGCTTCAACTGTCAACCCAAGTTCTTTTAGAAATTTTTGTATCCATGTCAACTCATTAGTGGTATGGGCCATTGCCCTGTACTCAGCTTCAACACTAGATCGAGCTACCACCGTTTGCTTTTACTTTTCCACATAACAAGATTTTCTCCTACAAATGTACAGTAGCCTGTAGTGGATCTCCTATCTAAAAGAGAACCAGCCCAGTCAGCATTTGTAAAACCTTCCACCTTGAGATAACCATTTGATTTATATAGTAACCCAAAACCTGGAGCTTGCTTGAGATATCGGATAATCCGAAGAACAGCAATCCAATGTGGCATTCTAGGAGCTCCCATGAACTAACTTACAACACTAACTGCATATGAAATATCAGGTTGAGTGATAGTGAGATAAATTAATTTCCCAACAAGGCGACGAAATCTGCCCGGGTCATTAAATAGATCACCCTCATCAGACACAAGTTTTGTATTTGAATCCATAGGAGCATCAACCGGACGACCACCTAACATACCCGTTTCTTCTAGCAAGTCAAACACATATTTTCGTTGAGATAAACTTATACCTTCCTTGGATCTAGCAACTTCAATACCCAAGAAGTACCTAAGTTTACCCAAGTCTTTAGTGTGGAATCGATTTTGCAGAAACAACTTCAACCTAGCAATGCCTGCAGAATCATCACCTGTGATCACAATATCATCTACATACACCACAAGAAAAATGAAGCCAGCTTTAGTGCGCAGATGAAATACCGAATGATCGGTTTGGCATCTGTTAAGACCAAATTCTAATGCCGCCTCAGAGAATTTTCCAAACCAAGCCCGTGGAGATTGTTTCAATCCATACGGGCCTTTTTAAGGAGACAAACAGCGTGACGATACTCCCCCTGAGCAACAAACCCAGGTGGTTGCTCCATATAAACTTCTTTAACTAAGTCACCATACAAGAAGGCATTCTTGACATCCAATTGAAACAACGGCCAGTTACAATTCGCAGCAATAGAAATCAGAACCCGAATAGAAGAAATCTTAGCAACAGGGGAAAAAGTCTCATCATAATCAACACCATAAGTTTGAGTGTACCCTTTTGCCACCAAACGAGCCTTCAACCGATCAATAGACCCATCATGAAGTATTTAACTGTGTAGACCCACTTACAACCAACCGTTTTGGAGCCTGGAGGTAAGGAAACAAGATCCCATGTTCCATTACGGTAAAGGGCATCCATTTCATCCACCATGGCTTGTCGCCAACCCAAATCAGAGAGAGCATCCGGCGAAGTCTTGGGAACAAAAGTAGCAGATACTTTGGATAAAAAAACAAGATAAAGAGGATGAAATATGACGGTAGGAGACAAAGTTAGAAATGGAATGCGCAGTAACACACGACCAAATACCTTTACGGAGAGCAATAGGCAAATCATCGGGTAAAGGCGGCGGATCCAAAGACTCTGAAGGAGATGGAGGGAGCGAAGTAGGCGGTCGAGGTCGTCGATTATAAACCTGCAATGGAACAGCAGAGCGAGGAGGTGCGGAAGGAGGAAACTGAGATGGAACCGCTGGCAGAGGTGGCTCAGAAGTAATATTGAGCGGGGTAGTAGAATCAGAAAAATATGGGAGAGACTCAGAAAATGTGACATCAACACTAGTGAAATAGCGTTGAAAATGAGGACTGTAACAACGATAGCCCTTCTGAGTGCGAGAATACCCAAGAAAAACACACTTAGTGGCACGAGGGTCGAGTTTATCAAGACCGGGTCCAAGGTTATGGACATAACACACACAACCAAAGACCCGCGGAGCTAGATTAAACGATACGGAGTCGGGAAATAGAACAGAATGAGGAGATTCACCTTTTAACACTGACGAGGGCATCCGATTAATAAGATGTCATGCCGTAAGAACAACATCACTCCAAAATCGTTTGGGAACATGCATATGAAATAAAAGGGCACGACAGACTTCCAGGAGATGACGATTTTTACGTTCAGCTACTCCGTTTTGTTGCGGAGTATAAGTACAAGAGGATTGATGAATGATACCTTTAGCATGAAAATAAGTCTCAAAAGGGTCCCAGAAATATTCTTTGGCATTGTCAGAACGTAAAATTTTAATGGAACACCCAAATTGAGTTTTTATTTCTTTGCGAAATATAACGAAATCCATTAACAGAAATATGTTTTATTGGTCCCCATACATCTGAATGAACTAATTGAAAAGGACTAGCAACACGATTATTAGCTCTCGATTTGAAAGATACACGACAATGCTTACTAAGCTGACATGGACTCAATATGACTAAGACCGGGGACTTGACGCTGCAGAACTGAGAATGATGGGTGGCCGAGCCGACAGTGCCACTGGAAAGAAGACAAAGAGGATTGAAGAGCCGTGGGAGATGGTGCAAGATCGAAGTAATACAAGCCACCCACTTCATGTCCCGTACCAATCCTCTTCTTCGTCTTGAGATCCTGAAAAATACAACATGTGGGATAAAATGTAACACAACAGTTAAGAGATTTAGTAATTTTGCTAATGGACAACAAATTAAAAGGGAATTGAGGGACATATAACACAGAGGAAAGGGACATAGAAGAGGTAAGATGAATAGTTCCCAAACCCAAAACTTTAGTTAATGATCCATTAGCAACAGTAACACTTTGAGAGGAAGGAACAGAATGAAAATCAGAGAAGAGATGAGAACTACCAGTCATGTGATCGGATGCACCAGAGTCAAGAATCCAGGGACTCTGACTAGAGGACAAAAGACATGCAGGGGCACTACCTGATTGGGCCAAGGACCCCATGGAAGATGAGGTGGAAGGCCGTTGGTGAGACAGAAACTGAGCATACTCATCGTGGGGAATCGTAACCATAGCAGTCTTAACAACCACATGTGGAGCAGTGGGTGTGGCAGCGAGAGAAGAATCCCCATCATGAGAAGTCACTTGATGTGCATAGGAAGAAGGTGGCGGTTTCCCATGAAGATCCCAACAGTAATTGACAGTGTGATTAGTAAGACCGCAGTGGGAGCAAAGTTTTGAGTCTCTGCCTCTGCCTCGACCACGGCCACGAGAAGACTGAAAGCAATCCTAGTTCACAACTAAGGTAGAACGTTCACTATTAGGAGGAGCAGTGACACCACTTGAAGCACCCCCTGAAGCGCCACTAGATAAAGTGGCACGCTGAAGTCGGGATAACATATCAAGTAGAGAGGGAAGTGCAGGGCTACCTAAAATCTGGGTACGAACAGGTTCATACTCTTGTGACAATCCTGTGAGAACCCGAACAACATTAAAATCCTCACGTTGCTGCTGCATGCTTTTCACATCAGATGTGATGGGTTGATACATATTCATTTCTTCACAAAGTCCCATTGCCCGTGAGAGGTATTCTTCTAAACTGTGAGTCCCTTGCTGGAGATCAAAAAATTGTCTACGCACCTCATAAATTCTGGTTATATTACCAGCACCAGAATATAACTGTTGGAGTCGGGTCCATATCTCCTTGGCAGTGTCCAGATATAACAAGTTGGAGCTAATATGAGGTTCAATACAATTCAGCATTAAGGAATGATCTGAGCATCCCTTTATTCCCATGAACTGAAATCAGCATCACTGCTTTTGGGTTTATCTTGAACTAAATGAGTGCCAAAGCCTTTGGCTTTCAGGAAAATGGCCACTGACTTGGCCTATAAAATGTAATTTTTGCCATTAAGCTTGACTGAAGTCATGGGAGGATTAAAGGAGGTAGAAGATAGCAGGTTTAAACTGGAAGCCATAGAGAAGAAGAAAAAAACCAAACCTGGGAAAAAATTGCAGAATCGACAACTGGGTCGAATCTGGGAAACCGGGTCGGACCTGGGAAACCGGGTCGGACCTGGGAAACCGGGCCGGATCAAAACCAGGTCTCTACTATCCCGGTTTTAGTAAACCAGGGTTGGAATAGCATAGTCTCGTAGCCAAACACAGCTATTCTTCTTCACAACCCCACCGACAAACTTTGGCAAGCACGCAGCGGCAACGGCAATTATCGGCGACGGCAATAATTAGCGACCAAGATGAAGCTCCGCAACTTCCGACCAAGAGAAAAGACAAATCGATGAAGCTTCACCTCTGCAAATAACGACGGTGGATGTCGGCAAGCTTGCTGACGACCAACACGGCAACAACACGAGCGACCAAAGGGGCTTCAAACCTGACGGCAACGAAGGAGGCTACAGATCTAACGACGACGACGAGTGATGTTCTCAACCTGCCGGCGACAAGAACTTCCGGCAAAGACACCAACAAAACACTCGCGATTCCGATCTTATACAAGGGCAACACAACTATCGTTTCCCACACCCATGAATCCATATTGCTCTGATACCATGTTCAGATTCATGAGAGAGAGAGAGAGAGAGAGAGAGAGAGAAAAATGTATTCTGTATGTATATCTTCAGCCCCAAAATGAGGCTTATATAAAGAATAAGGGTTATACACTAATTACACAATATTACACAATAATCATAAATACTATGGGTAATTACATAATGACCCAACATTCTAACAATAGGGTGTCCAGGCCGTGGTATTTTGTTTGCCAATCATGGTCACTTTAGGTGTTGAGGCTTGGACAGATGTTGATTATGCAGGATCAATTTCAGATAGGAGGTCAACTTCGGGTTATTGTACCACTATTGGTGGTAACTTGGTTACTTGACGCAGTAAGAAGCAGGATGTTGTCTCTCGATCTAGTGCAAAGGCAGAGTATAGGGCTATGGCTCTTGGGGTATGTGAGTTGCTATGGCTGAAAACCATGATGACAAACTTGTGCCTTCCAGTGTCATTTCCATTCTCACTCTACTGCGACAACAAGTCTGCCATTAGCATAGCAACAAATCACGTTCAGCATGACAGGACTAAGCATATAAAGGTGGACCGTCACTTTATTTGAGAGAAGATCACCTCTGGTCAAATTTGCACTCTATTTGTCACAAGCTCTCAGCAGCTTGCAGACATTCTTACAAAGGGCGTCAGCAAGATTGTGTTTGAGAATGCATTGTCCAACTTGTGCGTTTCAGATATCCACGCACCAACTTGAGGGGGAGTGTTAGCATATATGATACTGCGATTTATGGAATGACCATAATAGCAGAGATTTGACTATGCATATGTTAGCATATATGATAATCACGATTTATGAAACAACTTACCATAATAGCAGATATTTTAACTATGCTATAGAATATGCCATAGAATATGTTTCGATTTGATTTAGTTTCCTTTCTTGTAATATGAGCATGTGCTCATTGTATCTATAAATACTAGAGCTGTGAATGAGTAATGCATCTCATTCAAGCCTTTACATAATTCTCTCATTTTTTCTTCTTTTGTATCATGTCTTCAACTAGGCCCAGAATTGGTCATGGAATTGGTCCAAGTACTTGAAGTCTTCATCGGGAACTTGCTTGGATAGAAGCATCGTTTGAAGGCCCGAAATTCCTGATTCTACTTGATTTTGAGGATAGTTACCTGAAAATGGTAAAAACACGAAAACGAAATAAAAGCATAAAATAAAAACAACTAAATAACTAACAAAATGTAAATAAGACGGCTTGAATGTGCAACATTCGGCACTTATCATACATGCCAAAACTCCCTTTCTGTCCCTTTGTTTCTTTAATATAACTAGTCTCTGAGGCAGTTCAGAAAGCTTCCACACGAAGCTCTTTGACTAACTTGGCAGATATGTACCATATGTCCATGTGTCATGTGTGGGTGAGTTTGTGCTGGCACTTACTCATATACATATGCTTAATCGGCTACAAAGTTTCTATTAGGTGGTTATAGGATTTAGAATGGTGTTTCTTCTCTACTGGGCTTTATTAGCTCACCCCTATTATCTGTTCCCCTCCCAGATCGGGCACACATTGGAGGCTAGAGATGATTGGGATATCTAAGCTTGATGCTTTCTACTCACATGCTTGCTTGACCCACATGCCTAGAAGTAGAGGAGCTTCTGTGTGTTTTTGCCATATGTATATTTTAGCTTTTGGTTTGAAATAATTGATGATGTAAAATAAAAGGCTTGTAAATTTCCCATGTAAAGTTTGTATGTTTGGAAGTGGTCTGTAAATTAGAACTTAACCCTGTGTTTACTGTGCTTATGAGCTGGGAATGAGATATCTTTTATTTTTCTGAGTTTTGAGTATAGTAGTTGGATATGTTAATTATTGAATATCAAGAGTTCATATAGGTTCCTATTGCTACTAGAAGTTCAAAAGAGTAATGATAGACAACGCGAAAACTCCCCGAATCTGATTTGGCTAAGCCACGATGGAATTAAAAAAGAGTCCCCTCTTACATGGTATAAATGAAAAGAAGAAAAAAAAAGAAACAAAAAATTATATATATGGTGCTTTTTCTTTCCCCTCACAAACAGGAAACTAAAAACTCTCCAAAATTGGGTATATACAACACTTCTCCTCGAGCGTCACCTTTTGTAAAATTACTCTCGACCCCTACTTTTTTCCTAAAAGACATACAATTTGTAGAACTTTAATAGGATGAATAATTATAGATTAAAAATTCCTTAATATAAATTTTAAAACAATAAATATTTGGTTTATGTATTTGTATAGTTCTAGTAATTTCCAGTTTGTGATTATTTTCTTTTGCTCTCTCCATCCAATTTTGGAGAGTTTTTAGTTTCTTGTTTGTGAGGGGAAAGAGAAAGCACTATGTTTTTTTTTTTTTAATCTTTTCATTTATACCATGTGAGGATTGCTTTTTTAATTCTGACGAGGCTTAGCCAAATCAGATTCGGGGAGTTTTCGCATTTTCTATTTCGCGTTGCCTATCATTACTCAGTTCAAAATTATGTTGACATATTGCTGAAATTTTCACCAAACAGACGTTCTCAATGAAATGGATTTTAAGAACTTTGAAATGTAAACTCATTGGAGCAAAATGATTATTTTAGTAGGTTGAATAACCTTAGTTTTCCTAATCACCTAAATCCCTCTAATCACACCTCGGTTTTTGGTTCTCGAAATCCGGGGCGTGGCAGGACCCTAGAAAGAAAGGGGGAAAAAAAAAAAATCACTGCACATTGTCCCTTATCCTGAGTAACAGATTTAACAAAATTTACACAGGTACATGGTGATAGATTTTCCTAGGTTACTGTCTGATGCTATACTGATCTTATATACAGAAGGCAATCTTCTCTGAGCTTTAATATCTCTTGTAACTTCCAAGAAATTAGAAAAGCTTTGACCCATGACTAGATAAGTTTTATGTTCTATGGTTGAAGGTGGACAATTTTATCTTTATCTCTCTCTCTCCATCTTTTTTTGAAGAGTTGGTCATTAACTTTACAATGGTCAAAGGTTGCATTAATCAGAATGATACACAAGATAGGAATTGCTCTTTTCTCTTTCTTTTGTTTTTCCTTCTTTTCTTTTTCCTGGTAATTGATACAAATTGGTCCTGTCTGCATGCACAACTTTACAAGTTGCTCAATTGTGATTTTTTTGCTTGGTGTCGCTTGCTGGTTGTCTTATGTCGTCATCTGAATTTCTAATTTCTGCAGTTTTATAGACCTCCCAAGTCTTTCTGCATCAATATACAGCGCAGAACTTTGCAGTAGATTGCGTGCATTCCTTATTGCATATCCTCCAACAGGTCCATCACCTCATGTAGCAGAACTTGTCATTGCGACTGCAGATTTTCAAAGAGATCTTGCCAGCTGGAACATAACGTAATTTATTTGTCATAGTTGTGCTCATTGTTGCAAATTCTATTACATTAATTTTAACTTTTTTGCTCATTTCATTGTTCTTTCTCAGTCCTGTCAAAGGTGGACTTGACGCAAAAGAATTATTCCATCTGTATATTATCCTATGGATTCAAGATAAGCGCCTTGCTTTGCTCGAGTCATGCAAATTAGATAAGGTACACATATTGAGCAATGCACTTTATATGTGGTTTACTTTTGGTAAGTTTATGTCGTATGTTTCATGGTGAAAACTTGTAAATTAGATTTAAGCAGCATGCCACTAAATAACGCCCCTCAGCTTCATGAACATTTAAATCAAATTTCAGTTACGTTCAGATTTAATTCTAGAAAAAGGGGTGCATATTGCATTACAGGTAGCTGAATTTATTATGCTTGCATTTCTTGTTATTTTTAAACCAACTTAATAATGAGTATATAATGGGGCCATTTTCACCTGTAGTATAAACAGCGTAACACTTGATGCCACTTGTCTATCACGGGGAAGCTTTGATTTGGTTTTTCATAACTGCTTGGACAGAAAAGCCCATAATTAATATTTAATACATTTGACTGACTTATCAAAAAGAATACAGTTGAGCAACTCTACAGCTTTTCTTCCCTGTTTTTCATAAATGAAATTATTTTGCCATTATTTTGAAGGATACACTGAAGGAGTCTTTGGGATATATTGCACATCATACGCATTATTGCATATTTTCATTTGTGGTTTATTATTTTGATGCTTGAAAAAGTATATTCACTTGCAGGTTAAATGGTCAGGTGTCAGGACACAGCACTCCACAACCCCTTTCGTCGATGATATGTATGACCGCTTGAAAGAAACTTTGAATGATTATGAAGTCATCATTTGTCGTTGGCCGGAATACACTTTTGTTTTGGAAAATGTATGGGTTTTTCTTATCCTCTTCTTATTTATTTATTTTTAGTGTTATTTGTTAAACTTTGTTGAAGTATTTTCCAGCCATTTGATTTTGGCGATCAATTTACCTGCACTATGACTTGCATATGAATCTGAAGATTCTTGTTCCATAGGAAAAGAGGGTAGGGGTCCATCCTATCCAAGATTGGAGCGAGGAGTTATCCTTGTTTCTCATGGAAGATATCAAAAAGAAAAAAGAATGATGATATGCACTTTAATTTGTTGTCTTATTATGGACTGCTATTTATTGTTATTATTATTCTGTGATGTAATGACTCACATTATAACTTCATTGTTTTTGTTCTTTTCTTGGTTTTTCTTTTGGTTGTGTATCATTTACATAAAGGCCATCGCTGACATAGAAAAGGCAATTGTGGAGGCGTTGGATAAGCAATATGCTGATGTGTTGTCACCACTAAAGGGAAACACTGCACCGAAGAAATTTGGACTCAAATATGTCCAGAATCTGGCAAAACGATCCATTTGCCCCTACGTGGTTCCCAATGAGGTGAGCTGGAATAGTCAAATTCTCAACTTGTCACCCCCCTTTTTACGTTGAAAATTAATTTGCCCACACTTTTGCTTTCAGCTGGGAATTCTTTTGAATTCTATGAAGAGGATGCTTGATGTCCTGCGCCCCAAGATAGAACGTCAGTTGAAGTCATGGGGTTCCTGCATTCCTGTTGGGGGAAACACGGCCCCTGGAGAGAGTCTCAGTGAAGTAACGGTGATGTTAAGAACCAAATTTAGAAATTACTTGCAAGCAGTTGTGGAAAAGCTTGCAGAAAATGTGAGTATCATTCCTTATGTTTCATGTCTTACCTTGAATTCCTTCTCAATACCACAAATCATATTAAACTTTATGGTTTCCCCATAACATATTTGATTATTAGATCATCTAGGTAAAAGAAAGATACAAGTGGTCTTTTGAAAATGATTAAAGGTACTAAATCTATAATCATTTTGGTCGCAGATAAGGAAAGATATAAAACTCATCACCTGTTAAAGAAATACATGAGTGCTTGATCTTTCAGAAATATAGATGCTCGTCTCCTAGAGAATAGATGTACATGCAGAAATTAGTTTCTCAAGTTATCTTGTGAAAGTTGCAAGTACACAAGAATTTGTGCATAATCTGCTCGCTTATCATATGAATCCTATCTCTAGTTATTTACCATAATTGGGATTAAGCATGGGAATCCTGTCACTGGCTATCTTCCATAATTGTGTTTGCCAGCTGATGTTTGATCTACCAGGCATGGCCATTTGTATCCTCTATGTTCATGTATATTCTTTTGGGATTGGGATTTAATTTCCTCTGCAATCATTTTTCTTCAAATGTTGAAAATTATTCTTTTTACAGTGATATAACATTTTTAAATTATCCTTAAATTTCATTGAAAGACTTGCCATGAGTTGGTATCCTTGAAATGCAAGCTTTGAAGCGATTGGATAGAAAATAAGACTTCTTGTCAAATGTGATATTTCTATTTTGTGTGAATGTCTGCTCACTCATTTTTGCAATGTGCAGCTCACCAGACAATCTAGATTTCAAAATTAACTATCTAGATTTCATTTCTTGGGTATTTCTCAGTTTTATTTTCTTTTCTATGTTCCAGACAAGGTTAGAGAGTGCTACAAAACTTAAAAAGATTCTCCAGGATTCGAAAGAAAGTGTGGTTGAATCAGACATAAGGAGTAGAATGCAACCACTAAAAGACCAGCTGAAAGATACAATGAACCACCTCCACACTGTGTTTGAGACCCATGTCTTCATTGGAATCTGTCGGGGTTACTGGGATCGTATGGGACAGGTACGTGTTAATTGCTTCTGGAGATGAATCTTTTGTTGCATCAGGAGATTATGAACAAATATCACTCCAGGTTTATTGGTTTGTACCATTTTAAAAGTGTTTTTATTTTGTCGTAGGATGTTCTGAGCTTCTTGGAGAACAGGAAAGAAAACAGGTCATGGTATAGAGGTTCTCGAATTGCTGTGTCTGTAAGTATAGCAGTTCCTTTTAAGCCCAAACTCTATAGTTGATAGAGATTCTATTTCACACAAGTAATCACAGTTAAAACAACAGATACAGAAGCTGCATGCACACAGAATCTATCAATGGCTATCATTTGTTCTGCATAACTAGCACCACAAATGTGGTTCCTTGCATGCTCCTGTAGTGAGGGAACTTTAATTGAAAAAAAAATATCAAGTGAGGGAGATGAGTAGCCCAGTACTTCAACACTCTGTAAACGATCTGTAGTACCAGTGGCTGGATCAGGAGCCCCAATTACCCTGATTAAAAGATTGTAGCCATTGAATTACTGGGAGTGAGGAATTAATTGTCTTTTTAGTGCCTGAAGAGTAAAGGATTACTGATTTGAGCTAATCTTGGAAATTTAGTAGATGGTATCACAGAGGAAGTTCTAAATTGAGGAGGAAATCTTCTCTCCATTTAACCCCGTCAGGTCTTTTCAGTCCAGAGCTGGCTGTGTGTTGTGCTTTTTGAGTGATGCTGACAAGTACTATTGTATTATGTGATAGACATTACCTGATCATTTAACTTGTGCTTGTGTTTTCTGGGAAGTCAACATGCCTTAATCACTGAGAGGAAACCTATAATGCCCAGTTTGAGTTTACTAAACAGCAATAATATATATATATATAGATATTTCATTCTTGCCATAACTCCTTTAGATCGTCGCCTTTCTGTAAATTGCAGATTCTGGATGACACCTTCGCATCACATATGCAGCAGCTGCTTGGAAATGTTCTTCAAGAGAAGGACTTGGAGCCCCCAAGATCGATCAATGAAGTGCGCTCAATGCTTGGCAAAGACACTCCAAGTCACAAGGGCAACACATACTATTATTAGGCCATATTTTGGGTATAGATAGATAGATACGAGGGAACAGAGCGGGGAGAGGTGACAGATACGGGTATATGTTGTCAAATACAAGCACGAAATACAGAAGATATACGGCACCCTGATGAAAAATGGACACTGAGTTGTCACAAACTGCAGCTCTAACTTCTATACCACAGGCTATACCAATTTTGTAAAGAGTTGAAGCAATTTGGCTGCTGCAGTTACTTACCCCAAAATATATATATATATATATATATGTGGCTGCTGGAGGTTGTCCTAACCCCTTGCAGAGGACTTTTGTTGTTCTTGATCTAGTTTTGAAAACATAGGGAACCGGAAAAATTGATATAGGGTACCAGATTCAGTTTATATAGCTTTAGATTCTCAAATCTCAATGTTCAACCATTTCTGTAAATGTATTCAACAGGATAGTTAAAGAGACAGACAATATTGCATCAGGGTAATGGAATATAATTTTTTTTTTTTCCTTCCGGGTGAAAGCTATGAATTTTCGTTTTCCAACCAGCAGTTGAATGCTCAATTAAAAGCTTAGTGTGGCAAGAGCAAACAGATTGACAGACCAAGGCCAGAATTTTCTAAATTGACACCAATTTCCTAGGAGAGAATTGTTATTTACAGTTGAAAATATAGCATCCAGATTAAGTTTTGTTCCTAGATTTGTTCTATAAAGAACTTAAAGGTTTTTACATAAAGAAAATACATTTTCAAACCTCGATGCTGTTAACAATTCTCTATCTTAACCATAGATTCAGTTTTTGGGCATTATTAAGGCCTAGTTGTTTTTCATATAAATAGTTTTAGATACTCTAAATGGATTTTCAGAATGGTTTTTAATTCTGTGTTCAACCAAATAGGTCCACTCAGTCTCCCAAGATTTTATTCTGCCAAAGTCGCATCTTCTTGCAACTTTTCCCTTCTTTTAGTCTGCGAATAAATTGAAAACACAAATGAATCTTTGTAAAGCATTTCTGATGAGAAAAATATAATGTTCAAACGAGGCTCTTAAAACCACCATTAACAGGGAAATCTGAAAATGGCTAAATGTCATCGATGCCAATCGAAACCTAACAGGATAACACTTACACGTCACGCGTGAAGGATCACAACCTGATTGAAGATTTAAAGTGCTCAACTGAAAGGATAAGCCTACAAACCAATAATACATTAACAAGATCCCAATCAATTGTAATTGCACACAGAAATGACTCAACTGAAGAATATTTACAGGGTTAAATCATGTTAAAGCAATCAATGAAACAGCAGCCAAAAAAAGAATGGCATTTATGTTGTACAAACTGTGGAACACTAAAAGCTGCTTCGGCAGCACAAATACAACACTGAAGAATCCCAAGCATCAAAAATTTCTCCGAGCAGCACAGCAGATCAGAAAATTTTTGATATAACATGACAAGAAGTCCAGAAGGCTGCTGAGGCAGCCCTAAGAAGAGCTGGGTTTTGATAAATCCTGTTTGGATAAACACACAAGAGACTTGATCAGTGGTAGTTTACGTGTTTACGAAAATCTGATGTTTTGAATTATTAGGTGAAACCCCACAAGAGTTTAAACATTTTGGAAACTTGTGAAACACAAAAGGATATTAAATAAACTCAAAAAGACAAAAGAAAAGAAGGATTCATAATAAAACACATGAAATTGAAGAGCATTAAGTGAATCATCGAAATCTGGCTTATGCACCAAGTCTCCCAACCTCCCATGTGTATACATTACACATTGTTCAGACATAAATCCACACGTGCTCACATTCAATGAGTTGTAAACTTTTTTACTCTATTTCCTTGTCAAATTTTTTAATTTTTAATTGGTGGTAACAAGATTGCTCCTCAAGATGCTTAGATGAAGTTAGTTCGTTGTAGTTACTCCACTAGCTCAAAAACACATTTGCAAACCAACTTTGATATAAGTTCATCGATTGGCAGCATCATATAAAGAATACTACCTCCTAGCGACAATGTTACCAAGAGAGGTGAACACCCCACTAGAAACATTTTGCATGTTTTTGGTAGGCTGACCATGAACCCTTTCCAAAGGTTAAGAGAGAATATTTCAACCAAATAACTGAAGCCCGTGTCAATAGGCGAAACTGCAACGTGACAACAGAACACACTTGTGCAGCTGTGCTGGGTGAAAAAGATTCCAAATTCAGCTCTCGTCGTATACAAACCTTTGATTCACCAATTAGCACCCTTTTAATATATATTTTTATCCTTTCCCTAATGCAGTTTAGCGTGGAAGTTATACAAAGTCCTTATTACTAATTTAGCATGCCGAGTTATATCATTAGATTCGTTACTCTGTTTAGTCCTCAAATATAACAATGTGGAAGAAATTTTTTTTCCTTTTACCTTTTTGCAAAGCCCTAAGAGATACTAATATTTATAATATTAGTTTATTCTTAAGCTCAAACTTTAATGAACAGTGTAGTCACCAATATACATGATTTGTTAGTTGTTCAGACTGAAACCATCAAACCCTTTTAACCTGAATCAATATAAATAACCTACCCGATGGCTGTTGCTCCCCATGATGCTACATTATAGATAACTTTGCTTCCATCCCATGCCTTTCGAAGCTTTCCCTTTTTCTTTTTTAAAGAGAATGTCTTGCACAAGGCTAAAAGAAAATTCACAGATGTCAGAACTAATTTTCCCCAATCTCTGACAGCCACACTCAATGAAGGTTAAATATACATAATTAACAAAACCAATACAAATTATCTTTTCCTTTTTTATTTCCATTTTTTTTCTTTTACATTATCTATAACATCACAATGAAGCAATAAAACTCACCGTCCTGGAGTTGATTAGGGGTCAAATCCTACAGCCAAAAAAGAAAATGCAATGAATCAAAGCCAGAGATCCCCAAAAAAAAAAAAAAAAGGAGAGAGAGAGAGAGTGAACATCTAAAAAAAATATCCATAAATCATCTCAGAATGCCAAAACTATTGGTTTCAAAAAGATTGGACAAAAAAGCACTGATATGGATTCACAAAGAAAACCGGCACAAGAACCAGATTAATGCATATATTTTAAAGTATGTTCAAGATAATCACCTAACTAGTTTTTTTGTGGAATTGCACTTGGACAAACAACATATTCATTTATTTGTCTCATAAAAAGAATCCAACTTTTTATCTGGAACTCGGTAAAGATGGCACATATCTTTAATAATGGCAGAAAACATAGGACGTATGCTATCTATTGACTTGGTTGATTGAAATGAGAGAAAAAAGTACTTTTGAGTCTAGTGAAATCTAGAGAAATCAAGATCACACAACGAGACTATCTACGAACAACTAAAGGTAACCAAACAAGGTGTGGATCATGGCAAAGTACTATAGCTGATTTTTAAAGTATCCTCCTTTTAAGCATAATAAAAAAATTTACCATGGATTAAATGACACACCTAGCCTATTGCAAAAATATTCCTGTTTTGGCGAAAATTCTTAGATGCTTTCTCTTACCTCAGACAAATATTTACTCTTTCAGATGTTATTGTGTTTAGCCGCCAATTACTCGGTTTAATTATTAAATTGTCCAAAATTTTAACTCAATAGCTATACACATGCACAGGGCTTTAAAAGTTTTTTTTATAAAAAAAAAAAAAGCAGTTGAAGCCAATTACAGCTGGTTGAAAACAATATAGACATAGTATCCTGATTAACTAACTAAATAGGAAAAAGACATGGATAATGCATGTGAGAGGAGGCTTTTGTTTCCAAGTCCCACATAAACTCCAGTCATTAGCACATGACAGCTCGACTTTGGTTTGAATCAGTCAGTCTAGGGAATATTGTAAAATGGCAAACAATAAGCACATTATCTAGGATGAAACTGGTGCAAGCAAGAGAACAAAAAATTCAAGCATGACAGGCCAAATTCTGGAGGGTACTACTTGTCAAAAAAAAAAAAAAAAAATTCTGGAAGGTACCAATGCGTATTAGAAACAAGACAAGAATAAGAATCTAAGTCAATGAACCATGTTCATGAAGCCATCAGTTATAAGAATGAATGGATGATAAAGGGAAACATACCCACAAATAAATGGAGCATTACGAGTAACATAAGAGACACAATCTTTTTTCTCCATGTTAAGCCACCAAAGAAGAAAATCACTGTGGTGGCTATGTGCAACATAATTCTAGACAATATTGCCAACCAGTAGCTCAGACTAGGCCTGCTAATTTAAGTTTACTAGAAAGCATGGCAATCAAGGCAGAGTAAAATCAATTTAAGTGATAAAGTTTAACCTTTTTTTTCTTTCTAAATCAACCAAGAAGTAGAAATTTCACATACCTTTGTTTGCTTAAGGGATAACAGGTATGCAGCCATGAAGCATGCAATACCCTCCACTATATCTTCTTGCCTAACTAGAACATAGTCTTCTTGGTCCAACTCCATATTTTCACCTTCCCACAGATCATTTTCACTTACTATGTCCCAAGAGCTACCTTCTTCTGCTATCATAAATGGATTACATTATCATTTATCACCAATCAACACGTTTTGAGGGTAAACTAGGTGTTCAAATTATATAAAATATAAACTTGTCCGAGGTTAAACTTTAAAATTAAGAAAAGAAGTAAGGGCGGTATGCATAAAAAATATTGACAAAGAACATCATACAATGATAAATTCTCAAAGTGAGTTTCTAGATGCATACCAGTCACAATTTGTGGAACCGACACCTGAGCATTCTCTAGTTTTTCCAAGAAATCAGCGCATTCAACTCTAGATTTAAGAAGATCGCACAGCTGCAAATATATGTGTATATATATATATATATATATATTAAAAAAGGACACAGTTACACAAATTTGAAGTTGATAAGCCGTCAAAAGGAAGTGATTAACATTGTCTAGTGGAGTCATTCATATTGCATCGCAATTTTAAATTTTAAATTTATCAAAGGAAATAATTTGATTCGGAAGCTATACTGAGTGGATGATGAAGACGTTTTCTACTTTAGTCTAAGTCAAATTAACTGAATTTTATACATTAATATTATCGATGTGTCTGATTGTTGAATTGCATCACAGATTCACATCCATGACACTTACATTGACAACCATATTGTAATAAATAAATAAAATTTTAGAAAAAATAAAACAAAAAGATGCATAATGATAGTGCTAAGGACCATGATATTCATTATCAGATATATGGATACATCTTTTCTATGTAGCACAGACATGGACAAGGCATGCGAACAAGACATACATCAACACAATGTCCTACAAAAGTAGGAGAAGGACACGGTATGGACAAGGCAATATATAAATATATATATTTTTATTTGTATACACTTATTATACAACTGTATATATTTAGTCAATTTTCTAATTTATATGTTAAAAATTGCATAATGTGGAAGATTCTCTGAGGGTGGCCCAAAGAGAATTCCTCCAAGATGTGAGGTGAGAGCCTTATCATTAGGTTATCCCCTTGTGATTTATATTCTTGTCATATATTGAAAATGATCATTACATAATTGATTTGTGGTTGCCATGTGTACAATGTCGAGTTCTTGATTTGTGGCTGCCATGTGTACAATGTTGGACACTTTGGGTGTGTTAATCTTGTTCTCAAGATTGTTGAATGTGGCTTCCTTAAAAAAATATTTGTGCTACACTAAGTCATTAGTAGTTAGTATCAAAAAATTGTTGACATGTTAAATAAAATGAAATCTATCCGAAATCAAGGAAATGGACTATGTCGAAAACATATGAAGTGTCAGTGTGCAAAACAAGCGCACACGCTAGTGTTCCTGCTTCTTCGGATTTTTAGGCTTGATAGATATGCAATGTCAGACAATAATAAGGCACTACAACACTAAATTATGCTGCATTAGGAGTGCCAAGTTAATAATCTATATATGATTTCTGTATGAACGATGTGAGAAAAAGGAAAAACAAAAGGATATAGTATAAAATTTAAGGATTGAGGGTTCTAATGCATTTAAAACCCTTTTCTTTTCCCCCAAAAAATCTCAATTCAGAAATAGTTTATAGAACAGTAATCAAATGTAAATTAATTTGCTTGATATTAAATATGTGATATATTTGCCGATAATTAAAGACCCAGTCACTCCAGTAGTATAATTTATATTGCTACAGTGATAGAACAATAAAAGCTAAACAAATTCTAGACAGACACATAATTCAGCATAATCAAGCCCTAAACACGATCCAATCCACAACAGAACCACAAATTCGCAAAATTCCCCTCACCTCGTCGGTCTCCCTGTCCCGGCACGGACCCGACGAACCCTCGGCGCTCTCCTCCGCGGCATCGGCATCGGCATCGCTCTCGTCGTCGTCGTCTTCGACGCAGCCGGTGTCACTGAGCATTTCAAGAGCTCTCTGACATTGCTCGAGCACTACCTCCAAGGTTTTCCTCTTCACGCGAACCCGATCCGTCTCCGACTGAGCCCTCTCGAGTCGTCCGCCATTAGGGTTCGCACCTGCGACCTCGACCTCCATGCCCTACCAGTACAAAACTTACATATACGTATATATAGGTATATGTATCTTGCTGTCTTGGTTCTTTATAAAACCCTAGAGATGATGGTCCTTTGAACGTGTGATTGTTTTCGTACTTTGGACAATTTGTTTTCTTACACACTTTTGTTTGCTTTTTAATTTCGTTTAATTGGAAGAAGAATTGTTTTTTTCTGAGCTACAGAGATAGGAAGAGGTCAAAGTCATTTCTTTGTCTCAACCTCTTTCATTTCCGTTTCGTTAAAGCATTAGAATTAAAGAAAATACAACCATTATTAAAACACTATTAATTTAGGATTGTATCTAAATAGTTAAAATAAAATAAAAGTGCAATGACAAAATAAAGGGAAATAATGAGTAAAGAGACAAATAAAGGGAAATTCATGTTTATTTATTTTTTCACATCAAATAATGAGACTTTGAGCCCTTGTTAATGTAATGGTGCCACGACACTTGCTTGCGTGACACCACTTCTAAAACAAGTTATTATTAATAAGGGTGCCACGACGCTTGCTCGCGTGGCACCATTTCTGAAAAAGATACATCTGGCCAGAATCTGTCTAGTGTAACCCTGAAAAGGACCAAGTGATCTCGAGGTACTTGTCCTATGACTGAACTTGCTGAACGAGAAAGGGTTTGCTACCCTTCGCTCCTCTGTGAATGTACCCCTCTCCAGTCGAATGGGTCCCTCCTCCTCTATCACTTTCGAGGTTCCCTCTTGCAGATGGAACCTCAGACGTTTTATACTTTCACCTCGAGCTCCCCCCCCCTTAAACTGAAGGGATCTCGAGGACCAGGATTGGAACAGGGTCTTGCGGGCTCGAGAAGGCAGCACCCCGAAGGGACTTCTTTCCCCATCTCCAGGCTTAGAAATTTGAGGAAATGTGGACAGGTGGCTGGGATTCAAAGAGTCGTCTCTATAAAGGGCCATGCAAACGGGAGAGGATATTGATACCCGAGGTTGAGCTCTAAATAGGACTTAAAGGGTAAAATTAAATGTGAAGATGAGACTTGCATTAAAGAGGGAGAGCCAATTACCTCTTTGGACCAGAGGGCAAAGCGCCTCAGCCCACTTGGCAATGTCCCATCTGTCAGGGGAGGAGATCCTTAAACCTACAGGCAAAAGGGAGCTCGCCCCTGTGACTAACGTGCATTAACCAAGGTAACAGGCATTATAAATAGGAAAGCATTAATCAGCCTTAAAGGCAAAATTAGAAAACTCTAACAACCAACTACTACCGAGCTCGAGTCTACTTGGGTATCAGATACTGCCTTCCCTTTCTTAATCTTTGACTTCAGACAGTCCCTTATATTACTTGGATCCCCACTTGGATACTGATCTCAGCACTCTCGGCTCACGTGGAACACATTCCTTATCCTACAAAGAACTACTATCAACAATCCTCAACTTTCACTTTTAATGCTTGACATTGTTATATTGCATATGGAATGGGTACAAGGTCCATTATAAATTATCAGGTCCTATCTTTAATCTCTGATGTCATGTAAAACATCCATACGATAAGGCGTCCAATTTGTTATTAGATCATCTCTTTAGTTAAGATATGGAGGGTTGAGTCGAGTTGTATTCGAATTGTTGCTAAGTTCACTACTCAGTTAAAATGGTGAGGGTTATGTTAGGTCCGTATTCACGTTGTTATCGAGTTCTCCAGCCAATTAGGATGGGGAGGGTTAAGTTAGGTTAGTGTTTGAGTTGTTACCGAGTCCTTCATTCAATTAAGATGGGAAAATCGTGTTTGTATAAGGGTGATCAGCTGAATCAGTGTTCTAGTTATTTATGGGTCCTCGTATTAGTTAGGACAGAAGGGTCGTTCTCTTATTACGCCGATAAGTTGAGCCTAGGGGTAGCAATATTTTACACAACACGCTAACACGATATTAACACGATACGAGATAAGATGGTTTGGGTTTTTGCTAATCGTGTTCGTATCGTAATCGTATTTACACGGATTGTCCAGTTAATTAAATGTGTCGTGTTTGTAGTTAACCCTGCTAACACGATTATGACACGATTAACCCGATTACCTAAATGCGTCGTATTTGTGACAAAACGACCTATTTAGCTAAACGTGTAAAATAAATGTGTCGTATTTGTGTAAAAAATGACTTAAACATATCTTTTCGTATCATCTTGTGTTGTGTCAAGTCTTAACCTATTTATTAAACGGGTTACACATGTCGTGTCGTGCTACACGTATAATAATTGTGCCATGTTTATGTCAAGGGGTCTTGACACGATTAATAATCGTGTCGTGTTCGTGTCGACTCTACTCGTACGTGTTCGTGTCATAATCGTATCAACACGAACACGACCCGTCAACACGAATTGCCACCCTTAGTTGAGTCCGTGTCCTGGTTGTTACTAAGTCCTCCTACCGGTTAGGATGGAGGGGGTTTTGACCTTATACGAGCAAGTAGGCAACTCTACCTAACAACTTATCTATTTGGGTGGATGGTAAGAGTTCCGTCCAATACAACTGCACTTTTAATGTTGAAAATTATTTTCAATTACGTAGCCAAATAAAAACCAATTGTCTTACCAGATTGAAAATGAATCAAGATTAAAGAAATAGTTGTTTGGTTTGTAGCTCTAAGAACAGTTTTTTGTTTTCAGAAAATTGAAAATTGTACAAAAAATTCTACTTGAGTCAGTTTTCTAAAAAATATTTTCTAAAAACTCAGTTATAAAAAAACCTTGTTTTTAGATAAATGCCTTTTATAGTAATCTGATAAAAGTTTTATGTTCTCTAAATTCATGAGAAATGTTTTCAGTTACTTAGAACTATTTTCAGAGTTACAAACTCTTGAATTGTATTGTTTATTATGCATGCTTTTTGTCCCAGTTGGTAGGAAGCTCCATGGTTTGGTGTGTGAGTCTCGTTTTGAGCCACTCAGTGTAGCACTATACCGGCTGGCAATGTGTATGTGAATTGTTAGCCACATCAGCAATTGTGCTAACGTGGCTATTTACAGTGTCTTGCTGTCCGAAATTCACGGTACGGGCTAACTACTATTAATTCTTTTTTATACATATTTAATATTTTGAGTAAAAAAAAATTAAAAACACATTTATTTTTTTGTCTGTTTTCTTCAATGGCTACTTTTCCAACCACTTAAAAAAAAAAAAAAATTATATTTGAATGGAACAATTTTTTAACAAATTAAATTAACATAAAAAAAAGACATTACATATTTTCTCACAACTAAATAAATAAAATAAAAAGACATTATATATTTTCTCACAATTACATAAATAAAATAGAAAAAACGTTACATATTTTTCTCATAATTACATAAATAAGATAAAAAGACAATACATATTTTTTTCACAAATAAAATAAATTATATATGACCACCCCCTTGATTTAGTTTATTTAAAATTTGATTTTGTCGTTCAATGGTCCACGCTTTTGATGCTTCTATTGGAGCCTTTGATGAATTTTGAAGCATTATTATATCTCTTTCAAACTCCACTTCAACCATCATTTCTCTCGTTTTTATTTTCAATTGTTTAGTCCATTATTTTTCCAAATTCGATTCTATTTCCAGATCACTCCATAGAAAGTTGAACTCTAATCATTTACCAAACATGATGCCCTGTTATGTTACAGCTTCCAATTGTGTAAGAATATATGTTTGAAAAAATTCTAATTTATTTTTACGAATCTTCCTTGCTTTTCGTCCCTCGGGCGTGAGATATTCGAACATTTAGTATCAGTTGGTGGGTCGTCATGCCAAGGTTTACCAAAGCTGGAGTTGATATTGCAAAAGTTGATTAACCTAGTGTTGCCGAAGTCAATTGGGACCAATTTCCAAGCTCATTAATATCCAGATCAACGCCTATCTTCGCTGGTTGTTCAGTTGGATTTTGTTTAGCATCCCGAAAAACATTCCAACAATGCTCGTAAATAAAATTATAAAATATAATAAAAATATAAAAGCAGTAAACATAACAAAACTTAAAATAAAATTATAAATTATAATAATAATATAAAAAGTAATAAACATAGCAAAATCCAAAATAATATATTACTCATTTGTCCTTAAAAAGACATGAACTTGACAATTTACCTTGGATTACATCACCCTTGATATTTGTGTCGATTGATTCACTTCCATCTCTATGCAATGAATATAAATTACAAGACTTCAACCTTAACAATAAGGCAAAAAAGCGGAAAAAAAAAAAAAAAAACCCTCAAACTATTCCATTGTTGCATAATGTCTCCCTAAACTATTTTTGGAAACATGTCCCTTTAAACTATCAAAAGTAAGCAAAATGCATCCTTAAAGGCCACCGGAAGCTAGTTTCCGACCAACTAAAGAACACAATTACTAATTTACCCTTACTTTTTAATTTATTATAAAAAAATCAAAATATATACTATCATGAAATGACCAATTTGCCCCTATTTTCTTTCCCCTTTCATTTTTTTTTTTCTCTGCGTTTTTTTTTTTCATCTCTCTGCTCTCTCTCTCTCACTTCCTTATGCTGCCACCCACCATTGCCACCACCCCTCCTCTCTTTTCTCCACTGATGTTGCCACCCATCATCTCCACAACCCAATAGGAAAAGGAAAATACTAATCTGGTGTAACCCTCTTATCTCTCTCCCTTCTCTTTCCTGTGGAGTGATGGATGTCGGTGATGTCTGTGTGCGCTGATTCCTGGTGTGATCGGCGTTAGTGAAGTGGATGAGAGGAGTGAGGACGTCGATGTTGTTTCGGTGGGAATTGGTTTACACTGATGACCATTCTATATATATATTCAAACATATATTACATTTAATTGACACTGATGAGTTAATTGTTTATTAATATTGGAAACGGGGACTAGGGGTGCACACGGTTCGGTTCCTTACGGTTTTGGTCGAAACCAGAACCGGAACAGTTCACAACGGTTCCTTAAAACGGAACCGGAACCAAAACTGTATAGTATGGAACCGAAACGGTTCGGTTCTATGAGAACCGTTAATTGTTTGGTCTTATTTACTATCAAAACAAAAATCTAGAATAGGGTTTCTTAAGCACACTCAGTATCACCAAAAGTGCACAATCATACATGTGTCTATATATATATATATAGATACATATAAAAGATGAAGATGTGGATGCTGAAAAGAGCAGTAGCTTTACCCGGATTGGAGTGAATCAAGAATTGTAGCTTTCCCTTTCCCTCATCTGTGATTGATTGAAGACAACAAGTATGGGTTTTGGGTCAAAGGCCAAAAACCACGAAAACCAAACAGGTCAACGGTCAGATGGGCATTCTCACAACAGAGGTTCTTAACAGATGGTCAGATGGGCATTCTCACAACAGAGGTTCTTAACAGATTTGATTCTTCTTGCTATCATATCTGTTCAAAAGCTATGGCGCAAGCTCACATGGGGAGAAAGAAATTGATAAAGAATAAGTCTTCTTCTTTTGACATTTTTTCATACTTGCCGGACTGCCACCGCAGGGGAATCTCCGTTGCCAACACCAGAACCATTTACTCGGCCAATGTGGACGACATAGTGGTCGGACTATTGATTGATGTTTTGAGAAAAATCACGGCCAGTGATCGGTATGTTCATGGTGGGCTTTGGCCGATCCAAGGAGACTACCCTCTCTCTGAGTCTCTCTATACATATATGTACTATATATGTATCACACATCTGAGATCGGAGATTGAGAATTTAAGAAGAGACGAGGAGTGAGGACTGAGATATTTAAGGCAAAAAGACTAAAAAATTATGTTTTTCACGTGGACCAGTGTACTTTTAGTATATAATTAACTATATAATATATATCTATATGCAATTCCGGTTCTTACCGGTTCCCATGGCCTAGAACCGAGACCGGAACTGGAATCGTGAGAACTGGGAAAAACGGTTCCGGTTCTTTTGTGCACCCCTAACGTGGGCATTAAAAACATAAACTTTGGATGAGATTTTGAATAGATTCCGCTAAGAATTGTTTACGGATCTATAAACGAGCGCGTTCCTCTCCGTAAAGAGATGAACGCGGTATATTTACTTTCTCAAATCTGTTTCCGGGTGAATGAGAAATTAGCTCCAAATTTGATAAGCTTAAATGGATTTACAAAATGTGAAAAATATTTGTCCCACATTGAAAAAATATTAAAACCTAAAGGCACCGTAAGGCCTCCATAAACCCCCCATTGGGTTCATTCCAAAGCACTCTAAATCAGAATCATTTTCTCTAATTCTAAATTCTCTCATTCCTCTCTCTTCTTCTATAAGTGTCTGTGGGTACGAATCCTTCTCTTTGGGTTCGAGCCTTAGTCAGTCACTCCTACTCTAAGTTTAGTCGGTCACTCCGAGTTCGAGTTCGAGTCAGAGAATACTACACCGAGCCGGTTCGCCCACTCCTTTGGTTTGTAGTGCTACTACCGAAGGAAGTAAAAGTTGTTGTATCCTAAGAGATAGACGCCACTAAGTCCGTTAGCACCATAGCGGGGCGAATCTGTCTTAAGGATATAGAATCAAATTCTTACCTCAACTTATTTCCAGGTTCTTTTATTTTGTTTTATTTTATTTTATAAGATATTATATATATATAGATTATTATTTTATAATAATAATTATATATATACACGTATTTTATTTATGTATAATATTTAAATAGTAATACTATAGTGTATGGTATATTTAGGCCTTATTTTTGGACTACAATCTTAATACAGATCTTGCTTATACTATATTTAATATATACTGGACGAATGGCAAGTACAAGTACAACTATGCCTAATGTTCCCGTCAGTCATTGGGAGAAACTCGAAAAATTTAATGGGGCGGAGTTTAAAAGGTGGTAACATAAAATGATGTTCTACCTTACAACTCTAAATCTGAGCAAGTACCTAGCTGAAACTGCCTCAATGCTTAAAGAGGGAGAAACCGACATTACAAAGCTAGGAGCTATTGATGCATGGAAGTATGGAGATTTCCTATGCAAGAACTACATCCTCGATGGATTGGACAACACTCTATAGAGCGAAGTACTGAACCTCTAGCATTAATTTACAGTGATATCTGTGACTTTAAATCTGTGCCAACCAGAGGTGGAAAAAAGTATTTTATTACTTTTATTGATGATTACATAAGATACTATTATGTATACTTGTTAAAAAACAAAGATGAAGTCTTGGAAATATTTAAACATTACAAGAATGAGGTTGAAAATCAACTTAGCAAGAAACTAAAGGTGTTTAGAAGTGATAGAGGTGGTGAAAACGAATCACCATTCGCTAATATTTGTTTAGAACATGGTATTATTCACCAAACTATCACTCCTTATTCACCTAAACAGAACGGTGTTGCTGAACACAAAAATCGTACCTCAAAAGAAATGATGAATGCTATGTTGATAAGTTCTGGTTTAACCTATAATTTATAAGGGGAAGCTTTGCTTTCTGCTAATTATGTTCTCAACAAAATACCTCAAAAGAAAACAAACGTGACACCTTATGAATTATGAAAAGGTCAAAAACCTTCTTATAAATTCTTAAAAGTGTGAGGGTTCCTATTCCCAAGAAAGTTAAGATATGACCAAAAACATTTGATGGTATTTTCATAGGCTATGTATGGAATAATAGTACATATCGTTTCCTTGTGTATAAATCAGGCATTCCTGACATCCATGTCAATACAATTATTGAGTCAAGGAATACTTATTTCTTTGATGATATATTTCCTTGTAAAAAAATCATCTTAAAATAAATCATGATATTGCTAATAGCAATATACAAGAGAATATAGACCAAGAGTCTATAGATGATGAAAATAAGGAAGAACTTAGACGTAGCAAAAAAGCTAGAACATCCAAGTCATTTGGTCCTAATTTTCTGACATATATATTGGAGAATGAGGCATAAAGCTATAAGGAAGGTATGTCTTCTCCTGAAACTCCTTTATGGAAAAAAACCATAAATAGTGAAATTAAATCCATCTTGCAAAATTATACTTGGGAGTTGGTGGATCTTCCTCTTAGTATTAAACCTTTAGGGTATAAGTGAATTTTCAAAAGGAAGATAAAGCCTAATGATTCAATAGATAAATACAAAGCTAGGCTTGGTACTAAGGGATACAGGCAAGAAGAAGGCTTTTATTATTTTGATACATATTCACCAGTCACAAAAATAACATTCATTAGATTATTACTGGCTATTGCAGCATTGCAAAATTTAGAAATACATCAAATGGATGTTAAGACTGCATTATTGAATGGTCAATTAGAGAAAGAAATCTATATGGAACAACCTGAAGGTTTTATTGTTCCAGGAAAAGAAAAGAAGGTGTGCAAACTTGTAAAATCCTTATATGGATTAAAACAAGCACCTAAACAATGGCATAAAAAATTTGACAAAGTGATGTTGTCAAATGGTTTTAGAATTAACGAGTGTGATAAATGTGTTTATAGGAAAAATACTCAAAATGGATATGTCATTGTGTGCTTATATATAGATGATATGCTAATAATGGGTAGTAATGATATTATAATCAAAACTACTAAAAAGATATTGACCAAAAATTTCGATACGAAAGATTTAAGCATAGCTGATGTCATATTAGGAATCAAGATTTATAGAACATCAAATGGTCTAGTATTATCTCAATCTCACTATATTGAAAAAATATTGGAAAAGTTTAATAAAGAAGATAGTAGTTTTGTGAAGACTCCTGTTGATGTAAATCTTCATTTATCAAAAAATACTAGTCTTAGCATATCATAACTTGAGTATTCTCGCATTATAGGAAGCTTAATGTATTTGATGAATTGCACACGACCAGACATAACATACTTAGTTAATAAATTGAATAGATATACAAGTAATCTAGGAAAGAACCATTGGACTGCAATAATCAGGGTTCTAAGATATTTAAGATATACCATAAATTATGGATTACATTATTCTAGATATTCAGCAGTACTTGAAGGATATAGTGATGCTAATTGGATATCAAATACGAAAGATTCTAAATTCACCAGTGGCTATGTCTTTACTATTGGAGAACGTGTCATATCTTGAAAATCTTCGAAACAGACTTGTATTGCCAGATCCACTATGGATCTGAATTTATTGCTTTGGATAAAGCTGGTGAAGAAGCTGAGTGGCTTCATAATTTATTAGAAGATATTCCTGTTAGGATATGTGTGCCCTAGCATAGCAAATTCTAATTTTGGATTGTAAAAGTCATGGTTTCTTATCTGGGTATTATTATTAAAGCATTATACAATTAGTGAATGGAATGTATTGTTTTTCGATTCTTTATGGAATTGATGGTGTCCGCTTGATTACAAAATATATTTATATATGTATGTAATGGCAATTAATACTATGGTATAAATTAGTAATCATAAATGGTTTAAAGTCGGTAATTATGGATGGATATTTAATTAGTTAAGACTTAAACCGAGTCCACGATAGATTGAGATATATTGCGAGAGCTGTCGTATGCAATTGCTCTCTATCACAGTCATGGCTTTTGACTCTCAAGCATGAGAGAAGTATAGACTCTTTTATTAATTAATAATTACTTTGATTTGTTCGGCGGATACCTCGGGATCCTTAGATCGACACTTTGGGTAGTTATGTAATTAATAATTAGAGGTCTATATTCTCAATATTTGCATCAGTGCTATTTGTATTTATTTTGTTTTGATTATGGTTGATCACAAATTAAATTCGAAGGCCTTCGTATGTTTTAGACAAATGTTTTATATATATATTTATTTAATAAATTATTATTATTTTTTGTCAAATAAATATTTTATTGTGATCGAGCCGGAAATAATCAAAGGTAACAAAATAATTATATTAATTATGTTGTCGGATTGATGGCTTTAATTATCCGATAAATAATTAAGCATAGAGGGGTCAAAGTGCAACATTGACTTAGAGGTTATTTACTATTTAATTGGAGTGCAATTAATTTCTTTTAGTGGAGTATAAATTAATTTATGAATTAATTGAATTGGGTCCATGGTTTAATGGACCGGACCAATTATTAATTTATAGGAACCAAGAAAATAGTAAGCCCAAAAGGATTCTCACCAATAGCCCAAGTTGATATTGGAGTCATGTTAGGATTGAGAAAGTTGAATTAAAGATGGAGAATGATTTATTGTTTCCTTATTCTTATTTTTATTTTGCCTATATATACATGAGTTCATGTATATTTTAGGGGGACTTGGAGAACAAGAAAAAGGAATACACTTTCTCTCTCTAGATTTTAGGGTTTTGTTTTCTCTTCTAAAGGAGGCTACCACCAGCCTAGATTCCAAGGTCATTCATCAAGACATATTGGTGATTCCTAAAGGGAAGATAATAATCTAACGGAAGGAGAAAGGATCTTGCTAAAGGGATTTACAATAAGTGAGAACATTCACTTCAGAGGAAAGTTCAAAAGGTTTACTCAGACCTTTGATGTAAGTATTCAATCTGTTTATTGAATTATGCATCATCTTTTATTTATCTTTGTATAAAACTTGTCTCTGTGTGATGAATCAAGATCTGTGATTGCAAATCCCGCAAAAGTTTTAAAAACTTGCCCGTTTCCCAACAATTCCAACTTGGCATAAATCTGTGCCCGCTATATATATACATTGCGATAGCCAATCAGCAATTGGAAGGGTACAAAGTAATATGTATAACAGTAAGTCTCGACATATACGTCGACGACATAATACCGTTAGATAATTGCTCTCAAGGGGGATAATCTCAATAGATTATATCAGGTCAAAAGATAATTTAACGGATCCGTTTACAAAAGGTTTGACAAGAGAGCAACTGTATGTTCATCGAGAGGAATGGGATTAAAGCCGAAAGCTAACGAGTCATCTTAATGGAAACCCAACCTAGTTGATTGGAGATCCTAAGATCTAGGTTCAAAGGGACAACATAAATTCTGAATGACTCACCAGAAACACTGGGAAGATTTAATCTTCAACCCATTACTATGATGAGACAGTGTTACCTATAGCGATTGGTAGGATAAGTTATACTTTTAATGACTCTTATACCTTGAAAATTCAAGTGGGGTATAGTAGGATATTCTTAATAAGAAGCCACCTATATGAGTGTGAAATGGGGCTACTTCTATGAGAACTTTTAAGGTTAAGTATTATAGAGCACTCATGAAACACCATGAGTTGTTCATAGCTATATGAACACAACCATGAGAACCGACTTTGTGCGGGAAGGAACTGTGTGTTTGCTATTGTCTTGGTTTATATCAACGGTTGAACAGTTCAAGACATCATGTTCACTGGTTAGCCAGTAAATCCGATAGTAATACACTAGGAAAGGTTCAAGGCCAAAAGTTACCTATCCCGATGCAGTTACTTTCCAATAGTACTCTCTCTAGTGTCTGTATCTTCTTCATTTGTAATTTACGCAAATTTCCATTCATGTGGGGGATTGTTGGAAACGGGGGCATTAAAAACATAAACTTTGAATGAGATTTTGAATAGATTTCGCTAAGAATTGTTTGCTGATCTATTGACGAGTGCCTTCCTCTCCGCAAAGAGATGAACGTGGTATATTTACTTTCTCAAATCCGTTTCCAGGTGAATGAGAAATTAGCTCCAAAGGAAAGTGTTTGATAAGCCTAAATGGGTTTGCAAAATGTGGGAAATGCTTGTCTTATATCGGAAAAATATTAAAACCTAAAGGCACCATGAGGCCTATATAAACCCCCCCTTGGGTTTATTCCAAAGCACTCCAATTCAGAATCATTTTCTCTAATTATGAATTCTCTCATTCCTCTCTCTTCTTCTATAAGTGTCTGTGGGTACGAACCATTGTTTTTGGGTTCGAGTCTTAGTCAGTCACTCCTAGTCCAAGTTTAGTCGGTTACTCTGAGTCTGAGTTCGAGTCAGAGAGTACTACATCGAGCCGGTTCGCCCATTCATTTGGTTTGCAGTGCTACTACCGAAGGAAGTAAAAGTTGTTGTATCCTGAAAGATAGATAGACGCTACCGAGTCTGTCTTAAGGACATAGAATCAAATTATAGCCTCAACTTATTTCCAGGTTCTTTTATTTTGTTTTATTTTATTTTATAAGATATTATATATATAGATTATTATTTTATAATAATAATTATATATACACACACATTATATTTATGTATAATATGTAAATAGTAATATTATAGTGTATGGTATATTTAGACCATATTTTTTGGACTACAATTAATTTATTCACAAATTAACTTAACGAAAAATAATAATAATAAAAAATAAATAAAACCTTTCCACCAGCTTCATATTGCTCAATCAATTGGAATGTTATGGTACTTAAACGTACATTAATAAAGATACAGTTAAATTGTACAAAGAAGCCAGGAAAATCATGACATTAGAACAGAATGAAACTATGAGATATTGAAGATCGAGTTTCATCTCTGTGGTATAAAAAGAAAAAAGAAAAAAGAGAAACACATGGAAGATAGATATATACAATACAAAATGTCCTTATTATACATATAGATTGCCGGCATATATAGTACAATACATTATTCTATCACACCAGGAATCAGCGCACACAGACATCAGTGGAGAAGAGAGAGGAGGGGTGGTGGCAATGGTGGGTGGCGGCGGAAGGAAGTGAGAGAGAGAGCAGAGAGATGAAAAGAAAACGCAGAGAAAAAAAAAAAATGAAAGGGGAAAGAAGACAGGGACAAAGTGGTCATTTCATGATAGAATATATTTTATTTTTTATAATAAATTAAAAAGTAAGGGTAAATTAGTAATTGTGCTCTTCAGTTAGTTGAAAATTAGCTTCCGGTGACCTTTAAGGGGGCATTTTGCTTATTTTTGATAGTTAAAGGTGATAACTTGCTTTAAAAAATAGTTTAGAGGGACATTATGCAACAATGAAATAGTTTGATGTTTTTTTTTTTACTCTTATGCCCAACAATAATGATGAAAAAGCTACTCCAATTAATCCGAGAACCCCAAGCCAGGGGGATGTTCAAGTCAACAACACGATATATATATATATATATATATATATATATATATATATATATATATATATATACACACACACACAATTCGATGCCATGGGGACGAGGGCACAGTTAAAACAGACAGAATGAAAAAAAACATTACTATATTATTTTTAGAATAATTAATGGTGGGGTTGGCTAGAGAAAATTCTTACACACAAAAAAAAATACCAACAAGAACATGGAAGAATTTACTAACAACCATTTAATCCCTCACTTGCCTTTTTTTATCCCAGGGTAAAGGATGAATGTGTTTTTATGGTTGGTAATTAATAAGGGTAATACTGGAAACAAATTCTTACCGAAAAAGAAAAATACCAACAAGAACATGGAAGAATTTATTAACCATTTAATCACTCACTTGCCTTTTTTATCCCACTGTAAAGGATGAATGTGTTTTATGCATAATTGGTACTTTAGTAATTAATAAGGGTAATACTAGAAACAAATTCTTACCCAAAAATAAAAAAATACCAACAAGAACATGGAAGAATTTACTAACCATCTAATCCCTCACTTGCCTTTCTTATTCCACTGTAAAGGATGAATGTGTTTTATGCATGATTGGTACTTTAGTAAGGGTAATACTGGAAACAAGGTTCAATTTTGAACTAATTTAAAAATAAATTTCAAAAGTGTAACTTCTTTATGCCAATAAAAAAAATTATAGGTTTTATATTCCGTTTAGTAGAAGAAGGAAGAAGAGTGGAGAAAAGATAAGAAGAAATAAGCAAAATTCATTCAGTTGGTAGAGACTAGAGAGGAGGTAAAAGAGGAGATAAAGAGGATGCACGAGTCATCGTTCCTCCTCAACAAATTTTCTTCTCTAGATATAGCCGGAAGACATGAAGAAAGAAAGACAATGTTATTAAAAATGTTTTTAAATTACAAAATGGTCCTTGTGATTAACATTTTTTCTTCCCTTCTTATTTAACAAACAAAATAAGATATCATTCTCTTCTCTTCCAATATTTAACCAAACAAAAAGAGGGAAGTATACAAACAAAAAAAAAGGAAGTATACACTTTCTTCCTTAATTAGGAATTTCTCGTTCATCTATTCCTTTAATTTAATTTTCTTCCATCATATCAAACAAACAGAGCATTAGTTGTCTTTAAGGTGCAAAAATAGGACTAGAAAGTAATTTCCCTAGATTTAACTCCCCTCTATTTACTGCATCAATTTATGAAGTCGGTTTCCTTATCTTTCCTTATCTCTCCTTATTTTCTCTCTCATCTTCTTCTTAAACTCATCCAATTGGTTAGGGAGAAGAACAGAAAAACATAAAGGATTTAATATGGCCATAGTCGTATTAAAAATGAGTTGGTGACAAATTAATCTTTACCTATATCATTGCAATGATTGAAATCAATTAATCCTCTCTTAAATCACAACTAGCCACCTCCCATTTTATTTCATTAAATTAGTGGCCCATATACATGGTGCCACTTGCCATGCACTATTTTTCATGGCATCTGGCTAGTATTACAAATGATTCGAGCCAAGTTCCACTAATATTCGAATTCGGTTTGTTTGTTTGTTTACAAATGAAGCTAATTTGGCTCGTTACTAAAAGACTTGACTTGTTTAACACTTAAAGTCAGCGTTTAGATTTAATTTGAGTTCGTCTGAGATTTATTTTGTGTCATTCATGAATTTAGACAAGTCTATACATGTTTGTGTTCACAAACATATATTCATGAGTTTATTTTCTTTATGAACCAATGTAATTCTATGTATTGATGAACATATGTGAGCCTGCACAAGCCCGGCCTAATAATGTTCGGGATCAGATTTTTGCATAACACCCCATGTCCTCACTGTGCCATTGAAAATTAAATGGTACAAGATCATATGCAATTCACGTGACTTGAAATTTTTTTGAAAAATTAGAAATTAAACAACAAAATTATAATTACCTTATGACCATTTCTTATCGGGTGAAAAAAAACTTGAATGGAGTAGTTGTAAGCCCTAATTTCCGAATTCAAATTCACTCACCCAATTCTTTAATGTGCATCGCGATTGAAGAAACTCTACTTCAGTTCGTTTTACTCACTGTTAATTCTTTCTCGCTCATGTTTTAAAGGTTTGTTTTTTTGTTTTTTTGTTTTTTTTTTGTCAGGGAAATTTTCCACGGATGCTATTGGAAGAGACACGCAAACTGGCATTCGCATGCACATATTCATTGCACGATTGTGCTTGCAAGAAATAAATAGGTTGTTTGTGCAAATTGGTGTACAACTTGACAAGCCATAAGTTTAACATGGCTTGTTAAAATGCCTCAAAGTGTGGACCACAAATGGTGTACATTTCTTACCCACTCACCACATGCAATCAAACTAAAATGAACACCTAGTTGTTTGTCCAAATTGGCGTACAACTTAACTTGCAATCACTTTCAACATGCCTCAAACTAGAGGCCAATGGAGTGTACCTCTGTCAACACAAACAAACTAGTGTTGTAATGACAAAAATGTCCCTTAATATAATTTAAGAAAAATTTACTCCTTTAATATATCATTAAAATTAATATAAATAACTAATACGGTATGGTATTGTTAATATATATTTTTAATTGTGTGTCTATAAGAAAATAAAAATATTTTGAAATAATTTCAAAGTTATATTAAATTTTTATTTTTAAAAAATTAATAAGGAAAATAAAACCTAAAGTAATAATCATTTTAAAGTTTTTTTTTTTTTTAAATGTATATTAAGGGTCATTTTTGTCATTATAACATCACTTTAATGGTATGTAATTTTCAATATTTTTAAAAATTAAATTTATATTAAAGAGCATTTTCGTTACTATAATATCACTTTGTTACAAATTAGATACTTAGGGAGGTTTTATATCAACTTTTTCTTTTCTCCTTTATTTATTTATTTTTTGGGGGTAAGTAGTAACCACACACATATCAAGCGCCTTAAGTGAAACTTGAACTCTAGACTTTCCCTTTAGAGAAAGAACCAGTACCACTAGGTCGCTTGACCCTTTGATTTTAAGCACGTATGCATGGGTACATTGAAGAGGTTGAAGAAATTGGTCCGAATGCACAAAACCTATGATCCATGGTTTGAAAAATTGAAATGGTGAATTCATTGATCTCATGTCAAAGGTTTTTTAACAATGGCACCATTGCTAAAAAATTATATGGGCTCCTACTTTTTAAAGAAAGATTAGATATTTAAGTTTCAATAGAGACATGTGTTTATAACAAATACACCGAAAGAAATCAATATGAGTAACACTGGTAGATTAAGTTATCAAATTTTCATTACTGAGAAATTTTCATTCCATTGTATGAGTAAAGTTGTAATTTTGACTTTTGCCATGACCTTATTTGTCCATTACTTCTTGGGTTTTTATTTGTAAACATAAAATTTGTTTCTTGTTTAACGTAAAGAAAAAAAGAAAAAATATCATCCACATCCAACTTGTCAAGATATAATTTTTAAAGGATAAGACTAGCTCACGGTAAATAGGTTATTCTTACTCACCCTTAATATGGTTATATCATAAATGCACACATAGTTTGTGATTATTAAGTGATAAATAAAAAAATTAAAGAAAAGTGACTGAATTTAATGTAAAAAACATCTTCTTTAATTTCCTTATTTATAGTTTTTTTGATTTTATAATTACAAATTATTTTAACTATTTGTGATTAGACCAGCAACAGAGATGATAGACAAGTCTTGCCTATTTTTAAAACCCCATATTCCTGTATATTCTTGTCCGAGTTCATCCAAATTAGACAGCCCCATTAATATTAGTTCAAATACCAAAAATACCCGTCCCAATTTCCCTCCAACAGACGTTCTCCCCTCCCTTTCCTGTATATAGATAGATATTTAAAGTATAAATATATATATATATATATAGAGAAAGAGTGAGAGGAGAGAGAGAGAGGGGGTCGACGTGTAAATCCGACGCATGAATACCACAGGCCCCGCTCAAAATGGGGGTGCCTCTTGCTTGACCAACGGGTTTCCGTTGGGGGAAAAGTCTGGGGACGTGAGAGAGCGAAGAGAGAGAAAACAAACAGATTGATTTGATTTCTCTTCTTCTTCTTTTCTCTCCTTTCTCATTCTTTCTTCATCACAATCTAAGTTATAGTCACTCATTACACATATAATTAATTATTTAATTATTTATTTATTTGTTATATGTTTATGCAGTTTCTATACCAAGGTACGTACACATCTGATCTACATTCCCCTGAATCTTTACGCATTAAAGAACCCTAATTTCAATTACTTTCTGATATGATCAATGTGCACACAGGTTGTTGATGAGTGGTTTTGATCTGATGACTACTCGAAACACAGAACCTTCTCAGGTATGAATCATCAATTGATCAAGTGTTAAATTCCATTGTGCATTGTAGTGTGCGTATATATATATATATACACACACATACATACATATACATATACGTATTTATATAATTATTTTGCTTTATAAATGTTTTTTTTGGAAAATATTTATTTTGCTTTATAAATGTTGAATTGAGGATTGGTGAGGTTTTTTTATTTATTTTTTATTTTTTTATTTATTTCAGGGTGATGGTGTTCACTCTCAAGCTCATCCGGGACCGCTTGATCATCAGCGTTCTGTTGGTGCCAATAAGGTAATTATCATCCTTTTCCTCGATCAGACCAGTGTCATTATATGAATCTATATGCAATGCGATCACTAGGCTTGTTTAGTTGTTTATTATCATTGTGCTGTTGTATCTCAGAGCGATGGCGGTCACCCCCCAGCTCCACCGGGACAATCCGGTCCACCCGATCAACGTGCCCGCGGTGGAAACAAGGTAACTGTGTCTCTGATCCCTCCCAGATCAGCTAGTGTTGTAGAATTGAATTGGCAATATGATCACTAGAGTTAATCTTGTTCCGGGGATGGCTTACTACTGAATTGGGCACTATTTATGTTCCAGTTTTTCATTTGATTTGGCTGTTTTTCGGTTTGCCAGGTTTGAAGCAGGATTTGCTTTATTTTTTAATCGGCTTCAATTAACCTTTTTAAATGGATATATAAATGTGGGATGAAGTAATTAAAAATGATTTAAAAAAATTAAATCTAAGAGAAACAAGTGTATAAACATAATAGGAAAGAATTGAAGAAAGATAATTCATGTGGCCAGCCCTATCCATATAGGATAAAGGCAAGGATGATGTTGGGGATGAATAGTGGGTCTAAGATGACTATGATGAAGTTCAACATGTTGTATAATAACATTGATTTGTTAATAGTCTGTGTTGTTAAGCATAAAACGGAAGCGAAGAGATAAATAAAACAAGTGGAACACACAGATAGTACATGGTTCAGCCACTAGGGCCTACATCCACGGCACAAAGAGCCCAAAGGGCTACATCACTTCTATAATAGTCTCTCAATTCATGCACAATATAATGGTGGAGGCTCCTATATATAGGAGAAAAAATTTATGAGAATGAAAAGAATTAGAAAATAGGAAACAAGGAGGATTTTTCTCCCCTGATTCCTCTAGTAACTTCAAATCTTCAATAATAGGAAACAACATCAATTATTGAAAGATTCTCCTCCATTGATTCCTCTATTAAATCTTTAATACTCTCCCTCAAGTTGGAGCATGAATACCCAACTTACCATTGAGATGACGAGTAACACGAAGTGTGAATGATGAAGAGAGAAAAGAGAAGACGAAGAACAATGCTACCGAACACTCTGGCAGCCCAAACAAGTCAACAAAAAACTGATGAAGACACGGCAAAGGCGAAGACAATGTTACCGAACATACCGGCAGCCCAAATAAGTCTCTATAAACTGCCGGAGATATGACAAAGACAAAGACAATGCTACCAAACACACCGGCAACCCAAACAAGTCAATAAAAACTGCCAGATACACGGCAAAGGCGAAGAACATTATTGCCGAACAAACCGGCAGCTTAAACAAGTCACAAATAGTACCGAGAAACCCTTAGCAACATTTCAGATGCTAAGGGAATACCCCAAAATAGGGGTCCGAACCTAGGGAGAGAAGTTAGGCTCTGATACCATGTTGTAAATAATGAAATATAAGTGAATAGAGAAATGAAATAAGAAGAACACATATGTTACGTGGTTCAGCCACTAGAGCCTACATTCACGGCACAAAGTGCCCAAAGGGCTACATCACTTTTATAATACTCTCTCAATTCATGCACAATACAACGGTGGAGGCTCCTTTATACAGGTGAAGAAATTATGAGAATTAGAAAATAGGAAATAAGGAGGATTTTTCTCCACTGATTCTTCTAGTAACACCAAATATTTAATAATAGGAAACAACATCAATTACTGAAAGATTTTCAATAGTCAGGAACTCCATTTTGCGAAACTGTCATTTTATCACATGATGTAATTATTATATTCATCATATGCAGCGAGTTTCTTGATACACAGATATGCACTATGTTTTGCATGTTTAGTAATACAGTAGTCTTGCTTACAATGTTGTTGACTCTGTTTATTCTGCATCTAGATTTGTCCTTCCTCTACTCCTGGTTTTCAAGAAACAGGAAAGCTTATGCAATCTAAAATTTAAACTGCCTTGCAGGTTTACAAGAGTGGGCCGCTATTTATATCATCCAAAGGTCTGTTTTGCTTCTTGATTGGAATAGTTTGCTTAAAAAGAAAATCATTGATGTCAAGAAGCTTGAATCCAAATGATTTACATGTTTTTCTCAGTTATCTTGTTAGATTTAACGTGTTCTTTATCCCTTGGAACTTTAGTTATGTGTTTGATTTTCCATCATTTTAACCTTACGTTGTCTTTATTTCAAGAAAAAATTCATTGTAAAAAAGTTTGTTACACTTTGGTAGCTGTGCGCACTGTGCATTAGACTGTACATTGTATATGTAGTATGGCCAAATTTTTGTATTGAAAATGTAATTTTATTCAAAACTTCTATCTTTTTTTTATAATGTAAACATTAAACTTACAATGGCTTTCTCAAGCCATTCACATTGTGCAAATTTTTTTTATTTTTTTATTTTTTATGAAAGGGGAGGAACATGCTCTGTTGGTAGCACTCTTCTAAATACTAATTTATTACTATTATTATTATTATTATTATTTTTTCTTTCTTTCTTTCTTTTTTTTTTTTGTTGTTGTTTTTTTTAACAAGTTTTACATCAGTAAGAACTAAAACAACTATCTACTACACTTTCCAGGGACCAATAAGGCTTTTAACCAGCGTGGACCTTACATTCTTAATTTCAGGCTTGTAATTCCGATCAGTAAATTACCTTGAAGCTTCTTCATGTGCCAGTATAGCATCATTCCTCATTTTAGTGATCCTTCCAACGAACCTGAAGCTTTTTCCATTTGTTTAAAATCCTCTACTTTTTTGTTTTCTTTGATGGATTGTAAGAAATATGCTATGGCAGGAACTGTAGGTAAGCCCAAAGTAGAGAATTGAACACATTCAGGGAAAATAGAGAGCTTTATTTGAACTATGTGTATTAAAATCTGATAGTTGGGATAAGGATCTGTCTCTTGTTACTGCTTCATGTTGTATATGACATATTCATCCAGATACATCTATGTTAACGAATGCTTGATCATTGCTCTGTTACATTTTACCACTTTAATCCACCGGAACCAGATGGTGCAAGTTTTGTTGCCATATGGTTTGAGCTTATTTTATTACTTGCCTCAGCTTGGTGTTGACCCTTCAGGAATTGATTTCAAATTCTTTTGGAGGCTATTTAGTGGTAGGAGAGGAAACTGCCATGAACATTGACCGACACCAGTTGGCGACGTGGCGTATAGGGTAACCTTTCCTATTGTGTATTTCAAAGCATTATTGGCAGGTGTTCAACAACTAGCTTAGGGTTGAAGAGTCAACCTAACTCAACCTGGACTATTGGCACTGCTGACCAAGCCTAGGTTGAACTCGTCCTCGGGTTAGGGAGACCTAGCCCGAGCTAAACTATGGTCGGGTTGGCAGCAATGAAAAGATTAACATGTTATACCATAATGCTAGGACCTATTTGCCTGATAGGATATCCTCCCCCACTCAAAAAAAAAAAAAAAAAAAAAAAAAACTACCACCCTTGTCAGTGCTAAATGGCAGACGGACGCCGGACGTTACTTTTTGCATGAATTGACATTTCTGCATGAAATGACAACTCAGGGCAAAAATGTCAATTCATACAATTACCACTCTTGTCAGGCTAGGTGGCACATTTGTTGGGAGCTTGGCCTATTAAGAGGCAAGTGAATTGTATTAGAAGGAGAGCTACCTAAGGATATAGAGAGTGTTGTTAGGAATGATATGAGAATTTGATCTTGTATATCTTTCCTATATAATTTAATAAATTCTTGCTTTGTGAAATAAAAAAGAGAAACCTATGAACAAAAAAAACATATGAACAGAGAGGTGTTGCCTGAAGAAGTGTCGGAAGAAGATGCGACTGTTGGAGGAAATTATCTTAGGAAAAAGAAAAACAGAGACATATATAAACAAATATATATTTACATGTATAATGAATTGAAGAGACAAATAATCTAACAAAAATAAGAGATGTATATGTATATATAGGTATTAATAATTCTTTGAGATCATGTGTATACCAATTTGGGTATGTATATACACACAGTTGTATTCTTTGAGAAAGTTTATACATGTATAAATTTATGCACACACAATCTCAAAGAATTAACTAGCCATTTCTCTCTCTCTAAATTCAACTCAATTACTCTTTTTTCACATAGCTGCCATAAGACCCATTTCTCAATCATATCTCCTTTTCAACAAACCCCAATTTGAAACAAGAAAACTCTATCCCACTTCCATTGCAAATCCCAATTTCAATTCTAGGGTCTTCACAAGAAATTCCTCCTTTTTCTACAGTACAGGCAGTGCTATTGTGATGCCTTTGAAAAAGAAGATGGTGGCTGTATCAACCATGGTGGCGGAGGAGCTGAAGAAGAGGTACCTGGAGTGGCCAAAGGATCACGAAGGGATGAGAGAGAGTGTCAAATGGAATTTGGTATTTTGAATTTTTTTTTTTCTTAACTGTATTGACGTCTAGATAACGTAAGGGTGAATTTGAAATGCCACGTCATACGTCAGGGTAGGTTGGTGTAATTAGGCCTATTTTCGACCACCGTGTGTAATTAATTTAGAAATTCTTGTTTATTCGAGTAGTCTTTCTGAAATGTAGTTGCAGTTGTGAACTTGCTCTTATGCTTGTCTGATTGCTTATCAAGTTATCTTCTATAAGATGTAATAGACATTTCAATACGAGGTTCAGTACATGATTTCCTATTGTTGTGAAGATGATAAATTCATCTGAAACTATTATTTTGTGATTTTGCTAATGTAGGAATTGGATGGACATCCTGGAAGAAAAGGTGGTTTATTTTAACACGTACCTCATTGGTCTTCTTTAGAAGTGATCCGGTAAGTTGCAAACAGTAAGTGTGCGTGTTCTTTTACACCATGATCTTTCATATCTTAGATAGATGTAATGTCGAAAATTGCATTTGTAATCTTTTATATTTAAGTTGCTGTTACCATAAGACTACTGTGAGTTATTCTCAGAATTTTTTGTGTGTTGTTGAGGGGGAGGAGGAGGGGGTAGTATTTGTTATCTCAATGAATTGTTTTACAATCCTCGGTGGTGCATCCTGTATCTCTGTTTCTCTAATTTGTTATTTGTTCTGCCTCTCCCATCACAATTATTGTGAAGAGACATCTACAAGCACAGAAATTATACTATGCAAATATCATATCCTCCACCTTATTTATTTTGGAGTGCTTTTAATTTCTCTCACATTGAACATGCTGCATAGGAAACAAAGCTGTTGTTTTTAGTTCAGTCAGCATCGTGCGATTTTGGAGTCCGTTGATTGCACATTTGTGGCGAATAATGTGATTCTGATTCTAATGCTGTTGATGTTGATATTGGTTGTGATGGTAAGCTGATACTTCTACTGGTGCATAGGTCACGATTTACCATATTTGTGTGGTGTTATAGTCTCAGTTTAGCCTATTCTTTTTTGGATTTGATATATGTGGCACCTACTTCAACATGCCAGCCTTGATAATTTGAGAAGGAGCTAAGTTTAGGATGTTCGTAGATGAATAGCATACTGCAACTGAGGGATTATGAAGAGATAGGTGGGTTCAGAATCATATCGATTGGTATAACTTATGGCACATTCCACTATAGTTGTAGCTGTAATTGCATAGATTGGACTGCTTGAGTAGAGGGACAACAGATATTAACAAACAAAGAGTAGATATGATTTTAAATTTTCTAGTGTCACAATCAATTAGGTTATTTATTAGGCTTGCTCTCAATTTAATCAGCTAGAATCTTTCTGCTTTACATCTATGGTGTCAAATCAGGGTAGAAAGAGGCGGGTTAAGAAAGTGTATTTCCTAATATATATATATATATATATATCACTTTTTAATTCTTGACAGTGCCATGTTTACACTCCAAATTTTTTGTTGTCTTGTTCTTCGTATTTGATCTCTATTAGCCCTTTTTGTTTCTATTGTGTTCTGTTTTGCATTTCAGCCTTAGAAAGTGTTATTCCATAGTCTATCATTCATAAAAATTCCCCAAAGGATCCACGGGGAACTGCAACCCTAGTTTAGATTTTGATAATTGATCATCTCTTTTCCAATAATTTTTTTGATACTGAATAGGTAATTCTGGTTGACTAGGAAGCAAGGATACGGACATGAGTATGACACGAGGCAAATCTAAAAAAATTAGGACATGGATACGTCAAAAAATAATAATATAATATATTATTATATAATTTTTTTTTTACTCATTTTGTCCATACAATCATGAATGAAATAACTTTTTTGGAGCTTAGAGCTAGATGTTTGTTGCTTTTGTTTTCTTAAATTATATATATATATATATATATATATATATATTTCTAATTAACTCATAATATATTTTAAATTCCATTGAATCCTATTCTTTTAAAAAATACAAAACCACCCCACCGTGTCCATGCCGTATCCTAATTGTGTTCAAGAAAAAAAAAAAATTTTAAACTTCAAGACACTTCTAGCCGTGTCCGACACGTGTCCAAAGTGCCCGACACCTTTACGACACCCCTAGGTGAAGTGTCGGTGTTTTTCAGGTGATTGAACAACGCTTGAGACGAGAGACGGAAGTGTCAGAAAATCAATTTGGATTCATGCAAGGTAGGTCAACTGTAACAACCCTCACCTTACCTAGACACAATATTGTCCGCTTTTGGCTCCCCCGGACTAGAGACTTCCCAGGGAGTAACCCATCCTAGTACTACTCCAGGTTAAGCATGCTTAACTCTGGAGTTTTGGTGAGTTCACAGCCATCACAGCTTTAAAACGCGTTGTGCCATAGAAGGGTGTTGAATCTACATATAACACTTGCCCTATCCACACCCAGGCGATGTGGGATTGTGCACCTGTAGCTCGCCCAGTGTGATAGCCTACTGGTGTTATCTACACACGCTCACACATACCCGCACACAAGGTCTCCGCACACAAGGTCTCCACAATCACCCTCCTTTGGGGCCTAACGTACTCGTTGGCCACACTTTCGGGTGGGCCAGACTCTGATACCATTTGTAACAACCCTCACCTTATTCAGATACAATATTATCCGCTTTTGGCTCCCCTGGACTAGAGACATCTCAAGGGGTCACCCATCTTGGTACTACTCCAGGTTAAGTATGCTTAACTCTGGAGTTCTGGTGGGTTCACAACCATCACGTTGTGTCATAGAAGGGTGTTGCATCTATATATAGCACTTGCCCATCCACACCCATGCGATGTGGGATTGTGCACCTGTAGCTCGCCTAGTGTGGTAGCCTACTGGTGCCACCTACACACGCTCACACACACCCGCCCACAAGGTTGCCACATAAACGATGGAGGCTACTTACTTATTGAGGAGACTAATGGAAAGATATAGAGAGAAGAAGAGTGATCTTCGTATGGTTATTATTGATTTGGAGAAAGCTTATGATAGGATACCAGACCTAATATGGAGAGTTTTAGAAAGGAAAGGAGTCACAAAGGGTTACATTGACTCAATAAAGGTCATGCATGATGGTTGTGCGACTATAGTTAGAACGTCTGTAGAGGAAACAAGTGAATTCTCAATTATTGTAGGTGTAAACACCAAGGGTTAAGTCCATACATTTTTGCCTTGGTAATGGATGAGCTGACAAGACTCATCTAAGATGAGATCCCGTGGTATATGTTATCTGTGGATGATATTGTTTTAGTTGATTAGACTAGAGAAGGAGTTAATGCCAAATTGGCGGTTTGGAGAGAATCTCTATAATTAAAAGGGTTTAAGATAATTCGAAATAAAACTGAATCTAGAAAGACAAATGAGGATGTAGTGTGGATTGAGAATCAAGAGGTACAAAAAAGTGAACATTTTCGTTATTTAGGCTCAATTATTCATAATGAGAGAGAAAATGGAGATGATGTTAACCATATAATCAAGGTAGGAGCCGCATGATGCATCAAATGGAGGAGTGCATCTAGTATATTGTGTGATAGGCTTATTCCCTTACGACTGAAAAGGGAGGTCTATTGAACAACTATTAGACCAACCATACTGTTATGACAAAAGTCGTAAAAGGGAGGTCTATTGAACAACTATTAGACCAACCATACTGTTATGACAAACGCAACGAACCCAAGATAAAACCAAGAATCACGACAGAAAAGTAAACACACCAAACAAAGAACACAAAGATTTAGACGTGGTTCGGCAACAACCTATGTCCATGGTTGGGATCCGGCGAAAGTTTTCACTATATGTAAAATCGGAGATTACACGTTTCAGTCCCTCACTCTGTTTCTGTACAAATTTCAGAGTCTTTCTTACACCACTCCAAACCCTAAGCACCCTTATATATCGGGCTATAAGAGACTAATTAGGGTCCACGTCCCATGAGCAAAAATGGGTCAAAATTTTTTTCCATCCAATGGGTTGTCGGGTCATGAGCGGGTTGTAATACGACCCGACACCAAATTCGGTCCACAACATCACACATACTTTATGGTATCGAATGTTGGGCAGCTAGGAAACAATATTTGCATAAAAGTGAGTGTGGTAGAAATGATAAAATTAAAAATATTCACATTTGGGAGATTGTTGGAGTAGCACCAATTGGAGATATAATGGGAGAAAATCAGTTAAGATGGTTTTGACACGTTACAACCCTCACCCTACCCGACACAATATTGTTTGCTTTTGGCTTCCCCAGATCAGACTTCTCAGGAGGTCACTCATCTTGGTACTACTCCTGCATAAGCACACTTAATTTCAGAGTTCTGATGGGTTCACGGCATAGTTGTTAAAGGCGCGCCTAAGGCTCGAGGCACCTTTTGCGCCTGGGCATAGCTTCAATAAGGTGCGCGCCTTTGATGCAGGTGCACCAAGCGCAAGGCGCAACAATATTGCCTTCTTTTTTGTGTACTTTCTTCCTTCTGTTATATCACTATTATCATTGAAAAATTGGAAGCCACTGATTAATTAAGTGAGTATATATGATGCATGGTTGTTGAGAGGCTTAAGATATTATTTATTTGCAGTCTTTCGTTATAACTTCAGACACTCAATTTTTATCTTGGGTAGTGAGTGGACAATAATTACTCCATGGGCTTATAGATCAAATAAGCGGTGATTATCCCTTTTGTTCGGAAGTTAGATTTATGTATGGATTTTTAGGTAATTAAAAAAAAAAATTGCATAATTTACCCATTGTCTAAATGTCAGGGGTGGTAACGGGTCTCTTAGGGTCGGATTGGTAGGTTTGTGTTATAAAATTGTTTCATCATCAGGTTCGTGTGGGTTTTCAACAGTTTTTCACTCTTAACCGGGGCATGTTTGTATAAGGTCTGCTCTGGAATTTCACCCCCACGTATTTGCTTAGCTTTTATCCATTGGAGGGCATGGTTTCCAAAGTAGTGTCAAAATGAAATAGATCAACAAGCTTAACGGAATTTTGAAAAGTCAAAATTTATACTTATAGATATATGTGTATGATTATTGGCTTTCTAAATTACAGAAGCCTAGATCCATGACTGTGCTTATATCACATGTGTGTACTTTATTTAAACTTTAATAGTTTCATTCATACGTTGATTTAGTTAGTTTTTGCTTAGTGTGTCTGTCTATGTATGCTTATTGCTTTGTGTAGATGTTGGAAGGTTTCATTACCATGGTTTTGCTTTTCAGAGTGCTATCCCTCAAAAGGAGAGTGAGGTGAATTTGACCCTTGGTGGTATTGACCTCAACAATTCAGGCAGGTTGGCTTTCTTCTATGAATTTCACATTTTCCTATTATAATGATATTCTGCACACAGTTGCTATTGTGTCGGTTTTGGGGGGATCTTCACTTACCTCTTGATGTTTGTTTGTTTGTTTTTTTTTTTTTCTACGAGGAATTCTCAGTGTGGATGTAAAAGCAGATAAAAAACTCTTGACCGTGCTCTTTCCTGATGGTCGTGATGGGCGGGCTTTCACACTTAAGGTGCCATATTTTTTTGTCCATTTCTAATGTTGCCTTTAGCAAAATGTTTGAAAACTGATTTTCCTGTTTTTTTACTCATTGGCCAGTTGGCTTTCATAGTGTTAAGTGTGCTTTCTTTATTATCATCTTTTCATTCCAGCTGCTCACAGAATAAAAATATCCCTTTATGTTTTTAAAATTCAAGTGTGCGACCATCACTATTTTAGTATTTTTATGGTGGTTAACACATTTTGATAATTTTATTTGATTTTTAAATTTTGTACCTCAAATCTATGTGGGGTTCCTGTTGTAAATCTTGACAAGAATATAAGATACTTAAGGTGTGCAAATTGCTCATGCCAACAGACCACTTCCAAAGTTTCTTTTCTGCTTGGGAAACAATTATTAAATGAGTGCATTCATGAGCAATTGAATGGCATAGACAGATGCTTTTGGTAGAATGGAAGGACAAAACAAGATTGTGCTTTCAACCTTAGTCTATAGTTAGGTGTTCTCTTTCTCTCTCTCTTTTTGTTTGGCGGCAGCCACCCGCAGGTGGGGGGCAGGCATGTGGAGGATGGTTTTTCCAAGTATTAGTTCATTTTTTCCGCTTCTTTTTCCGAGAAGGGGCCATTAAGTTCAGAGTGAGACTGTCAAGTCGGAATATGAGAACAATCATTTTGAGCAAATAGTATGAAAGGTCATATTCAAATCTACCCCTCATAGTGCCCTTGATTAACAAGGGGCAACATTGGTAATAGCCTTTAGATCTTATTTCTTTTGGAATTATTGCTGAAAATTTGAAGCAGATCAGTGCCAACAAAATATATTCGCTCATAAGGGAAAGAATGTTTTTGAAAAAATATATAGGAGAATAAATATACGTCAGAAAATAGTAATGTTTAGTTAACTTATTGAATCTGACCTGATAATGACTCAAACTAGAGCTTCTTGGGCTCGTTAGTGGTCAAGCCAATGAGTTAATGAGTGCAACAAAGTTATCAGGGTTTTCTCGACCGTCTTGGCTTGTTTATTCTATTAGAGCTGCTTGGATAATTATGATTAATCTTGGTTGAGCTTCCTTAGACTGAAACAAAGTTAACTATGAAAGTATAATGTTTTCATGCAGTCTCTTATCTGTAGATATTATAACGACTTACATAGGGGCTGTTTGGCAACAGTTTATGTTGTGTTTTTGATTTTATATGAAGCAGAAGCAATGTTTTGCTGTGCTGTGATTTATTCTGAAACAGAATTGTGTTTGTTAACTATAGGACTCCTTACTAATTGGAATCGCTTTCTGCTTTGCAGTCACCTGAAAGCAAAATTAGTGAGTTTGATTCTTAGAGTTGAAACAAAAAGCAAAATCACGTTCAGTAATACCTATTCTTATCAGAAATTTGAATGCAAAAAATAGAATGTGTGCTTAATCACAAATTTTCAAAGAATTTTTTATTTTTTAAATGATTCTAAAATAATATGGTTTTTACATTATATTGGCTTTTTAAATTTTTTTTTGCCACTACAGTTGTTCAACTATAGTAGTAAAAACAATTGGTTTTTATTTTTATTTTTTATTCTTATTCTTATTATATTATTTATTTTTTGCTTCTAGATTTGGGCCTTTTTTTCTGAAGTAAATTTGGTAATGCACAAAATGTAACACATGTTACCAAACATGCTTTTTCCACTTGTTAATGTTTTTCTCCAATTTGGTAACAAAAGCATGAAACAAAAACGGTTGCCACAGAGAGTGCTTTTTTGCTTCCTCCTTTCTCTATTTCTCTTTCTCTCTCTCTCTCTATATATATGTTGAAGGGGTAGGTAATGGGCTGTGAATTTTCCTGGCTTGAGGGTTGGTGGTCTAGGCCGATTGGACTTAATTACTGCTTAAGGTTGGCTACTTTTGTGGCATAATTGGGATGTTTTTAAATTTCACTATAATTTGACTAATTTAAACTAATTTTTGAGCTATTGTTGAGCTTATTTTGTGCTAAATACAGCTGAATCAATATTATAACTATTTAGTATTTAAGTTACTACATAATTATTTATATATCTCCTTATTAATTTTTAAATAATAGCTTGTTACTTAATTATTTTTAAGTTATAGTTAAATATTAATTAGTAAGTAATTACTCTTTCTGTCCCCATTTAATTGTCCACCTTTCCTTTTTTGGCTATCCCAAAATAATTGTCCCATTTGAAAAGTCAGAATATAAATCCATTTTTCCATCAATAACCTTTAAATTTTAAAAAATTTCCTACTTTATAACATGCTCATTCAAACTTAAAAGGACAACCTAGTAATTTTAAATGGGGACAATACATTAATTGCATGTTCCCTTATAAAGTTCTACTCCCCAAAAGGGACTTTATGGGACAAAGGGAGTACTTGGTAAGATAAATATATAAATTATTAATATATGAGGTATAGTATTAAAGTATACAAGTTATTTAGTAATATAACTTATATAAGTGTATTTTGTTTAAGTTCTTCCTGAGCAAGTATTTGCTTTTTCAATTGATATGGAATGAGACTTTGAATCAAAGAACGATCATTAATGTAAAGTATATTGTCTCCTGCTTAGACTGAAAAATCCAAAAGAAATTGTTATATCCTCTATTTAAAGGAGAGAAATGTACTTATTTTTATGAAATTCTGGGCTTCCGTACTGGGCCAAGCCTTCCTCTTGTGGGCCTAGGGGGGTGGGCTTAAATCCCAAGCACAGCCCCTCCACATAATGAGCTGCTTGTTCCACCATTGGGCTTGGGCTGAGCGGAGCAGCAACCGGGCTTTTAACAATATGATGTAGCGAGAAAGGTTACTTAAAGTTTATAGATATAGAGTGTGTCAATTGAATGTTAAAGATTGATGGCTTCTTAATGAATAATGATTTTTCAGATATATAAATTTCAATTAGGATTTTAGAAGTAAACACATTCTTGAGATTGTTGAAGGAGTACCAACTGGAGATAAAATGAGAGAGAACTGATTAAGATGGTTTGGTTATGTGCAATGACAGGCAATAGCTACACTGGTTAGGAATAGTTAGGATAAGTTACATGATCCTATGTATGGTAATGGTACTGGAAGAGGAAGACAAAAACTAACATGGGTTTAGATACTTAGGAAAGATATGAAAGCATGTGGTTTAACTAAGACTATGGCCTTAGATTGGAGTACTGAAATAGGATTCATGTATTCATCCCCAGATAGTTGGGAAAGGGCTTTTTTGAGTTGAATTGAGCTGAGTTGTGTATATAGTTGCCTCCTGCCATATAACTGTATCCATCTTGGTTCTGTATAGTTGTAGGTCTTGGTGGGAAAATGATAAACATATAGATTTGCAACCTTTTAGACATAACCTGGTTGCAGTATTCTGGCATACGTAGATGATAGAAACAATTGCTTTTTGGGAAAAATAGTGACAATTCAGTGGAGTTTGAGATGCTTTAGTTTAGCAGGCAACTTATTGGGAAGAAGAATAATCTTGTTGAAATTGGAAAGACTTGGTACAATTGTAAGAATAAGAGTCTTGGGGCCATAATATTTGAGAATAGAGACTCATAGAAGAAAGCACACTTTTGCATCTTGGTGATAGATTGGTTGATAGTTGTTTTATTCAAGAGGGATAAGCATTGAGAAGAAATTGGGGAAACTAGGTGAAATCAAATACTGTTGGAGCAGAGTAAATGCAAAGGAGATTGTGGCGGTGAAGTGAGTTTTTATTTATTTATTTTTTTAATTAATGATCCTGTTCGTCATTCATCATCATCACTACCACCACCGTCACTGTCATAATCATGATTGAGGCTATAGTATTTTTATTCAAGCTGTCCAACTGCTGCTGTGATGCACTCATTAGCTTTTGATCTGCAGGCTGAAACTTTGGAGGATTTGTTTGAGTGGAAAACTGCACTTGAGGAAGCTTTGGCACAAGCACCAAGCACCGCTCTTGTGATGGGGCAAACTGCCATATTAAAGAATGATAAAACTGACACAGCTGATGATTCTTCTGAACAGTGTATGCTCCTTGTTAATATGGCCATTTTTCACATTTATCATTTGATTTAGCTCCTATCTTTGGTTCGCATGCAGTAGATTTGTTGCGTCTGAACTCCTTGATGATTTGTAAAAGTGGTTTGTTGGCATAATCAATGTAAACACAATAATAATTAATCCCTTAATTTTCATGAGTATGCAACATTTATGGCTCATCTACTCTCATATGGTTGAGTATGCTTGGAGCTTGACCTTTTTTGGGGTTTAAAGGGTAGGGGTGAGAAGCTTGACTTCGTTTCAACTCTGTTCTGGTGTAGAATTGTTTGAAAGAATATTTATGACAGTTGTGAAGGTTTTTTCATGGACTTGAAATTGGGATGAGTTTTTCTGATGTGGATGTGTCCTTGGATAGAAACCTGGATAGTTGCTTGATTTGCAATTGTGCTTTGCTTTGTCAAGGAACTGACGTATATCTTTTTTTCTAATTCTCAACAGTGAAGGATAAACAGTCGGTGAAACCCTTGGTGATTGGTAGGCCAATTTTACTTGCTTTGGAAGATATAGATGGAACTCCATCGTTCTTGGAGAAAGCCCTTAGGTTTACAGAAGTGCATGGTGAGATTCTCTTTCTACTGACATTAAAGGTTACACGCTTTTGAAGTTTCAACTTCTTAATTTACTTTACCTTAGAGTAAAAAAAAAAGAAGAAGCAGATGCAGTTCTTAATTCTGTAAACTGGATTGCTTTATTACACACAATCTCTTGTGAATTAAATGATTTTCTAACTTTTTTTTTATTAATATTCAGATCTCATATTGTAGTGAATTGTATTAGTACTTTGTCTAGCGGACAGGCTTTAGCCTTGCAATATAAATACCATTCCAAGGTCTCAAGCGCTGTTTCTTTAAATTGATGACTGGATATATTACTGTATAAGGCATGGGAACAAAATAGTTTGTATGCAATACTTTATTTTATTATGACTTTATTGGAAGCTATGCTTTTCATTGCTTGGTGCAATGGTAAATGCTGAGTTTGAGGAGTCTCAGGAGCAGCCAATTTCTGCATGTTAATGGCAAAAGTTAGTATTGTCTCCTGTCCTCCCCTTCTAGCACCCAGTGTAATACCAGATGAATTTGGAAGGTGTGTTAGGAAGTCATTGATGGAGATAGTATCTTGATCTATTTGGTCGATTTGCTTGCCAGTTACTGATAAGTCAATACACATGCTTACCAATAAGTTAATACACATGATAAATCAACCGTGGTGGAATTTTGAATTAATATTTTTTCTAGTGTATTAATGATCTTTGTATGGCTTATTATGGCCCATTAGAGTTAATTGTAGAACCTGTATTAGGCCTTGTTTTGTTTTCTTCCTTCCCCACAATTTCTTAAAGGTAAAATTTCCACCAAAGACTGTCACAAGTGTCTGCAACCAATTATAAGTCCTTCCCTTTATACTTTTCAAATAGATATATCTATTTTTATGTATGTCTATTTTTCTTAGCATTTGGCAATAATGTTGCAGGAGTCAAAGTAGAAGGGGTCTTGCGGCAAGCTGCAGATGTTGATGATGTTGAACGTCGAGTTCGAGAATATGAACAGGGTTTGTTTGCTTGGACCCACTTGTTTTTGTGATTGACATTTTCCTTTATGTTTATCATTAGTTACAACTTCTTTTACTCACCGGAAATTAAGTTACCCTTTTCATTTTAAAATATGAGTTCATTTTTAAAAATGAAATGATAAAAGCATCCAAAGATGGGGGCCATTTTCTTGGTTGTTTCAGCTATTTATAGATCCTAGTTTTTGCAAATCTAGAATACTACTTTTAATGTTATTATTTTTCATGAAAATTCTTGAAAAATAGTTTTTTAAGCACATCAAAAAAATTTATCTGCATGGTTTTCATGTTTCCATTTTAAAATTCAGAATACTTCTTGGATGATAATGTTCAATGGGCCTTTAGTGTCTCTTCCTTTTGCTTTTGCTTAAGTGGTGTTCTCATGTAGGGGCTGAAATATGGATCATCATTAAATGGGTTCAATCAATGAATGTTTTTTGTTTCATGAAACTTCAAAGATAAACTTTACCGCAACATGTTCATAATTATAGATTGACAAAAGAACTAATAGTACACAACTCAACAAAGTCTTTTCCCAACTATTTAGAGTTGGCTAAATGAATCTTGTGTTGCCATTTGCTCCACATAATACTATAACCTCAGTTAAGACACATTTTATAGTTATCTCAGTTCATGTAAGTTTTGTTCTTCCCCTAGCACTATCATTAGTAAGGATTAAGCACCATGCCACTTTTGTCAACAGGTGCCGCTACTGATTGCTGATGCATATAGACAAACCATTTTCTCACATTTTATCTCTGATTGGTGCTACTTCAACTATCTCATGGAAGTGTTGATTTCTAATTTTATCTTTTTATTGGTTCTTGCCACAAATTTTTTTTTTTTTTTTTTTTCCTAGTTGGTACTCACACAAACTTGTCTCTTATGAGACTTGAACCCCTGACCTCCCTCTGGGAAGTAAGAGACTAAGACCGCTAGGCCACTGGCCGTTGGTAATCTTGCCACATAAAAACCTCAACATTAGCATTTCTTCTATACTCATTCTGTGAATATGTTGTGATACTTGTAAAGTTAGCTGGTCTAATGGCTGTTTTGTGAAATTTACCTTTCAAATTTGAGAGGTATATGCTGAGCATATAATATGCCAGAAGAATTCCTCTAATTCGAATTGATATCATTAACAACTAAAGTTAGGTCATGTTTGATAAAATCGAAATTAAGTATTGAAAAAATTCAAGAGCTGTGTTTTAAGTGCTGAAGTTATATCACCATTTCCCTCTCTTACCCACGACCGCGCACACACAAATGCCCACATGCACATGGACTGGATGGCTTAAGTTACTTGAAGTAATATCATGCACAAGGTTAGCGTCTTCAAGCAAAAAGGCATGCCCTTTTAATTAATTTAAAGTACTTTCTATTTGTTGTTTCCTCCAAAAAAGTAGTATTGCATGATGCAATTGTAAAAGGTCCAGTGGACAAGCATGGAGCTTTGCTACATGGACTGAGTTATTTGTATTGGTTGTGGGTGTGTGTCTAAGTATCGGACATCCCTGATTCTCAAATCTTTGGAGACTTGGTGTGAATTGTGTGATCAAAACTTCGATATGGCTATGTAGACACATCTTTCACATTTAAATACTGGTGAGGATCTCTGTGTCTAGTTTGGTTATGTGGATCAGACACATCCCATACCAATATCCATGTCGTGTCATGTGGACTGGGACACGGATACATTGAGGGGGAATAGGAGAGTCCATGTAACATAGGCATAGGGATGCAACTTTGAATCTTAGAGCATCTATTTATACAAAGTAATGCCAAAGATTATGTATATCTCCAGTTTTTCCCTCCTAACATCCATATTGCCAAGATCAACATTGGGGTGATGGGAATTTTGTTTACTTTCTTCTCTTTTTCTTTTTTAAAACTTTCCCATCATTTTTTAAAATTGAAGATTGAAACAAACATCCTTTAATTTTTAAACAATTTAGAGGGGTTAAATAATATAAATTTGACCTCACTTAATGCTGTGGGTGGCTTTTCTGCAGTTGATGACTCGAGGGTTGTGATTAATGAGTATAATAATTAATTAGTTTTTTTTTTTGTTAGAATACTGTCATACCCATGAATGAAGTTTATTATCTTGTATATATGTGTACATAAACTTTTACCGATAACTGGAATCAGGATACTTTTGGAAAGAACATAATCAAATGGTCAAACACGGAATAATATCATCTGATTGAGTATTGTAGATTAGGAAGCTGATTTGTTTGGTGGTGTCTTGTAAGAGATGTTATATGTTTTCAGTTAATCCACCACGTTTTTCTTAATTTCTTATTTCAATCATGCTCTATAATGTAGGAAAATGTGAGTTTTCTCCACAGGAGGATGCACATGTTATTGCTGATTGTGTCAAGGTATCATTTTTGGTTGAAACAAAATATGTAACTATTTTCGTAGTTTACAACACATCTGGAACCTGTGTTATCTTTATTTATTGTTTTCTTTATTGCACTGTTCCAGTATGTTATCCGCGAGTTACCATCATCTCCAGTTCCTGCATCTTGCTGCAATGCTCTAGTGGAAGCATGTCGTAAGTTTATTTTAACAGTATCTGTTTTAATAGTTCTATTTTTTTTGCTGCTTCCTGAGACACTTGTAATAATGAAAAAAAAAACAAAACCATTACATATTTTGTTGGATGAATCTCATTTGATAGTTTGATGAGTGCATTGAAGATATTATTTGTATTCATCCAGTATATTTAATTTTTTTCATCTCAAGGATCCTTCTGCTACCGATTATGTAATTTTCTTCATGCTGTAAAACCTGACCTACCATTTAGTTATCAAGAACAAAAAAATCTGTCCTACCATTAAAATTAAAATGCAACTTTAACCAAAATCTTTCTTTTTTTTGAGATTTAATGAGATGCAAGCTGTTCAGGAAAACTTGAGGGCTTCAGTGAAAGTATATTGAACAAAATAAAAAATTACTGAAAAGATCACCATCGCTCATTCCATCTGGTCATAAATTTGGATGTATACCACAAAAAACATCTCCTGGCGTTAAATTTTTGTTTTAGTTGACAGAGGAATGTAAAAGAAAAAAAATGATAAAAAGTCCATGCAACTATGTAAATAAATGTATGTATACCACTAAAAACCATCCTGTACGTTCTTCTTTTTTGCTGGGAAGTTGAACAAATTTCAATAGACACAATCGTTATGTACAACCTTGGGCATGTATGTGTTTATATGCATTCTTGGAACTTTGTAGATTTATGTTTTTATTCTCTAGAATGACACGTGGTATTATTGTTTTAGAAACACGTTTGAATCCCTCCCTAGTTACCAATTATAAGTGTAAGAAGTTTGAAATCTTGAGCACCTACAGGTCAATTCTAGGACTTCTCTCTTAAGCCTGTCTTGCTTCTAGAATTTCAAGCATCATACATTACCCAATGAACAAGGAAGGATTTAGCTTTAGCAGGGCAGTGATGAAGGGCAAAGAATGCGTCAGCGTAATGATTTATTTGGGAATTCTTTTTAGTGGGAGGAGAGGACAACCTTACACAATAAGTTATATATATATATATATATATATATATATATATATATATTTTTATAGCTGGATGAAGTTTGAATTTAATGGAAGCACAGTGGGCATGTTGTAAGATTGCTTGCAAGCTGAACACTTACTGTTTACAGGGAATCCATTGAAGTGGAGTATACTAAATGGAGCCTAAGTTGATGTTATCTTACAAGTTTAGTGAACTTTGAAATAAAATTTTGGTAGTTTGGATTGTCAATTGCATCAGAAAAGGATATATCGAGAACTTGCCAATGAAACAAAAAATATATATCTAGTACTGGCTTAGCTAAATTTCATGAACTCTTCCAATAAGTACCAATGGCCATTTTCCAAAAGAGGGATCAACTAAAGTTTTTTTAGCCCTCTAAATTTTTCTATAATGGTAGATTAAAATTCTTTATAACTTACGTAGGCCTGTAGGCTAGTGGTACTTCCTCACCTTCCAAAGTAGAAGGTCAAAGATTCAAAACCCTATAGGGGCAAAGTGGGTGTGTGAGTTTCAACTAGGAAAGAAAAGAAATTCTTTATGACATCTACATTTAATATGAAAGGAAAATAGGATACCGAGTATTTGGAAAAAGTATATGTGGGAAATTTCCAAACTACGGAGAAGTCCTAGTTAAAGTCACTAATATGCTAGGTGCTAGAAACCAAAAATGATAAAAAGAAAACCAAATAATTTAAGAAAACAAGTCAAAAAATGAGAATAATTTCTATAAAAAAGTCATTTTTTAAATAAATAATTATGTAGAGAGCATTTCATAAATAGCATATAACTTTATATATGCATCATTTGAGAAATGAACATCACACAACATGCTTGACCATAGACAAAATCTTCATTGAGTTGCTTGTAACTTTAAATATCTTCACTACTCATGTATAACTGCATGTTCAACTCAGTGTGCATGCATGATAGCTTTGTCAAAAGTAAAAATGATAATATTGTTGAATCATTTGAAACTCCTAAGTTGAAATAATTTGTAACATCATTTGTTTTAATATAAGCTATATGACATAAGTTGGTTCCTTCATTTTTTACATTTAAATGATACTTACTTGAGACAAAAAAATGGCATCATATTTTGTCAGCGCTAAGTTCTAAGGCTGAACTTCAGCTGAATATGAATATAAAAGGCCATTACTTAATGTGGTTGATGAGGGACTTTAAAGGAAGCCCCAAATAGCTGAAAGTTGAAGGATTTAGAAAGAAAATTAAGAATATATAGTACTGGAGTTTACAGTAAGATTGTGGATATGCACGGTGATGTAGGACAAGAGCAACCTCGAATAATTGAAATTAATTGGAGTTATTGGCTGAAAATTCAGATAAATAGAGCTATGGTTCAAGATGTGTTAGTAGAGAAAAAGATTGGAATCAAGAAAAGGATTGGAGTTATTGGCTGAAAATTCAGATAAATAGAGCTATGGTTCAAGATGTGTTAGTAGAGAAAAAGATTGGAATCACACCAACAGGTCTAGGCATCACATCTAGAGAAGGCCTCACACCTTCATATATTGTGAATCACTCACCAAGAAATTTCATATAACATTTTTATTCATTCATTCATTGAGTCACCAAGTTTACATCCTGTCCTTTTTATAGCGTTCTTAGTACTGTAACTCATGTCTCTTGGATTACCCCATAATTGGGGAAGTCAATACTTGACTCTTGGATTACCCCATAATTGAGGTTATTAATATTTGACTCTTGGATTACCCTGTAATTGAGGTAAGCAATACTTGACTCTATAGCATAATAAAAGTAATCAATACTGACTGATGCAATTTGACCACAATTGATGCAATTTACCATAACTATGCAATTTGACCAAACCCCCCAAGTATTCAAGACTCCAAGTGGACCCCACATCATCTAGCACATGCCAATTTTAGGCTCAAGCCTTAGAACCCTCCTTCCCACGCCTTTTATACACTTTTAAAGGCTGGTGCCACTCATCTGTATCATAGGGACTCAAATTTGAAGAGAAAGGTGCTGATTGATAAAACTGAAAATTAGTTTAAAAAAAATTCAAGAGCTGAATTTTAGGTGCCGAAGTTTTTAAGTTATGATTGAAAATAAAGTTTTTATTTTTTGTTTTTTAAATATATATCTTTTTGAATTTTATGCGTTCAAGATTCAGTGACAAGTGAACTCCTGTCACTTAATATTTTACCCAGTATAAGTGGCACTTACCTTTTTTAAGTGATATTCCAATTCGTTATCAAATGCACCTGACTGGATAACCACTTAATCCGTTCAAAAATAAGTGCTGAATTGGGTTATCAAACAACACCAAAGAATGAGGAACGAGAGTAAACTGCTGGAGTTACTAGGCCTAGGCATCACATCTAGAGAAAGTCTCACACCCACAAAATTTGTGAATCACAAGAATTTCCATCCGACAGCTGTTCATTGAATTATTTAATCTGACAAATATTATACCCCCTTTGTTTATATAGTAGTTTCTAGGATCACACTTAAAGAAGGTCACACTCTCATAATTTGTGAATCATCGCAAGAAAATTTCATCATAAAATTGCTCATCCAATCATTGATACCAACATTTCGTTATAGTTGTTTCTGCTCATAAATCATAACATGACTCTAAGATTTACATTATAGTGGAAAAATAGTTCTACTCATAACTATGACCTTTAGACTTGAATCATAATGGAGGTAATCCATAAAATTCACAACTCTTAAACTTTTTAACTAATTACTTTTAGAACCATAACTTAAATAACATTAATAAATTGCACATAAATACTCTAGGATGATAGCTTTAATTGCCTACAAAACTCATTTAAATGATGCATCTTGACCAAAACCCCAATTATGCAAGTCTCCAAGTAAACCCTACATCATCTAGGATATGCCAAATCAGGGCTTGGGTCCTGGAATCCTTATTTCCATGGCTTCTAGTATGGGTTTAAGAACTGTCCTTTCAATGCCTTGTATACACCTTTCAAGGTTGCTGCCACTGATCTCCATCAGTGGTTTGCATTAATTGAGAGTGTTGGTAGGGGTGGATCTGGTAGAGAACTAGACTTTTACATTATTTACAGAAAGGCCCTCAGGCTCAAACCATATCCTCATGCTTGACTAGCCTGAGCTTTAACCTCTACATCAAGCGAAGTCAGCTGAATATGGCATTCTTAACATTGTGTGAAGTATGCTGGATAAAGTTTTTGTTAAACTTCACTTTTTCATTTTAATTCATTAGGTGAGAAGAAAAGAATTCTCCCCATTTTTGGAGACAAAAGTAATATCCAAGTATCAAAATTAAGCTGTTTATGACATTTCTTTCTCATAACCATGTGAAATATGTGAATTTATTTTTTTTATGATCATTACTTGAGTCTTGAGATATACAATTAATGAGTTGATATAGGTATAGTCGGTAAATTAGTGAAAAACAAAGGAGCACTTGCTATCTTGTGTGCTTGTTCTCAGCTTCACCTCTTTTCAATCAAATTGATGTAGCAAATTTTCATTGTTTATACGGTACTATAACAACTGGTCAAAGTCTCAAAGCCTGTACCTCGGATTTTGAATGAACAAGCTGACCATGGAAGATAAGAATAATGAAATTAAAAATTCATTATCACTTCTTCACCATTGGAAATTTTGAGGGATTAATTTAGAACTTGTTTGCTTGGAAAATGTAGTACTTACTGAAAAATTAATGCAACAAAGTGATATAACAACCATTTTGGGCCTACTATGTGAATCCTAGTTTTCTAATCTTCTATATATAGTGTCACTTCTACTGCTGATGGAGAGACAAACATACATCAGAATTTCTTAAAAATAATAAACCAATATTTCTTTTGAGCTTCCACTTGTTCTTCTAGAGCCTTCAACCAGGAACCATGTAATTTACCTACTGGGGCTGTTACTTGTCTCTGTTGCACAATAATTAAAGCACTCAAGCTTTTTTTCTTTGGTCCTTACTCGATCCTCTTCCGTTTACTAGTGCTTCCTGTATTTTTAAGTTCTTTCATTTCTTATTACATTATTTTTTGTTTTCCATGTTACTTCCTCTACCCCAGTTCTGTTGATTTGACAAGCATATTTGTAATATTGGTCAAAATTTACATCAATTGTTACTTTGGTTATGCTTGTTTGCAATTGGATCATATTACTCTCAAGCCTTAATGATGAAGATCAAGGTGCAACTGAAGATCTAAAACCACATATGACCCGTACTAATCATTGGAGAAGCGGAAAAGAAAGATAGAATTAGGGATATTAATAAATTAGGGGTTTTATTTATGCTTATGGTTATTTTTAATAATGTTTTAATTTTAGGGGCATTTTAGTACTTTATTGTTTTAGGGTTTGTTTATGTTTTGCCTATATAAAGGCTTTAAATGTTATCAGACAAATCAGTTTTGAGAAATTGAATATTATCATTGAGTTTGCGAACTACCTTTGTGTCTCTTCTCCCTGTTGTTCTTGCTGTTCTTAATCCCCCTGTCTATCTATCCTACCTTCTTCAATCTGCTTCTCACCCCTATTTGTCTGTCTTCTCTTCTCCCTGTTGTAATGTTACATTTGATTTTGTACTATATGTCTTGTGTTCTTTGAAAACTATGGTTTTCTTGTTTTTTCACTATCAGATAATTTTATTGTCGATTAGGAACTGATCGAGGCATGAGAGTCACTGCTATGCGTTCTGCTATATGCGAAACATTCCCCGAACCAAATCGTCGCTTATTACAGAGGTACCAGAGAGCATGACTTCATTCCTTTTTCCTTGTTACACCAGAATTTGATCATTTTTTGTTTGTAGTAGATTTGTTTACAGTATACCATTTTTTTTTTGTAATTTCCTTTTTGTTCTTGTTCAAATATAGCATTCTTTATTTCTTTTTATTATTATTTTTTATTCTGGCCAAGCATGGACTAATGCTCCAATTCTCTACTATTTGATATTTCTATATATAATTTTTACATTTTTTTTGCCTTTTCCTTTTCTTTAATGGCTCTTATTGGAACAACTGGAGCTCCAAGGTTATCTTCAGGTTTTGTTTTGGTTCCTTGGAATATTTTAAGCAATCTGAGAGGAAAGAGGAAGGATTTAATCTACGACCTTGGTTAGGGTTAGCTAGGATGTACAGGTATTGAACTAGAGTAATTATCACATAAGAAGTTTGAGAATCAAATCAGTCAAATTTCTCTTCCAACTGAGCTTGTGTTCCTTTCGATTTTTGACATCTACCCAGGGAATAATTTTAGTGAACTCATTTTAAAGTTGTAGTACTTTCTCTGAATGATTTTGGCTTCCAAGAAGCTTTCATTTGATAATTGAAATCCACCGACTTTCTCTTAGGCATTTTCCTCATGTGTGTGGTTTTTTAACTTTTCACTCCCTTTTCCTTTGTAAAGTGACCAACCATGTTTCCTTTTCTCTCTCTCTCTATATATGTATATATATATGTTCTTGATCTTTTTCTAGTGAAGAAGTTCTTTTGCTTATATTGAAGATTTCCCTAAATCTTCAATAGCTTAACTAACGTTTCATGGTTTAAATATGCTGCATTTATTTTTAATGAACCACTAATGGAATATTTGATTTTGTTTTTCATTGTTATCCCTTCTGTTATGTTATGACGTGAAATAGTGAAAGGATGGACATGTTGGGAGAAAAGAAAGAAAATCAGCAGTAAATATTTCAAACGCATCATCGCTAAGATAATCATATACTTGATCTATTTGTCTCTTTATACTTTAATAATTTTATGATTCATATTAATTTGAAAAAAAAAAAAAACCAATAAAATAATGTCTTGTGCCTTGAGGACTACACAGTGTTCATAAAGATTAAAATGGCTTGCCTGATCCTTTTGCTTCTGAAAACACTAGTCAAAAGTAAGCATTTAATTCTGTCCAAATCCAAGAAGTTCGGCCATTGTGAGTTCCAATTTTTCTAAGGATAAGTTATAACGAGACGCCAGAATGGCGAAAGTGAGGTGTTGAAGTAATCTACTGTTCGCAGATACTTTATTGGCTTTTTGGTTGTTGTTGTTGTTGCTTTTATATATATATTTTTAAGTTCCAATTTTTCTAAGGATAAGTTATGACAAGTCAGATGCCAGAATGGAGAAAGTGAGGTGTTGAAGTACTCTACTGTTCGCAGATACTTTATTGGCTTTTTGGTTGTTGTTGTTGTTGATGTTTTTGTTTGTTTGTTTGCTTGTTTGTTTTTTTTTGTTTTTTGTTTTATTTTTTTTTTTTCAAAATTGTTGTGCAACAATGGTTGTTTAATTATTTTCAACTTTGTTTTTTCTTAAGTTTTTATTGGTCAATGACTTTTGGCGAAATTAAGACATTTAGTTTTATTTTTCTTTAATTTTTTCTGGGAGAAGGGAGAATGAACTTTTTTAATTTAAAATCTATATGAAATCATTAAGAAACTATTTTGATTGTGATGGTGATCAAAAAAATAATCAGAACTTTTGGCCCATGCTTCCCAGAAAGAACAACGTAGGTTTGCCCCTGATCACTTTGACATGCCAAAACTATCATATTGTGGTGGTAAAGGCATCTGGAGGGCTGGCCGGATCTGGGTAGCAAACTCTTACTGCCAACGAAGAAACAAAAAACTCGCAGCAGCATGCGAACACAATAGGATTTTCGTTAAATTACGTTTTGGTTGCAGTGCAAGAAAAAGCAGTTTCATTTATTTGCTTAAAATTACCAATCTTTAAAGAGGGTTCTTATGGATGATTCTCCATGGAATAATTGTGCAGGATTGATCAATGGCTCCATGGTATAATTTAAATGCAATATATAGAATTAGCAACTTTTCTTCGTTTTTATTTTTCTTTTTATTTCTTCCCCCTCTTCCTCTCCAACGGAAAAAAGAAAGAAACTATAACAATTATAAGCAAGATGCTGGCTATGTTTCATGAATTATGATTAAAATTGAATTAGTATTCTTGTCTTGTATCAAGGCTCTGTTGGATTGGTGAAGCAGTGTTGGGCTAATATGCCCTATTTCGTTTAATTGAAGTTCTTGCTTACCCTGACTTTATTCGATACTTTTCTCATATTTATATACATTGCCTTTTTAATCTGTATCGTTTGTTCATATCGTTCAGAATTCTTTTGATGATGCAAACTGTAGCTTCTCACAAGGCTGAGAATCGAATGAGCTCTTCAGCTGTGGCAGCTTGCATGGCACCCTTGCTTCTTCGTCCCCTTCTGGCGGGTGACTGTGAGCTCGAAAATGACTTTAATGTGGGTGGTGATGGCTCTGTTCAACTTCTGCAAGCAGCTGCTGCAGCTAACCATGCCCAAGCCATTGTTGTAACTTTGCTTGAGGAGTATGATAACATATTTGGGGTATGCTTTTATTATTATTTATAAATTTAACTGCAGTTATTATTTTAAATTTTTTTCTTGTATAGCTATGAATACTCATATACAGGTACTTATGTATGTAAATGCATTCATATCCACATCTCTATAGCTCTAGGCTCCAAGGAACAGGATATGAGTCCAACTTGACCATGTTCTGGGAGCTCCTTTTGATTACTGATGAATATGTGACATAGTATATCCTATCATAACCTTACCTTCCCCTCTTTTCCCCTTAGTGGTATTGAGTTTCATTTCTAAATATTTTTATCACTTGAATACTTTATCACTTGACAATAAACAACCACAAAACAAGAAAAATCTTGTCAACTAGTCAAAGTGTCTCCTCAGACCATAACCAATCAACAATATCTCCTCAGACCATTCGCAAAACTTCCAAATACAGACTTTTTTTTAAGGAGCGCTGCTCACTTACATACAACTGGATAGCCTCATTCTTAATATCTGGAACCTCTTGGTAAACTTCCAATAATTTATCCAAGCCCATCTAGGTCTTGGAGACCAACTATACCAACCTACCCAACCCCCCTAGAAGAGTAAAAAAAAAACTTGTAAAAAACTTAGAAATACCTGATTTCGATAAAAAAAAAAAAACAGCTACTCGCATGACCATGTGCAGGCAGCGTCACCGGGTGTCGCAAACAGCTTAGGGTGGCTGTCACACAAGCCGCAAGGGCCCTTGCGCAGGCCATGTGGCCTAGGTGGCCTTGCGCTGGTCACAAAAAGGACTTAGGTGTCCTTCACATACGCTGCAAGGCTGCTAGAGGTTGTGAAAAGGTGATGGCTCTGATAGCAAGAAGAAATATAAGAGAAATATGTAATGGCTTGAATGAGAACAATCACTCATTCAAAGCTCTGGTATCTATATAAGCACATGTTAATTTTACAAGAAATGAAACTAATTAAAATCACTGCAGATTCTATGCCGAAACATATGCGTAAATTGAGTCAAATTTCATGATTCTATGCGATCATGTCTCAGCTAACACATAGCATAGTGGGTAGTCAACAAGCGATGACATGTTACATTTCTAGTTGAATTTATGTATGTGGATGCTTCGAGAGAGAGAGGTTTGGAGAGGATCCGTTTCCTCGACCAAATGACAGCATTAAGATGAATGGTTAGCATTAGAAGAAGAAAAGAAAAAAAAAAGAAAAAGAAAATCACATATGTAAGAACCAAAAGGTGGTAGTTACTTGTGATAAGATGAAGAAAGTTTCTTAAGATGGTTTACTTGGGTGTAACAAAGAGTAATTGATATATTAATACCAGGCAACAATTTTCCTCTAGTTGAAGGCAATATACAGCTAATTAGGATATATTCACAGGCGCAAATTGTTGATCAGAGTTTTAAAGTCTCGATTAAAGAGGGAATGATTATCTGGGGAACACTGACTGGGTGAAAGAATCACTTAAGATTGCTAACTGCAGTCACTCAATGCTACCAAGCAAAATGTTTGATCTGGAAGGGGGGAATCACTTCAATCCTAAGAAAGAATATTTTGACATAGCATATGATGTTAATATCACAAAAATTGGTTTAACTCATTTTAATTGATTATAGAGATTACATTAAGAGAAATTTGGGACAAGACTTGATATAAGACTGACAAATTCCAATGTAACAAAAATAAAAACCTAAGACAATGCCCCATCAAAGATAGCAACCTCTGGAAGTCAAAACATTTTTCTTTTGGTATCTTAGATAGAATTCAATTTGAAAAAAAAGAAAAAGAAAAAATAAACTTTGACCGTTGAATAAGTTAAAAAGAAAATAAAACATTTCCCACTTGGAATACTCTTTGGTCCACTATGTTACTACATCAGGGAGGCCAAAAGATGGGTTGAGAGATGAGAAAAGACGCTATTGTTATGAAAATAACAAAGGGAAATGGTTGGTAAGAAGGCTTTGTTGAGTTATGCTGAGTTTACCTTTATCATAATAGCAGAAAAATAAATTAATAGATATTGGGGTAGCGGTTCCCTTCTTCATAAGTTCATTGTCATTTATCTGCTGGATTTGAATCTAGATCAAATTTTATTCTCTTGAATTGATGCTATCCATTTGACATCTCAACAAATAACAAATTTTCTTTTAAATGGAATTTCTAGCATTCCCCATACATATAAAATTTCTTCCTGCATTCAAATAAATATTGATACCTTAACCAAATAAAAAATCTTGTATTGTAGGGGTTATGGTGAGGGGTTAGAGGCAAGCGTGGTGTAGTCGAAATTAGATCACAACACTAAGTGATAATATTGATGATTGTCAAAAAAAAAAGAAGAAAAAACGAAGAAGATAAAGTTACACATTTTTTATGAATTGATGGATCATGTCTTAAGGTTATGTAAAATCAAGTTATTGCAGTCTTTCTGTCTATATATTTCTATTATTGATAGCCCAAGTCCAACAATTTTTTTTTTTCTTTCAACTTTCTTCTTTGTTGGTTTGAGCTTAATTAACAAATATAAATGTTGGCAGGAGGGTTCCATGTCGCCCGAACCATACACTGACTCAGAAGTTAGTGGAAGTGAGAGTGAGGAGCTAAGTGATGATGATGAAACCTTCGAAGATGATGAAGCAATGGGGGGCTCTGATGCTTCTGTAGATGATGATCTTGAACATGCATCGAGGAGAACTTGCAACCAGGCTGGTCATGCTGGAGACGATGATATGCATGACAATAAGGTCGGTCCCTTACATCTCAAGTTTACCATCTATACCAAAAATAAAAATAAAAATGGCAACTAATCTGAACCAATGATGCCTAGCCTTCCCATATTCCTGATGCCAGTCTCTTGCAAATGCTTAAAAAGATACACGGTGATCTTGTATGCTAGGTTGTTGGAATAATATGGTAAATTGTGGTGTGACCGCTCTTTCGCATCGACTTATACCCACCATTTCATTTTTGTTAATAAATTCCAGTTATGCTGTTGAGTACAATATTCTTTTCTTATTTTGCTACATCTTGTCTGTGTGTCTTTTCTTCTGTGTTTGCAGCCTTCATTTTTTTGTGCTGTTTGTCCACTTGCAACATTATTTAAGGATGTGAAGAATTTCATTCCTTGACAACTCCACGACTCAACTCTTATATTTTACCATCCTAATGCTGAAATAAAACATGCTTGTGAAAACTTTAGGTCTTAGATCAATCTTTCTTCTATTCTTTTCTTTATGATTTTCCTCCAAATTTTGTGTCACTTACATCTTTCACATTCGATATGTGCTTCTATTTGTCCTCCTTCGTTTCAAATGAGAACAGCACCACCTTTCCAACATCGTGTCTGTGTTCCATCACACGGTTCATCTTGAGTATATCTTTGGTGGATGATTGTATTTGTTTAGTTTTTTTTATTGCTATTTCTTTCTCCATGGACACACACATACCCTATACTTACACTAGGAATTTTACAGATGCAGAGTTCTGACCCCGAAGAAAGAAGTAAATCTGCAACTATATCAAATGAACCTGAACATATAGTTAGGCGACCTGCCGCTTGGGGACGTTCCTCTGTGAGTTAACTATGCTCTCTATTCATGATGCTGTTTCATATTTTTGGGTCTTTTGCTAGTATTCATTCTTTAAATTTTATTCAATTCTTTTTTACTATATAATTAATTAGATGTAAGGTCTTTGTCTCACCAATTTAACTTTCCACAGCCCATTAATTTTGAACTTTCTCTGCTAGAATTTTTTACCTCATTGGTAAAGTAATATTTCTTTTTACACATTTGAGTCCAGGCAAAGAAGAATCTTTCTATGGAATCTGTTGACTCGACTGGGGATGAGTAAGTACTGCTTTATAACCCATTTAAAGCAAAATTTATGCATAGTTGTCTATAAAAAAATTTGTTGTCCTTGAATTTTGTCCAAGTGTAATTGAATGCAGTATAACTTGAGACTATCACTGCTATTACGGATTGATTGGACGATTTAACTGGTAATTGTACTTTTTGGAAAGAAGATTTATTTGTGTTATGGTACAGATTCAAGAGTTTAGGCAGATTTACATCATGTACCACTGCTACTGGCCTATATTATTTATATGACACAGGCACACCCACAACTTGAAAATCTCTGTATAATAATCTGTTACCAAGAATGTTGTAACCTGAACGGGACTGCTTGATGATTGTCACATGATTGTCATAATCTGCAAGGAATAATTTATACCTTTTTAAGAATTTTTTTTTTTTTTTTTGCTAAAACCTTGATCCATGTATATCCATGATTTCTGAATAGTCCTAAGCCCTGGGAAAGAGTGAAAGACTGCAAGAAAGCAGTTGTGAAGACTGAAGGTCTAGCAATTGTTAGCAACATCCCATAACAAACCTGCAATTAATTTTATGGAATTTTTTGAAATTCAAACTTTCAGATTTCCGCTTTTGTGGTCAAAATTGAAGAATTACTATTGACAGAAATTTGAAGCCTTGTCTTCACTTGTCTTTTTCAAATTTAGGAAATACTGCCTAGAGCCACTACTGCTCTCAAGGATGATGTAGTCTTCTTTGGTAATTTGTTTGTGTAATGCAGCCAAATGAGGTTCTGTTTTGAAAATCTGCTTGTCTGTTTATAGTACTTTGCTGCTTAATTCATGCTGTTTTCTTTCTTATCAAGTATGGCAAATATTCTTTTCCAGTTCAATAAGTAGTTTTCATATATTTGCATTGCCTGCTTGTAAAGTATAATTTGATGGTCATAAGCACAAATTTGAAGATGATTTTCTTGTGTATGGAGTTTATATACAGCCAACATTAAATCCCAAGATTAGGTTTGTATGTACCTTCTGAAAGCTTCAATGATTTTCCTTGCAATCTGCATATCATGTCTATTTAATCAACAGGGAAACACATCTGATCTTGATTACTTTTAGCTTTCTCTAAAAATTTTCTATAACTTGGTTCACATTTATGACTTGACTCTTTCTAAATGACTCAATATTGTTCACTACATCTAATTCTTTTGACCCATCCTTAGGGATGAAATTCAGAGGCACGAGGACACTAAAATTGACTTCCAAAGTAGAATTTCAGAAGAGGTAGATACTTCAATTATATTTTTCTTATGAAATAATATATAGTGGAATTGGTTTCTAATATTTGGTTTTCATCATACACATTCTATTTCACATTATAGGCTCAAGGGAATGCAATTCTACAAGAAAGTCTGGAAAGACGAAAGAAGTTTTTGCATGAACGTCATCTAGCTTTTGAGCAAGATGTAAGTGCTAGATAGGAGAATGTCCTTTCCTACCTATCATATTTTTAAGTGTATTTAGTTCTCTTCTATTTACATTTTGTTATTTATGCTAGTCTAATGTCGATTTGGTTAGTAAAAGTAAAGGCTTATGTTCTGATTTTAATACAGTTTGTTCTGGCTTGGAATATAATTCAATTTAACTCAATAGAGCCTTGTCCCGCAATATCGAGTAGGCTAAATGAATCCTGTTCTTTCGACTTTATCTAACACTACACCATTAATAATGCACACGCTATTGAATCTTTTCTTAACATTTCAATTCATATTAATTTTGGTCTTCATTTTTTCCTAACATTTTAACACTGACTGTGCCACACTTTCTTGGTGGTCAGTTTTTGGTCCTCACTGCACATAATTGAATCATCTTAGTCAATTTTTTCTTATTTTGTCTTCAAGCTACTTTAACCATCTCAGATGTAATGTATTTCTAGTTTCCTCCTTTTTTACACCACATCCGGCTCATTTTATATGCTTCTTGTTTTTAGCTACCCAATGTTTTGTCTCATAAAGTAAGTTGAGTTTGTAATTCTTTTATAGAACTTCTCTCTGACTGCTCAATATACTATAAACATTCCTCAATTTATCTCATTCTACTTCAATTCTGTTAGCATCATCACTATAATCTCTCCCTCTTTATGAATAATCAAGTGTATGTAGTGGATCGCCCTTTGATATCTCTTAATTCTCAATCTAAATTACATTCCGCCTTGTATTTCTTTGCTAAAATTACATTTTGTATATTCAGTTTTAGTTTTACTTACCTTAAACTCTCTTTGATTTTAAAGCTTCTCTATAATATATATTTGGCAATTATCCTAATTTAATATATTAATCATGACAATATTTTTATCTAATAAAATGCACCTTGGGAACTCATTTTGAATGTATTTTGTCAGTTCATCCATAATTAGGAAAAAAATTAGGGTACTAAGGCTAATAATTGATCTACGCTTACAGGAATTGAAAATTTCTTTTTTTTCTTCATTCAGTTACTGTGGTTATAGCTGCATTATCCTATCGCTAAATCTATTTATGACTCATTTATTTTCTAAAATCAACCATATTATATTTCCAAGGGTCTTATAACTAGTTTTCTTCATATTTATAAAAACCATATGAAGAATCTTCTCCTTACATCCTTCCATTAGTCTCGTTAGTAAGTGTTCATAATCATATGAGAGAGAGAGAGATTGTATCTTGTATATTCAACATAACAGACCTAATAAGCCTATGCAGGCTTATATAATGATTACAAGTCTTACTTAATAACACAAGGGCCCTATCAACTTTCTGTAATTACATAATGACCCAACACTTATATATATATATAACATTCTAACACTCCCCCCTCAAGCTGGAGAATATATATCAAATAATCCCAGCTTGGAACAGATAGTTCTTAACCGGTTATGCCCCAATGCTTTGGTAAACATATCAGCTAATTGATCTTCAGACTTCACAAATGGAGTAGAGATGCTCCCACTTAATAGTTTTTCTCGAATGAAGTGACAATCAACTTCAATATGTTTGGTCCTCTCATGAAACACAGGATTTGATGCAATGTGAACTGCTGCTTGATTATCATAGAACAATGGAGTAGGAGCTTCAACTGTTAACCCAAGTTCTTTTAGAAAATGTTGTATCCATGTCAACTCATTAGTGGTATGAGCCATTGCCCTATACTTAGCTTCAGCACTAGATCGAGCTACCACCGTTTACTTTCTACTTCGCCATGTAACGAGATTTCCTCGTACAAATGTGCAGTATCCTGTAGTAGATCTCCTATCTGAAGGAGAACCAGCCCAGTCAGCATCTGTAAAACCTTCCACCCTGAGATGACCATTTGATTTATATAGTAACCCTAAACCTGGAGCTTGCTTGAGATATCGGATAATCCGAAGAACAACAATCCAATGTGGCATTCTAGGGACTCCCATGAACTGACTTACAACACTAACTGCATATGAAATGTCAGGTCGAGTGATAATGAGATAAATTAATTTCCCAACAAGGCGACGAAATCTGCCCGGGTCATTAAATAGATCACCCTCATCAGATACAAGTATTGTATTTGAATCCATAGGAGCATCAACCGGACGACCACCCAACATACCTGTTTCTTCTAATAAGTCCAACACATATGTCCGTTGGGATAAACTTATACCTTTCTTGGATCTAGCAACTTCAATACCCAAGAAATACCTAAGTTTACCCAAGTCTTTAGTGTGGAATCGATATTGCAGAAACAACTTCAACTTAGCAATGCGTTAAGAATCATCACCTGTGATCACAATATCATCTACATACACCACAAGAAATATGAAGCCAGCTTTAGTGCGCTGGTGAAACACCGAATGGTCGGTCTGACATCTATTAAGACCAAATTTTAATGCCACCTCAGAGAATTTCCCAAACCAAGCCCGTGGAGATTGTTTCAATCCATACAGGGCCTTTTTAAGGCGATAAACAGTGTGAAGATACTCCCCCTGAGCAACAAATCCAGGTGGTTGCTCTATATAAACCTCTTCTGCTAAGTCACCATGCAAAAAAACATTTTTAACGTCTAACTGAAACAGAGGCCAATGTCGATTAGCAGTAAGAGAAATCAAAACAGGAATAGAAGAAATCTTAGCAACGGGGGCAAATGTCTCATCATAGTCAATACCATAAGTCTAGGTATAACCTTTGGCAACAAGACGTGCTTTTAGATGCTCAACAGACCCATCTGGAAGATACTTCACAGTATATACCCAGCGACAACCAACAGGTTTAGCACCCGTAGGTAATGGAACAAGATTCCACGTGCCATTCTTATGCAAAGCATCCATTTCATCTTGCATTGCTTTCCTCCAGCCCGAATCAGACAAAGCATCCTGTACAGTCTTAGGAACAAATGTAGTAGACAACTTAGAGGAAAAACATGAGAAAGATGGCGATAAGGAATTATAAGAGACATACTGAGCAATGGGATGTTTAGTAACACACGAGCGAGGAGCTTTACGAAGTGCAATAGGCAAGGAGTCAAACACAATGGAAGGTGTAGGATCCAAAGACTCTGAAGACGATGGAGGAGGCACGACAGCAGATGGCTTTGCTTTTCGAGTGTACACCTGTAACGGGGCAGGCGAAGGAACCAGAGATCGAGGTTGAAGAGAAAGTGAGGGAAGAGGAACTGCAGAAAGATATGACTCAAGAGTATATCAAGAAGTGAATCAGTATTTGAAAAATATGGGATGGATTCACAAAATGTGACATCCGCACTAATAAAGTACCGTTGAGAAACAGGACTATAGCAGCGATAACCTTTATGAGAACGAGGGTAGCCAAGAAATACACACTTTGTGGCACGTGGGTCTAGTTTGTCAAAACCAGGACCAAGATTGTGGACATAACATACACAGCCAAAGACCCTAGGAGGAAGAGAAAACAAGGGAGAATCAGGAAATAAAATAGAATGTGAAGATTTGCCATCTAATACAGATGACGGCATACGGTTAATAAGATGACAGGCAATAAGAACAACATCACCCCAAAACCGGTTAGGCATACGCATATGAAACAAAAGAGCACGAGTTACTTCTAAGAGATGTCGATTCTTACGTTCTGCAACTCCATTTTGTTGAGGAGTATAAACACATGAATTTTGATGAATAATTCCTTTATCACTAAGATATGTATCAAATGGAGTTGAAGAATATTCCTTAGCATTATCAGAACTTAGAATACGAATTGGACATCCAAACTGAGTTTTGATTTCTTTGCGAAATTTTTGAAAAATTAAAAACAACTCAGAACGATCTTTTATTAGAAACAACCAAGTCAGGCGAGAATAATCATCCACAAATGTCACAAAATAATAAAATTTATTGATTAAAGAATGTTTTATTGGACCCCATACATCTGAATGAACCAAATGAAAAGGACTAGAGACACGATTATTAACCCTAGACTTGAAAGACACGCGATGGTGCTTACTAAGTTGACAAACTTCACATGACAAGAATTTCAAATGACTAAGACTATGAACTTGACGCTTCAAAACTTGAAGTGACGGGTGACCAAGTCGACAGTGCCACTGGAATGGAGACAGAGAAGACTGAAGAGCCACAGGATAAGGTTCGAAATCAAAATAATATAAGCCACCAGCTTCATGTCCCGTACCAATCGTCTTTTTCGTCTTGAGATCCTGAAACACACAAGAAGTAAGATCAAATGTAACAGAGCACTGGAGAGATTTAGTAAGCTTACTGATAGACATTAAATTAAAGGGAAACTGCGGAACATGTAAAACGGACGAGAGAGACAATGAATCACTAAGTTGAGTTGTCCCCAAACCTGAAACCTGAGTGGATGAACCATTAGCAAGGGTAACTCCTTGAGAAGGAGGTACAGAATGAAAATCAGATAGAAGAGAAGAACATCCGGTCATATAATCAGATGCTCCAGTGTCTATGATCCAAGGACTGCGAGTGGAAGACAATAGACATGTGTGTGCAGTACCTGACTGGGCACAGGTAGCTGTGGAGGACAAAAATTGAGTATACTCATCCCGTAGAACAGGGACCGTATCTGATTCAGCCACGTTGTGAGATCCTGAAGCAACATCATTTGGAGAAAAGGAAACTTGATTTGCATAACTAGATGGTTTCCCATGAAGGTCCCAACAAAAGGTCACAGTATGATTAGAAAGACCACAATGAGTACATTTTCTTAATTCCCTGCCACGGCCACGTCCTCCTCGTGAATCACGACCACCACGTGTGGAGCGTCCCCCACGACCTCCACGGTAAGCATTATGTTCACCCTTTGAAACTACCAATGCTGAACGCTCACTGTTCTGTCCAGCATTCAAATTTGACGTATCACTTGCTAGTGTAGCACGTTGAAGGCGAGAAAACACCTCAGCAAGAGAGGGAAGTGTTGGACTGCCCATAATCTGTGCACGAAAAGGCTCATATGCTGATGATAAACCAGTAAGAAAACGGACAACATTAAAGTCCGCACGCTGTTGCATACTGTGAACATCAGCAGTGATGGGCTGATACATATTCAGCTCTTCACAGATTCCCATAACTTTGGAATAATACTCTTCTGTACTTTGAGTACCTTGTTTAAGATTGAAGTACTGCTTATAGAGTTCATAGACACGAGTGATATTACCTGTCCCAGAATACAATTGCTGCAATCTGTCCCATATCTCCTTGGCAATATCCAAATAAAGTAACGTTGAACTGATTTGGGGTTCAATACTGTTTATCATCATAGAGAAGATCTGCGCATCTTCCTTTTCCCATGCATCAAAAGAAACATCAGTTGCCTTGAGTTTCTCTTTAGTCAGATGAGTACCAAGACCTCTGCCTTTGAGAAAAATGGCAACAGATTTAGCCCACAGTATGTAATTCTTCCCATTGAGTTTAACTGAAGTCATGGGAGAATGAAGACTGTTCGTGGGAGAAAGCAAATCTGAACTGAATGCCATGTTGAATCCAGCAAAACAGAGAAGAAAGAAAAAAAAATAGCAGAATCTGTATTCTGGCCGAACCTGGAAAACGGGCCGGACCTGAAAATGGGCCGGATCTGGTCAAACGAGCCGGATCTGGTCAACTGGGCCGGATCTAAGCTATCCCAGGTTTAGTAAACCAGGGTTGGAATAGCTATATCCGTGTAGCCAAACATGGGTCTTCTTCGTCACACCTTCACAGACGCCGGTGAACAACGCAGCGGAGACGACGGCAAGCCACTTACAATCAACGGTCGAATCAATAAGCAGAGATCGCAAACCGAGACTGTAGATGTCGACGAATCAAAAGGATGAACCTCACCTTTGCAAATCGAGACTATCGATGTCGGTAAGATTGCTGAAGAACAAAGAGGAGTTGTTGGTGACGATGAACAAGGCAAATACGACGACGACTAAGCTGACGACGACAGTGAACAAGCTAAAGACGACGACCGAGGCTGTAGATTTGACAACGACGGTGAACGATCTTCAGATCTGATGACGAATAAGGAACTTCCAAGACCACCAACACCACAATTGCGATGCCGATCTCATACAATAACAACCCAATTACAGACTCTCACACCCATGATCGCAGCGCTCTAATACCATGTTCATAATCATATGAGAGAGAGAGAGATTGTATCTTGTATATTCAACATAACAGACCTAATAAGCCTATGCAGGCTTATATAATGATTACAAGTCTTACTTAATAACACAAGGGCCCTATCAACTTTCTGTAATTATATAATGACCCAACACTTATATATATATAACATTCTAACAGTAAGTAAATAGCTTTCATTGTTTTTGATCTCATCAACATATGTCAAAATTGATTTTCCTACACTATTGTTTCAAGCACTAGTCATTGTCTGAATTCTTTCATGACGTTTCATAATATAACTCGTTATTTTAATATTGTGATATTATGCAACTTTGATTGTCTCCCTTAATTTTATATATTTGTGTTAACCACCATCTACTCTAAAAGGTTAAGCTATTGGAGAGGGTATAACTTAAATATTTAAATCCTTCAACACTTCCCCTAGATGGACCAAGCCTTGGCCTAGCATTCGCATTTGCAGGAGCTGGAGTAGGGTGACCGTGTAGATTCCAACATGTTTCCTTAGTGTGGCGCGTATGCCCAACAGTGATCCCACCTCAATGTGCTCTTGTCATCCTACTTCCCTCTTTTTGGAGGATTGGTCTTGTTCCACTGTTGTGTGGCAAGAGCAAACCTCTCAGACAATGTACTTCTAGCTTAAGCCTAGTGTATATAGGTGCAGACATAGCCTTCATTTTACTCTCTTCAGCTTGAATATACGAAAACACATCTCTAACAGAAGCAGGGGTTGGATACCTGCCAAACACTTGTACCTTGACATGCTCGTTTCTCGGATGCAGACCACCCAAGAACTTATAGATTCGATTCCTCTCTACCATAGCACGAAATGCTTTAACATCATTTGCACACAGGTGATGTAGTCTTGGTAGTGATCTAACTCTTCCCATTTACCACGTAGAGTGTGGTAATATGTAGCAAGAGTTTGGTCTTCTTGCTTAAATCTTGAAATCTATTGTTGGAGTTCATACAGTTTTGCAAAATTACCAATCGAGGAATACGTCTCTTCCACAGCCGTCCATAGCTCTTTAGCTGTTTTCATAAACAGAAACCCTTTACTGATTTATGGCTGCATTGACTACAACAACGACGTTATATCTAGTGCATTATTTGCACTCCACTCCTTGAATTTAGGATCACTCTTGGAGGGATACGTGACAGTCCCTTCGATATGGTCGATCATCCTACGACCGGTGATATGCATACGAGCAGATTGAGCCCACTCCATATAGTTCGTCTCATCCAGCCTAACAATCGTAATACAAAGGTCCGAATGGTGATCACTACTACCTCCCAATACTGGAATCAAATTAGGAGAAGACCCAGCTTCTTTTGAAGTCACCTCTGAGCCAAACATTTTATCAAACAGTTTATGGGTATACAATCCTCAGAAACAAAAGCAGCAACGAAATCCGTAGAGAACCACCTCTCTAACACGCAAACTTCAACTAGAAAGATTACCGTCTTCTAAGAGGCATAAAAAAGCAACCACACAATCACCACACAAACCTTAGAAAGCAACAAAGTAGACCATACCAGAATCGCGAACGAAGAAGAAAAAGCCGTTGTTGTAGAACCACGCAAACACGAAAAAAACACCAATTGAGATTGTAATAGATCAAAAACAGGTCCAATTTTTTTTTTTTTTTTTTTTTTTTTTTTCCCTACGTGTGGATGTGATTAACACTATCTTGCAAACAAATCCCATCTTAGAATCTCTTCAAAACCCTTCACACCCACAAGGGTTTACACAAACTTGCCCTAGGGTTTCAACTACACACCTAGAGCTTAACAAATCATGCTCTGATACCATGTTGACTTTAAGAGATAATCAAATCAAGAGTAAAGTATAAGAAGAAGAAGAAAAAGAGAAGAAAGAGGATGAGAGAAAAATAGTGAGAGTTTGGGGAAAGAGAGAGAGAATACTTTCATCCTTCTACCACATTCTATTTATACTAACAAGTTTCAGAAATTAGACATAAGCCCCAACATTATATAAGTAATAACAAAGAAGCCCCTGACAACACTTGGCCTACACACTCACTAGCAACCAAGACCGAGTCCAGAATCTGACGCCCTCCAATGAAAGCATTCTGGGATTCCGATATCACCTCGTCTAAAACTCTCCTCAAGTGGTTGGCTAAGACCTTGGCAAAGATCTTGTATACAGCACCAACCAAGCTAATAGGTCTAAAACCTTTTGCCTTGACAGCTCCACCCTTCTTAGGGATTAGGGTGATGAAATAAGCATTGAGGCTCTTCTCAAAATGACCATCTGAGTGGAAAGCACTGAGAGCACCCATCTCCTCTGTCTTCACCACCTCCTGATTATGTTGGGAAAATGCCAAAGTGAACCCGTCCAGCCCTGGAGCTTTGTCACCATCACAGCTCCTCAAAGCATCCAGGACGTCCTCCTCCCCAAACGGCTTCCCAAGCCAATCCCTATCCTCACCTTTGATCCCTGCAAAATCAAGCCCATCAAGTCCTAAGTGTGATGTTAATGGAGTTCTAAGAATGATTTGTAAAGTTACTTCTTTTATTTTTCTGCTTCTATGCTTTAAACACAACGACAAGATCTGTTGAACCCCTATCGTACAGCTCAAGATTCTACTCTTACATTTAGGGGGAAAAAAACACTAAGATTCTACTCTTACTACCCAAACTCCTCGCCTAATTAAACTATTCAACCTTTAACACTTAAATGCACCAAAGCCCATAATAACTATCAAGCCAAAAGAACCCCAATATATATATTTTTCTTTCTTGCCTAATTTAATCCATAAATCGTTAACCCTTTTTTCCACCCTTTATAACTCCTAGAACCCCAAATTGACACTAACCTTTAACCAAAAAACCAACAATATGCCACCCTAAATGACTTTCCTTAATGCTGTTGCACATCAACCTCGTTATGGCTGAAGACCTAGTAACTCACATATTTGAAATTAGATGTCTAAAAACAGAAATTTAATTGAAGCAGTAGACCTTATGGAGTAGGGATGTTGAGGTGAATGATGAACCTTTCCAGAACTAGCTAAGAAATTACTAGCGTCCATCTCTCTTCCAATCTTGATATAATCTAATTCAACACTTAATTCTGAATTAATTAACTGATCATTTAATTGAGTGGTTCGCTAATGCAATTTGGATTTCACTTAAAAAAATAAGATTCGTTTTAAATGGGGAAAAACTTTTTAAGCGGGGAGACTTTACACTGAACCATCCAGGAAAAAAGAAAAGACTTTACACTGAATATTCAAACAAATTTCATTGGAATCCTTAATTTACAATTAACACTTAAAATTCAGTTCTTAAAGTCTTTAGGTGTTAATTTTAAGTTTAATTAAACAGTACCAAATATTTGGTGACAAACAGAAAATTGTAAACTAAGCACTTAAGTGCTAATTATAAATTAAGAATTTCTTTCATATTTTTTGAATTATAAGTGTAGTGTTCAGTGATAAGTGGAGTCTCACACTCAAATATTTTACTCCATTATAAGTGGACTTACTGGTTTTAAGTGGTATTTATATTGCATTATTAAACACACGTAATTGAGTAAGTAATAATTTATTCAGAATTAAGTTATAAAGCAGCACTGGAGTTATCAATTTAATGAGATTCTCTACTTCTACTCATCGAACAAAAATAATAGAAGAAATTTTCTGCTTCTAGAAGATCTGGCTAATGCGGGTGTGACTAGAATCTTGCTCCCAAACACCACAGTTGTCTTCAGTTAATTCCTTTAGATCAACATTATCACCCTTAGGATTGCTGTGTATGGAAATCTGGAGTTAAACACTCTTGCGATGGCATTCCTAATTGTGGTATCATCTCTATTATGTATGGTCTGAATTATATAATGATAATCAGCATTTGTGTTCTGTTATTCGTTCTCTTGACATGAGGAAAGAGAATAAAGAAATAATGTATAGATTTTGAGTTAGTTGGTAAAGCTTACTGTTATAGAAAGTTTTCTTTATTGTATGATTTAAGAAGCCCTCAGTACTTACCTGGGAAAAAAAAACATAGTAAATACAATGTGGCACAACAAATTAAAAAGAATAAACCAAAAAAAAAAAAAATCCTTTCTGGTGGGGTGCGCCAGCCAAGGCAATAGTGCGACGCCAAGGGGACGCAAGGACCCTAGTAGCAAGCTACTGTAATGGGTCCTTCCCCTCCAAAAATTAATTCTAATATCATGTGGGCCATTGACCCACGTATCAGTTTGAACAAAGAATAAATCAATTTGTGAAGTCTTGATATTAATTTTCATAGTTTTTTATTTTCCCTTATATTGATCTTTCTTGATCATGAAAATTTCCTTTCCTCTTCTTTTCATTATGGGATAATCCTATTAGGTGTGTCCAATTCTTTAGATCTAATGTTGCAAGGCAAGATAATGCTAGAAGATATGGGAAAAGATCAGTTTTGGAATTTTGCTAGTTGTGGAGTTGGCGCCTCTAAAGGAAAAGTTCTGATTTAAGGTATTGGCCATCAAATAGTTGTAGCTGCATAAGCATTAATACGAGCTATGGGGCTTTTTTGTGGGTTCTAAAGGATGGTGCAAGTAGCTTGATCTAATGATTGATGGACTTGTTCCGTCTTTACCATATACATCAACCTTGGGACCAGCTAACTGGTCCAGTATGCAACTCTAAATCTGGGGTCCTGCCACTTCATGTCCCTTTAAACCAAAGTAGGCAGGCCTGCTTTGATCAATTCTAAAAAGTTTGGTATAGAGGGTGAGATAGGTTTCTTTGATCAATGGACTTGTTCCACTTATAGGATCAACAGTGCAAAAAGATCGTTGTTACCAATTTGCCATTGATTAATGCCATTTTTTTTCTTCAAAATTATAGATGAATTGAGTTCTGAGGATTGAAGGTTTGCGAATAACTTAGTCAGACCCTAGGTGATTGTCGGAATTATAGTGGAGGTTGATGAGTGGATAAGGAGAAACTGAGGCCTTTTATGGCACTCTAAATGGCATCAGAGTAATAGCTAGAGGCTGAAATATTTTTTTCCTCAAATTTGAGATAGTTGCATTATAATGGGAAACTATCTTCGCACTAAATCTACCCTACGGTTTGCTTCATGTCATCCTTTGAACCCAGAGCATTTTATACTCTATCTTACTCTTCAAATTAGTTTCTTTGTCACACTAAAGCGTAATGACCTTGTGCTTGTGTTTGATGGATGAAAATGAATTTCAATAACTGCCTCTAACTAATATTTTTTATGCTTCTTGTTTTTATGATTGGAAGGCTTTTACATACGTCCTCCACTTACTATATACTTGGCAGAGGATTTAACTGATCAAATGTGAAACTGTTTTCACAGGTGGCAAGACTACAGGACCAGTTGCAGAAGGAGAGAGAACTAAAGGCCGTGCTTGAAGCTAAAATGTCTCACGGGCCCTTATTTTCTTCATCTACCATTAATGAGAAGGTTAGTCAATCTTAGAATTACTGTTTTTATTGGCTTTAATCGTGCAGCAAATTACTAACTTGCAAATATGGTAAAGATGAAGGCAGAGCTTCACGAGATTGGTCAAGTGGAGGCTGATCTCGTCAATTTGCAGCAGAAGGCTGATTATCTTGAAGTGCAGCTTAATCATCAACGTGAATATAACTATAGTTTTATGCATGTCTCATGCTATCAACCCCAACAAAATCATCAAGCAAAACTGTAAGCTTTGTTATTTATTTAAATACAATATGCATTGTACTTCATCCCTCCACCCCAGCCCCCAGCCCCTTTTCAGTCAGATCTTATAAATGGATTTAACGTATAAAGGGTGCTCATATTTAAGTAATTGCTAGTTCTAAATTTGTTTCCTCATTCTTTTAAGCCTCAATTTGTTTACAGGAAGGATGAAGAGGACATTGAATTTGTAGCTACTTCACGTACTCCTGAAAGGTCAACAAGAAATAAGGTAAGCATTTCATGTCTGCACCACTTTCATTAGTGGCTGAAATAAGGCCTTCTTACTTTTGTTAAAAAGTTTTACTTTTCTATTAATAGACAGAAAATTTATATAAGTATATAATTTCCAGAAGCTAAATTACAGCCTGAAATTTCAAGGTTTTGGTTGAAACTTTAAATTTCTGGAGGTTTTGGTGGATTTGGCTTTGGGACCTTCTCCAGTGAGTCCCTCTCTTGTTTGGGTAAGTGACCAACAAATTCAGTCCATCTCGGCATTATAAATGGATCAGGACCATCCAACTATCGTCTGAATAGGTTTTAGATCTGCGATCCTAACTTATCAAAAAGAAACAAAAGAGTGACACTTTGTGGCTGTATAGCAGGATCAATTGAATCGAGAGTCAAATTAGGATTCTACAATACCTTTATCCTTTAGGGATTCCATAAAGATTCTACCCTTTGGGATTTTATGCGGGATCTGGATCAATTCAGTACTTTTGGATCATAAATAGTAGGTTCATAAGATCCGGATTGGGGTTTTAGAAACCATGGTGCTGCACCAGAATCCTACTGGGATGAACTAACTATATAATATATATTTATATATATATATATATATAAGTCTTTGTCTATATATTTATATAAATAACGTAATATATTCTGCAATATCAGTTGCGTAATGCAACTATGCTATGTTTTCCAAAATTAGTTTACTCCTTTATTTTGAGTGAGCAATATGCCTTGAAATATGTACTTTGTAAACTGTATAATAGAGAAAAACTTTCATTATGTTATTGCAGCTTATACATGTTAGACTTAAAGAAAATTTCATGCATCATTCAGGTAAAAAACGAAAAGAAAAGAAAAATGCCTTTTTGTAGGTTATTAGGCCAGATTAGCACACTTCTTAAATTTTCAACCTTTTCAATTCTGAATGAACTGTGTTTAATGATTTTAAAAATCGTGAACAAAAAATTGCTAGATCTCTTAGTATTTCTTTTTCCTTTTAAAGTTAGTGGGCCTCACCTTGAGTGCCATGATGTATCAAACATTGGTATATTTGTTATTGTATTTGTTCATCATTTCTTTCATTTTGAAGGCCAAAGGATTCTTTTGAGGATCATTTTTATTTTCAATGTAAAACTCAACTCATTCCAAATGCAGCAGATGAAATATATATATATATATATATATATATATTAACATCACTATATATTTATGCACATATCAACCCCAGAAACTTTAGTGTGATATTTGGGGCAAACAGTCTATCCTCAAGCTTTGATCAAGCTGGGCCCGAGCTCAACTTACCATCTTTAGTTAAGACAACCGCCCTCTGCCGCCGAGTGGAAATTTGTGTTTTTGTGTGCGCGCTGTTGGGTGTGGGGAAAAGGGGCTTGAACTTGTTTACTTATGTAATTGAGCTTTTGAATTAACACGTTTCAGTATGCTATCTTTAAGAGTGCAAATGGACCTTTATAACATTCTTCCAGTGCTTACTAAATTCTTATGTCTACTTGCTGGCTTAGATATCACCTTTAAATCTTCCTTTCTGGGATCTTTTCCGAGTAAGTTGGCATTTGTTGCTACAGATGCACAATGCCTGTTTCAACTGGTAACTTGAGCCTAAACATGTTGAACCTGACATTGCTAAAGCTTGGCACAATGCCTACAGATGAACTTGGGCTTGATTGATACTCCAGTTTGATCTCGACTTAATATGGTGGGTGAATGAGCCTAAATGAGCTTCTTGAAATGCCCGAGCTGCTCAAATGGCTCTATTCATTCATCAATGGGTGTGAACACTACATGGATTTGATTTTTTGTGTTCAAATATCAGTTTGGATGGAGTGTGAATGCCTTTTAGTTTCATTTATTGTCATAGAGTTTGTATATAATTTAATTCCCAAAACCACCGTCTACATTTTTATGCACAGCAAGATAATTATTTGTACAAATTAGAGAGTGACAAAGATATGAAACAGGAGACTCCATCTTTACCAGATATACATCAACCTTGGGACCAGCTAACTGGTCCAGTATGCAACTCTTAATCTGGGGTCCTGCCACTTCATGTCCCTTTGAACCAGCAGTAGGCAGGCCTGCTTTGATCAATTCTAAAATGTTTGGTATAGGGGGTGAGGTAGGTTTCAATAATTTGCCTATGCCAGTTCTTTATTTTTTTCCTGTACTTCTTTAGATGTACGCTTTGGAGAATTGATTGGTTTACAGACAATACACTGATTGATGGAATAGGTGTCTTGTTTGTCATATGATTAAAACAATTTTACTTCGTATTTATTGAGTTTACAATTGAGTCCGGATCCACCCCCTTCCCCTTTAAAAAGTCATTTTGTTGCTTTATGTGATCAATTTCTAGAGTTTCACTAAACGATAATACTATTATTTGGTTCCAAAAGGAGGGACTGGATTGGAGTGGGAGATCTGATCTTCAAGGATAGGTTTGTGCCTGTGCAAATAATTAAATGAATGCAAAATCAAATAATTTCATATGGTTATTTCATTTCCTCCATAGATATTTTGCTTATTTGCTCTTCAAGTGTCCAGATCTGTAAGAGTGTCTCCATCTTCAAAAGTAAGTAGGACCGATTAAGTTACGTTAACAACACTTCAGCTGTGTGCATGACAGGGTGCCGGTGGCAGTGCCAGTTCTACGACTTCAGCACTTTCAAAACTAACAAACAGACTCAACTTCTTGAAGGAACGACGTACCCAAATTACAAATGAACTTCAAAATTTGGACAAAGGTCGGAATTCAGGTCAACCTGTCCAAATCGTTGAAAGAGGTCAAGGTTCAGAATCTCGAGGATCATCAGGTCAATCCTCGGAGAGAGGCAGAGGATTTGACAGCGGCCAGTCTCTCCAGAACCAAGAGAAATGTGCAGCAACAGAAGGCCAATTGGTCCAGAATACGGAAACAGTTAGAAAATCAGATGGCCAATCACTCCAAAACCTGGATAAATGTAGAAGATCAGAATCCGTAACAGTAGCCCTAGACAAAGGAAAATCAGAAAGCTTTCCAAGTGCAAGCAAAGGTCGAGAAGGCCAATCTCGCATGCAAACACCAAGGACATACTCCAGATGATGCAAGGTCTGATTTTGCTCTTTTGGCATTGTTTCTGCATACAACAACAACATGACCTATCTCATCGACTATTTAGGTCTTGGTAGGAACTCTAAAGAATTGATTCTGATGTCCATATTTATGGTAAGTGCTGCTGAAGTTCATACAATGCCAAGGATGTATAGATCATCTAGTCTTCTGTAAGTTGATAATTTGAAAATCCTGATTGTTGGGTTTCTCTAAGTAAAGGTCATTTCCGTAATTTGTCATTATCAATGTGTTTTTCGTTGGAGTTGGTCTAAAGCTTGTTAAGCCCAATGGATGCTGTATTCAGATCTTGGTTTCAAGTCTCCTCCAGTGGAGCTTGAGCACCTTCACTTGATTACCAAAGGAGAGAGGTTTTGTCATTCAAATGTAAATGAAATGGGTGGGATAAAGTTGTTATTTGTTGAGTTAACCTGTTGGCCAATTGTGGAATTACTTTTGCTTGAAAGTGTCAATATTGCACCTTTTTCATCCCCATCTGCATATCTAATTATTACACTCAGGTTACGACCGAGTCGCACTTTTACCATGTTTTGGAGTACTTAATTGGTGGTTTGAATTTAGAATTGGAGTAAATTTAGTTAAAAATTTGAACTAAATTTTCTTTAATTCAATATTTCAATTATTAAATGGGTCGAGGTTAAACAATTTCACAATTTCTATTATGACGGAATCACACTTTTGCTATATTTGGGAGCACTGATGGTGGTTTGGATTTGATTTTGAAGTAAATTTACTCCAATTTAAAGCTCCAATTCGGTTCTTCCACATGCAATATTTCAATTATCAAATAGGTGAGAGGTTGAACAATCTATTAATCTTGATCAAACTCGATTTTATTAACTTTTAAATATTTTAGGGAAACTCATTTTCGGTAGACAAAACCCATTTTCTTAGACAATTTTATCTTTTTTTATTTTATTTTTATATATAAAGGTAATTATACTTATTCCTTTATAAATTTATACTTATTCCTTTATAAATCTGTCATTGTCAAATATGGTCGCTGTGAACGAATATTATTGTAAGATTAGGATTTTTTTTAAATGTAGTTGATAGGGAAAAATATAAACCTACCCTTCTCTCGATAAGATTGATTAGATTTTCATTATCAAAGATAATGAAATCTGACGTGGTTCAACAGGTAAGAATAATCCTATTATAACTGGAAGAGGTCAAAAGGATTAAATCATATCCCCGACAAATCTGGCAACAAATCTCCTATGATTTTGCACAAGTGGAAGAAAAGATCAACCATCGACATTGGCGGAACGATTTTGATTCCAATCGACAGCCATAAATAGGGCACCAAGCTATTAAAGAAGGTACGACGTAAAAACTATTATTAAGCCTTGCCTTCTTTTTAGGCTTCCGTGACTAATTTGATCGTCGGAGAGCTCATGGCAGGCACCATACCGGTGCCGTCAAGGTTCATCGATCTTCTCCTCTCTTTCTTGTAGGAAAACGGTATCGTATTGGACTGCGCGAATTTCAGCCTCAACAGTTCGCGCCGTCTGTGGGAATGACGATTCCCTTAAATGAATTAATTACTCGTTGGGTATATACATTTGCAGTCCGGTATGGTTACTGAAGGAACACCGACGCAGGGATCTTGTCAAAGGGTAGAGTCGGGTGAAAACCTGTACATCCCAAACTACCAGGCACGGTTTGCAGCGTTGGAACTGCAGGTTCAAACTCTGAGTCAGGGTATGAACCAGTTGATCCAGCAAAATGCAATGCTCTTGCAACACCTTGTTCCACCGGTTCAACAAAACTTTCCAGGACATGATCTCTTAAGTCCAAACGGAGGTAATGGGAATCTTGAAGAGAAGGATAATCATCCCCCCCAAAATGAGACTGAAGTGGAACAAAGTTAGGTGGGAACCTGACATAGAGAGGTGGTTCACCCATCTCTCCCACGGAGTTCCCGACCTCCTAAAAGTATAGCCTTCTATCTTAAGGAAAAGACAAAGAAAGTTACCCATCTCGACTTGCAGATCAAGGATCTCAAGGGAAAAATGGAAGATGTAATGTAGGCTATGAAAGGGAAAGGTCCTGCCGCCGTAGATGACCTGGTACAAAGGATCAACCTGCCTTTCAGCCCCGTCGTTATGAAATGTCCACTACCTAGCAAGTTCAGGTTGCCCTCGTTTGAAAGCTTCGATGGGACCAAAGATTCCCTCGATCACTTGGAAACTTTTCAAGCTTTTATGCATTTACACGCTGTGCCAGATGAAATCATGTGCCGAGCTTTTCCTACTACACTTAAGGGATCAGCGAGAGTTTGGTTCAACAAGTTGAAGCCAGGAACCATCAACACCTTCGAAGAATTGAGTAAGCAGTTTGTGAGCCACTTCATTACAGGTCAGAGGCATAGGAGGCCGGCTACCTATCTGTTTACCGTGGAGCAACAAAAGAAAGAGTCGATTCGGGAATACATCACCCGATTCAACGCAGAGATGTTGCAGGTAGAAGAGGTAGACGACAAGGTAACTTTGACTGCTTTCATAGGAGGACTCCAAACCTCCAGATTCTTGTTTTCCTTATCAAAAGAACCTCCCACCAGCATGATAGAGTTGCTGGTCAGAGGGCAAAAACACATCAACGCTGAAGACACCATGAGTGCACGGAAGGAAGGAAGAGGCCAGCCCCTCTCGCCAGGGATGAAAATAATACCAAATATAAGAAATCGTTCTTCAGCCAGAGCGACAGCACATATCATGAGAATGACTCAGATGAGTATATCGATTAGAAATTGTCTCACGGCTGGAATTAGCCTTATCAAGTCATTCATAATAAAGACTGGGGGCATCTTAGTTAATCATTTTAAATAGAGGGTAGCTCCATCACGTGTTATTTTGTTTTTAATAAGCCTTGAGGCAATGATGGTCTTTAATAAAATTCCTTTTAGTTTATACGTGCAGTATCCTCGTACTATAAGGGATAGTAAATGAGTGTCCTATATTACAAGGACCCGGATTGAGTGAATTCTGTAATCTGTATCCCCGTACTATAAAGGATAGTAAATGAGTGTCCTGTATTATAAGGACCCGGGCTGAGTGAATCCGTACCCCCGTACTATAAGGGAATAGTAAATGAGTGTCCTGTATTACAAGGACCCGGGCTGAATGAATCCCATAATCCATATCCCCATAATATAAGGGATAATAAATGAATGTCCTGTACTACAAGGACCCGGGTTGGATGAATCCCGTAATTAATATTCCCTTAAAATAAAATAAAAATTCTTTATTAAAGAGGTGAGTTGAGTAAAACTCGTAAAGTTCAATTCCCTTATTAAGGAGTGAAATTCATACAATTTATTTCCTTATCAAAGGAAGAGTATTGTTCCCTCGGGTGGCAAAAAAAAAAAAAAAAAAAAAATTCCTGAGTTACTATTCACGTGAATAGTGCCGCGGGTACTGTTCACAGGGGTATCAAAAAAAAAACTATTCATGAACAGTATTGTAGACACTAAAATTTTAGTGAACTTTAATTTGGACAAATAGACCCATTAAATATGGGCCCAATGTTTAATTAAGTTATTTAATTGGCCCAAGTATGGTCCACTTAAATTATTTAATTAAGCCCAGTCTAGAGTCTAGATAGTCAAATAAGAAGAATAATTATTCCTAATAAAATATATTTGGAATAATTATTTTTAAGGATAATTATCATAATATATCCGGCCCGGCCCAATTATAGTTTTTTTTCCTTATCAGGAGATGACACGTGTCATCATCCTATTAATCCAAGAAGCCTATAAATAGAGGCTTGGAGGAAGAAAAAGGAGAGAGGATTCAGAATTCAGAAGTCTACAAATTCAGACACAAATTCAGAATTCAGAAGTTCAGAGACTCAGAAATCCAAAGACTCAGAATTCAGACACAAATTCAGAATTCAGAAGTTCAGAGACTCAGAAATCCAAAGACTCAGAATTCAGACATAAATTCAGAATCGAAACCCAAAAGCGAAGAACATCAAGCACATCCAACAACGTGCCGTTCTTCATCAAATTCCACATTGATTCAAGAACAAGCTCGTGCAGCCCTTGGATCCAACCAACCAAAAACAAGGAGATCGAATCAGAGGACCATTCTTTTTTTGTAAAAAGATATTACAAAGGACTGTACTCCACATTCATAAATTAATAAAATTCTATTTGCTCCATATTTTATTTCTATTGCAGACTTACAAAATTTGTGTGTACAAATTTGTGGCACGCCCGGTGGGACCACCTTTGCCTCTCATCTCTTTCTCCTACCATCAAGTTTCTTCTCTATCAGATTCTATGGCTCCCCCTAAGATTCAGACAGACAAGAAAGCCCAAAAGAACATCACTATTGCAAAGGTCGACGCTAAAGCCACCATGAAAAGTGGTACGAAGACCAAATTAAGCGATGGAAGTACCTTGACGGGCCCTGTGACACGTAGCAAGTCCCAGGCGATGGCGTCATTCGAACTTCAGCAAGATGTGGTGAAAACTAATCCTGCAACACCGGCGAACGTGAAAACTCAACATGTCAAAAACCTTGACATTATTCCAGAAGAGGCTCCACCACCAAATTCACTTCGTTCTATCTATGATGCTCACTCTAGTCTCGGTTCACCCCCAGAGTCACCACGTCCGACTTCGGAGCAATCAATCACTTCAAGGAACGTGGATTCTCAAGGCCTATCATACTCAGATGTGGTTGCTGCAATGATGACTGGAGCTGCTACGGTGGAGGAACAACTAGCAACTATGGCTCATTCCATTGAGAACCTCACAAAGACTATTGAAGAAAAGGACTTGCAAATCGCTACACTAATGAATAAATTGGAAGTTCAGACCTTCGGTGAAACACCAATGCCATCCGGGAATCGTGCAACTTTCACACCACCACCGTCTGGGAAACCTACATCTTCTACAGCAATACTAACGGAGAATCCTAATTCTATAGCACAAGGTACTCACAGGGAGAATCCCAAACAGACGCCGGTGACAGAACAAGCGACCAGTCAAAACCAGACGCTGGGGATAGAACAGGCGACTGGTCAAACCAATCATACCTCTTCTTCAGTCTCTTCATTATCTGTCGAACAATTGCAAGATATGATAACGAATACAATCCGAGCTCAATATGGTGGTGTCTCACAGAGCACTCTCATGTACTCAAAGCCCTATACAAGGAGAATCGACAGTATGAGAATGCATGTAGGATACCAACCTCCGAAGATTCAGCAATTTGACAGAAAAGGTAACCCCAAGCAACACATTGCCCATTTTGTCGAGACTTGTAACAATACCGGAATAGAGGGGGACTTACTAGTCTAACAGTTTGTCCGGTCCCTTAAAGGAAACGCGTTTGAGTGGTACACTGACCTAAAGTCAGAATCAATTGATAGTTGGGACCAGATGGAACGAGAATTCTTGAACAGGTTCTATAGCACTCGTCGTACTGTTAGTATGATAGAGTTGACTAACACGAAGCAATGGAAGGATGAGCCTGTAATCGACTACATTAATCAGTGGAGAGCCTTCAGTCTTGACTGCAAGGACCGTTTGTCAGAAGTATCTGCTGTGGAGATATGTATGCAGGGAATGCATTGGGGCCTACTCTACATTCTGCAAGGCATAAAACCTCGCACATTTGAGGAATTGGCTACGCGTGCCCATGACATGGAGATCAGTATGAAATCCCATGACGGCAAAAGTCTCATGACTATAGAACCACGCAAAGATAAGAAGGACTGGAAGAAGGGCGACAAGTCATCAAAAAATGCGGCTAAAGATTCAATGGCTATCTCAACCACCCCAATTAAGATATCTGTTAAAGATGACAAGAAGGATGATAAAAAGCCTCGCCAGTTTCAAGAGAGGGAGAGACAGCGTCCTACGCTAAAGGAGTTAGAGAAGAAAGAATACCCCTTCCCCGATTCCGATGTTCCTGGCATCTTGGAATGTTTACTTGAAAGTAAAGTTATAGAACTCCCTGAATGCAAACGTCCTCCAGAGATGGGATGTATCAATGATCCAAAATACTGCAAATATCATCGCATTATCAGTCATCCAATTGAGAAGTGTTTTATCTTCAAGGAGGTGGTGATGAATCTGGCAAAACAAGGAAAAATCTTGTTGGATACAGACGAAGTTGTAACTTCAAATCATACTACTGCTACTTTGACAACCTCTGTCGTGGGGAGTGCTCGTTCTCAACCTTTAACTTCGGAGGTATCTTGCACAACTATCAAGTTTGGTTCATTGGAACCAATCCCAATCTATATTGGCCAAGGGAGTGTATGGGACATTTCAACATTTGGAAGGGTTTTTCCTCAGGATGATGAAGAATGATGGACTCCGGTGACAAGAAAGAGACCACGAAAGCAACAAGCTAATATTTTTCAGACTAATTATTCTGACAGAGGGCAAAGGAAGAAGAAACCCCAATATCACCATAAACAGTCTGGCCATAACAGAAAATGGGTCAAGAAGACACAATCAACTAAACACACCTCTATAAGCAAAAAGAGTCAGAAGCCTATTACTTTGCAAGAGTTCTTTCCAAAAGGATACCTAAATGACGAAGTTGAAACAACTTACATGGTTTCAACTAAGAAAACAAGCCTTAATGATGAGAAGAACGAGGATCAAGATGAAGTCCAGACTGTAGAGAACCATAATACAGCCATCATTGAAAAATCTGATGATGATGAAGTGGTCAGAGGTACGTTTGAGTCATGTTGTGCACCAATTGTTTTCACGGACGAGGATCTTCAGTTGGGTTCGAAGCCGCACAATTGTCCTCTCTTCGTCTCCGGTTACATAAAAGAACGAAGAGTTACTCGTATTCTTGTTGATGGTGGCTCGGCGGTGAATCTAATGCCAAAATTTACGATGAAAAATCTTGGCATCACAATTGACGAGTTATCGCGTAGCCGTCTTATTATTCAAGGTTTTAACCAAGGAGGACAGAGAGCTATCGGCATGATTCGGGCAAAGCTAACTATTGGCGAGCTCCAAGCAGAAACCTTATTCCATGTGATTGATGCAAAGACGTCCTACAATTTGTTGTTGGGAAGGCCTTGGATACATAGTAATGGCGTCATTCCATCGACTCTTCATCAGTGCTTCAAATTCTACAAAAATGGCGTACAAACGGTTGTGGCTGATCATAAGCCATTTACAGAGGCAGAATCTCATTTTGCCGATGCCAAGTTCTATATCGATCATGATACACCTTCGGAAGTGCCCATCCCAAGCCTTCCGTCTACACAAGAGATTCAATCTACAAAAGCAAAAGAAGCATTAAGTGATCCACTAGACGTTTCGGTGACAGACATTGTAAAGGTAGCTAAAACGCGAGGGGTCTCGATAAAAGCACATCGGACGAAACCTATTTTAAAGTATGTTCCAAAATCTCAACGACAAGAAGGGCAGGCACCTGTTATCGAGATAATTGAAACTAAGGAATTTAAATTAAAGATGTCACAAACCAAGGATAAAGAAGATATGCAAAAGCTTAAAGGAGAGTTAACTCTTCCTCTCCCTAAGATTCAGAAGTCTTCGCCTTCCAAGTCTCCGTTAAAAGGGTTCGTGCGGCCTTCTCAATCTATGGTTGATCATTTACCACTTCCAAAACAAAGGACCGACGAAGGATTCGATCCTAAAGCATACCAACTCTTGGCTAAGTCGGGGTATGATTTTACAAATCCTGCAAGCCTTGGAAAACTGAATGCTGAGGTCACCGGTGAGAAGGTGCACGGCCTCAATGAGACATAGAAGAAGTTGAAAGATCAAGGGCATAAAATCATTTCACCTAAGTCTGGTCTCGGTTTCGTAGCTTCTGAGCCACTTCGAATTCAAATCACAAAGAGGGATAAGAAGTCAAGCACCTCATACATTGGGTTTGAAGAAGTTGAGAATGAACAAGATCAGCAGACTGGGCATCAAAAATCAGTCTTTGACCGTATAAGAGCTCCATGCGATCGAACATCTGTATTCAACAGGTTGTCAAGCTGAGAATCAAATGTTTCAAGTTCTCATATCAGCAATTTGCCTCGTACCTCTGTTTTTAACAGAATGAGCTTTCATGACCAAGGAAGAAAATCTGCACAACCTCAATCTCGAAAGTCAGTATTTTCTCGAATTGGTACTATCCATGATGCACCACTAAAAAACAGCAAGATTGTGAAGTCAAAAGAAGCTAACATCGACATGGTGAATAATAGTGAGGTTCAGAGCCTAGTGCCTTCGCGAATGAAACGTAAGACAGAGATAGATGTCACCAATGATGTTACATTGAAAGCTCAAAGGCGAACCATTGTATTTACTAATCAATCAGCAGAAGTGGATAGAATAGAAGGCACTGGCGAATCGTCTTGTGTTACTTCATACCATATCACTGTTGAAGAGGAACCTGACTATGAACAACCAGATGATATCGAGAAAGCTCCACCAACACTAGAAGACGGGGGGCAGGCTACTGTTGATCAACTCAAAGAAATCAACTTAGGAACTGACGATCAACCCAAACCAGTTTTTGTTAGTGTATTCCTAAACCCCTCAGAAGAAAATTATTACTTTCAATTATTGTCTGAGTACAAGGATGTCTTTGCTTGGACATACAAAGAGATGCCCGGTCTTGATCCTAAAATTGCAGTGCACAATCTCGCTGTCAAACGTGGGACACGTCCGATTAAGCAGTCTCAACGTTTCTTCCGTCCAGAACTAGTTCCAAGGATAGAGGAAGAACTTAACAAATTGATTGAAGTAGGGTTTGTCCGTGAGGTCAAATATCCAACATGGATTTCGAGCATTGTTCCAGTGAAGAAGAAAAATGGACAGATTCGAATCTGTGTGGACTTTCGTGATTTGAATGAAGCATGCCCAAAAGATGATTTTCCTCTTCCGATCCCTGAGCTCACTGTAGATGCAACCACTGGACATGAAGCTCTCTCTTTTATGGATTGTTACTCTGGGTACAATCAGATAAGAATGACTCTGAGGGACGAGGAGTTAACTGCCTTTCGCACTCCTAAAGGCATATATTGTTACAAAGTTATGCCCTTTGGACTAAAAAATGCGGGAGCAACATACCAGCGCGCTATGCAAAGGATCTTCGACGACATACTCCACAAGATCGTTGAATGTTATGTTGATGACTTGGTGGTTAAGACAAAAGAACGAAGAAATCATTTACAGGATTTACGTACTGTCTTTAATCGCCTTCGAAAATATCAACTTAAGATGAATCCCTTTAAATGTGCATTTGGTGTGACTTCAGGAAAATTCCTGGGATACGTCGTACGTCATCGTGGTATTGAGATTGATCCTAATAAAATTGAGGCCATTCAAAAGATGCCGCCACCAAAAAATTTACGTGAACTTAGAAGTTTACAAGGTCAACTTGCATTCATTCGTCGGTTCATCTCAAATTTAGCGGGTCGTTGTCAGCCTTTTAACCGACTCCTAAAAAAAGATGTTCCATTTAATTGGGACCAATCATGCCAAAATGCTTTTGATAGCATCAAAAAGTACCTTCTCAATTCTCCGGTATTGGGAGCACCGGTACCTGGAAAGCCACTCATACTTTACATTGCTGCGCAAGAAGAATCGCTGGGTGCCCAACTTGCTCAGAATAATGAAGAACATAAAGAGAAGGCATTGTATTATTTAAGTCGCAGACTCACCCCGACAGAGCGAAATTATCCTCCAATTGAAAAAACATGCCTCGCACTTGTCTTCGCTTCTAAGAAATTGAGGCATTATTTTTTGGCTCATACGATACATCTTGTTGCAAGGGCAGATCCTCTCAAATATGTCATGTCTAAGCCGGTCCTTTCCGGACGATTGGCGAGGTGGTCAATTTTGTTCAACGAATTTGAAATTATTTATGTGCCACGAAAAGCAGTAAAAGGACAAGTCTTAGCTGATTTCTTAGCTGACCATCCTATTCCAGCCGATTGAGAAATTTCTGAAGATTTTCCTGATGAAGAAGTCTTCTTTGTGGACATCCTCCTTCTATGGATGATGTTTTTCGATGGGGCAGCACGATCAGATGGGGCTGGAGCAGGTGTAGTTTTTGTTTCTCCAAAGAGACATGTCATTCCATACTCTTTTGCACTTGTTGAAAACTGCTCAAATAATGTAGCTGAGTATCAAGCCTTGATTATCGGCCTTCAAATGGCGAATGAGATGAACATCATGGACCTCGAAATATATGGAGACTCTAAGTTGGTGATCAACCAACTTCTTAAAGAATATGAGGTTAAGAAAGAAGATCTAGTACCGTACCATCGTTACGCCTCTCATTTGTTGGAACGGTTTGATAGCGTCATACTAGAGCACATTCCAAGAAAAGAAAATCGGATAGCTGATGCTTTGGCAAATTTGGCTACAGCATTGGCGTTAATTGATGAAGACCTGGTTGATGTTCCTGTATGTCAAAGATGGGTCTTACCACAAGTTTTGGAGGATAAATTTGAAGAAAGTAATGTAGTTTCTTGTTGGACACAAGAGGAAGAAGACTGGAGAATCCCTATCATTGATTATCTGGAACATGGAAAACTTCTCGAGGACCTACGCCATAAGACTGAAATACGAAGGCGAGCACCTCGTTTCATCTATTACAACGATACATTGTATAGGCATTCCTATGATGGCCTTTTCCTTCGCTGCCTTGGAAATGATGAAGCAACGCATGCAATGAAGGAGGCACATTCTGGGATTTGTGGAGCTCATCAATCTGGTCCAAAGCTGCACTTTCGCGTCTAAAGAATGGGTTATTATTGGCCCACCATGGTCAAAGATTGCTTGGAGTATGCAAAAAGGTGTCAAGCCTGTCAATTCTATGCCAACTTCATACACCAACCACCGGAACCATTACACCCTACTGTGACGTCATGGCCGTTCGATGCATGGGGATTAGATGTAGTTGGTCCTTTAGAAAAGTCTTCAAAAGGCCACTTGTATATCTTGGCTGCAACTGATTATTTTTCAAAATGGGGGGAAGCTGCACCCTATAAACATGTGAAAAAGGAAACAGTGATTGACTTCATCAAGTCCAACATTATTTATCGATATGGTGTCCCTCGATACATCATCACTGATAACGGGGCGAATTTTAAAAACGGTTGGGTAACTGACCTTTGTGAGAAATTTGGATTCAAACAACGTAAATCCTCCATGTACAATGCCCCTGCAAATGGTCTCGCAGAAGCATTCAATAAGACTCTATGTGAGCTATTGAAGAAAGTAGTCAACCAAACAAAGCGAGATTGGCATGAGCGAATGGAAGAAGCATTATGGTCATACCGCACTACGCATCGGATACCTACTCAAGCAACTCCATATTCTCTAGTTTATGGCGTAGAAGCAGTTCTTCCATTGGAACAACAAATCCCATCATTAAGGATAGCCATACAAGAAGGTCTTACAAGTGAAGAAAATGCCATCTTACGTCTTCAAGAACTGGAAGCATTGGATGGAAAGAGATTAGAAGCTCAACAACAGCTAGAGTGTTATCAAGCTCGACTTTCTAAAGCGTTCAATAAGAGAGTTCGACCTCGGTCATTTCAAGTTCGAGACTTAGTATTAGCTGTTCGTAGACCGATTGTCATAAATCGCAAGGGAAATAAATTTGTATCCAAATGGGATGGACCGTATGTTGTTCGCGAAGTTTATACTAACGGCGCATATCTCATTATTGATGAAGACGGGGTCAGAGTGGGGCCCATTAATGGAAAATTCCTGAAGCGCTACTACCCATGAAGGCAATGCTCCTGATCGTACGAGCTTAAACTGCACTATGCTCCTGGCCCGCATGAGCTAAAACTGTGTACGGCCCAAAAAAAAAAAAAAAAAAAAAAAATTCTTTATAAACTCCTGGCCCGCAAGAGTATAAACTGTGAACGGTGAAACAAATAAATAATGATAACATCTTTGTAAATAAAATGGAGATAATAAATCATTTGTTTTATTGCTAAAATTCAAAGTTACAACTATGTTTTTGAAAAAAAATGATGATCAATACTAAAATTCCATAGCGATAATTTCGTCACGTTTTTGCTATAATATCTCTTCCAATTGTTTCACTACTTCAAGATCGCGATTCGAGATGACGTTAGCTTCTTCTATTGATTTTCGATCTTCCCAAAGTTTGGTGATGGCTTCCTTCTTCTGAGATAACTGTGCATCCGTTGTCGGTATGAGGACTTTAAGCCCTTGAGTCTCTTCCCTGGCTTCTTGCAATTCTTTCACTAATCTAGATTCTTTAAATTCAGCTTCACTCAAACTAGATTGAAGTGATTCTATACGCTTAGCACCATCATCTTTTATAGACCTAGCGTTGGTGAGCTGCGCATCAATACTGGCCAATCGTTGGGATTGAGAGTCTGAAGTCATCATACAGGCATACGAAGAAGATGTAGCAATATAATTGGCCGCATTATTGGTGTATGAGTCAATTCGCTTCTTCAAAGCTGAATGGTCTCCAGGGAGTTTTGCGAGTCCTTCATAAAGTGTTTGAAGTTTAGGTGCTCGAGACGGTATTTTATCGGTAGGAGTATCGCGTATGATATTCTTTATGAAATCAATAAAGAATAAAGCAGCACGACGATGAACATCAAGAACGATCTCTTCCGCATTGAAAATTGACATTTCAGAAGGGGCAACACGATGCAAGGGTGGACCCTGTTCTCTTAAAATCAAAGAAGGGATAACTACATGATCTTTACCAATATTTTCAACCGCCTCCATAGCTTGACTAGTCACTTCAGCAACCCCCAAAACATCCAAGTGTTGATTAACTCTGCTTCTTTGTAGTGAAATCTCTGTACCTTTCCCTATCGCAGTGGCCAACTCTAAGGCAGACGGTCCATAAATAGATTCTTCACTACATGTTGGATTAGCAACAATGACGACATCTTCCCCAAGAAATCCCTTGCTATCTTTTATCTATTAAAAAAAATAATAATAAATAATGGTAATTTGCAGTACCAAAAAAAAAAAAAAAAAAAAATTATATATATAGGAAAGTTCAATTTAAATACCAGTTACCTGTATAGGTTGTGAACTGCTAGGTACCCCAGTAAAAAATTGATCAAGAGAAGTGGCAACACATTCCTGTACTGAATCAAGTCTCACTTTGTCGGTGACATGCTTCCAGTTACGATCCTCATCATAAGCTTTCACATCCTCCTCTAACTCCATTAACAACTGACGACGGCGACGGTTATTGATTAATGGTGGGACATCTTCTGCTGTTTGGTGATGGCTACTAGATCCTCCAACAACGTCACAATCATTATGAGATTTGATGGTTAACTTTGGCACTGGCTTAGATGGGAGATTTGACTTCAGCCCCTTAATTAAAACCTTTCTGATTTTAGTTGGTTTCTCTGGTGGGGAAATCGTGCGTTTAGATTGCTTTGAGGTAGTTTCTTTCTGTGTAAATGGATCAATATATACGCTGGACCACCATTTGGCATATGCTCTGGTAACTGAGGATTTTTGGTGGCTGAAGGTTGAAGGAAGCAACGCATCACAACCAGAAGAATAATGAACGGATGAGTCCTAATGCTTTAAAAATTCCTCTAAGGTGCAAGTACGAAAGTCATTTTTTAATTTTTCAGGAATATCTTGATGGAACCCAAATTGTCGGCTAAATCTGTGTGGACTATACGGCTCAATGATAAGACGGTCATTTTGGCGCAATGTCAAATAACATGATCGAAGATTGATTAGGGTGTCAAAGTCAGCCTTTTTCATCTTGCCATTATCTACAATAAGTCGCTCTGTTGAAGATCTTTTAGCCATTCGAGTTAAGTTTATTCCTTTACATGATCTGAATAAATTTTGGGCTTCAAAATGGTCAAAGTATCTTGCTCCTCCTTCGCCTGCATATAATGTCATTCTAGGCCAATAGTTGGTATTGGGAATGGTGAAATTAGTTCTGAAATATTCACTCAACCATCCGAATACATAGTGAATAGGAAATATCGCAGAGCAGCTTCCAGGATCTGGTGAGGAAACAATCTCGTTCAAGCCTCTGTAAATACTGGCCAGAACCGGGATGGAAAGACAAATGTTGCAGCCATCTGCTAACATGCTTGCGACCTTGAAAGTCCCAGGACGAATTATGTTGCCAGGGTGTGCAGGTAAGGCAAATTTGCAGAGCCAACAGGCTAAAAAAGCAGCTAGATAAGTGGTGTCTCTCGATGTTTCATCTACACCAAGGTTGATAAATACTTCTTTCTCTTTGGTGGACATCGACCGGACAAGAGGGATCACACCAGACGGATTTTGAGTCCTCATAGGGCGGTGAACTTTATTTTTTGTTGATTTCTTTGAAGGTTTGGCATGTCTTGATGCACCTTTAAACCAGAAATTAATCCAGTCAGATATCTTCACATTCTGATCTCCTTTATACTTCTTGGAAAGTCTGTGGAAGGCCAAAAATAGGTGTTGACAACTCAAAGGGATAGAATTTTTGTTGTTGCCAGCTCTTGATAGTTCATCTGCACAAGGAATAATTTCATCATAACTAGTTCCTTGCTGAGGGAGACCACCTAGCATATATAGATCTCGAAGAGAAATTGATAGCTCGCCAATAGAACAATGAAGTGTATTAGTGGCTGGGCACCAACATTCAAGGAATGCTTTGAATACATCTTCATGATGATCATAGGAAAATAGGGAGGCGAATAAAGCACCATATAGTTGTTGTTTTGATAGAAAGTCATGGAAACGCGCCAAGACATCTTCTAACCACTCCCAGTATAGTTCGGTGTATAGCAATTCAGCAGGAAGTTTATAGGGAATACTCCATGATATTTCCTTCGCCTGAACATTAAAACCCAATAGTGAAAACTGGTTTTCTTCAACAACTCTCTCATGAAGTGAAGAATTTAGTATCAAGGCTTTAGAGACAATAGATTCTTCATTAATCTGATCAGGACCAAAGTCGGTGAGTTCGCATGTGGCCGTGCATGTCCAATGAGATGAACAATGTTTATTGTTAGAATCAGGCACTTGAATAGCATTGCGACCAAAAAGTGAGTCATATACACTTAATGTCGTTCCTTGGACTCGTTGACTATTTTCGCTCTCTAAGATAGTCAGCTTTTGCTTTGCGAAACACTTGAACACCACCATGATGGATACCAAAGCTCGATCGATGTTGTTTAGAAAGAGGATTTCAATTTCTATTATGGCTGACAAAACTAATTTGCTATACCTTCTCAAGTCCTTCAAAAAAAAAAAAAAAAAAAAAAACAAATCTAGCGTGGAAAAAAAAAAAAGGAAAGAAGAAAAAAAAAAGAAAAGAAATTGCAATCCTCCAGGAAACGTGAAAAAAAAAAAAAAAAAAAAAAAAATTTTGCCTCCAACAACAACAGGCAACGTGGAGGAGAAAAAAAAAAAAAAAAAAAAATTGCAATTCTCAATCCTCAATGAAACGTGGAGGAGGAAAAAAAAAAAAAAAAAAAAAAAATTTGCAAATCTCAATCCTCCAGGAAACGTGGAGGAGAAAAAAAAAAAAAAAAAAAAAAAAAAAAAAGTGATTCCTCCAACAACAACAGGCAACGTGGAGGAGAAAAAAAAAAAAAAAAAAAAAAATTTGTTCCCTCCAACAACAACAGGCATGAATAAAAAATAAAAAAAAAGCATTCATACCTATGTGTTCAAGCAGATGTCGCAATCCAACACAATCTTCAGAGGCCGCACTCTTACAAGTTCTTCAGAACTGATTGAAATTGATGTCAAACCCTATGACTTGGGTGGTATATATAGGCAAGGGATTTGTATAAATTGGAAAGTAAAAAATCCAAAAAAAAAAAAAAAAAAAAAAAAAAGGTTGGATACTTCAAGTCCCACTTGAAAAAGGAGACAAGTCCTGTTAAGCGTAGAACTTGAAGTGGGGGCAATTTGTAGACACTAAAATTTTAGTGAACTTTAATTTGGACAAATGGACCCATTAAATATGGGCCCAATGTTTAATTAAGTTATTTAATTGGCCCAAGTATGGTCCACTTAAATTATTTAATTAAGCCCAGTCTAGAGTCTAGATGGTCAAATAAAAAGAATAATTATTCCTAATAAAATATATTTGGAATAATTATTTTTAAGGATAATTATCATAATATATCCGGCCCGGCCCAATTATAATTTTTTTTCCTTATCAGGAGATGACACGTGTCATCATCCTATTAATCCAAGAAGCCTATAAATAGAGGCTTGGAGGAAGAAAAAGGAGAGAGGATTCAGAATTCAGAAGTTTACAAATTCAGACACAAATTCAGAATTCAGAAGTTCAGAGACTCAGAAATCCAAAGACTCAGAATTCAGACACAAATTCAGAATTCAGAAGTTCAGAGACTCAGAAATCCAAAGACTCAGAATTCAGACACAAATTCAGAATCGAAACCCAAAAGCGAAGAACATCAAGCACATCCAACAACGTGCTGTTCTTCATCAAATTCCACATTGATTCAAGAACAAGCTCGTGCAGCCCTTGGATCCAACCAACCAAAAACAAGGAGATCGAATCAGAGGACCATTCTTTTTTTGTAAAAGATATTACAAAGGACTGTACTCCACATTCATAAATTAATAAAATTCTATTTGCTCCATATTTTGTTTCTATTGCAGACTTACAAAATTTGTGTGTACAAGTACCCTCGGGTGCAAAAAAAACAAAAAAAAAAAAAAAAAAAAAATTCTTGAGTTACTATTTACATGAATAGTGCCCGTGGGAATAGTACCAGCGGGTACTGTTCACAGGGGTTGAAAAAAAATCATGAATTACTATTCACGTGAATAGTACCCGCGGGAACCGTTCACAGAGGTTATATATATATATATATATATATATATATATATATATATATATATATTATTTATTACATTCCCAAAGCTAGACGTGCAAGCTTGGGAATGGGGGGCAACTGATAGGGAAAAATATAAACCTACCCTACCCTCGACAAGATTGATTAGATTTCATTATCAAGGATAATGAAATCTGACGTGGTTCAACAGGTAAGAATAATCCTATTATAACTGGAGGAGGTCAAAAGGATTAAATCATATCCCCGACAAATCTGGTAACAAATCTTCTATGATTTCACACAAGCGGAAGATAAGATCAACTATCGACATCAGCGGAACGATTTTGATTCCAATCGACAGCCATAAATAGGGCTGTCTTCTTTTAGACCTTCGTGATTAATTTGATCGTCGGAGAGCTCTTGGCAGGCACTACACCGGTGCCGTCAAGGTTCATCGATCTTCTCCTCTCTTCCTTGTTGGACTGCGCGAATTTCAGCCTCAACAGTAGTTATCAAATAAATTTAAAAATAATTTAATTGTGAAAAATATTTATTATTATATGTCATTAAACACTTACACCTAACATGCTTATTACTTAGACAAATTCGAACTCTAGATTTTGCACATGTAAGTACCACTTTTTGTGCTGCATAAAAAAGTGACACCTAATGCATAGAAAGCGGTACATATAAATAAAAGTAATATTTCTATATCCAAAACAAAAGTGGTATCAGATGCACAAAAGGGGTACATGCATGCACAAAAAATGTATCTATGTATGGATGTGCCTAAAAGTGATACCTCTGTGAGAGTAAACACTACTATTAGCACCATTTATATGTAATAATTCAAAAAAAAAAAAATCTTTTCCTTAACATAATTTTTGATTAGAAAATTAAAAAAATAATAAATAAACAAAAACAGTAAGTAACTGAATTAAAAATGTTTTCTTTTCCTTATTTATTACTTTTCAAAAACGAATGGACAATTTTATACCAGGTAGTAAAAATAGTAACCTTTTATAAGAATCAAAATTTGACAACATTATATATTCCCCCTTAAAATAAAATCTCCAACCAATAACATAATAACAACCTTAAAACAATAAATCAAATTCTCAATCTAATACAAGTAATTCCTTTATCATCATCATCATCATCAAATGGTTAAAAATCAAAAGTCCTTGAGGACCTTGCGGACCTGTTCAAGGGTCACAAACAGCACCACAGTAAAAGGACCCTGCCTAGAAATTGTAGGGATAAAGCCCTTGTAGAGGGCCATTGGCCCTTCAGACCTCACCGTCTTAAGGGCACAATCCAAAGCCCCGCTGTAAGGTGGAGTCATTCCTGGCTCCACCCTCATGTTCATCACTCTTGTCTTAATTACGTCAATGGGATTTGAGGCCACGGACGCCACGAACCCGGCTGCGAAACTCGCGGTCACGTGGGTCCCGAGTCCATCCTTCATCACACCCTTCTCCAAAATCGCCTCCTTTATCTGATCGTACGATGCCAATTGAGAAGCGGTCACGATCATAGCGCGGTTCACCGTAAGCGATGAGCCGCGCCACAGGCTAGCAACGCCCTCTTGTCTAGACATGCGCGTGATCGCGTCGAGTACGCTCTTATAGTTGCGTCGGTCGGAAGCCGGGAGCCGACCGTCGGCTTGCATTCGGACCATGGCGACGTCGGCTGGGTTGCCCACAGCCGCGCCGATGGCGCCGGCCACCAAGCCGGCGACTATTTTGCGCCCGAGTGGCAGGTTTCCAGTATCCGGGTCGGACCATTTCTGTTTGAAGACTTCATAGAGGCCCATTCGGGTGGTGGAGTAAAGGGTCTGGCGGAGGACGGTGGCGGATACGCCAGAGTACAGGGCGGCGATGCCCTCGGTTTGGAAGATCTTGACCCCGACGGAGACGGGACCCACCTTCGGCGGCGGAGGAGGAGGGATGTGCATGGTGTTTGGGGGGGCGATGGTGGTGCCGTTCAAGGCGAAGGCGGGGCGGAGAGAGTGAATGTGGGGGTTTTGGAGAGGGGTTTCGCCCTGTAATTGCATTCGGACTTTGATGAGGTCGAGCGGGTGGGTCGAACAACCCGCCACGATCGAGGCAATCCCTCCTTCAACGAAACCCTTCAAACCCATCACTGAGTTATGTAATTTGATTACAAAATTGAAGATGTGAGATGGGTTTTAGGGATTGAGAGAGAAAGAGACGGGGCGGCGTTTGGAGATGTCGATGTAGTGGAAGAAGAAGAGTGAGGGACTGTGTAGATGTGTGCTGGTGGTGAATAAAATGTGTTTGGGAGGAGAGATTTTATAGGGGGTGGTGTGGGAAAGAGAGGAAATCGGAAGGAAATCAGATGCTTTACTGGGTCTTGGGTTCAATTCAATACGCGGGATTGGTGGGTCCAACACGAAAAGGGTGGTGGGCAATAGGTTGGGTTTGGACCGGTCTTAGTTGGCATGCAAAAGAAAAATAAAAAATTTAGGAAGGTGTTTTGGTCAATAGGAACCCTAATGTTCCCACCAAAGCTTTCCATTTTGGTTTTTATTTTTATGAATTTCTATTTTGGGAAAATTAAAGTTGCACTAAACAAATACGTGGAATCAAGAAAGTTTATTTTAGTCGTATGGAAATTAATCATTTATTTATATATCTAAAATCCAATTTGCTATGAAAATTAATGTGTTCGTAAAAGGAAGGAAGGAATGATGGAATGTGGAGAGAAAATAGGAAGGAAAAAACGAATTTTTTCAGCAGAGATGATATAAAGAAAGAAAAGAAAATACGAATAATGATATAAGGGAAGAAAGGATGAAAGATAAGTAAACTCTTATAAAAGTTTTAAATTAAATACATACAAGTTTTAAATTACAATATAATAAATATTATTAAATATAATGGTAAAAACAACTAAAACTTTCTTTTTTATTATAAGTTTATTTATTTATTTATTTTTTTCTATCTCACATCTTCTTTAAGAATGTCTTATTCATCGTTATTTTGTCCCTTCATACAATTTTTTTCTTTCCTTTTGAAGAGAACATTAAGGAGTGAACTAAAAGTAATGTATTTATATCAACCAATCTATTACAACATTTTAAATATTCGGCAACAATATCTCACAACATCACACGGTGAGCTATCATAATAGTCCCATGCATTGCTGTGAATTGTAAAAAAAATCTCTAACTTGTGAACAATCACAGCAGTAAATGAAGATGGCATTAAAGAAAACCGTTAAATAGAACAAAACCATTACGTACCTTTAATAAATAATGTCAATGACTTTAAGACCTGTTGTTTGGACCAGGTGTTTGAATGATTTATGATATGAAGCACATTTATGTTAATAAATTATTAAATGATCACTTATTAATATTTTTTATATATAAAAAAAAATATTTATTAACACTTAAATTTTAAATTTGGCACTATAAATCTTTTCTTAATTTTTGAGATCACTTTAGAGTATTTTTTATTTTATTTTTTGAAGAGTAAACTTTAGAGTAATTTTATTTAAGTTTAATCACTAAAATCTATATATTTTTTTTTTGGTTGATAATTTAATATTTGAATTCCTTACTCTTTTTTTCCCTAAATTATTCCTTAGCTTTTGAGTAGAAACTAGTAAGGTAACGCAAATTGCTACTAGTGGACTAAATTGTTTCCTTTAACTTTTCAAAATAGGTTGACGGTTGAAGTACTTGCAACATTAATTCGCAAAAAAAATAATAATTAAATAAATAAAACAAAAGAAGTTTTAATTTGACTACGAGAGTCACGATTCAAATTGTGGAAATAGTCTTTTCAGTATCACTCGACCAAGAGTCGCGCAGGAGAGGAAATAGTCCAATTTGGCATACATCCCATATTAACAGACGAGTTTCCGCGTGATGGTGGGATCGATCTCCTATGTTATTGTTGGTGCCGCCACACGTCTTAAGCGGAGATGTTCTCTTTCTCTTTGTATATATATATATATATATATATATATATTTCAATATTTCACATAGGTTTCCTTTTAAGTTTCATACTTTTATTCACCTCCCTTATTTGTGATAGTTGTCAACTTGATAACAGTAACGTGTTATTTTATTATTTTATTGATAAAATATTTGCTGTTATTTTAGGTATTAGAATTGCAAAATTGATCTTTTATCTATTTTATGCTCACTAACACTAGCAGATTTCATTAGATGCCTAACGGAGAAATCTGTTATATACATAAGAACTTCTGACAAATTTCAGAAGAGGTAAGTGGAAATTATCTAATGAATATGCATAGAGAGAGAATGAGATATTCAAACTGCAAATATGAAAATAATAATAATAATAATAAAATAAAAAAAAATTATTGAAATTAATTTTGTTAGAATTTTTGAATGAAAATTGTTTCATTAGTAATCAATAGATGCCTTTGACTGAATAGGTGTGATCACTTGTTGGTTGTGGAATAAAAATATGTAACTCACAACCAACAGACATAACCTATTTAATGTGAACCATTGCAAATGGTTGTGTCCAGTGATGAATAGATGCATATAAATGGTTGTGTCCAGTGTGAAGAGATACATATAAATGGTGGTATCCAGTGATGAAATGGTTGTGTCTAGTGATGAAGAGACACATATAAATGGTTGTGTTCAATGATGAAAACACGCACCTAATCCGAAAAGGCATTTCTATTTCAATAAATATGAATGGCAGTGTCCAATGATGAAGAGACGGACCTACTTCGAAAAGGCATTTCTGTTTCTATAAATACCCCATGGGCTACCATTTGCAAATCGTTCAATTCAATTTTTTCTCTCTCCCTCTCTAGACTTGAACCCAACCCAAGTGGGTTCAAACCATAGGTCAAGTGGTCCGAGCCACTTAGACCCTAATCCAATTTCATCTAACCATATTAAGATTGGTCCGAACCATTTGGTTCGGATTGCTTCCAATTTAGCATTTATATAGTATAGATACATTTTTTAGTTAGAAAGAGTATTACACGGAGGAGGTTCACCGTATCCACGAGTTTGTAATACTGCTACTGGTGGATGTAAACCGTTATATCTTAGGAGATAGACGCTACTGAGTCCGTTAGCACCATAGCAGGGTGAATTTGTCTTAAGGACATCATATTCAATACTAGCCTCCGTCCAGATTCTTTATTTATTATTTATTTATTTATTACTTTATTTTTCATATTTTATTAAATATATAATTGCATATTTAATTAATCATTTTTTAGCATATTATTAATTATTTCATAGTATATTAGGATAAGGATTGTTATATCTTAAATGTCACATGAAACATATCTTTTTTTATAACAATCTTTAGACAGATTCATTCCTTGCGTAGATTTTATTATATACTTTTATTTAAGATATAAACAAGTAGATATTACACTAATAGTTAAGATATAATAAAATATTGCTATATACATTATTATATGATAATATACTAAATATTGATGTGTTTAATATTATGTGAAATTGAAGCATGTTATATAAGTAAATTATTGATATAATTCAATATTGGTTGGGTTATTTTTGTAATATGATATTATGTAGTTGTAATACCCCTAGATTTGAAAGAATTATTTAATTAAATAAATTGCTTTTAAATGGATTTAATGGATTTACTTGTTTAAATTGATTTATTTGTTTATTTGATTTATTAGAATGATGATTGTACGTGTGTTAGGTGCTTGATTGTTGATTGATTTGTTGATGTGTTGACCTTGGTTGTATAGAATGATTTTGTTGTTGTGATCCTTGTTTGTGTATGTGATGTGTGTAATTAGTTGTATAATTATTTGATTATTTATTTATTTTATTAAATAAACTGGACTTGAAAATGGATTAAAGGATTTGGTAATGGGCTATAATGGGAAGCCTTGAAGGATTTATAAGCTTTAGAGGTCCATGGATTTATGCATGAATATATATATATATATATATATATATATATATATATATATATATATTATGTATAATAGATGGATTGGATTATATAAGTATATATATATGTGTGTATGACGTAAATACATATAATTATCATTATTGTTAGATTTATTATATATATATATTAACTGAAATATATATATATATATATATATATATATATAGTAAGTATATATACATCATATATATTTACGTATCTTTATATTATAATTTAAGGAGGATTTAAATAGTTATATTTATATATATATGTTACGTATATATATATGGGGAGTTATCAGATTAGGGTTAGGAGACTGGGTATATCTCTATATATATACCTATTATATAACCCTTGAAGAGGGTTATTACGTGAGAAAGAAGGAAGCAGTGAGAGAGTTTGCCGAGAGAGAGAAAGAGAGAGAAATCAAGAAGGAGGCCAAGCAAGGAGCAAGGCCGAATCAAGGAGGAGGACGTCGACGACTAGGAAAGCTGTCGGAGACGAGGAAGACAACCGGAGAAGCTTGCGGCGCGTCAGTTTCGTTTTGAAACTTCAGGCAAGTTCTTCTCTACCTCTCCTCTTAGAACCCATGAGTTCTACACCTTGGGTATCATAATCTAAACTTTAATTGCATGCAGATCACCTAGACATAGGGTTAAAAGTATGGAAGGAAATTGGTTATGTGTATATATATATATTGTTTATATATATATTATGTTTGGATGAATTGATTGGAATGAAATTATGTTATATCATGTTTATAATGCGTATTTAGATGCTAAATCATGTATTAGATCATCCAAGAATTAATTAGGATTGTTCTTACACAAATCAGAGGCGAAATAGACAAGTTACAGAGGCCGGAAGCTGCTGTTGCAAGGAGGACGACGACCCAGGCTCAACCGAGTCGACTCAGTTGTAACTGAGCCGACTCGGTTGGGCAGAGAGCCGACTTAATTGGTAACTACGCCTACTCGATTGCCCTGCTACTTGGTTTCAAATTTTGGTTGTCCAGAATTGATCTAAGAGTGTTTTAATGGAGTTTTAGGGATTTAATGGACCTAATTAAATACTGTAACACGTATAAATATTAAGAACGCTAAATAGATTGACAAAGGAATGAGTAAATTAATTCATAAATTAATTTAAAGGAAAGTTTGGATGCTTATATGGCTATTGGTTTTGGAAGCATGTTTAAACAATTTATTAAATTGTTCTATCATATTTATCATGTGTTGATATACTGTAATTGGGATAGAAATCTTAGAGAATTATTTTATATCTTTTTGTATATACTTGTATTATACCTATGTTGCTTATTGTATGCTTTATTGTACTTTTAATTTATGCTTATGGGATATGGTTTATTTGGAAGCATGGATTGTTTGCCGAGGTATGAATATAATTGTTTAATTTATATGGAGAAAACATACTTCAGGAGAAATGGATTATTTGCCAAAGATTTGAATAAGTTGTCATTAACTAAGTATGGACAAAAACATACAATTGGAGGTATGGATTAAATGCCAGGATATAATTGGAATGTCAATTGGTTAAGTATAGATAAATATTATACTTGTGGAGGCATGGATGAGTTGCCAAAGCATAAATAAAATGCTATATGAATTAGATGATTAAATAAACATCTATGGTTATGGTTATGTGAATAGGAGCATATAAAATGCTCTTGGGATTGAGCATAGTATTATTAATGGTTAATTAACCATTTGGATTAATTTTGGGAAAGAGAAGTTTCATGTGATGGGAATGGTTTATGTTAAGGATGGTCATGTGTGTGTGTGTGTGTGTGTGTGTGTGTATATATATATATATATATATATATATATATATATATATATATATATATATAAATATTTATTAATCCATGGTTTGGGATTATGAAGGTATTAATTATTATTGGTGATGTTATGTATTATTACTTATCACTATATATTAAAGGCTAAAATTGGAATTAGGACGGTTGTGGTTAAAGATATATTATTCATCGGTTTTTAGGGGCTTGTTAGAGGGAACTTGTTCTTGGGTTTTGACCCATCTTATTTTATTTTTCAGGTTCGTAGAAGCTCAAGTCTCGAGGTTGAGGATCCGCAGGTTGGAGACTTATCTATCATCTACTCTCATTTATTTCAAAGTAGGATGTTGTTAAGTCATTTGACTTTAGTTTTACTTATGGATTTCAGATTAATGGATGTTGGTTAAGGGGTCCTTAAATTATGGGATTCCCGAGTTGTAACATTTGGAGGATTTTTATTTAATGGAATTATTATTTATTATTTTCTTCAACGGTTTATTTATTCTTTATTATTCATCTTTGTATTCTATGCTTGCTAAATATTAATTGTTTTGATATCCCCTGATTTTATAAGCGTGGACTTGATCAACCCGTGTCTTTGAAGTTAGGGGGTATTACAGTTGGTATTAAAGCACTCCAGGTTCAAGTGTCATTAGGAGTGTCTTTCGTTATGTGACTTCCGCGTTGCGTGTTTTTGTTTAGAGCCTAAGTAATAGGATTCTTTGTATTCCATATTCGGTCCGTTAGTGCGTTCTAATGTTGAATCATTATTGTTTTATCAAAAAATGGTAGGACACCGTTTTGGAAGGTATCAGAGGAGGCAAGAACGTTGGCATCAGAATCGTCTGCAAAACTAAACGGTTGTTCCAGAGCAGCAGGATCAGGATGATGACCAAGGGAGAGAATAAGAGATTTCTCCTAATATGGTTCATATCATCACTCAGGCTATTACTGCAGCCATGGCGGCTTCAATTTAGAATAAGCAATTTCTTTTGTAGGCACCCGCTCCTATACTAGTGGGACAATCAAGTGTTTGGGAGAAAGCGAGGAGTTCCTTTATTAAAGGGAGTCCACCAGAGTTTTTCGGGTCCACAGATGTTAAGACTGCACATCAGTGGAAGAAGGATATCGAGCGTTATCTTCGTATGGTGGAATGCACGGAAACTCAGAAACAGATGCTCGCCACTTTTAAGTTGGTGGGAGATGCGCTACAGTGGTAGGAGTCTATCACCACTACGGAGGAAAGGACCACACTGACATATGATCAATTCCAAGCTTGTTTTAACGACAAATATTTTTCATTTGCGGTTAAAGCAGCTAAAAAGAAAGAGTTCCTTAACATACAACAAGGGGATAGAACAATTCCAGAATATGAGCAGGAGTTTACAAACCTGTCTCTATTTGCATCAGAGGAGGTAAATACAGAGGAAAATAAGATGACTTTCTTTCTAAATGGGTTGACTTAGCCCATTAAAAAGGTTATTTTAGGGAGTCCTGCATACACCACATATTCGTAGGTGGTTGATGCAGCTTTGCAACATTGCCAGGCTAGGAAGGACTACAAGCGATCTAAGGATGAGAATCGGAGTGATAAAGACTCTATTAATCACTCTGTTGAGGGAGATGGAGCCAGAAACAAGGATAAGAACGGATTCCAGGGACCTTAGACGTAGCAAGAGGGCTAGAACGTCTAAATCTTTTGGTCCTGATTTTCTAGCATGTTTATTGGAGAATGAACCATAAAGCTTTAAGGAAACAAAGTCTTCTATTGAATATTATTATTTCTTAGATTAATCATATGATATAATATTAAACTATATTATTTATGTGAGTTCAATATTATTTATATAAGTGCTTACTTTTATTTGAGATTATAATATTGAGCTATGTAGTTGAATTACTTAGTGTGCATAATAATTCAATTTTATAATATAGTTTATTTAATGTGTGATATTATTAATTTTGTATAAGTTCATGACTGCTTTGTGTATTTAATACAACAAATAAAAATTTTAATTTTCCTGATGGTCAAGGGAAAAATATCTATACTAGTGTCTAAGACACATATACCTATGAATGGGCTGAATAAGAGAAGATTTTCCGATAACTCTAAAAAGTTTAATGGAAAATGTTATGGATACACTGTGAGTCATACACAGTAGAATGTACTTAGAAAGTTTTGATTATTTAAAAACAGATCTGTATCTTTTCCAACTTTACTTATTTTAGCAATTAAATAATTAATCATATGCAGATAAAATAAAGCAAAGTATAAAGATAAAATAATTAATCATATGCAGATGACACCAGGATTTTAGCGAGGAAACCCCAGTTGATAAAATACGTCAACTATTATGGGAAAAACCTCGTGAACTATGCAATCCAAAGTAAACCAATCCACTATGCTTGAAACAAATTATACCGAACTTTGACTTTGGCTCATATCCCATCGTTTTACCAAACACCAACTGCTGACAATCCTCTGGCTTTGCGACTCCCTGTCGAACAACAACTTGACATCAGGCTTATGCTTGATATTTGTAGAAGAGTAGCAGGTAGATTAGATAACACTCCACGAATGCTCCAACCCTTTCAAAGTGTGATTGCTTTTACTTATATTCAACTTCTGGATTTGATGTAGAAGTAGATCTGCTTTTGTCTGATCAATGTAGATGCAACTGTATGATCACGATCAGGATTCAAATAACACAACTCTAAACTCAAGTGTTTCTATGTATATGTTCTAGAAAGACAAACAGAAAATTCTCTAAGAATTTCTGAGACAAAAATCTTCCTAAGGTTTTTTGAGAATAACAAACTAATAATGCAAAAGCCGTGAATAAACTAATGTATATGATAAGGTTTATATAGAGTATAGAATGACCTAATCCCTCTGAAAATAAAGAAAAATTCGTGCATATGATTTGGTACAATTCTAGACCAACTGGGAAACAAATCAGGAAAGGAAATTGAAAGTTGTACTATGAACATGACACCTTGAACAGGTTCAGGGAGGCTGAACTGGTTCAATTTTGGCAGCAAGTAAATTCGAGGCTCGCTTGAGTTCTTGAATCGGTTCAGAGGGCTGAATCGGTTCAAGTTGGCCAAAACTTGATACTGGTTATTTTCAGCCTAAAAACATTCTACGGGCAGTTCTGAAAAATATAGAAAGTGTAGAATATTTCCTAACCTATTTAGAATCCTTTATAATGTGTTGTTCTTACCTTTTTCTTCAAAAGATCTTCAATCATGGTAAGTTTGAACAACTTTCCAGTTCTGTAGTCGCTGTCGAACTTGATAACTTGCAGACCAAGTAACTTGAATTACAACTCGACTTGGACTTGTTTTGTTTACGATAATTGCCAAAAATAAAATAATATCTCACATACACTAAGCTAGTATACTGAGACAAGCCAAATTAAGCTAGTTAGCTATAATATACAATTTAGCTAAAAGCTAAAATGTTTCTAAGTTGCAAACTAGTTAGCTTAGCTATAAGCTAAAATGATTAATGAGGTGCACAGAACCTAAGAGGAAGATGAAAATCTGTTAGTTGGTTCTAAATCTCAACTTGGTAGACAAAAAAACAAGAGGATGATGAATAGCCATTTTAGCTATAATCTATTTAAGCTATACATCATAGCTGCTCATGTAGGAGGCAATAATACTACTTGTAAAGTAATAGTTTTTTAAGAATATTCTTCAAAACAAATTACTCTACTACCACGGTAAACTATTTAGTTAAGTGTGTACTACAGTTAAGAGCTACTAGAATTGATAACTAAGCAAATTTAACTTCAAACTAGTGGTAATAGCAGAGAAGTGGGTGCTCATTATAAATTAGTAGTAATTAGTGAGAAGAATGTGTTTAATCTAAGCTAGTTAAAAACTCTTTTCTAATTAGTAATGATAGTTGAGAAATGAGTGTTCACTATGTGGTGATGTATCCAAAGTTTAAATAATAAGTGAGTTATTTGCTTAAATGATTGAGTTATACATGAAAGGTCATGACATGTTAATGTGACTGACTTAACATGAACTAAACATAAATAACTCAAATCATAAATATGAGAAATGTAGAAGCAAATACTAATTAGAGCCCAATCTAATTAATATCTTTAGTATTAATTCACGGTAATGTCGATAAATTATTATAAGAATATGCTAGAAATAAAGTGAGTACATATGCACTAGAGACTGTTATATATGCTTGTTGAGAAGCGAATATGGAACCTTGAAAAGGTAGATGAGGTGAAATATTTAATATATGGTATTTCAAGAGTTGGAAAATCATAATAAATACATCAGAAATAAAATTTCAATATTATCCTAAAGTTGTGGGGAGATATTATCCATAAATAAAATTTGCTACGAGTCACCTTATTTTAAGAGAAATACTTATAAATGTGGGGGGTTTCGAGTCTTAAGAATTTTAGGATAGAACCAAAAATCATTTATAGTATTATAACAATAGTGCATGTTGTCTCCTACGAGGAAAATATTATAGAACAATTAGAAGAGTTCTTTTTCCAACTAAAAAACTGGGTTATTTATTCCAATTAAAAAGTCAAGTGTGTAAGCTAATAAGTCCTTGAGTGGATTAAAGCTACTACCAAGACAATGACATAAATGTGATGCTTAAGTCATTGTATGCCTTAAAAAATTAATGATATACTAATTAGTATATTTGATATGAAAGATTTAACATCTGATAACATAGTATATTATCGATAGAGTAAGACTGAGATAATACTAGTTATGATAACAAAAACCTAACTAACTTTTATAGATGTAAATCTCAAATATAAATACTAGTCAAAGTATCTCACTGGTTGAGATTGCAAGGTATCTTAATAATCGTGTTTAATTACACACTTTCAATCCAAGATAGGATCACTAAGTCGAATATTGCATATATCGAGGTATCTAATTAAATTGGAGGTGTAACAGTGATGCAATCTGGATATGGGATATTAAAGACTTCAAATCCAAGAGTGGATATGTCTTTAATATTAAAGGTGTAGTTGTATATTCTTTTAACGAATCAAAGTTAGAAACTTTGAATAAATCAAATACAAAAGTCAATAAACTTAAGTTAGAGGATATTTTAAAATAAGTCTATACCTGTGCCACTAAAGAAAATGATATTGCTAACAATAAGCAATTTTAGGGCACAAAGTATATAGTTTCTCTCAACTGGAGAAATCTTGGCAGAGTGTAATATTTCTAAACATAACCTTGTGGCCACATATAAAATTGAGAGTTGTGCTAGAGAGCAATTGTACAGATCATCGATGGGAATGGGATTAAAAGCCAAAAGCTAACGAGTCATCTTAATGGAAACCCAACCTAGCTGATTGGAGATCCCAAGATCTAGGTTCAAAGGGACAACAGAAATTTGGAATGACTTACCAGAAACACTGAGAAGATATAAATCTTCTACCCATTTCTATAGTGAGACAGAGCCACCTACAATGAGGATTAGGATAAACTATACTTTTAATGACTCTTATACCGTGAAAATTCAAGTGGAGTATGGTAGGATACTTTTAATAAGAAGTCACCTATATGCGTGTAAAGTGGGGCCGTTTCTATGAGAACTATAAAGGCTAAGTTCTCTTAAGCACTCATTGAATACCAGGAGTTGTTCAGGGCCAAAATGAACACAACAATGAGAACTAACTCTGTAAGGAAGGGAACTGTGTGTTTGCTATTGTCTTGGTTTATATCAACAGCTGAACAGTTCAAGACAACATGTTCACTGGTTAGCCAGTAAATCCGATAGTAATACACTAGGGAAGGTTCAAGGCCAAAAGCTACCTATCCCGATGCAGTAACTTTTCGACTTTACTCTCTCTAGTGTCTATATGATCATCTTTTGTATTTAAGCAGCCAATTTCCATTCATGTGGGGGATTGCTAGAATTTTTGAATGAAAATTGTTTCATTAGTAATCAATAGATGTCTTTGATTAGGGGTGAGCAAATAATCCGTTAATCCGGTCCGAACCAATCCGATCCGAACCAATTCGGTTTTCAGATCTAATGGTTCGGTGATGGTTTGAAAAATCTGCAATCCGATATCCGCGGTTCGGTTAACGGATTGGACTTTGAAAAATCGGATCCGAACAGTTAACCGATCCGAACCGAACCGTTGTCAATCCGAACTGTTAGACAAACCGAACCGAACCGTTACTAAATAATATATTAATATATTATATATATATATACTGTATTTTTTTTTCTTTATTTTTTTTTCTATTAATGTTAACCTAACCCTAACTGAGCCTCGATTATTCATTACTCACTTTACTCCAAGCACCTCCCTCACTAACTCAACCTCTTTTCACCTCTTTAGGTCTCGCCTTTGTCTTCCTCTCGCCTCCCAATCTCTCGTCTCTCAATCCAACACCTCTCAACCATCGTTCACTAGATTCGAAGCAACGGCGACCTCTGCGTATCGAAGCAACGGCGACCTCTTCGACTGGATCTACCTCTTTTCCGGTGATTTTACAAGATTTTTGCATGGATCTTCTTATTCTCCTCTTCTCTGAACCAAATTTTTTGTATAGTTTTATATATATATATATATATATATATATATTACTTAATTTTCTCCAAATTTTGTTGATTTTTCCATTGTACTCCTTACCGGGGTTAATATTTTCAGTAGAATTGTCAAAAATATCATATCACGAGGTAGATCTAGATGGTTTGCTACTTTAACCATGAGCTAAAATTTTTTTGTTCAAAGGATTTTCATCTTGTCAGAGCCTGTTGGGTTCTACACAATCGTTCAACTTCACTTTTTGAAATCCAACTTCTCACTGTTCCACATAATCATATTATTAGGAATTTTGATATAATAATAGAAATGCAAAGGAAACTAATATTATTAGAAATCCACGTATCATGATTTTTTTCTTTTAGGGCTGAATTTTCCACTCCACTGATTTACAAACATGTTTAATTCTCGCTGCAATCTTCCACTAATTTTTGTAACAATTTCTTTTCTTGGCAGATGACAACCGGAGAAGATACTAATGTTTCAATGCCTGAAGCCCACAATCAGCCCAATCCGGGGAACCGATCTGAACTGATCCGTTAACTGACGGATCGGTTTGGTTCGGATTGAATACATCCACGGATCGGTTCGGTTTCAGTTTTAACCAATCCGTGGGGACCGGTTCGGCTTGGGATTTATCCCCAAACCGATCCGAACCGAACCGTGATTAGGCCTATCTTTGATTGAATAGGTGTGATCACTGGTTGGTTGTGGGATGAAAAGATGTAACTCACAACCAACAAACATAACCTATTTAATGTGAGCCATTGCAACCTATTGCAATGGTTATGTCCAGTGATGAATAGACACTTATAAATGGTTGTATCCAGTATGAAGAGACACATATGAATGATTGTGTCCAATGATGAAAAGACACACCCAATCCGAAAAGACATTTCTATTTCTATAAATATGAATGGTTGTGTCCAATGATGAAGAGATGCACCTACTCCGAAAAGGCATTTCTATTTCTATAAATAGCCTCTGGGCTACCATTTGCAAATCGTTCAATTCAATTTTTTCTCTCTCCCTCTCTAGACTTAAACCCAACCCAAGTGGGTTCAAACTATAGGTCAAGTGGTCCGAGTTACTTAAACCCTAATCCAATTTCATCGAACCATATTAAGATTGGTCCAAACCATTTGGTTCGAATTGCATCCAATTTAGCATTTATATAGTATAGATGCATTTTTGAATCAGAAAGAGTATTACACGGAGGAAATTCGCCGTATCCACGAGTTTGTAGTATTGGTGGATGTAGACTGTTGTATCCTGTAAGATAGACGTCACTGAGTCCGTTAGCACCATAGCAGGGGGAATATGTCTTAAGGACATAGTATTCAATACTAGCCTCCATCTAGGTTCTTTATTTATTATTTATTGCTTTATTTTGCATATTTAATTAAATATATAGTTGCATATTTAATTAATCATTTCTTAGCATATTGTTAATTATTTCATAGCATATTAGTATAAGGGTTGTTATATCTTAAATGTCACATGAAGCATATATTTTTTTCTAACAAATTTTAGTTGCCTTGTCAGTCTCTGTTGGTCATATTATTTGCTTCACACAAATGTGATTTAAGGGTCATGCATGTGTGTATACAGGGAAAAAATAGAGTAAATTAATTACACTGATTTTTGCTCAGGTTTTGGTAAATTACATATCAATAGAATATTTGACATTTATTACTTTGATTTCTCTTAAAAGTGTGAAACATCTTTCATACTCTTAGGATCCGTTTGGTATGTGATGTGTTTTAAGCTATATGTTTTTGGTCAATACCAAAATAATCATTTTATTGTAGGAGTGTTTTGAATAGTAATCAGAATCATGTTTAGTAACAAAAATTTGTTTTGGAAAATTCAAAATTTTGGTTTAGTTTTTCCACTATAATACCAAAACACACAATATCACCAATTGGGTAATATGGGTTTGAGCCAAAAAATCTGATATGTTATGAACTATTCCAAACCAATATCAGCCATCCCAAACATGTTATGGACCCAAATTTGAATACCAATATAAAAAAATAATAATATCATAACGCATGTTAAACGGGCCCTAACTAATTTAATAATAATTTAATATAAAAAATATATCAAACAAATACTCTATTACCCATGGGCGGAGCTTTTAATGGGATAACCTGGGCTATAACCCAGTTCCAATTTTTTTAAAAAATTTAGTACTACTATTCTTATCAGCCCAATCTATATGTAATTAATTTTTAGTACTACTTTTTCTCTTCCTATTAGCCCAATTCAGCCCAATCTATATGTGATATGTAATCAATTTTTATTACTCTTCAGCCACTTCCTCTCAACACGCGGTGGTGTTTTCCCTTATTGCCTTAATTGGGAATCTAACAAGAAAATTGCAGAGACTTGAGAGGGGGTCCAATTTCTCATCTTTTTGAACAAATATAGATAAAAAAAAAAAATCAATGAAAAGAATACATAGAAGAAGAAGAAAATCTCTGAGATCAGGAAACTTTATTTACAGTTGATTTTTAATTTTTATCCCCTGAAAAACTTGATTTTGATATATGAGAACATCATCATTTTTTGTGTTCATCTTCAAATTTTCTTATTATCTTTAGCCCTCCCTACTTTGCAATCTTGGCTCCGCCCATGTTATTACCCTTTTTTCCCTTCTTTCAAACACTACATTACCTTACCTATTTTTTCTGGAGGGAAAAAAAAAAAAAATCCATAAAAAGAAATCTAATCAAATGTCATTAACAAATATATATATATGTGTGTGTGTGTGTGTAAAATATAATATTATAAAAATTGATACTTTGCATTTCAATTACATTTCACGACATTTTTGTCATTTCATGTCAAAATATAAGGTTATTGTGGTCTTTTAACATAAGGAAATGATAACTTAGTCATATTTTAAATTTTTGTTAACGACATGGGGTGTCGTTGAGCACACGCTCCAAATCTCGGTGGGTAAAAGTAATAAAGATCAAATGGCTCTACTTGTGTGTAATTTGTCCAATCCTCAGGGGAAGTCAGTATAATTTACCCAAAAAAAGAATTAAGAGGGGTGAAATATTGATATTTATAAAATATTTTAATTATTTTTTAGTTGTTGTTCGTTTTGTAGTTTTATTTATTTATTATTAGTATAACATTGGCGCTTTGAACATGATAATTTTGACATTACTAATTAATCTTTTACCATTAATGATAAAAATTGGAAAAATAATGGCGTGGTTGTATGTTTCATAAGGATTATCAATGTTAGATAATATTATGGTTAGGGTTTCTCATGTACAACAACCATCTTATTTACCTATAGTTACCATGTAGAAGTTTACTTGGGCAACACTTACACACCTACCCGCCATCCTTATCTATATATACCTCTTTGTATTCTTGTATTTTGTATCACATATCAATACAATACATTGCATTACTCTCTCTTTATATACTTCTAACATGGTATCAGAGAAAAATTATTAAACCTCTTTTACTATTCCTTTTATCTTTCCTTTCTTCTATTCATTTCTTTTTCCAGCCACAATTCATCAATTGTTCAAGATCTTCCACTCAGTCTTTTGCATTCTGATCATATCAGACAAAAGAGCCAAAGATACCCTTCCATCACCGGAAAAATCATCCCAAAATGCCTTGCCACGCGGCCTCACGCGCTGTTAGAAGGTGCTGAGTTTCTATCCATTGCGCCACCATCTTCCGCTATGCGCGGCGACACGCCCTCAAGTGCTCTCACGCGCCCTGATTCTTTCTTTTTGCTCCACGTATGTCATATTACGCCAACTTTCCGTCATATCAGTAGACAATCTGTAACTTTTCCACGTCGGTTGCCATGTTAGCATAAATGGTTCCATTTTTGCCATGTAAGCACTCTGCCAGGTCAGCGCCATGTCAGCAGTTTAGCCATATCATCATATCTTGCACATTAACAAATACATCATCAGTCTACATAGCTCAATTCAAACTTTTTTGAAGGCACATTTCTAACCCAGTTTTTCGCACTGATGCTGAATTTGAAGCCTGTTTTTGTATTTGGAATTTCTAAATAGCAAAAAATGAGGTTACTCACCCTATCTTAATTGTCCATGATAATGATAATTTTTTCTTTTGGGGTCAATCTATGCATTATTTTCTCAAAGGTCACAAGTTATAGTCATATGTCACAGTCACTGGGGATCGTGATGTGCCTATTCAGACCAAAGAAAAGACATCAGACGCCTATGCAACAAGTGCTTGACTAAGATACTAACAACCACAAGACCATCACGTAGCGAGAGTAGGTGCTAGTTCTCAAGATGGGGCGAGTATGGTGTGAGGAATGAAAGGGCTTGTTTTAAGCCCAATAAAGAGCAATGAAGAGTAAAAATCAGAGGTTTGTTGCTTAGAGCCAGAAAAGCAATTGATGAGAATGAGCTTGAAGATTAGTGGGTTGTCATGCATGAGTAATTGAGCACTAATGGGAAAAGAGGAAAGAAGATGGAAGAAACGTGATGAAATTTGAGAATATATGGAGATTGCTAGAGTGTTTCTTAATTTCATAATAGTATTTTGTTCGAGGTGGAGAGATCTTCAGTTGAGTTGGAGCTATGAAGAGATCTTTGTTCGAGGTGGAGCTATAAAGGAACACATGAAGACCAAATTTGAGCAAAGGTGAAGATTGTTAGATTTGTGGCTCAATTTGAGTAAAGAATCCCATTTTGGAAAAGCTGAATTGGTTGAACTTTAAGGTGGAACCGGTTGTACTTGCCTGATATGTGCAGGAGATAGTTTCCTAATCCATTTTGGAAGCCAAAAAACTTGTGGAAAAAGACTAAAGATTTGGGAAAGAAGTTGTAACATATTAGGTTGCTATTTTAGAGTTAAACACTGATATGAAAACTCATTGTAGACAAGTTAAGAAATATTTGTCCAGCAAGATATTGGGTTTGACGACTCTATAAATAGAGATGGGTTGAGAGGTGTAAAGAGAGATAAAATATGTAAGGGGTTTAAGGGTGTGTGTGGTGAAGAGAGTGGAGAGTATATGTAATTTTTGAGTGCAAAAATATAGCCTCAAGAATGAGGAGTGAGAGCGAGTGGGGTTTTGGCTTCTGGTTGTATGTTCTCTTCCATGATGCATAGTAGTGAATTCTTTCTCTCCATGGACGTAGTCTTGGAGTTGGGTGAAGCATGTAAAGTATTGTGTTATGTATAATACCCCAATTTTTAGAGTATTTATTTTATTTTATTTTATTACATTTAATTGAATTGTTTGGTTATTTGTCTATTTAATTGTTGAAATTATTAATTATTTAACTGTTCGTCTTTATTTAATTGGTTATTTGATTGTTTATGTAATCATTTGTATTTACTTGTTAGGTTTCATGTGATGTGATTACTTACATTTAGCTAATTTAATTGTTTATTTTTAATTTGTTTAATTACTTAGTTAATTATTTATTTGTTTATGGTTTGGGCTTTAAGTCACTAGGCCATTGGAGTTGGTTTTAAAGTTTAGGGAAAATAGCTAGGACCCATGGGTGTCATCATGTATGAGTATATATATGTATTATAAGTATATATATATACACACGCTTCTATATATATATATATATATCTCTTTCGCGCGTCATTCTTTCTCTCTGTCACGCCTTTTTTCTCTCTCTGTTTAATTTTCTCACGTTTGTAAACCCTCACATAAAACTATAATATGTGTGTGTATATATATATATATACACACACACATATTATAGTTTTATGTGAGGGTTTACAAACGTGAGAAAATTAAACAGAGAGAGAAAAAAGGCGTGACAGAGAGAAAGAATGACGCGCGAAAGAGATATATATATATATATATATATATATATATATATATATATATATATATATATATATATTAAACAGAGAGAAGAGACCAAAACCAAGGAAGGAAGAGAGGAAGGATGTGTGTGGCTAGTAACTGAAGCCAGTAGAGTAGTGACGGCAACCCAAAGGCTGCCGGCATTAAAGAAGAAGATCGGAGACATAGACGCTGGTTTTTTATCCAAAACCCTGAGGCAAGTTATATGTTATACTCTACCCCTAAGTTCCGTTATTAATTCTATACATTGTTAGCTTGGCTTTATGGACTTTAAACAGAGAAGATAAACTTGTTTGCATGTTTTAAATCGGACTATAATTGACATGTATACATGTGTGTGTATATATATATATATGTCTTGTTTAATCTTATAAATTAATGAATCAATCTTTGTTTATCTTGCTTTGATCATGTATAATTGATGGGTATTAATTAATGAAATCAATTGGGACTTAGAATACATGATTAGGATCCTTAATGAAGGAGAACGGTGTGAAAAACAGTGGTCGGAGCTGAGGAAGAAGGCGCTTGGGAGAACTAGTCGACTGGTTTAGAGAACTAGCCGATTGAGTTGCGAACTTAGCCAGTTGAATTATAGTAGAACTCAGCCGACTGAGTTCTGGACTCAGCCGACTGAGTTGGAACCAAGCCGACTGGTTTGGGCTAAGACTTGGTTTGTGACGTTTTGACTTCCAAATTCTGTTTTGGTTCATGATAGTTGACTAAATAAATATTAATAGACTTGGTAAAATCCCAAAATGCATAATATACATATGTATGAATATGAGATGATAATGAATTTAATCAACTAATGTAAATTAGATTTTAGTTTTCGGAGCGATGCGTTTTCAGCGCTGCCCCTTCGACCTCCAAACTCGACCAATAAATAGTTTGTGTAAGGGTCTCATATTAAATGGAAGTTATTAAGGATTAAATCTGCCCATAAGTTGTTATATGATTCATATTATTTTTTTAATTTTTATAACAATTGCAATAAATGTTATTATGATTTTAATCAATCGGCCCCGTTTGGATTGGCTTTTCAAACGCTGTTTTTGGCTGTTTGAGTTTGGAAGCCATTTTGAGTAGTGTTTGGCTAAATTTTTTAAAGAGCTTTTGGATCCTGGAAGAGCGTTTTGGAAAAGCTGATACCCCCTAGCTTCTCCTAAACGCTTTTTTAAAAACTTAAATTGTAATGACCCGGTCATTTTCCTTCTTTTTCTCTTCTTCAAATTTTACGGATAAATTTTTTCCGTTGTCTTTTCTTTTCTGTGTTCAGTTTCTCGTCTCTTGGTGATATCTGGAGTGCTCGAAAATAGTTTATGAGACTCTTTCCTTTGGATTGATAACTTTCTTTAGGGACCGAGTCATTTCCACATTTTTAATTTTTAGACACTATTCACTTTTCGTCTTTTTCCCTGTTTGTCACTTTTTTTTTGTACAACCTCACTTTTCAAACTCGGAGTTGGTTTTTGACTTCACGTACCTTTATTCGAAGTGGTTTTCACGAAATACGTATCTCTACTTTTGTAGAAAAGTACTCTGATTGCTCCCAGTGTCCATAGGGGTATGGATGCAAAGTTCTTTAGAAATATTTTTATTTCTTGGGGTATTTTTCGTAAATATCTTTTGAAGTTATTTTATTTTGGGAGTTTTTAAGAAAATATTTTTAGAAGATATTTTCCTTTCTGTGTCAAATGTGCAGTTATCCTTTCTTGGAGGGGCTAATATGTAATTAACGAAAGTTATTGCAAAATATCTCGTTTTGAACCTAGATTCTCGTACGAGATTCGTTTTCACATTTCGTCAAGTTGTGTACTCTTAGAATTATCTTCCGGTCAATCTCCCCAGTTTTAGGGTTTTCGGCCCCGGTTAGCGCCACACTTGTTTGGGGTATATCTCTCTGCTCGGGACTCAGTTTTCAACGCTGTTTCTTCCGTTATTTATTTCTTCTCATTTTGGTTCTTTTTCGTTCATAAAGTTTCACTGTTTGAGCGCGTCTGCTCAAATTCCACTTTTACGGACCTGGCGGGGCCCGTTCAGGGCACTTTTTGAGTTTTTCTATAAATAGGGGGTCTTAAATGAAAAGATTAGATTTCTCCTTCTCTCTCCCCTCTCTTGGCTGGATTGCATGGCAGCCCAAGGGGCTGTTACCTTTTCTCTCCTCTTTTGAACCTCCTCCCTTTAGTGAAACGCCGTAGTGCCTTAGTATTTAATGTTCGCTTTGGCGAGACCTTCGATTCCAACCGATTGGAATCCCGTTTTGGCCATTTTTCAAGTTTGGGTTTGAAGCCAAGTTAGGTTTTTTGTGTGACTCCCTTGGGGTTTATTGATCACCTTTTGTCCCCGACAAAACCCCGAAATTTTAAAGGATTTAGAGCGGTTTCATTTCGGTGGGAAATTTGAGATTTCATCTCAAAGTGAGGTAGGAGATGTCTTAGATTTATATTAATATTGTATTGATTGTTTTAATTTCTTATACAACTTATATGCATGCCTTTGTCCAATTTTTAGAATTTAATTTAATTTTTTTTCTATGTTTAAGATTTAATTCTCATGGTCGTATACAATTTAGAATTAAATTGTGGCATGCTAGTAAATTAGGCCTTGATATGTTTGTTAACATATATTAAATTGGGATTATTTGAATAAGAATTGCAACTTTTATTTAATATTTTTCTTTTATGAAGTTAAATTCACATGGTTGGAACTTGCATGAAATCAACTTGTAATGTGATATTAAAATAGGCCTTGGTATGTTCTTTAACATATGTTTATTTGAGAGCATTTGGATAAGTTTAAAAATCTAGAGATTTTAATTAAAAGAATTAATTAAAATCTATTTAATAGTTCTATTGGCTTAATTAAGTCTTTAACTTGACATTTGTAATGATTATGACTTGTTTACTAGCATATATTAATTTGGGACCATTTAGAGTTACTTTAGAATCTAGTGATTTAATTATCATGATTTAATTAAATTCTACTTTATTGTTCCAAAGACCTTATTAAGTATTCGAGTTGATAAATGTAAAGACCATGCTATGTTGTTTAACATATATTAATTAGGGATTATTTAGTTGAGATTTGAAATCTAGAGAAATTAATTAGTTTATTTAATTAATTTCTATTTCTATTGCATCAATGATTTAATCATGTATTTGACGTTGGTTGTATGTTTTAATCATGATTTTTGACTTATATTAGATTCATGAGTTAATATTTTCAATATTGAGTGATATTGTTATAACGTGTAACAAATCGCACACTAAAGATTCGACATATGATGTTATTATAGCGTGTAACGAATCGCACTCTAAAAATTCGACATTTGTCATGCGTTAATAGTTGTGGACTTAGAACATGTATTGTATGTGTTTCAAAATTCGGTTATGCATGGTAAATAGTTGATTACCCTGTATATACATGTTGATATATACGTTGTTGCACAATTTGTTGATTTTGGAAACTTGGGACGTCATTGTATGACTACGGCTAGGGCATGGTTCTAGTACGTGGGATTGTCCCCATATAAGTCTAGTGAGCACATAGGGAGGTTACCCGTGGGCTATTAACCTTAAAGTAACCATGTTGTTGGTTTGATCTGGTGTGATGTCCAAGTATCCACCTTGTTTGATTTCGTATTTTATTTCAAGTTGATGACTAAATGATGTTGTAACTTGTAGTTCCTTTTTGGATTTCCCATTTTAAGTTTCAAGATGTTAACTTTGAGAAATCATGCTTTATGCGTTGTATTGGAAGTTCCAATGTTGGTTAAATTGTATTGATATTGTGATTTGTGTTTTATTGTTCTAATGTAACCTAGGATGATTCCTTAGACTCATTTGAAATATAAACGCTAGGTGGTATGAACCACTTTAGTTGATTTCGTATCTTAGATTTCAAGTTAATAATTTTGAGAATCTATATCTGGTTGCGTTGTATAGTATTGATAAGTACACAAAACATATTATTTCATGTACCAAAATAAGCTTTTAATTAGACTTTTATATATTTAAATATTCTTATATGCTTGTTTTGTGTTCTGTAGGTATTAATGTATGAATGAAAAGAAAAAAGTAAAATTCAGCTATATTGTGTATATGTGTGTGCAAGTGAAGAAGAGAAATAAGGAGAGAGAAAGAAGAAAAGAAAAGAAAAAGGAAGAAAGAAGAAAGAAGAAAAGAAGAAAGAAAAGTGTGTGCACGTGAAGCAAGAGAAAAGGAGGAGAGAGAAAGAAGAAAAGAAGAGAAGAAAAGAAAAGTAAAAGAGAATGATGATGAATTAGAAAAGGAGGAGAGAGAAAGAAGAAATCAGAATCAGAAAGTGGGTAAGTCAACAATCAGAGTAAGGAGATGGCGTGAAGAAAGAAAGAAGTCAGAAGTATTGATTAGAAGGCAACAAGTGGGATACACAATTTTGGCTATAAATAGCCGACTCTGGAGCATTCAAAAGAGAGTAGAAAGTTAGAGATAGAAAATAGAGAGTTAGAAATTGTTAAAGTTTTTGAAACTTTAATTTCTTTTGTAATTTTCTTTAAAGTTTTATTTAATTTAATGTAAGTTATTTCCACAAGTTTCATTCTCATTTAATTTCTCATTCAAGTGTTTAATGTTTTATAGTTGTAATTTCATCTACATAGTTCGTGACAAATCTCAAAATCAATATTTTTAAATCTCATGTTCGGAAATAGAAACTCACCTTGAAAGCGTGGTTTGACCCTACTTGCCATTAGACATTTTTAGTTAAATGGTTGTAGGTATTTTACATGTTGAAATGGAGTGTATTTGACAACGATAAGTCCATAAATACACGCCTATCAAATGGCGCCGTTGCCGCTTCAAAGTTGAGTTAAAATTTTTGGACCCATTTTTATTCTATCTTTCACCTATTTTCTATTTTTATTTTGGTCATTTTATTTTTATTTTTTGTTTTCTGTTGCTGGTGTTATTTCGAAAAAAAAAAAAAAAAAGTTGGCCATTGTTATTGGTGTTTTTCAAACCCAGCACATCAACATGCCCATTTTTCAGTTCAAGCATTGCTCAAACTGAAAGTCAATCTAGTGACAGAAAAAAAAAACCCAGTTTGAGAGACATTAATGCAGTGATAAAAAAAAAAATAAAAAAAAAAAAATAAAATTCAAAACCCAGAACAAGAAGCTTGGCTTCTCCTTGCTCGCACCGTTCGCCGTCCACCTTGCTTGCAAGCTCACTGCCTTCTGATCAGCCAAACCAAGTTCATAGCCGTGCTCACCGCCTGTCCGTTCCAGCCGCCATCCACGCCGCCGTAAGCTTCCAAGCTTTCCGGTGCCGCGAGCAGCCGTGAACCAGTCCACAAACCGCAGAGCCATCCACAGCCGGCTCTCCGTTGCCATCTCCGCCGCGAGCTCTCCACCTCCGAGCTCGCCGTGCCCATCACGGCCGAACCACAGTTCAACCACCGTCCGCAGTCAGCCACTGCCCAAGCCCGCCATCACAGCCGCCGTCCTTCCCCATCTCATCCAAGCTCGCTGCCGATTCATCCGCGGCCAAGCAGTCCTTGTCACCACCGCCGCAGGTCCTCCATCGCCGGCCGCTTTCTAAGCTCGCTCCCGCGAGCCACCAGCCAACACCGGTTCGTAGACCCGCTGTCCACCTTACCCGCAGCTCACAGCCAGGTTCACCATCTCCGCCATCTCTCCTCCGGTCAAGCTCGCTGTCGCCGGCTGCCCATCTCATCCTCGCTGAAACTCTTCTGGGTTTGGGTTTGACAAGCCACATATATGACATATGTATGTATTATATATAATATATTATATCTTATATTATATATATATATATATTGAAGGCCCATATCTCTCTGTTTGGCTACAAGTGTAGCACTGTCCTAGTTCAGGACCTGGACAAGAAGCTAAACTGGTTCTGTTGTAAACCAGTTTAACCAAAAAAAAAAAAAAAAAAAAAAAAAAAAAAATTGTCTATTCAAATTGGGGACTTATTTTGGAATATTCAAAAGCTTGGATATTCTCATTGGAGCACACGTGGAAAAAAAACGACAAACGATAATTTTGTCTGTCAAGTAAGTATCTCAAATTTTTATACCGCGAATCTTCCGTTAGCGGTTTCAAATTCTTTTTTTTTTTAAATTAGGAAAACTTAGTTTTTTTAAGGTGATTAACTTTTGCATGCAAATTTTAGGATAGAATAACTTAGAGGTAAACCTTAGGTTCACATTTTTATTTTATTTTATTTTGTTTTTGTATTTCTTTTTCTTAAAAAAAAATAATAATAATAAAAAATAAAAAAATCACACTTTCACTCCCTTTTTATTTTTATTTTTAGGGTAATAGCTGATTTTTATTACCCGGTTGATTTCATTGTTTTAGATACCCAACCTACTCAAGGTACGCAAATTCCTATCATCTTAGGTCGACCATTCTTAGCTACCGCTAATGCTGTGATCAATTGTCGAAATGGTAGTATGACTTTAACCTTTGGGAACATGAAATTGGAAGTCAATGTGTTTAAATTGATGAAGCAACCCCCTGACTTAGATTCCATTGAAGAAATTTGTCTTATTGAGTCATTAGCCGCTCACACCTTTGAGCATTCTTACCCTGAGGATCCACTCCAACAGTGTTTAACACATTTTTGTGATGAGTTTGATGCGGATAGTTATATTGGTGAGGTCAATGCTTTACTCGATTCCACTCCAATCTTTGAACCACCAAAGATTAGGTTTGAACCATTATCTGTTCCCTCTACCACTGCTCTCGAAACTAAGAAGAAGCCACCCAAGGTTGAACTAAAGCCTCTACCTGAGACTTTAAAGTACTTTTACCTAGGTGAGTCCGACACTTTTCCCGTGGTAATTGCTTCAGACTTAACTACCCATCAGGAAACCCAACTTCTTAAGGTTCTTAGGGAAAATCGTGCAGCCATAGGGTGGTCCATTGATGATATTCGCGGCATTAATCCTTTAGTGGTTCAACATCGTATTCATTTAGATAATGATGCAAAAACCTATAAGCAGCCCCAAAGGAGACTTAACCCTAATTTAAAGGAAGTTGTTCGTGCTGAAATTATCAAACTTCTTAATGCCGGTGTCATCAATCCCATTTCTGATAGTCAGTGGGTAAGCCCCATTCATGTTGTCCCAAAAAAATCAGGCATCACTGTCGTATCTAATAGCCATAATGAATTGGTTCCTACTCGTGTCCAAACTGGATGACGAGTTTGCATTGATTATCGAAAGCTCAATACTGTCACTCGAAATGATCATTTCCCTCTGCCTTTCATTGATCAAATGCTAGAAAGATCAGTTAGTCAATCCTTCTATTGCTTCTTAGATGGTTACTCTGGGTATAATCAAATCCCTATCCACGTTGATGACCAAGATAAGACCATTTTCACCTGTCCATTTGGCACATTTGCTTATCGTCGCATGCCTTTTGGTTTATGCAATGCACCTGCTACATTTCAGCGGTATATGATGAGTATTTTCAGTGACATGGTTGAAAAGTTTCTTAAAATCTTCATGGATGACTTCTCTGTCTTTGGTTCATCATTTGAGCAATGTCTTCACCATCTTACTCTTGTTCTTTAGTGTTGTCGTGACACTAACTTGGTTCTTTACTGGGAAAAGTGTCATTTCATGGTTAAAAAAGGAATTGTTCTCGGTCATAATATCTCTGCTGCAGGAATTGAGATAGATCAATCCAAAGTTGACCTTATCTCGAGTTTACCCATTCCCAAAACTATTCGGGATATTAAAGCTTTCCTAGGTCATGCTGGTTTTTACTGTCGTTTCATTAAAGATTTCAACAAGATAGCAAGACCTCTCACCCATCTGTTAGGGAAGGATATACCCTTTGGGCTTACCGATGCCTGCCACTCTGCTTTTGAACAATTAAAGTCAGCTCTCACCACTGCACCCATCATCCGTTCGCCAGATTGGAACTTACCTTTTGAAATCATGTGTGATGCGTCGGATTATGGAGTAGGAGTTGTCTTAGGTCAAAAGGTTGAGAAAGCACGACATGTCATCTATTATGCTAGCAAAACCCTGAATGATGCCCAAACCAACTACTCCACCACGGAGAAAGAGTTGTTAACCGTCGTGTTTTCTTTTGACAAATTTCTCTCCTATTTGATCGGTTCTAAGGTCATTATCTATACCAATCATGCTACATTAAGACATCTTTTGTCCAAAGCAGATGCCAAACCTCGGTTGATCCGTTGGATCCTACTTCTTCAAAAGTTTGACCTTGAGATTCGTGATAAGAAAGGCTCCGATAATGTGGTGGCAGATCATTTGTCCCATCTTGTTGTTAGGTCCATTACTGAATCCATTCCAATCTCAGATGCTTTTCCAGATGAATAATTATTTGCAATAACTCATGCCCCATGGTATGCTGATATTGTCAATTACATTGTGACATGTCAAATTCCTTCCACTTGGTCCGAACAGGAGATAGATAAATTCCTAGCTAAGGTTAAGGAATATTTTTGGGACGACCCCTACTTGTTCAAATATTGTCCTGATCAAATCATCCGTAGGTGTGTCCCTGAGATAGACCAGGAGTCTGTCATTTCTTTCTGTCATGATCAGGCCTGTGGTGGCCACTTTAGCTCTAAAAGAACCGCTGCCAAAATCTTACAGTCAGGATTTTATTGGCCCACCCTTTTCAAGGATACCCACACCTACTGTCTGGCTTGTCATAGATGCCAATTGTTAGGTAAGATTACCAAGTGTAATGAATGGCCCCAACAACCCGTTCTAGTTGTTGAAATTTTTGATGTTTGGGGTATTGATTTCATGGGACCCTTTCCTTCCTCATATGGATGTCTTTACATCCTTCTGGCTGTTGATTATGTATCCAAATGGGTAAAAGCCTTAGCCACCAAGACAGCCGACCATCGAGTTGTGGTGCGTTTCTTCAAAGACTTAATTTTACATAGGTTTGGTACACCTCGAGCCACTATAAGTGATAATGGTTCACATTTTTGCAATAAAGTCTTTGGAAGTTTATTGTCCAAATATGGTATCACTTACAAAGTGGGCCTGTCATATCACCCACAAACCAATGGTCAAGCTGAGGTATCCAATAGAGAAATCAAGCAAATACTGGAAAAAACAGTTAATCCTACACGGAAAGACTGGACCCTTCGGCTTCAGGATGCTTTATGGGCATACCGGACTACTTACAAGACCCCTATAGGAATGTCCCCATACCGTTTGGTTTATGGCAAAGCCTGTCATTTGCCTGTAGAGCTGGAACACCGTGCTTATTGGGCCATTAAGGCCATGAATTTCGACTCTGATAAAGCCGGTGAACATAGGAAACTTCAGCTTGATGAGTTGGAAGAAATTTGAAATGATGCCTATGAGAGTTCCAAAATGTATAAAGCCAAAACAAAGTTGGAACATGATAAACACATTATTCGAAAGGATTTCTCCTCAGGACAAAAAGTTCTTTTGTATAACTTCCGTCTTCAATTGTTTCCCGGGAAGTTACGGTCACGTTGGTCTGGCCCATACTTTGTCAAACATGTGGCAAGTCACGGTGCAATTGAGGTACAAGACCCCACGACTGGGGAATTGTTTAAAGTTAATGCTCATTGCTTAAAGCCTTTCCTTGAGATCGAGTCTCATAAAATTGAGGATATTCTCCTCGTCGATCCTGTCTATTTGGATTAATCTCTCTGGGGGTACTATCCCCCTTGCGTCTGGCTGAAGACATTAAACTTAGCGCTCCTGGGAGGCAACGCAGTTCCTTGTTTCTATTTCTTTAGTTATGCTTATATTTTGTTTGGGGGTACAATCTATCATAATTTCAAAACACTTGGTCTCTCTTTTGCAATGCATATCTGCAGGGATTGTACTTCAGAAGCACCAAATCAATTGAGGTAATTCGTTCCAATTTTTATTTTTCTCCAGCGGTACATTGTCCATTTCATTCACCACTTTTTAGTGTTTTGTTTTTTCAAACACTAGGGACAGTGTTTTATTTTGTTTGGGGGTAGGAAAGATTTATCAAAACATGTACCTCTTTTCAAAAAAAAAAAAAAAAAAAAAAAAATCCTACTTTTCTACTTTGTGAAAGTTAAGAGATATCATTATTCTAGATTGAGATTGAGCTTGTTACTAAGGTGATATAACGATAGGCGTTGCACCATGAGAATTTAGAAGTAGAAATATTTTTGCACAAAGTCGCAGCTTGAAAGAAAGAAGTGAATAATCTCCCAAGAATCTAAAAATCTATTACTGGAGACTTAAAACCATGTGAGTTTTCGTGCCTTTCATCTTTTTAGAGAGTTTTACGCTAACTCCGAGTCATAAAATGGCTCAAATTTCTTGGATAGCGCGATAAAAATTTGTTGTTAGTCTAATAATCCTTCATCTTGGTAGATCATTGAGAATGAAATCACATCGAGTTAAGAGAAACATAAGTCTTCTAGTTTACCATGTATTATCATACTTTCATTACCTTTTGTAATCTTGTTATTTCTCTGAGAAATGTTAGTGATGATTGTATGTTAAAGAAAAAGGGATCAAGAAGTCATTCATATCCTCTTCAAAAAAAAAAAAAAAAAAAAAAGAAAAAAAAAAGAAAAAAATGAAAAAGAAGAGGAAGAAGAGTAAAGTATCCCTTTCAAGTATTTTGAAGACCCCTCATTCTCAGAAACATTTATGTACAAATTGAGCTCAATAATATTTTTAAAAAAGGTATGATAGTGCATAGTAAATAAGAAGGCATTATGGTGGGTAACTCGACATTCTCTCAAAAGTGATCAACATTCCTATCATGAGACTCTTCTATATTATGTATCGGTCCTTCAAATAATTAATATGTGAGCTTGATTTTACTTTAGAAACAGAGTTCCTACTCACATACATTTGAGAGATACAGTTAGCCAAATATTCGAGAAATGTTATTTTAGAGAGATATTTACTGTGAAATTTGAAGTCAAAACATAGTTTTCTAAAGACTTGGGAATTTCATCACTTGGATTTTAAAATGGATTTTTGTTGACTTCGCACACACACTCTCTCTATTTCTAGGTTGTTTATGGGTGAACTTTCTTGAAATATTTGTTTTTATAACACCTTAGTAGCTTGTTGTATATAAAAAAACTTGATATTTTCATCTCTGAAACTTTTCATTTTGTAAATATGTAGGAAAATTCTTTAGAAGTTTGTGGGTACCTTCACTGGAAACTCTCACGAGGCTATAACTCATCCACTAGGAGTAACCTAGTAGTTTAAGGCCTTATTGCATATGGTAAATGCAATCGAAAGTAGCCTGCGAAAGTGGCACATCTTTTTGTTAATAAAAGTAATATTTTTTGTTAACTTATCTATTTTTGCCTTTCTTTGCTAGAGGATTAGTAAAACCTTGTTTGGGGGTAGTTTGATAAGTACACAAAACCTATTATTTCATGCACCAAAATAAGCTTTTAATTAGACTTTTATATATTTAAATATTCTTATATGCTTGTTTTGTGTTCTGTAGGTATTAATGTATGAATGAAAAGAAAAAAATAAAATTCAGCTATATTATGTATATGTGTATGCAAGTGAAGAAGAGAAATAAGGAGAGAGAAAGAAGAAAAGAAAAGAAAAAGGAAGAAAGAAGAAAGAAGAAAAGAAGAAAGAAAAGTGTGTGCACGTGAAACAAGAGAAAAGGAGGAGAGAGAAAGAAGAAAAGAAGAGAAGAAAAGAAAAGTAAAAGAGAATGATGATAAATTAGAAAATGAGGAAAGAGAAAGAAGAAATCAGAATCAGAAAGTAGGTAAGTCAACAATCAGAGTAAGGAGATGGCGTGAAGAAAGAAAGAAGTCAGAAGTATTGATCAGAAGGCAACAAGTGGGATACACAATTTTGGCTATAAATAGCTGACTCTGGAACATTCAAAAGGGAGTAGAAAGTTAGAGATAGAAAATAGAGAGTTAGAAATTGTTATAGTTTTTGAAAGTTTAATTTCTTGTGTAATTTTCTTTAAAGCTTTATTTAGTTTAATGCAAGTTATTTCCAAAAGTTTCATTCTCATTTAATTTCTCATTCAAGTGTTTAATGTTTTATAATTGTAATTTCATCTCCATAGTTCGTGACAAATCTCAAAATCAATATTTTTAAATCTCATGTTCGGAAATAGAAACTCACCTTGAATGCGTGGTTCGACCCTACTTGCCATTAGACATTTTTAGTTAAATGGTTGTAGGTATTTTATATGTTGAAATGGAGTGTATTTGACAGCGATAAGTCCATAAATACACGCCTATCAAGTATGCTTCTATATTGTTTAATTGCATAAATATCGTAGTTTATGCTAGAAATACTTTAAAGTAGTTTAGGATGATCCCTGAGTCTCTCTTTTGACATAGACGTTAGGTAGCATGATCCTTTGAATTGTTTCATGTTAATGTGAAAACCTTGTAAAAAATTAGGTCTATGCATGCTCATTCCCTACATGTGATACCCCTCGATTCTAGAGCAACGGGTGATCAAGTCCGAGCACAGATCCGAGTGATATCAAACAATTAATATTTAAACAAGCATTGGAATACAAGATGAATTAAAAATAAATAGATAAGCTGAAAAGAAAACTAAATAATAATTAAAAAATCCTATACTAAAGTTCTCCAATCCTCTTATACCAGTAATTAATTAAAGCCACAACTCGGGAATCCATATTGTGGACCCCTAATAATATCCTAACTGAAATAACTGAACTGAAATAAAACTAATAATTAAACCATGAAGAAGAGTCCTACGTAGAGTCGGAAGAGTGAATGACTGTCTCTGCTTGGCACGAACAATCTCTAAGACTGGAACTGACGAACACCTGAAAAATAATGGTGGGTCAGAACAAACAAGTTCTAATCTACTACATCCCAAACAGAGACCCGATACACGTACACATCCTAATTAATTCAACAATAACTAAATAGTCCATATGTAGATAGATACACACTAAAGGAACCTCACTAGACTATAGAGTTGTCTCAACCTGAATCTTAAGCAACATACAAAACGCACATATAGTGGGCACGAGTACCTAGACCTACCAGGGTACACAACTACACTATATCTAGCTACACATCCCTGACAATACATACACCCTAACCACTGATCCTGAGACTTAAGCTCATATCATGGCGTATAATTATATATGTAAAATCCGTCCTATCCAACCATCAAAATAAACTATCCAATTATTATTTTAATAATATGTCCTCCAACTGTTCCGTTGACCTGACACGAATAAGTAGGACTTAATACTGTGGTTAATCCGTTCCCTTATTAAAAATAGGTAGGACTTAACTCTTACGTTAATCCATCCCTACTATGCCCCCATCCCATAATGGTGCATTAATCTATATCATAATCAAATAAAAGTTTCAAATCCAATGACAATGTAAATAATATTTACATCTAATAATTCAAATAAATATGATGTAATCATATGGACATCACTTACGTTTAATTGAGCAAAAATAACAATTCTAAGTATCATGCAATTAATTTACCTCATAAAAATTAACATGCATCTCAATAAATTGTACTCTCCCACAAACTGATTAAATTCATTTAAATTCAATTAACTGATTTAAATAATTTAACTCAACCCTATTTAATTAATTTAATATTTTAAATTAAATTTTATATCAGTTACTATTTACAACCTTATGCAAATTAATCCAAACTGATATTAATCATATCAAGAAAAAAAAGCAAAATAAAATTTCATTTAATATTAACTACTGATGCAGCCTTTAACTTTTGTTTTTTTTCTTCTTCATTCGGCGTGCCCATGTGTTCTCACACATACATTAAACTAATCCAAGTATGATTAACCATGTGAAGGAAAAAATAATTAAACAAAGTCTCAATTAATATAATAACTGATGCATGTTTATAAAAGTTTCTCGTTCGGCGTGCATGGAAGGAAAACACACAGAAATTCGTACATGCATATAACTGATGCATGCTCATGCTAATTTGGTTCATACTAAGCTAAAAGAATTCCTCGTGACGCGTGCATGAAGTAAACAAACAGAAATTCTAATTAACATTAAATTACAATCTGTTTGTTTGTTTTTTTAAAAAATCAACTGTCAATGGTTTCCTTGTTCGATGCGTGTGAACCAAATTTAATTCCATCTGAATTATATAAATTACTCCATACTAAACCCATAATATATTACAACATAATTAAAACCCAAACTATAATACAACACATGAAAATTTAATTTATCAAAATATGAAAATTATCTCAAACCCATTATTAAAATACATGAACTGAATTTTTCAAATAAATCCATATAATTAGATTCAATTAATTTATTTAAAGAACTTAGAATTAATCTAGCATGCATAGGGTATAAATCAAAGGAGAAGAGAAGAATTAAAACTTGCCTTTAGGAATTTGATAAAAACCCTAGCCTCCTTCTTCCTTCCTCTTCATTCTTTCTCTCTCTAAAATATAGTACGTGATATATTTTCTAACCTTTTTCACAACTCTATAGTTATATATATTTATAGGCAACTAAAATAACCCTAATCCTTTTTCCATTCCAAGACAAACTAAAATAAAATAAAATTTAAATACTAAAAAGGTAACTTAAATATATGTTACGTATAATCTATGTGTACTCCTTTTTATATATAATATATAAATATATATCAGATTATTATTAAAGGGACTTTCCTTATTTAATATATATATTTATTTATTTATTAAATATACATATACATGGGTAATTATCCGTACCCATTAAACCCCTTATCCAAGTAGTCCATGGAGCCTAATTGATTGGTCAATTACTACTATCCATATCCAATTCCTAAAAAACATAAAAATAAAATAAAATAAAACAATTAAATTCCTAAACAAATACACATCATCACATACAATTCAATTTAAACAAATAATTAAATCAATTAAACAAGGAAACAATTAGTCAAGAAAAATAACTAAATAATTAAATGCAATTAAAACTATTAAAATAATACCGAGACTATCCTTTTTAAATTAGGGGTACTACATTCTTCCTCCCTAATAAAAGGAATTCCGTCCTCGGAATTCGCCCTTACCTTCTTCCATTATATCTGGAAACTGTGAGTGAATGACATCATCTTGTTCCCAAGTAGACTCAGCCTCATTATGGTGATTCTACTGGACACGTACTAACGATATGACTTTATTGCGAAGAACATGATCCTTAAGGTCAATAATGCGACACGGTGGCTCCACATATGTTGCATCTGGCTGCAACTCAATCTCTCCCACATCGATATGCTGATACCGATCTTCATTTCGCAGAAATTTTCGCAACATGGAAACATGAAACACATTGTGCACTCGATCCAAATGATCTGGAAGTGCCAACCGATAAGCTGCAGCTCCAACGCGATCGGTAATCATGAATGGACCAACAAACTATGGTGATAACTTCCCTTTCTTCCCAAAGCGCATTACACCTTTCATAGGAGACACTTTGAGTAGAACCTGATCCCCAACCTGAAACTCCAATGCACGAGTACGACGATCCGCATAACTCTTCTGCCTACTCTGGGTAGTGCGCATGCGATCCCTAATAAGAGCAATCTTCTCAGAAGTATCCTTAATGAACTCAGGACCCAAAAATCGGCTCTCGCCAACCTCCATCCAACAAACAGGAGATCTATATGGTCGGCCATATAATGCCTCAAACGGTGCCATACCAATAGTTTTCTGAAAACTATTGTTATATGCGAACTCCACAAGTGACAAATACTCCTCCCAATGGCCCTTAAAGTCAAGGACACAAGAACGAAGCATATCCTCCATTATCTGATTGACCCTCTCGGTCTGTCCATCAGTCTGAGGATGATAAGCAGTGCTAAGATGCAACTCTGTATCCAAAGCCTGCTGAAAACTCTTCCAAAACCCTGATACAAAGCCCGAATCCCTATCCGATATAATAGATAACGGAATGCCATGCAACTTCACAATCTCTGTAATGTAAAGTCTCACCAACTGTGCTGAAGTGTAATCAGTGCGAATAGGCAAGAAATGAGCTGATTTGGTCAACCTATCAACGATGACCCAAATGGAATTGTGATTCCTGAACAAATTAGGTAATCCCTCCACAAAATCCATAGAAATGCTTTCCCATTTCCACTCCGGTATTGGCAGTGGTTGTAGAGCTTTTGGCGGCCTCTGATGATCAATCTTGACCATCTGACAAGTACTACATCGTGAGACAAATAGAGCAATGTCCCTCTTCATACCTGCCCACCAAAACTGCCGCTTCATATCCTGATACATTTTGTCACCTCCTGGATGAACCGAAAACTCAGAATGGTGAGTCTCAATCATCACATCCTTCCTCAACTCATCAGCAGAAGGTACCACTAATCGTCCTTTGTACCTCAAACCTCCATCAGCCCCAACATAGTAAAATGGAACCTCTCCGGAAGCTATCTCTGCAACTTTATCAATGCACTGCTGATCCATGAGTTGTGCTTTCAAAACTTTGTAAATGATAGAAGGTGTAACTACTATGCAAGCCAGGAAAGCATCCGACAATTCATCCACCCTCTTCAACGCATTCCACTCAGTAGTGAATAGAGCGGAAAGACTACCAACAGGTCGACGACTGAGTGCATCCGCCACCACATTCGCTTTCCCTGGATGATACTGTATAAAAAAATGATAGTCTTTCACAAACTCCAACCACCTGCGCTGTCTCATATTCAGCTCCCGCTGAGTGAACAAATACTGCAGACTCTTGTGATCGCTGAATAATCTGAAGGACTCACCCAACAGATAATGCCTCCAAATACGTAAGGTAAAAACCACAACTGCCAACTCCAAATCATGCGTTGGATAATTAAGCTCGTGAGGCTTAAGCTTCCGAGATCCATACGAAATCGGTCGCTCCTCCTATATCAAAACACATCCAAGACCCTGCAACGAAGTATCTGTGTACACAAGATACTCTATCCCGTTCTGGGGGGTAGACAAAACTGGTGCAGAAGTCAACTTAGTCTTCAGCTCATCAAAAGCTTTCTGACAATGTTCATCCCACACAAACCGTACACCTGTTTTAGTTAAATGAGTGAGTGGTCCGCTATCTTTGAAAACCCCTGGATGAACCTCCTGTAATATCTTGCTAAACCGAGAAAACTCCGAATCTCGGTAGGTGATGTAGGCTGTCCCCACTCAACCACCGCTGAAACCTTGGCTGGATCCACCGCTATTCCCCTTTCTGACACCACGTGACCCAGAAATTTCACTTCCCACTGCCAAAATTCACATTTCTCAAACTTGGCATACAACTGGTGCTCACGAAGTGTCTGTAAGACTATCCGAAGATGTCTAACATGATCGTCCTCTGACCTCGAGTAAATCAAAATGTCATCTATGAAGACAATGATAAATTAATCCAAGTAAGCTCTGAAGACTCTGTTCATTAAATCCATGAAAACCGCTGGTGCATTAGTCAACCCGAACAGCATCACCTGAAACTCATAAGATCCATATCTAGTGAGAAACGCTGTCCTCGGAACATCCTGCTCCCGAACCCGAAGTTGATGATATCCAGACCGCAAATCAATCTTAGAGAAATAAGTAGCTCCCTTCAACTGATCAAACAAGTCATCAATCCTGGGCAAAGGATACTTGTTACGAATAGTAACCTTGTTCAACTCCCTGTAATCTATACACAAGCGGAGCGAACCATCCTTTTTCTTCACAAATAAAACCGGTGCTCCCCAGGGTGAAGTACTCCTGCGAATGAAACCCTGGCTAAGTAGCTGCTGAATCTGATCCCTCAGCTCGCGCATCTCCACTGGTGCCATCCTATACGGTGCCCTAGCAATAGGCGTAGTGCCTGGAGCTAAGTCTATCACAAAGTCGATCTCGCGACTAGGCGGCAACCCTGGAATCTCCTTAAATACATCCGGGTAATCCTGTATAATTGGTATGTTATCCAATAATACAGTAGTCCCCTCCTCCGTTTCCTCTTCCATATGAAATAAAAAGGTACTAGTGACCCCCTTAGAATGCGGCATAACGACGACGTACATGTCCTGACCAGATATGGTGACAACAACTGACCTATCATAACAATCAACTTGGGCATGGTAATGCGATAACCAATCCATCCCAAGTATCACATCATAAGTGTGCATGTCCAGGACCAAAAGATTGGTTAGAAATCTGAGTCTACCAATATCTAGTGTCACAGGCCCATCACTCTCATGAAGAATGGCTGTATTGCCTAACGGTGTAGAAATTCCATGTGGTCTACTGCATATCCGAGTCATCATCCTAGACAAAGCAACAAATAAACTAGCTACAAATGAGTGTGTAGCACCCGTATCAAATAAAACACGTTCAAGTAAACCATGAATAGGAAACTTACCCTCAACAGCCTGAGGTGCCCGAACATCCTGTGGCATGGGGTTGTACACCCTGCCATAGTACAACTGCTGCGGTGCCTGTCCCTGAGGCTGCGGCGGCGCTGGTAAAGCCGGATATGACTGTCCCTGAATCCGTGGAACCTGTGGAGCTGGTAAAGGCACTGGTGCCCTCTGCCCCTGCTGCACATGTTGTCCCTGTCTCTGTCCCTGTCGTACTGTAGGACACTGCCTGGAAGTGTGACCATACTCTCCATAAGTATAGCAACTACCCTGGAAAGTACCAAATGGCCTCCTTTGTTGGTTAGCCTGTGGCTGACCTTGTCCTGCCTGTGGTCCCCCATTTTGCTGAGCATCTGAACCACCCTTGTGCTTCTTCCAAGGCTGATGTCCCTGGAATTTGCCCTTGTCATTCTGTCGGTGTCCGTTCCCATTCCCTTTCTCAGCTGACTGATTAGCAGAGTCTTGATCACCCCGCTTCTCATCCTTAGCTTGTTTGAAGTCCACTGTCAACTGATACTGCTGTAGAGCAGCGTCTACCACCTGAGCATATGTAGTATAAGCTGGACTACCTGTAATAGCTCTCTTGATAGACCACATCAGTCCCTTAACGAAACTGTTGCGCTTCTTCTCTTCTGTATCCACCTCCTCCGGTGCAAAAAGAGATAAGCGCGTGAATTGCTGCTCATACTCTGCCACTGTCATGTTCCCCTATTGCAGATTAAGAAACTCAGTCTTCATGGCTGCCCTGACTGCATAAGGGAAATACTTTTCATCAAAACGTACACTGAACTGATCGTAAGTCAATGACATCCTTTCCTCTGCGGTGGTAATTGACTCCCACCACTATAGTACATCCCCAACTAGCTTGAAGGTAGCAAGCATCTGCTTCTGAACCTCCGTGCACTGAACCAAGTGAAGATGTCGCTCGATGTCCTGTTTCCACTGATGAGCTACTCTCGCATCGGTGGAGCCTGTGAACTCAAGTGGGCTCCCCTTTGTGAAAGAACTCCTAGCCTTCTCCCAAGTATCAATTCAAACAACCGGTGCTGGTAACGGTGCCGGCTGTACTTGAGGCTGATTCCGAAGTGCAGCGGTTACCCCTGCTTCTATAGCCCGAGCAATAAGGTCATTGATGTGAGGACGAAACTCTGGATCTCCTCCCTGATCCGGAGTCTGCTGAACTTCCTCATGCTCCTCATAGAACTGACCCTCATCCTCCTGACGCTGCCTACGAGCCGCCTCCCTTCGTTGCCTGTTTCTCTGATTGTCCCATCTTCTTCTAGCGTTAACCATTCTATTAACATAGAAAGACAGACATTAGTACGATTTAACCGAACCGCAAAGAATACAATGAATCCTAATCTTAGGCTCTAAATAAAAGAATACACTACGCGGAAGTCTTAAAACGATAGATCCCTAGAGACACTTGAACCTGGAGTGCTCTGATACCAACTGTGATGCCCCTCGATTCTAAAGCCACGGGTGATCAAATCCGAGCACAGATCCGAGGGATATCAAACAATTAATATTTAAACAAGCATTGGAATACAAGATGAATTAAAAATAAATAGATAAGCTGAAAAGAAAACTACATAATAATTAAAAAATCCTATACTAAAGTTCTCCAATCCTCTGATACCAGTAATTAATTAAAGCCACAACTCGAGAATCCATATTGTGGACCCCTAATAATATCCTAATTGAAATAACTGAACTGAAATAAAACTAATAATTAAACCATGAAAAAGAGTCCTACGTAGAGTCGGAAGAGTGAATGACTGTCTCTACTTGGCACGAACAATCTCTACGACTGGAACTGACGAACATTTGAAAAATAATGGTGGGTCAGAACAAACAAGTTCTAATCTACTACATCCCAAACAGAGACCCGATACACGTACACATCCTAATTAATTCAACAATAACTAAATAGTCCATACGTAGATATATAAACACTAAAGGAACCTCACTAGACTATAGAGTTGTCTCAACCTGAATAGTAGGCAACATACAAAACGCATATATAGTGGGCACGAGTACCTAGACCTACCAGGGTACACAACTACACTGTATCTAACTACACATCCCTAGCAATATATGCACCCTAACCACTAATCCTGAGACTCAAGCTCATATCATGGCGTATAATTATATACGTAAAATCCGTCCTATCCAACCATCAAAATAAACTATCCAATTATTATTTTAATAATATGTCCTCCAACTATTTCGTTGACCTGACACGAATAAGTAGGACTTAACACTGTGGTTAATCCGTTCCCTTATTAAAAATAGGTAGGACTTAACTCTTACGTTAATCCATCCCTACTATGCCCCCATCCCATAATGGTGCATTAATCTATATCATAATCAAATAAAAGTTTCAAATCCAATGACAATGTAAATAATATTTACATATAATAATTCAAATAAATATGATGTAATCATATGGACATCACTTACGTTTAATTGAGCAAAAATAACAATTCTAAGTATCATGCAATTAATTTACCTCATAAAAATTAACATGCATCTCAATAAATTGTACTCTCCCACAAACTGATTAAATTCATTTAAATTCAATTAACTGATTTAAATAATTTAACTCAACCCTATTTAATTAATTTAATATTTTAAATTAAATTTTATATCAGTTACTATTTACAAACTTATGCAAATTAATCCAAACTAATATTAATCATATCAAGAAAAAAAAAAAAACGAAATTTCATTTAATATTAACTACTGATGCAGCCTTTAACTTTTGTTTTTTTTCTTCTTCATTCGGCGTGCCCATGTGTTCTCACACATACATTAAACTAATCCAAGTATTATTAACCATGTGAAGGAAAAAATAATAAAACAAAGTCTCAATTAATATAACAACTGATGCATGTTCATAAAAGCTTCTCGTTCGGCGTGCATGGAAGGAAAACACACAGAAATTCGTACATGCATATAACTGATGCATGCTCATGCTAATTTGGTTCATACTAAGCTAAAAGAATTCCTCGTGACGCGTGCATGAAGTAAACAAACAAAAATTCTAATTAACATTAAATTACAATCTGTTTGTTTGTTTTTTTTTTTTAAAATCAACTGTCAATGGTTTCCTTGTTCGGTGCGTGTGAACCAAATTTAATTCCATCTAAATTATATAAATTACTCCATACTAAACCCATAATATATTACAACATAATTAAAACCCAAACTATAATACAACACATGAAAATTTAATTTATCAAAATATGAAAATTATCTCAAACCCATTATTAAAATACATGAACTGAATTTTTCAAATAAATCCATATAATTAGATTCAATTAATTTATTTAAAGAACCTAGAATTAATCTAGCATGCATAGGGTATGAATTAAAGGAGAAGAGAAGAATTAAAACTTGCCTTTAGGAATTTGATAAAAACCCTAGCCTCCTTCTTCCTTTTCCTCTTCCTTCTTTCTCTCTTTAAAATATAATACGTGATATATTTTTTAACCTCTTTCACAACTCTATAGTTATATATATTTATAGGCAACTAAAATAACCCTAATCCTTTTTCCATTCCAAGACAAACTAAAATAAAATAAAATTTAAATACTAAAAAGGTAACTTAAATATATGTTACGTATAATCTATGTGTACTCCTTTTTATATATAATATATAAATATATATCAGATTATTATTAAAGGGACTTTCCTTATTTAATATATATTTATTTATTTATTAAATATACATATACATGGGTAATTATCTGTACCCATTAAACCCCTTATCCAAGTAGTCCATGGAGCCTAATTGATTGGTCAATTACTACTATCCATATCCAATTCCTTAAAAATATAAAAATAAAATAAAATAAATAAAAATAAAACAATTAAATTCTTAAACAAATACACATCATCACATACAATTCAATTTAAACAAATAATTAAATCAATTAAAAAAGTAAACAAGTAGTCAAGAAAAACAACTAAATAATTAAATGCAATTAAAACTATTAAAATAATATCGAGACTATCCTTTTTAAATTAGGGGTATTACATTACGAGTAACTTGTTTACTCACCCCAAAGTTATATGTTTGTTTTCAGATACGGATGCCTTGGTTTGGGATGCACAACATCCCTAGGTCGTGTTGATGAATTGAAGTTCTTTAAATGTATTTTCGTTCACATGCAAGTGTTAGCATGTTTGGGTTTTACTTTTTAAGTTAAATTGTATAGTTGGCCAAAATGTCATTTTGCCTTGGAACTTTTAATGTGTGCCTAAACACACTTTTGACATTCATTTTATGTACATGATATGTGGCCAAGGGCCAAACTCCTTTTTAAATCCATGTATATTCATAAATGTAGAATTTTACATTTAATGTAAATAATATGAAAACCAATGGTTTTAGCATGTCATTTATACACCGGAGTGAGCATTGAGTATGAAATTCATTATTTAGCATTCATTTAATATGTATGAAGTGTGTCCAAGGGCCAAACACCATTTTGTTTTATGTTTTGCATTATAGTTCCATATATTGCATTTTTGGGCTAAAATAGAAAATTTCGAGCATTTAAGGGCTCATTTCCAAATCGGGTGGTACAAAGTGTGCACGAGTACATTCACTAGGACTCATTTAATATGCATGAAGTATAGCCAAGGTCCAAACGTCCTTTTGAAAGCATTTAAGTCCGGTTGTTGCATGTTTTGCCTTTAAAGGGCATTTTTCACGCATTGAGATTTGGATATGTCAGATTTTGTATCGGTGGTATTTTTAAGCTATAGATTATTGTAACACGTCTTAATAGGTAAGTTACGCCTGTGTACATAATCGTTTTTGGGAAAAGCCCTTTCCTTGGTGAAATAAGCCTCCTATGGACTCATTTCACATTTTTCTTGCATATTCTGATCTATGACTATTGTGTCATTATTATATATGGCTATGATGAGGATTGATGTATGTATATGATGGGATCATTGAGATAACTAATTAGTCAGGCTCATTGATATTGTATGTCATTGTTAGATACGGCTTTGTTGATGATGATATTATACTTATCTATGAGCTATGATACGAGCTTGAGTTCTCAGGATCAGGATATTGTATATCATTGTTTGATATGGCTTTGTTGATGATGATATTATTCTTATTTCTCAGCCATAATACGAGCTTGAGTTCTTAGGATCAATGGTTGGGACTAGGGCGTATAATGTAATACCCCTAATTTTAAAAAGGATATTCCTGGTATTTCTTTATTATTAAATTTCATTTTGGTTGTTTTATTTGTTTATATTTGTATTAATTGTTGACGTGCATATGTGTTAATTAATTTAATGTTTTCATTGTGGTGATTTAATTGAATTTAATTATTTACTTGCTTTAATTTAATTGATTTAATTATTTAAGTGGTTTAATTTAGATATTTTAATTGAATTAAGTTAATTAAATTTAATTGGTTTTAACGTGACTGTATGGTGGCACACATATAGTTATATTAGGGTTACAGTTTATAGCCGACATAGATTTTAAATGTAGGTTGTTATATGGGCCGACTAAGGTTAATATTAGGGCTCTGTCTCTAATTATACTGGGAATAGGTTTGTATTCACGTCTCTCTCTATATATAGAATAGTACGTTGGTTTAAGTTTACAAACAAAACCCTATTCACTACGGTGAGACAGAGAGAACTTTGAGAAATTTCCAAAGAGGTTCAAGGATAACTGGATGGAGTGCTTCTGGGTTGAACCAAGAGCACCGGAGGTGTAGAACAGGAGTCTCGGACGTGAACGGAAGCCAGAGACGGTGGTTTAGAGTTTCAAAACTGAAACTCAAGGCAAGTCTCTATTATATTCCTTCCCTTTAATTCGTGTTCTGTGCATGCCTAGTTAGAATCCAGGGATTAATTAAGCATTAAAACAGATTAAATTGAAGTTAATATTAATCTTGTAAGCATGTTTGAACCAACTTTTAAATCGTTCCATAAATCTATTTTTGTGTTGAAAGTTGTTCTCGCTTAAGAATCTGTTTGTATTGGTTTTTAATCTTGCTTAACCTTGGTGTATTTGGGATTGGATGCATATTTATAATTAATTCTAGGACATCAATTGAACCTTGAAATAAATTATAAAAACTGTACAGTGACTCTGAACTTCGCCGGAGGCGAAGAAGACGAATAGGTTAGGGGATACGGCTCTCAAAGGAGGAGAGCCGGCTCACTAAAAGAGGGAGCCGACTCTAGGGCTTGTAGAGCCGGCTCTACAAGGGGTAGAGCCGGCTCCATATGAGGTGGAGGCGGCTCCACCAAGGGGAGAGCCGGCTCCTTTAGTTTAGGAGGCGGCTCAACCCTCTTTTCTTTGGTTTTTCGTGTTATGGGTTTGGTTTGGACAGTTGGGGTTGTTTCTAAATGCTTCCAGTTGCTATGAATGAAGAATATTACCTGTTACAGACTTGTAAAAACTCTTGGGAAGCATGTTGAATTTATTATGTCGAAGCATGCAATAATATAAGGTTCAACAATAAACCTGTTTGTGGAACATTGGATGAAGGAATTGAAACTGGATTACTATTTTTACTGTTTTTCCAAAACAATTTGGATACTTTGCATAATTTAAAATCATTAAACATGTCTCAGCTGTGCTACAAGTATATAGTTATTTGTCTGGAAAAATAAGTATGCTTAGTTGGAATTAATTGATGCTTATTAAAACTGTTTGTTTGTATCAATTATGGTACTGTTTGGAGGAGTTAAATGTGTAGTCTTACTTCATTTATATAAAAGATTGGAATGGGATTTCTAAATCTTATATGGGATGCATAATTTGTCATACACATGTTAGACTATATTTATGCTATTTCTGGAATATGGTTGATAAGTATCTATTACTGTTTTGTCAACTTTGTTAACCGGAGGATTGTATGCATCAGTATGGAACGGTGACATACTAGGTATGGACTAGTTCAAACACTAAGTTCTACCTAATTTGGATTAAGGTACGGATTAGCCATATAGGTTAAGTTCATCACCTAATTGTGTCATGTCAACAAAATAGTCGAATGACTTAAAGTGGTTTCAGGATGGATGATTATACATATATCAGACCACTACACAGATGGATGGTATTTTGTATTAGGAGGAGTATGGACTTTATATATTTATTATATGGTGCCGTGGTATGAGCTTGAGTCTCAGGACCATGGTTAGGACTCGTATATCGCCTAGGATGGATAACTGGACATAGGTGTTGTTCCTGGTAGGTCTAGGTACACATGACCACATTATGTGCGATTTGCATGGTATCTCTATTCAGGCTGTAATACCCCTAATTTTAAAAAGATAGTCTCGGTATTTATTTATTTATTTTAATTATATTTTTAATTATTTAATTGATTATTTGACTAATTGTTTATGTGTTTAATTGAATTAGGTATTACTTGATTATTTGATTATGTGTTTATGTATTATTTGTATTTGTCTATGTGTTAATTGTTTAATTAGATTACGTACTTAAGTGGTATTTTGATTAATTGTAAATTAAATGTTTTCGTTTCTTTTATTATTTTATTTTATTTTTCTTTTATGGTTATGGTTAGTGGTAATTGGCCAACCAATTGGGTCCCATGGACTACTTGGATAGGAGGTTGGATGTGTATGGATTATTACCCGTGAATAGTTGTGTATGTATATATATAGATATATATTATATACATATATAAAAAGGAAAGTAATTTATTAATTACTTTTATGGTAACTTGGGTAGTAATATTTAATCTGATGTATATGTTTTATATTTAAATAATAAAAATATACATAGATTTGATACGTGCTCTGTTTCAAGTTACTGTATAATATTATGGTAACTTAAGTATTATTGGATAATCTATTAATAAATAATAGAATGTTTATAATTTATTTATTTAATAAACATATACATAAATTATATACGTAACATATTTTACTTATCTTTTTAATATATATAAAAGGGAAAGTAATTTATTAATTACTTTTATGGTAACTTGGGTAGTAATATTTAATCTGATGTATATGTTTTATATTTAAATAATAAAAATATACATAGATTTGATACGTGCTATGTTTCAAGTTACTGTATAATATTATGGTAACTTAAGTATTATTGGATAATCTATTAATAAATAATAGAATGTTTATAATTTATTTATTTAATAAATATATACATAAATTATATACGTAATATATTTTACTTACCTTTTTAATATATATAAAAGGGAAAGTAATTTATTAATTACTTTTATGGTAATTTGGGTAGTAATATTTAATCTGATGTATATGTTTTATATTTAAATAATAAAAATATACATAGATTTGATACGTGTTATTTTTTAAGTTACTTTATAATATTATGGTAACTTAAGTATTATTGGATAATCCATTAATAAATAATGGGATGTGTATAATTTATTTATTTAATAAAGATATACATAAATTATATACGTAACATATTTTACTTACCTTTTTAATATTTTATTTTTTTAAAGTTGACTTAGATTAGGAAAAGGGTTAGGGTTATTTTATTTAGCCTACAAATATATAGCTACAGGTTGTAAAAGGGGGTTAGAAATATTCACGTGATATATTCTAGAGAGAGAGAGTTAAAGAAGGAAAGAAGGAAGGAGGAGAAAAATTCTGTAGAGAGAAGATCAAGGAAGAAGAAGTTCAACTTTCGATCCGAAAGTTTAAGGCAAGTTCTTCTTCTATCTCTTTCCCTTTGATTCGTGTTTCTGTACATGCCTAGGAAATTCCATGATTTATTAAACACATAAAATTAAATAATTATGCATGTTTAATTGGGTTAGAACATAGGTTTTATGAAATTGGTTCATATTTGTTCTTGTGTTATGAATTGATAAAATGCATGATTTTGATTTAATTTCTTATATGAATTTTTACATGTTTAAATTATGTATTTTTCATATCTGTGGAATGATGGAACGTAGAAACATGCCTAGGATTCTTGAACATTAAATAGGGACTAAGTTTGGGTTTTAATAAATTTAAATAGACTCAATCATAATGATGCTTGCTATTTGAATGTTTTAAACAAATGAATGGATTTAATCTTTTAAAATATTTTAGCAATTAAGATTAAATGTGTAGGATGAATTGGATATAGAGAATCCTTATTTAACAGTATAATAAAATATCATCATGTATAAGATTCAGTTTGCGTAGGACATATGATATAGGAAGTTTAAAGAAATAATAAGTCATTCCTATTATGTGATAACTTGATATCATATTTATCATAGTTATTTATGGAATGTTTGATGTATTTCCTTAATTGTTACACCAATTGTTGGATTGTGTGGTTTAATGCACCGATATGGGACGGTGACATTCTAGGGATGGATTAACTTATCAGTTAAGTCCTACCTATTTTATATAAGGGAATGAATTAACTAAAATGTTAAGTCCTACTTATATTTAAGTCAGGTCAGCTGAACAAGTTGAATGACTTATGGAGGATTAATTTATTATATAAGGGAATGGATTAACTAAAATGTTAAGTCTTACTTATATTCAAGTCAGGTCAGCTGAACAAGTTGAATGACTTATGGAGGATTAATTTATACTGGATAGGATGGTTACTAGATTATATATATATAAGTATAGCGCCATGATATGAGCTTGAGTCTCAGGATCAATGGTTAGGGCACGTATATCGCCAGGGATGTGTAGCTAGATATAGTGTAGTTGTGTACCCTGGTAGGTCTAGGTACTCATGCCCACTGTATGTGCGTTTTGCATGTTGCCTACTATTCAGGTTGAGACAACCTTATAGTCTAGTGAGGTTCTTTTAGTGTGTATATATATATATACGGACTACTAGTTACTATTGGATTGACTAGGATGTATACATGTATCGGATCTCTGCTTGGACTGTAGTATAGTAGAACTTGTTTGTGGGCCTGACCCACCATTATTTTTCAGGTGTTCGTCACGATTAGAGGTTGTTCGTGCTAAGCAGGGATCAGTCTACTTCATTCTTCCGATGCTACATAGGAGTTCCTTTATGATTCAATTTCCTGTTTTAGATTACTATCATTTGTTTAGTTTGGATTTTCTAGGGGTCCACACAGTATGGATTCCCGAGTTGTATTTTGGAGGATCAATTGTATCAGAAGAGTTTATTAATTAATGGAAATATATTATGAGGTTTATTATTAGATTATCATTTTAGTTTCTTGTTAGCATTTTATTTATTCTTTTTTATTCTTTTGTATTATGTGTTCGTTTATTATCAATTTGTTTTGATATCCTCGGGTATTCGGGCGTGGGTCTGGCCAACCCGCATTCGGAAATTCGGGGGTATCACACAGGCTGAGACAGATCTATTGGACTAGCGAGCGTCCTATAGTGTATACTATATATACATATAGACTACTCTAGATATTGTTGGGTTGTCTCAGATGTATCTGCGTATCGCATTACTGTATGGATTGTAGTAGAATATGACTTGCACGTGGGCCAGACCCACTCTCTTATTTTTCAGGTTTTCGTCAGTTCCAGGGTTAGAGCTTGAACGTGTAGTGCAGATATAGACATTCATTCCTCCGACTACGTAGGAATCCTTTCTATGTTTAGCTTTAGATTCTATTTCTGATGTTTTAGTTTCTATTGGGATTTTTAATAAAGGGTCCACTGGATGGATTCCCGAGTTGTTAAACTTATGGAGTTTTGGAGTATCGGATTTTAATACTTATATTTTGAGGATTTTAAATTAGCATTCCTTTAGCTTATTATTTTATTCTTTAAATTTTGTATTCTGTGTTCGCATTAGATATTAATTATTTGATATTCCCTCGGGTTTAGGCCTGGGCCTGATCAACCCGTGTCTCGGATCCGAGGGGTATCACATATAATGCCGAAGATGAGTAGCCTGTATAAGTGACTGGTGGGCCCTAGTAGTATAGGGTCGGGACTCTTAGCCACTTTATATGTGATTTTTCAGGTGATGTCATCTATTAGGTTGAGGCTACCCTATACATGGTAGAAAGTCTGTTTGTGTGTATATATATATCGACTATGTAGTTATTAATTACATGAGTTTGGCTAGAGATGTATCATTTATTGGTTTTCTGGTTGGGTTGTAGTAGAAAGAACTTGTTCGTGGGTCTGATCCACTATTTATTTTTCATGTCCTTGCTAAAACCAGTCTTAGAGGTCGTTTATGCAGATCTGAGATCAGTTAAGTTATCTTCACTCTTCCGAATTATAGACGTAGGATTTTATTTCATGTCTTTATTATTCAGACTTAGACATTTATTTATTATATCAGTTATGAAATTTTATTAGGGGTCCATGAGATACGGATTCCCTAGTTGTACTATTGAAGTTTATTACCTATTTGTTTTATTCAGAGTTTTGGTATCAGAGGAGTTAATGATTATTATTTATTATTTTGGTTTTCCTTTCAGCGATTATTTTTATTTTATTATTTATCCTCTTGTTTTCTGTGCTTGTTAAATATTAATTATTTTGATATCTCCCGATTTCTGGGCACTAACTTGATAAACCTGTGTTCGAAAATTAAGAGATATCACATTGTGCGTGTATATGTATGATTGCTATATGTGATAATGATACTTCTGCTATATGTGATGGAGGATGGAGTTCACTCTCAACAACAACTGACCATTTAATGGGTTAAAATGAGTTAATATTTCCTAGTATGTATGGTAAATGATCTTCAAACTCTTCTTTGTATTGCATAAATGCATTACAAATCTACTGGCTAACAAATTAAAACCTATTCTACCCATGTTGATTGACAAGGCACAAAATACCTTTGTTAAAAAGAGAAAGAGTTGGGATAATATTATCTTAGCACGTGAATTGAAGAATTAGTACCATTAGAATTTATTCTCTCCAAGGTACATTCTTTAATTTGATTTAAATGAAGGCTATGATAGTCTTTATTGGCAATTCCTTATTGATACACTTGAACTCCTGAAATTTTCACAAATTTTCATCTCTTACAAATTGTATCTCAGCAGTTACTTTCTCAATTTTTATCAATATTGGTGAACTGTGTGGATTTTTTCTTAGCATTAAAGGTCTTAGATGTAACAACCATGGATTTTTCAACTCAGTGTGTCTTGTGATGACCCAAACCGGATCCAGGATGCGGAAGTAAAAGAAGCAAAATGACCTCGAGAGATGTACATCATCCGTAGGCACCACGATGACTCCCTATGAAGCCACGAAATTCAAATGAATAAAGTGCGGAAGCAAGACAATGACAAGTCCTTAGAGATGTACATCATCCCTAGGGCACAAGAATGGACTCTCAAAGAGTTTCGAGACTCAACGGAAATAAAATGATGAGAAGGGCATCAAAACCCTACAAGAAAAGAGCCAGGGGTAAAATGGTCATTTTACCCCAAGAGGAAGGAATTTAACTTCAACAAGTCAAATTAGATCTAAAACATCGTAAAACATCCTTTGGTAACTTCACATGAAGTACCAAGGCCAAAGGAAGTGAAATCCCAGATGAACCCTATCCTGATTCAAACTAAATCCGACACCTCTCACTAAAACAAGGATATCTTGAGCTATGAAAAAATTCTGAAACTGAAACTAGTACCATTAGAAATACAACAAAAAATTAATGAAGTTAGACTCAAGAATCACCTGATTCGGAGTCCGGACGGAAAAGATATCAAGTCCCGAAGTCGAAGGAAGGAAAACTCTATCCCGGTTCGAACCAAATCCTGACACTACATTAAAACATGAATAACTTGAGCTACAAATGGAATCTGAAGCTCTAATTGGTACCATTGGAAATCTTATTTCGACGCGGTCAGTTTAGACTCAAGAACGGACCAATTCGGAGTTAAAACGAGTGAGATATGGCCCATTAAAAAAAAATGTTTGGAGCAGGAACAGTGTTCGCGGGCGCTCGCACAAAACCCGCGGGGGCCCGTCAAACATGGCAGATTCTTGTAGGCACCCGCCAGAACACTGCGGGGGCCCGCCAAATGAGGTAGAGGGGTGGTCTGGAACCTCAAAAATTGCAGGAATAGTGTTCTTAGCAGATTTTTGAGTTTGGAGCGCGGTTTATGAGGTCAAGATGACATTTTTCGAAAAAACACGAAAAGGAAACTCCCCCTAAAATCACATTTTCTATATGAAAGAGTTGAGAACGGAATTTATTTCCCAAAAGAAATCCCCAAATTCTTTGCACCAAGCATACATTTGACCCCAAATGCACTTCTAAGCATACATTTTGAGCGTGCGGGAATGGTCCATGGCTCCCGAAAATGGCCAAGTAAAAATCTGACCCCCCAATGGCCAAAAAGACGAAAATGAACCTAAAATGGAAACTTTAAAAACTAAAATCAACAAATGACTTCAAATGACCGTTTGGCCCTTAGCCACACTTCATACATAACTAATGAGATCCTATGGAAGAATCAAAATGGAATTCCCACACCCAATGCAAACATGGTGAAACAAAAACTCAATAATTTTCAATATTTTCATAATATTCCATGAAGTAAAAAATTACATAGTATATGAAATACATGTTATTGGCCTCCAGCCTCATCTCATACATGTCAAATACATTGTAAAGAGTGTACTCATGTACACATTATATATATGGAATCAAATATATACATTTGACATAAAAGATTATAAGTGGCATTCCAAGCCAACCTTTACAAGAGTTAAAAACCTTCAAGTCTAGAATCATCCAAGCATAATGAGAATCTCGAACCTTGATTCTTGTACCTAAAAAATGTCCCCACTACGTGGGTGAGTAACATAAAACTACTCGTAGGAAATGAACATGCATCGACCTAGCATTTTACAATTATATCACCTTAAGGTGAAACATGTTAAAGGGGCTCATGCCACCTAACGTCTATATCAAGTGAGACTCAGTGAGCATCCTAAGCTACTCATGCAATTTAAAGCGAACAACAGCATACAAGTATATATGCTCAAGTATACTAAACAATGTTGAAACATGTTATGCGACATATAAGCATACATCTCCAAGTATACTAAACCATTTTAAGACAAGTCATGCAATGTCTAAGCATATCTACACAAGTATACATTAATATGGAAATCTCATGAATCAAGTACACAACCACAAGTATATTAAGCGAAAAGGATTGCTCATGAGACAAGTATACACGTCACAAGTATACTACATGCAATTTAAACTCACGGAACAAGTATACAAGTTCAAGTATACTAAATAGTATTCAATTACCCCAAACAAACATCAATTCTCAAGCTACAAGTACTCCATAATTAACAACTTGGAATTAAATACAAAAACAACAAATAGTGGAAAGACTAGGACATGCGGTCGCTAAACCAAACAAGTATTTTCGGGTAATTATGACCCATAAGGTACCACCTAGTGCACACTTATGACTTAAAAGACTCTTGTCTCCGTACTAGAGCCAAACCCTAGCCATCATATAATTTATGTCCTCACAAGCTTTCCAAAATCAATAAGTTCAAAACTTATACAAAATCAAATGCAAGTTACCACATTCCATGCACAAGTAAGGTTAATTCCACACAAACCATGTCCTAGAATTTAAGTCTAAATAGCATATGACATGTCATGTCCTCAATATGCAATTTATACATAAAGTAAGAATATTTTACAACAATTGAACCACATTACCATCCTAAGCCACAAGTACTAAATAGGCTACAACTTAGTATCAAGCTTTCAAGGAAATCAATTGTAATATTCTAACAAGTTATATACCTACACAAGATATATATAAACAAGTTATACAAGTCAATGATATTCTATATCATGCTAAGTCCAATTACCATTTCAAGAGGCCACAAGTACTAATTTTACATCTAATTGGTAATATGCTCACAAGTTAATTAATTTCACTACATTTCAAGGGATTTTCAACCTAACATGAAAAGTCTCTAGATTTGAAACCAATCCCTAATAACCTCAAATTAATATATATAAAGTACCAAATCATTGTTATACCATATCTCAAGTCTAAAATGGAATACAAGTAAAATACAATTTACTAGAATTTAAATCAAATTAAATCCATTTAATCTCTAGATTTGAAAACTCATCTAAATCATACCAAATTAATATATATCAAAGATTAACTCATGACCATGCCATTTACCAAGTCTAAAATGATTTATATGCAAGATACGATAAATCACTAATTTCTCAAATTAGCAAAAGACATGCATACAACTTATATAAGCATCAATAGCATGCAAGAAACAAAAATATAACCCTATAACATCCCCTACCTCACTACAGAAGTGTCTCTCTAGAATCTAAGGCAAATCAACACAAAATGGCAAACCCTTCAAGGGTTATGTAGAGGAGGATGAGGGGAACAAAAAGTGTTCCAAGCCTCATGGTCTAAGGCGAGTGGAAGGCCATCAAAAATCAAGGTCAAGGCCAAAGGTTTCAAGTTCCATCTATGGAGGCTAGGGTTATTGGTGAGGAAGGAATGAAATAATGAGAAAATGTGTGAGTGGAGGAAATAAAAATCATCCACTCACTATGTGCTCTTACACCATGGTCAACACACACATCTATGGTTAATTGTACAAAAATCCTTCTTTAAAACCATAATCCCAAAGTGGCCCAAAAAAAATAATTGTAAGACTTAATTTGGAGCATATACTTGTCACTCATCCAAGCATCCATTGTAGGCTTAATCCTAAGCCTACACTTGTCAACCATCCAAACCAACAAATGCACCAATCTTAGGTCAACAAGTGGTTCAATTTTCACCCTCCACATGTCCTCATCCAAAGCCTCAAAGTGTCCCCACACAAATGTCAACAAGTGGACCGATGAGAGTGTGACACTTGTCACACTTTCCGGAAATTGCAAAAAATGTTATTTTTGAAAATATCTTTCAAATTCAATTGCAAAATGGTTCCTAAGACGAAAAATAATTACTTTACAGTAATTACACAAAACCCCAAAAGTTTAGAAAATTACAAAAAGGTTATGCACATATACCCTTTACAAGAAAAGTAAACACTTAGCATGTTTTTCTACAAAAGTGAAAATACACATAGTATGGAATTTAAATATCGCGGATGCATGCAAAACCGGAATCAAATCCGAACACGAAAAGTGGGGTTATGCCAACAAAGTGACAACCGAGAAAAAGACGAAAGGTGAATAGTGCCAAAAAATGAAAATGAGGAAATGACTCGGTCCTCACAAGAAAGTTGTTAATCCAAAGGAAAGAGTCTTGGAAACCATTCCCGAGCACTCGAGACGACACCAAGAGACGAAAAATCGAACTCAGAAAAAGAAAAACAACAGAAAAAAAAATATTCGTAAAATCTGAGAAAAGGAAAGGAAGGAAAATGATCGGGTCGTTACATTAGACATGGGATCCTTTATGTGGCGACCTTGTGAGCGGATGTGCCGTGGGTGGGTGAAAGAGGTACTGGCAGATTACCACACTGAGTGAGCTACAAGTGCAAAATCCCACATCTCCTGGGTGTGGAAAGGGAAAATGCTATATATGGTGTGTCACTCTAATTGGTATGAGGCATTTTGGGGTAAAACCCAAGAGCAAAATCGTGCAAGCAGCTCAGGCCTAAAGCGGACAATATCATACCATGCGGTAAAGTGGATCGTTACAAATTGTTGGGTCATAACAAATGGTATCAGAGAATGACCCAGCCAGAAGTGTGGCCAACGGGGGCATTGGGCTCCAAGAGGGGATGATTGTGCCGACCTTGTAGGTTGTGCAAGAAACACTAGTAGGCTACCACACTGGACGAGTTACAGGTGCACAATCCCATATCGCCTGGGTGTGAAAAGGGAAAGTGTTATATATGGTGTGTCATTCCAATTGGTACGAGGCCTTTTGGGGTAAAGTATAAGAGTAAAACCGTATGGGTTCGGGCCTAAGCGAACAATATAATACCATGTGGTGGAGTGGATCGTTACATTTTACCCCCTGCCTTATTGTGATAGCTATGGATATCTTTTCATCCATAACTAATCAAATAACCTCCATTAATCCTCAGTTCATCCATCATTAGAGATGCAAGACTCTCAAAATCTCTCATCTTTCTTTTGCACATGACATTCTTATGTTTTCCAATGGGTATTTTAACTCTGCATATACTTAATTTAAAGAAGGCTCGATCTTGATACCTTTTCAAACCTTTTAGGAATGAACCCTAACTCCAACAAAAGCCACCTTTTCTTTTGCGCAGTTCCTGTGAACACTAAACAGACCATCACTAACCTTTTTTAGTTTCCAATTGGCTCTCTACCCATTAAATACCTTAGAATTCCCTTAATTACCACAAGGCTCATAAGTGCAGATTGTCTAACTCTTCTGGACGACATTTTAACTAGAATTACTTATTGGATTGCAAGATCACTATCCTATGCAGTGAGGCTGCAACTCATCAAAGCCACCATTTGTAGTATGCAATAATATATATATTTGTAGTATGCAATAAATCTTTAATAGCAATAGATGCAATATATATATATATATATATATTATTGCTATTAAAGATTGCCCCCACAGAAAGAAATTCCTGGCTATGCCATTAGTAGTATGCACATCCTCTAGACCACCCTGTTTATCCTGCCATCTAAAATAATAACTCAAATGAACCAAATCATGCAAAAAAATTCTTGTGGACATGGCTTTGTATGTCAATCTAGGTTCAAAGCCAAAGCCCCATGGGATGTAGTGTGTATAACAAAGAATGAAGGAGGTATTGGAGTTCTTGACCTACGTACAATTATGGAACAAAGCATATATTCTGAGACACATACATATAAACCCTATTGTCATGGGCTTAGAGTTTCAGCACCACTCTAGCTACTCCCGTGCAGCACCAAGACGTTGCTTCTATTCTTGTAAGTACTTAGTCAGCCTAACTTTCATTCCCACCTTAGCCAACGCACTCCGCTCATGCGCTTACTAGTGTTGTAGTGGCCCTCGCCCTCTCCTTACTTGGCTTGCACACTCACACACATTAAGGCATTTAAGTTGGCAAGGAAAGAACACTTCTATTACTTCAAAGAATGCTTAATTTGTACAAGGCTAGCTCTCAAACTCTTTACAAGGCTCTCAATACTCACTCTAAGACTTGATATCTACAAAATGAAGTCCCACTCCTATTTATAGAGATCCCCATCCCTAATGGACGGCTATGATGTATTCTAACCGATGGTAGAGATCAATTCTCTAGAATCTTCTCCCACTTTCTTCACACTTCCATATATATCTACAAGTATCTATAACATTTTAGAACTCTCCATACTACTCCACACAATTTAGGAGAATTCTATAATATATTACACATTTCTATACATATCTAGAATCTTCCACTCAACTTTAGACAGCTCCAGAAGACTCTAAAACTCCACTCGCCATGCAGTGTCCTACTCAGCGCCTACGTGTACCTCCATAGGCGGAGCGTGACACTATGCTCTCCAACAAGTGATAGTTTTGTGGAAGCAATGGACTGTTATGTATCTTATAAAGAAGAAAAGTAATTGGTAGTTGAAAATATAACTGGAACAAAAAGTGAGGAATACCAACCCATTTTATATAATTAATATTAAATATTTCCTATTTAGTTTTCTCATTTAATTTTGCCAACATTGCCTTTTCCTAATCTTTTTCCTTTATTTGCACATTCTTTATGAAATCACATCAAATATATCTAGAACCTTTTCTTTATGTAGAGAGCTTAGCTGACTGCTAGGGTGGAACAAACCCGCTTTTCCAGAAATATTTCAACCCTAATATGGTTCAAATTGATACTAAAACAACAAAAATCTAGGAGACAGTTAAAAACACCCATATATACACACACGCACCAACAAGTATCATCTATATGTATATCTGTATTGTCCCAATAGAGTCAACATGCATGGACAATGCAAATACACATATGTTCATCCTTCTCACAAACAGAACTTCCCGCTTGACCGACCATTTCTTTCTAAATCTCTCTCTCTCCCCTTTCTCTCTCCTCCATGAAATCCTCTCCCTTCGCTCATATCCTAACCCCTCCCATGCCAATTTAAAACCAAAAAAACGTATGCTACACATACCCAAAACAAAATTTCAAAAAATAAGTAGGAAAATAAATTCTCTCATTTTTTTTAATTTTCCCTCCTCCTTCTTTCTCTGAATCGATGGCAACCATTGCCAAACATGTATAGGACATCGATTGAGGTAAGAGCTAGAAGGAAGGGAAATAGGTAGGAAATGGAGGTAGAGAGAATTAAACAATTGATGTTTTTGTGGTCAAGAATACAAAGTACTCGTGTTGCCCTTGTGGGTGGGAATCACACCGCAGCCAGGTTTTGCACTCGCTAGTCATTATATCAATCCCTCCCTCTCCTCGCTTTCGCTTTCGTTCTGTCTGTAATTTTTTTTGGTTTTTTGTTCAGTGTCATATTCTTAATTTGATCTTTTTTAAACCTTTGTAACTACATATTCGACTTTTCTTTGTTTTTGTTTTTCCTTAATTACAGCTATACTTTTCAAACTTGCTCACTTTTCATTTCTTTTCGAGATATAATAACATGGATTTGGTTCATGGGTTTCGAAGCAAACATCACAACAAAGTCAACAACACTCGTTTCCTGAAAAATACTATTAGGTCTCCTCATTTTTGGATTTTGAAAGTGATGGCTCGAGCTCTACTTTTGGCTTTAATTATTGTTTCTATAATTTCCTGGCTCGGATCAACCAAATCATCCTCGTCCAAATCTAAATTCAATGACGAAGCTAATGTTGATTCTTCCTTTGTTGGGATTGATTCCATGAATGCGGAGTTGTTGCCATTACTTTTCCACGATTTGGCCAACGAAGGCCTCCTGAAAGGCGGTGCTAGAGCTCTTCTTGTTAGTGATGGTAACAATGAGGAAATCATGTACAATTCTCAAATTCTGAATGACAATGAGATGGATATGATCTCGTATTCGGATTCAGATAGACAAAGCTTGGTCCCTGATGAGACTTTCGACTTTGCTTTCGCTCATAGCTTCCAATCAGCTTCGGATTTCATTGATAGAACTCTCAAAGTTGGTGGCATTGCGGCTGTGCAGCTCAGTGACGACCCATCATTTTCATTTCCGAAACCAACCAACTACAAGATTGTTTATCTCCGGCGATTCGATCCGACCATTATCGCCATGCGAAAAACCGCCCCTACGGACACAAACATGCCTGCACAAAGAAGGCTATTCGGGATTTCGTCGGAGGCGAAGAAGGAAGCTCTCAAGAACCTGGAGGACGTCCTCTTAGAGCCCCCGAGAGCCAAATCGGGGAAATCCAAGAGGTACCTGAAGAGAACCCGGTACCTGCCGGACCTGACCGGCGACTCCCTCGAGAGCTACCCTCGTAGGGTTTTCATCCACGTGGGGACACCGGGGATGGACAATGATGCCCGATGGTTCGAGAAGCATTATCCAACAAGGAACAAGGATTTTGATATATACAAGATCGAGACGGTGACTGCGGAGGAGCCGGCCGGGAGGGAGTCCGGCGAGGAGGTGCCGGAGATCGGGATGTCGGAGTGGCTGTGGGAGAATGTGAATGAGGATGAGTATGTGGTGATGAAGGCGGAGGCTGAGGTGGTGGAGGAGATGGTGAAGAGCAGAGCTATAGTGTTGGTGGATGAGCTGTTCATGGAGTGTAAGCATCAAGGACTGAGTAAAAAGAGTAAGAACAGCAGGAGAGCTTATTGGGAGTGCTTGGCTTTGTATGGGAAGTTGAGGGATGAGGGTGTTGCCGTGCACCAATGGTGGGGTTGAAATAGACAAAGTTCTGGAGAGAGAGTAACTGAGTAAGAGAGAGAAGTGATGACTACAGAAATTAATTGTCTCGTTTTCTAGCTGTGTTTGGGGTTTATGTACTTGTGAATTGTTTGTTATTTTACTTTTGGGTTGATCTTGTGAAGCTAAATCTCTTGGTATATATATATATATATATTTCAAGTTATATATAAGAAAATGAAAGGGTGTGTGTATCAAGTAAAAGTTGAAGGGTCTTTCATATTATTAGGTGTTATGGGTTCAAATTGTACACCAAATGTTTTGCACACAAAATCATTGAAACCCGTAAATCCGTAGGAATCAAATTGAATCCAACCAAACTGATCCATCAGTTCAGTTTCGTTCTTCTATGGTTGAATTTCGATTTTGATTCCAAAAATAAAAAATTTGTTACTTTACAGTTGGATTCCTATTTAAGATTTTTTAAGACCAAACTGAATAGTGTATATATATATATATATATATGTATGTATTAAGAAAAGGCACGTGCGATGCACGTGGTAAATATTTTGTAACTTATAAAATTTTTGTCTTCATATTGATTAATAAAAATTTATTTTATATTAATAAATAAATACTGAAATATTTTGAAATTGGTGATAGAGTTTAAGTTTCGTAAATTAATAAATTCTTTTATATTTTTATATTAATACTGAAATATGTATATTTTATTTTTTATTAAATAATAATTTTTTATTTTAATAGTGAAATATTTGAGTTTTGCAAAGTAACAATTTTTTTTAGGTAATTTGAATTTTATTAGGTAATTTGTAATTTGAATTTTATTAAATAATTTGAAATTTAGTATAATTTTTAATTTACAACAGAAATTCTTTTATATTAAATTTTAATTAAATTTTAAAATAGAAATTCAATTATACTAATTATACATTAGATTGAAATTGATATAAAAATTTATTATATGGAGTTTGTGGTTTTTGAAAGACCCTAGGTTATGTTTTATTTTCTTTAAATATGTAATTTGTGATAGAATTTTATAGAAAATATTTTATTTTATTTAGATATATCTTTGTAAAATTAGATTTTCTTTTATTAAAAAACTCATAAAAAATAGATAAATACAAGGGTGGTTATATACTTATATGTGATAGAGTTCTCTTTTTATATTAATTAATAAATATTTTTTATATTAAAAAATATTTACTGAAATGTTCAAATTCTTTAACATTTATATTTTATTTATATATATTATTATATTATTATATATTTTCTTTAAATATATCCTTGTCTAATGTGATAGGGTTATAAAAATTGTTTTATTTTCTTTAAATATATCCTTATTTAATTAGATTTTATTTTATTAGAAAACTTATAATAAATAGATAAATACAGGTTATATGTGATAGAGTTTTAAAGAAAATAAAATACTTAATTTGTGGTAAAGTTTTGGTAATTTGTGTTAGAATTTTATAAAAACTATTTAAATATATCCTTATCTAATGTAATAGAGTTTCATTACAAATAAAATAGGTAATTTGTGGTAGAATTTTATATAAATTATTTATTTTCTTTAAACATATATATCCTTGTCTAATTATATTTTCTTTTATTAAAAAACTCATAATAAAAGATAATTTGTGGTAGAGTTTTAGAAAAATTATTTTATTTTTTATACCAATTATTAAATATTTTTTATATTAATAATTTTTGTCTAGTTATATTATATTTTATTAAAAAATTCATAATAAATACATAAATAGGTAATTTTTATTAGAATTTTATATAAACTCTTTTAAAAAAATATTTTATTATCTTTAAATATATCGTTGTTTAATTAGATTTCCTTCATAAAAAAACTCACAATAAATAGATAAAAACAAGTTATCTGATAGAGTTTTAAAGAAAATAAAATAGATAATTTGTGGTAGAGTTTTATAGAAATTATTATATTTTCTAGAAATCTATTTATAATAAATAAATAAATAGGTAATTTGTGTTACAGTTTAATAGAAATTTTTTAAAAAACACTTTTTATATCAATTAATAAATATTTTTTTATATTAATAATTCTTTTTAAATTAGATTTCCTTTTATTAAAAAACTCATAATAAATAGATAAATAGGTAATTTGTGTTAGAGTTTTATAGAAACTCTTTTCAAACCTCTTTTTATATTAATTAATAAATATTTTTTTATCTTAATAATGCTTATCTAATTAGATTTTCTTTTATTAAAAAAACTCATAATAAATAGATAAATAGGTAAAAACTCTTTTAAAAACTCTTTTTGGATCAATTAATAAATAATTATTTATATTAATAATACCTGTCTAATTAGATCTCCTTTTATTAAAAAACACTTAATAAATATATAAATAGAAAATTTGAGTTAAAATTTTATAGAAACACTTTAAATATTATATTTTTATCTATTGTGATAGAGTTTTATTGAAAATAAAATTTATGATTTGTGATAGAGTTTTATAAAATTTATTTTATTTTCTTTAAATATATCCTTGTTTAATTAGATTTAATTTTATTAAGAAACTCATAATAAAAGTTAATTTATGGTAAAGCTTTAGAAAAATTATTTTATTTTATATATCAATTAATAAATATTTTATATATTAATAATTCTAGTCTAATTAGATGTTCTTTTATTAAAAAATTCATAATAATAAATACATAAATTAATTAACTTAAATTTTATTACATAGATTTTAGAGTTTGATTGACATTTTTTTTTTATTTATAAAAACTCTTTGCATATCAATTAATAAATATTTTTTTTATAAAAATAGATAGTTAAATACTGAAACTCTTTGCACATGTAATAATACTATAGATAAAAACTTTTTTTATATCAACTAATAAATATTTTTTTATATAAATAAATAAATACTTAAACACATTGCCACAACTTCTGTATTTTACCAGAAAATTAGGTTTTCTTTTATTAAAAAATTCATAATAATAAATAGGTTAATTTGAATTTTATTAGATAGATTTTACAGTTTTATAGAAGTTTTTTTTCTGTAAAAACTCTTTTCATATCAATTAATAAATATTTTTTTATTTAAATAAATAAATATTGAAATACTGAAACTCATTCCACATTTAATAAATATTTTTTAAATAAATACTGAAACTTTAGATTTACTTTTATTAAAAAATTCATAATAATAATTAGATAAATACTTTAATTTTAATTTTATTAGGTAGATTTTAGAGTTTTATAGAGTTTTTTTTTTTTTTCTTTTATTATTATTTTTTTTTTTTACAAAAACTCTTTTCATATCAATTAATAAATATTTGTTATATAAATAAATAAATACTAAAATAGTTAAACTCTTTGCACATTTAATATTTTATTTTCTTCAAATATATCCTTGTCTAATTAAATTTAATTTTATTAAGAAACTCATAATAAAAGTTAATTTGTGGTAGAGTTTTAGAATAATTATTTTATTTTATATATCAATTAATAATTATTTTTTATATTAATAATTCTTGTCTAATTCAATTTTCTTTTACTAAAAAATTCATAATAATCAATAGATAAATATGTTATTTTAAATTTGGGTTAATTACAATGACACCCCCTAAGGTTTGTCATAATAACAATCATATACAAGTTAACCTCTTTTTGAATAATAAGCTCCCATCAAGTTTGATAACGTTAACAAAGACACCCCAGACAAGCTAAAATGACCTTAATGCCCTTTCACTTGTGAATTAACCCATTTGAATTATAAAATTACCTTTTTAACCTTTCTAATCATTTCAATTGACCAATTTAACCTCAAACCAATTTGTGGTCCCAGACAATCCTAGCCACACATCTAAGAAAATATGACTTCAGCACATCTTCGCCATCTATGTTCTCTCTCCTCCCAACTTCCTCTATACACTCTCATTAGGTTCAAGACTCTGATTCAATCAGCTCTACGATCATGGATTCTCCATAAGACTCTCAGTTCATATCCCCATCGTCGACGACATCAACCTTCCATCATCTCCATCCTCCAAGAACCCCTCAAGCAGCTCCCCCTTAGTCGACGCCCCGACTGCCTCTTCACCGACACATTTCACCGCAGGTCCGGTGGTTCCCCGACATCGTTGGCGCTATCGGCGTCTCGTGAATCATCTTCAACGGTAGTTGTTGCTTCGCTCGTGTTTGCGTGGGCGAAGGTCGAGTTGTTGGCAGCGGCGGTGAACCCCCAAATTGAGGTGCGGTTCCCCACGGCAGATCACGAGGTCATCACGTAGACGAAAGTCATCGCTAAGAGATCCGGTAAGTTCAAGAACGAGATCCTTCCCGACGCTGACCTAACACTGGCTGCAATAACATCGGCAGCCGCTTATCTTGCAACACCGGCGGCCGCCTCGAGTGCATCGGCCTCGGCGGCGCCACCCTCGCCCATACCACAGGTGTATCAATTGACCAAATAATTTTTTCCCTTTCTTCCCAAGTTCTCTCTGTTCTCTCCATCCTCCCAAAAGCACCTACCATACTACCGCTACCCACAGCCACATCCACCACTTCTCTTTATATATATATATATATAACCCTAGATGCCGTCGACGTCGCAAATGCATCACCGCCGTGTCATCCCGCTGCCAGCTAGTCACCATCATCGAAACCCAATCTCGTCGCCGTGGTCGTCACCATCACCGAAGCCCAAGATAAAGACTTGCAAAAGTTCCAAACGATCTAATCTTCTCTCATCTCGAGCGATCTCATGAACTATGAATGTTTCCATCAAAATTTTGAATCCAAAGGTTATGGGTGAAGAAGTGGTGGTCGGGTGGTGGCTGTGATGGTGAGTGTTCCGGTGGGTTTGGGTAGACAAAAGATGACGAGGAAAGAAAAAATTGGGTGGTTGGTATTGATCTCACACAAAGGGCAATTTGGTCTTTAAAAAGTTTTGACATTTTCTCATTAATAGGAATAAAATATTAAAGGACAATTTCGACTTTTCATAACCTTTTAGGGGTTGTTTGGATGCAATTTTTAATAAGGGTGTCATTGTTCAAAAAAGCTCCAACTTGTATATAGCTAGCAATACATCAAACCTCAGGGGGTGTCATTGTAATTAACCCTTTAAATTTTATTAGATAGATTTTAGAGTTTGATAGAGTTTTTTTTTTGTTTTTTTTTAAAAAAATATTTTTCATATCAATTAATAAATATATATTTTTTTATTAATAACTCTTTGCACATTTATTAGTAGTATAGATAAAATCTTTTTTTTATTAATTAATAAATATTTTTTTATATAATTAAATAAATACTGAAACACTTTGGTAGAACTTCTGTATTTTAGTTTGAAAATTAGATTTTATTTTATTAAAAAATTGTAATTTGTAATACGTGTTAGAGTATTATAAAAAATATTTTAAAACTCTTTTTACTTGAATTAATAAATATTTTCATATTTTAATAATTCCAATCTAATTAGATTAGCTTATATTAAAAAAAAAACTCATAATAAAAGGTAATTTGTGGTAGAATTTTAGAAAATTATTTTATTTTTTATATCAATTAAAAATATTTTTTATATTAATAATTCTAGTCTACTTAGATTTTCTTTTATTAAAAAAGTTATAATAAATAAATAGGTAATTTGTGTTAGAGTTCAATATAAACTCTTTTAAAAACTCTTTTTATATCAATTAATAAATATTTTTTATTTTAATAATTATTGTCTAATTACATTTAGTTTCATTAAAAAACTAATAATAAATAGATAAATAGGTAATTTGTGTTAGAGTTTTTTAAAAACTCTTTTAAAACCTCTTTTTGTATCAGTTAATAAATAATTTTTTATATTAATAATACTTGTTTAATTAGGTTTCTTTTTATTAAAAAACTCATAATAAATAGATAAACAAGTAATTTGTGTTAGAATTTTATAAAAACTCTGTCGATAGAGTTTTATAGAAAATAAAATAGGTAATTTGTAATAGAGTTTTACAGAAATTATTTTATTTTCTTTAAATATATGCTTGTCTAATTAGATTTAATTTTATTAAGAAACTCATAGTAAAGTTATATAAAAATTATTTTCTTTGATATATCAATTAATAAATATTTTTTATATTAATAATTCTTGTCTAATTAGATTTATTTTATTAAAAAAAATTGATAATAATAAATAGATAAATAGGTTAATTTAAATTTTATTATGTAGATTTTAGTGTTTTTGTCATATTATTTAATAAATATTTTTTTACATAAATAAATAAATACTGAAACTCTTTACACATCTAATAATAGTATAGATAAAAACTCTTTTTATATCAATTAATAAATATTTTTTTATATAAATAAATAAATATTGAAATACTCAAACTCTTTTACAAGCTTTTGTATTTTACTCTGAAATTCAACTCTTTTTATATCAATTAATAAATATATTTTTTTATTTAAATAAATAAATACTGAAACTCTTTAGCAGAATTTCTGTATTTTACTCTAAAATTCTAAATTTATAGAATTCTCAATTTCTGTACCCCTTCTTCATTCCTCCACGCCTCTATTAAAAGCTTCTTGGATGAATAGGATAATGACATGTGTCCTTTTCTGATACTGACATAATCATAACTGGGCCGGGCCGGTTATATTATGATAATTATCCATAAAAAAATAACAAAAAATAAAAATTTTATATAGAATATGATTGATTTTATTAGGTAATTTTTAGATTTTTATAAAAACTATAATTATACATAAATAAAAAACTAAAAATATGAGTTTTATATAGAATGTGACTGGTTTTATTAGGTAAATTAGATATTCTTTTATTAAAAAACTTGTAATAAATAAATAAATAGGTAATTTGTGTTACAGTTTAATATAAACTCTTTTAAAAACTCTTTTTATATCAATTTATAAATATCTTTTATTTTAATAATACTTGTCTAATTAGATTTACTTTTAGTATAAAAAAAACACAAAATAAATAGATAAATAGGTAATTTGTGTTTTAAAAACTCTTTAAAAACCTCCTTTTGTATCAGTTAATAAATAATTTTTTACATTAATAATACTTGTCTAATTAGGTTTCCTTTTATTAAAAAAAGTCATGATAAATTGGTAATTTGTGTTAGAGTTTTATATAAACTCTTTAAATATATCTTTGTTGATAGAGTTTTATTAATAATAAAATAGGTAATTTGTAATAGAGTTTTATTGAAATTATTTTATTGTCTTTAAATATATACTTGTCTAATTAGTTTTAATTTTATTAAGATACTCATAATAAAAGTTAATTTGTGGTAGAGTTTTATAAAAATTATTTTATTTTATATATCAATTAATAAATATTTTTTATATTAATAAATCTTGTCTAATTAGATTTTCTTTTATTAAAAATGGATAATAATAAATAGATAAATAGGTTAATTTAAATTTTATTATGTAGATTTTAGAGTTTTATAGATTTTTTTTTTGTTTTAGTAAAAACTCTTTTCATATCATATCATTTAATAAATATTTTTTTATATAAATAAATAATGAAACTCTTTACACATCTAATAATAATATAGATAAAAAATCTTTTTATATCAATTAATAAATATTTTTTTATATAAATAAATAAATACTATTTTACTCTAAAATTCAACTCAATTAATAAATATTTTTACATAAATAAATAAATATTGAAATACTGAAACTCTTTGACAGAGCTTCTGTATTTTACTCTGTAATTCTGGATTTCTAAAATCCTCAATTTCTATACCCCTTCCTCCTTCCCCATGCCTCTATTTATAGGCTTCTTGAATGAATAGGATGATGACATGTATCCTTTTCTGATAATGGCATAATCATAATTGGGCCGGGCCGGTTATATTGTGATAATTCTCTATAAAAAATAACTAAAAATAGGAGTTTTTATATAGGATGTGATTGATTTTATTAAGTAATATTTAGAGTTTTATAGAAACTATAATTATCCATAAAAAATAACTAAAATAAGAGTTTTATATAGAATGTGATTGATTTTATTAGATAATTTTTAAAGTTTTATAGAAACTATTTTTACAAAAACTATTTTTATATCAATTAATAAATATTTTTTAATAAATATTTTTATATTTTAATAATTCCTATCTAATTAGATTAGCTTCTATTAAAAAAAACTCATAATAAAAGGTAATTTGTGGTAGAATTTTAGAAAAATTATTTTATTTTTTATATTAGTTAAAAATATTTTTTATATTAATAATTCTTGTCTGCTTAGATTTTCTTTTATTAAAAAAGTTATAATAAATAAATAGGTAATTTGTGTCAGAGTTTAATATAAACTCTTTTAAAAACTCTTTTTATATCAATTAGTAAATATTTTTTATTTTAATAATTATTGTCTAATTACATTTAGTTTCATTAAAAAAACTAATAATAAATAGATAAATAAGTAATTTGTGTTAGAGTTTTTTAAAAACTCTTTTAAAACCTCTTTTTGTATCAGTTAATAAATAATTTTTTATATTAATAATACTTGTTTAATTAGGTTTCTTTTTATTAAAAAACTCATAATAAATAGATAAACATGTAATTTGTGTTAGAGTTTTATAGAAACTCTGTTGATAGGGTTTTATGAAAAATAAAATAGGTAATTTGTAATAGAGTTTTATAAAAATTATTTTATTTTCTTTAAATATATACTTGTCTAATTAGATTTAATTTTATTAAGAAACTCATAGTAGAGTTATATAAAAATTATTTTCTTTTATATATCAATTAATAAATATTTTTTATATGAATAATTGTTGTCTATTTAGATTTATTTTATTAAAAAATTGATAATAATAAATAGATAAATAGGTTAATTTAAATTTTATTATGGAGATTTTAGTGTTTTATCATATTATTTAATAAATATTTTTTGACATAAATAAATACTGAAACTCTTTACACATCTAATAATAGTATAGATAAAAACTCTTTTTATATCAATTAATAAATATTTTTTTTTATAAATAAATAAATATTGAAATACTCAAACTCTTTGACAGAGTTTCTGTATTTTACTCTGGAATTCAACTCTTTTTATATCAATTAATAAATATTTTTTTATATAAATAAATAAATACTGAAACTCTTTGACAGAACTTTTGTATTTTACTTTGGAATTCTAAATTTATAGAATTCTCAATTTTTGTACCCCTTCTTCTTTCTTCCATGCCTCTATTTATAAGTTTCATGGATGAATAGGATAATGACATGTGTCCTTTTCTGATAATAACATAATCATAACTAGGCCGGGCCGGTTATATTGTGATAAAATAAGAGTTTTATATAGAATATGATTGATTTTATTAGGTAATTTTTAGATTTTTATAAAAACTATAATTATCCATAAGAAATAAAAAAACTAAAAATAAGAGTTTTATATAGAATGTGATTAGTTTTATTAAGTAAATTAGATTTTCTTTTATTAAAAAACTTGTAATAAATAAATAAAATGGTAATTTCGGTTAGAGTTTAATATTAACTCTTTTAAAAACTCTTTTTATATCAATTAATAAATATTTTTTATTTTAATAATTCTTGTCTAATTAGATTTACATTTAGTAAAAAAAACTCAAAATAAATAGATAAATAGGTAATTTGTGTTTTAAAAACTCTTTAAAAACCTCCTTTTGTATCAATTAATAAATAATTTTTTATATTAATAATACTTGTCTAATTAGGTTTCTTTTTATTAAAAAAACTAATGATAAATTGATAAATTGGTAATTTGTGTTGGAGTTTTATACAAACTCTTTAAATATATCTTTGTTGATAGAGTTTTATTGATAATAAAATAGGTAATTTATAATAGAGTTTTATTGAAATTATTTTATTTTCTTTAAATATATTCTTGTCTAATTATTTTTTAATTTTATTAAGATACTCATAATAAAAGCTAATTTGTGGTAGAGTTTTACAAAAATTATTTTATTTTATATATCAATTAATAAATATTTTTTATATTAATAAATCTTGTCTAATTAGATTTTCTTTTATTAAAAATGAATAATAATAGATAGATAAATAGGTTAATTTAAATCTTGTCTAATTAGATTTTCTTTTATTAAAAATGAATAATAATAGATAGATAAATAGGTTAATTTAAATTTTATTATGTAGATTTTAGTGTTTTATAGATTTTTTTTTTTTTTTTGTTTTAGTAAAAACTCTTTTCATATCATATCATTTAATAAATATTTTTTTCTATAAATAAATAATGAAACTCTTTACACATCTAATAATAATATAGAGAAAAACTCTTTTTATATTAATTAATAAATATTTTTTTATATAAATAAATAAATACTGAAAACTCTTGACAGAGTTTTTGTATTTTACTCTGAAATTCAACTCAATTAATAAATATTTTTTATATAAATAAATAAATATTGAAATACTAAAACTCTTTGGCAGAGCTTCTGTATTTTACTCTACAATTCTGGATTTCTAAAATTCTCAATTTCTACCCCTTCCTCCTTTCTCCATACCTCTATTTATAGGCTTCTTGGATGGAATATGATGATGACATGTGTCCTTTTCTGATAATGACATAATCATAATTGGGCCGGGCCGGTTATATTGGGATAATTCTCTATAAAAAATAACTAAAAATAATAGTTTTATATAGAATGTGATTGATTTTATTAGGTAATTTTTAGAGTTTTATAGAAATTATAATTATTCATAAAAAATAACTAAAAATAAGAGTTTTATATAGAATGTGATTAATTTTATTAGGTAATTTTTAAAGTTTTATTGAAACTATTGTAAACTAAAAATAAGAGTTTTACATAGAATGTGATTGATTTTATTAGGTAATTTTTAAAGTTTTATATAAACTATTTTTACAAAAACTATTTTTATATCAATTAATAAATATTTTTTATTAGGTAATTTTTAAAGTTTTATATAAACTATTATAAACTAAAAATAAGAGTTTTACATAGAATGTGATTGATTTTATTAGGTAATTTTTAAAGTTTTATAAAAATTATTTTTACAAAAATTATTTTTATATCAATTAATAAATATTTTTTTATATAAATAAATAAATACTGAAATACTGAAACACTTTGCACATTTAATAATAGTATAGATATGATAATATTGTTAATATAAAAAGTAGGGCACATAAAATAAAAAAAATAAATAAATAAAAAATAAAAAAATCATTAACAAACTATTTTGTAGTAGATTGTCCTTTCGATCAAGCTTCTGTTCGAATCTTACCTATAAATGAACACCTGACTGTCACATGACCCACGCTGTTAAATTAAATTACTATAATACCATGATGATGCTGAAAGTACTCCGAATGCGCTTCTTGTGACCGTTACACACTTACATCCAAACAAAGAAAACCATTTCACAAAATCACGAGCACTTGTGGAGATCCATCATCATCATGAGTTGATTCATGCAATAATTGCATCAATGATGCACAAATCAGCCAAATTCACATCTTGATCAAATAAAAAAAAATAATAATAAAAAAAAAAAAGTTCAAACTACTCACGCACTAAAAGCACATATAGACACATATGTATGTGTGCTTCCGTATATAGATATACACTAACATACCCAGGACCAGAGAGCGGTAATATCCATTTCATTTCAACAACACTACAACCAAAATGATTATTTATAGCATTTTATTTACTACGTTTAAGTTTTAAATCTTGTAAAAAAGTTAAAAAAAAAAAAAAAAAAAAAAAAATTTAAAACTAAATTTTATATTAAAAACTAAATATTAGTGTCAAATAATTTTTTAAAAGAAAATTTCATATTTATCGCATTTTCTTCCTTATTTATTGCATTTAATCAACGTGTTTAAGTAATGTTTAATTTTTTAATTTAAATTAAATTAATAAAACACATCACTCACGTTTTTTCCTTCAAAAACCCGTGAACCAAAATCACCCCAGAGATGGTCTTCTTCACCGGAAACCCTAAAAGATTGAGAGTAAATTGATGATTTAGCTTCGATTGATCGTCGTTTTTCTATCATCGATTGTGAAACTACAATCTAGATATGTGGATCTGAGAGTTTGAGTTTTCGAGAAAAGCCTTCTCATTTTCTAAATCCTTTTTTACACGCTGAACAGAAACTGATCAGAATTTGACCAACGAATTTAAACCTAGATCTATGCACTCGTATCTCTGTAAGTTTCTCTCTCTACAAAAACAGCAATGGCGTCCTCGCCCCCTCCCTCCAAACCTCAACTTCTTCGACCTTCAAAAGTTGAATCTCAGCTCTCAAATGTCGTCTACGGTTCTCTCTCTGTCTATATATACAATGTGTATATATACACACACACACACATAACTTCGTTAGCTTCCATTTCTGTTGATCAATTGTTGTGAGAAATTCAATTTCTCTACTCGAACGTAGAATGGGTGTTTGTGAAAATTTTCTAATTAGGAAAGTCTTTAAATATGTATAATGTGGGTATGTGTTTATATATATATATATATTCGTCAAATACTTGAAATTATGATGATTATTTTCTATTAGTTTTTATATTTGATAGGGAAAAATAAACCTAATCTATCTTGACCTAACGATAAAGGTAGCTAAGTGTTGACCAGCAGCCGGACCTCTTCGACTTTCAAACGATGATATTTCCATTGGATAAGAATGATAATATTTCATTATCAAAAATAATGAAAGATAACGTGGTTCAACACGATGATATTTTCATTGGATAAGAATGATAATATTTCATTATCAAGAATAATGAAAGATAACGTGGTTCTACAATTTTCATTATCAAGAATAATGAAAGATAACGTGGTTCAACAGGGTAAGGATAACCTTAGCACAATTTGAGGGAGTCAAAAGGATAAATCATATCCCCGATAAATCTAGCAACAAACGGATCTCCTCTGATCTCGCAAATGAACTGGGAGAGAGCGACTATGATCCTACCCGTCAATAAAGGTACGACAAAAAACGATTATTAAATCTCTGCATTTCTTTTAGACCTCCGGTGACTGACTTGATCACTGGTGCCATCAAAATTGAAACGGTGTCGTATCAAACCGTGTAGATTTCTCCCCCAACAATATTACATCCCCAATCTTTGATGCAAATCTGTATTTACATGTGTGTGTATATATACAAATTCATATGTATATGTATATATCTACAATTTTATATTTACATGCTATGAATCTTCTCTATTATTCTGTTTTTAGAAAATTATTATATACAACAACTTGACTTATATGTTATGTTCTCTTTGCATTGTTTGTTGCATGAAATTGAATTGATTTGAGAATCTTCTCTGTAGTAGAGTATTTGTATGACTTCCAAATGTTCGACAAAATGTCTTTATAATGTTTCACTTTGGTATTTCTATATTGCTTGGCACTTGATATAATATTATATGCAATATAAGTGTTGTTATATTGGTGAAATGGCCCAAAACCATTCCTGGGTTCTTTCTTTCCATCATTTTTTTCCATCAAATTCAAAGTGCTTCAGTTGGACAGCCTCTACCTTTTACATTTTTATTCTTTTAAATATGTAGGCACTCTTTTGTGTACCATTTCTCTCATTTACTTGTTTTGATTACTGCTAATTAGTATTTTAAATTATCTAAATCCTTTAAGGCGCGTATGTATTGGTTAAGAAGGCAATGGATGCCTATAGATTAAGGCTCGTATTTATGGGGACAATGTGTTTGGTTTGTGCATGGCCTTTATTGACAAGATCACTGCAAGGATAGCTCCCTGTAAGGTACTTAGGAGTTCCATTGGTGACAACCATGCTTTGAGCCAATGATTGCAGAGCCCTTATTGACAAAATCACTGCAAGGATAGCTCACTGGACCAGCAAAAATCTTTTGCAGGAAGATTACAGCTTATCAAAGCTGTTTTATTCTCTACACAAATGTACTGGAGCTCGAAATTTATTCTTCCAATGAGTGTCACTCATGAGCTTGAGAGCATCTTTGGAGCCTTTCTTTGGACAAGTCCAATTCTGAAGACATCTGGTACAAAAGTTGCTTGGGATAAATGTTGCTTACCAAAGAGAGCAGGTGGTCTTGGTTTGCTAAATATTTATACACGGAATGAGTGTGCTATGATGAAGCACTTCTGGCACTTAATCATATCAAAGGACATGTTGTGGGTTAAGTGGATCAATATTTATCTTTCAAAGGGAAGAAGTATTTGGGATGTTGAGGTTCCAGATCAATGCTCATGGAATTGGAGGAAATTGCTCAGCCTTAGAGATACAATTTAACCACTTGTCAGGGTAAAAATTGGTGATGGCTTTATCACCAATTTTTGGTTTGACAGTTAGTGCTTTCTTGGCCCTTTACACCAACTGACATCTCCACCACTGATCTCACTTTCAGGCTTTCCAAGCAAAACTAAGGTAGGATCCTTCATAACCAATAACACTTGGTCATCTCCCCCTTCCATACTATCCATTATTCCACAACTTCTGCAGATAACCAACCTTTCCCACCCACAAACAAGCTGTAATAACAAACACATTTGGATTCCCTCACCCAATGGTGAATTTTCCATTGCACACACCACGAAACATCTCAACAAACATCTTCTAACCCTTCCTTGGACTCACCTAGTATGGACCAAACCCTCAATTTCCAAGCATTCCTTCATACTATGGGTAGCAATACAACAAAGACTCCCCAATTTGGACAGGAGATGTACAGCACACATCAATTCAACATTGTGTACCCTCTGCAACACAGAATTAGAATCCCACAGCCACCAATTTTTTCAGTGCCCCTTCGTCAAACCATTGTGGACATTTCTTCAAGCAAGATGCAGGTTTTACATCCAACCATCATCCTGGCCTGACCTCATTAATTAAGCTGCACATCATTGGAAGGGATTCTCAGCTTCTCACAGCCACCCACTGTCAAAAATGTGCTTGGCAGCCTTGGTGTACCACACATAGATCGAGAGAAACAGAAGAATTTTCCAAAAGAAAGCCATCTCTGCAAACTCACTTCTTCACCAAACTCTGGATTCTGTTAGAGCAAAAATCAGAGTCTCTACCATCAGCGACACATCTAATGCCTCAACGATTGCAACAAATTGGGATGTTCCTGATTCCATTATTCGACCACCAAGAAAACCAGCAGACCTCAACAACTGATGTGTTATTTTGCTGGAGTTTTGCTCCTGTTACCGGAAATTGTGGCAACATATGCTTAAAGCTGTTCTGTTGTTGGTGCCTTTGGGCTGTTACGTTTGATGTGCCTTTTTGGCTGTTTCAATCTGCTTTGTATTCTGGACTTGGCCCTTTGGCTAGCTATGGCTAGCCTTTCTTAATCCAATTTAACTTTAACTTTCAAAAAAAAAAAAGGCAAGTGCTTTGTTGCTTTGATGTACTTCTGTCACTACAAAACATGGTTTGTTTCATCCAAAGGTACACGCAGAGAAATTTTATATGGTTGTAGGTTTCTTCTTCCTTTCTTTCTATCTTTTGGTTGAGCAGGAGGGTGCAGGGGCCACTATGGCCTATGATAATTGTAGTATGAGCTATACAAATTTGGCTTATACATGCATGTAGTTCCCTAACAGTATAAAGTAAATGCATTATCTATCTTTGCTTTATAATAAGTCACACCCATGATCCCCCCCTTTAAATTTCTTCATCAATAGCTCAGCTTAGTAGATATTATAATCTAAAGAACCAATTTTATGCACACACTCACACACTAAACTAGTGAAAAGGTAATTTTGTTGATGATCAGTTTTCATGGTAACCTGATTAAGTTCAAAAATAAAATTAATGGATGCCTCTATGCTCTCTTCTTCTTCTACTGAAATCAACAATGAAGAAGGAGATGATGATGTTTCTAGTTCTGGGTACCCATTAAAAAGATTGAACAAGGGTCAGTATTGGATTCCAACCCCTTCTCAGATTCTCATTGGTCCTACCCAGTTCTCATGTCCTGTTTACTTCAAAACCTTCAGTAGATACAACAACATACAGGTAAATTTCATCTCATCAAACAAAACCCCCGTAGACTGGCTTCTTTTCCCATCTTTTATCTCTCTTTTCTATTTTTCTTCAATTTCCACTCTAAGAAAATATTTAATTATTTTGCTTCCAAATTTTCTAGCAGTGACATATTCAGAATTCCAATCTTTTGTTGCTATGCTGGCTTAATTTTCAAGAAGAAAGTCATGGATCTTAATTAATTTTTTTTTAAAAAAAAATTAATTAATTTCAGTAAAATTATTAGTATATATATATATATTTGTTTGGTTTCTAGTTCTCTTTGAAAGTTTTGCATACTTGTAGGTTCTTGCTGCTTATATTATAATTTAATAGTAATAGTGTATGAGGTGAAGAGTAGTTGATAAAAAATTAAAAAAAAAAATCTAAATTTAATATATTTGACATAACAGGTTTCAAGTAGGTTGACAAAGATGATGGACAAAGACTGGTCTCGCATTACTAACAGGTTATTTCAGTTAGCACATAATGTATAAAATATGAACTTTTTGTATTTTAATTTTACTTATTTCAATAAATGAAATTATGAGTTTGTATTTGTAGAGCTTCAATAAAATCTAGAAATGGAGTTAGAACATTCAAAATTCATGAACTTTTGGATGCCAACAAAACTTTAGCCATTGACCAAGGACCACCACATGTATCAATCAATCTTCTCACTTTTCAACTGACCCACCATCCATGTATATGCAAAATTGTTTTTGGACAACCATAGCCCTTTCATCATCATACAATGTCATACTTTTCAACTCTGATCAACCCCATCACTGTAAAAACCCTTACAAGATAGGGCATTATCACCACTTCAGAAAAATTTAAAATTTTCAAGTCCATTTTGTGTTGGGTTGCAGCAATGATTATGTTACGCATCACCTTCACATCTTTGGTTTTGAGGACTGTCCTCAACTTATTCTATACTTATCTATTACGAACCCTTTTTTTTTTTTTTTTTTTTTTTTTTTGAATTGTAAGATAAGATTAAAAATAGCAAACTGTACAAACCCATAAGGGCTGAAAGAAAACATATAGCCTATTGGCCCAATGACTTGCAAAAGTCTTGCAATGCACAAAGCCAAGAAGCCCAACAAATAAGACCCAGTCGGCCCAACCATCTGAATTACAAAACTAAAATTCCGGTGAGCAGTTTAGTCAGATAAATATGTAATCAGCTTAATTAATTAAGTTTTTAATTTGTAAGGTCCTGAGTTCACGTCTTCCTCTCACTCAGATATATATAATAGTAATAATTGATAGAACATTTTGGTTATCTCTGATAATAGTAATACTTGATTCACATTTCGGCACGTATACTTACAATTATCAATAATCAAGTTTCGTGGTCTTAACGTTTAAGAATAGATAGGAAATGAAATAGTACATAGATATAAGAAAAAGCTAAATCAAATACTGAGTTTCATTTTTTTAAAAGGAAAAATGTATCTCACATTTGTATATACGATGCTTGAGGCGTCCTTCTTTCCTGCCTTGAAATGCCCGCGAATGACTGGCAAAATGTTGCAGAGGAGTCATTCCATTTTCGTCTATTTCATCAATTAAATATTTACGTGTTTTTTTGACATTAGGGGATATGGTTGCAAGCTGTTAGTGTAATTCGCTATGATACCTGCGTTTATATATCCTTTGGGCTATTTGAAAATTAGTGCATTAGTCCCACATGTCTCTAAAGGTACAAAATTTAGTTAGAGTTTCAAGAAATATTAACATCGAAAAACAACTATAAAAATTTCTTGTCACTGAGAATGTTACATGATAACACTACTCAATTGAACCTCTATCCAACTAAAGAATGACAGTTTGAAGCCACAACAACAAGTTTTAGATCACAGAGAGTAATGCAGCTCCATGTTAAGTCTAGTTAGGGTATATGGTAGTTCATAAGAAGTTAACACACACACACACACACACACAGAGTAATGCAACTCCATGTTAAGTCTAGTTATAGTATATGATAGCTCATAAGAAGTTAGCGCGCACACACACACGCGGTACCTGAACTTTTTGAATTTTAAATCTTCTATAAGTGGTTTTTTGTTTTTTCTTAATTATTCAAAAAAAAATGTCGTGTTGTTTCTGGTTCTTTTTCACTCACTGTCCAAGAAAAAACTTTTTTCTTAATTATGGAGTTATGTAGGATTCAGTTTTTGTGTTTCATAATTAGTTCATCAACATAGCAAATTACTGTATTAAATGTAGCTTTAATAGGAAATTAAATGTAGCTTTAATACATAGAACCCTAGAGACATTATAGTTTCAGTTCGTAAACAATCAAATTCATTTAGATTCAATTCTTCTGAACTCTGATTTTATATTCTATATGTTTATATTAGATGTGAAAATTTCTATTGACTCTGCTAGATCCATACTTGACCCACCAATATCATAGCAAGCCATACAATAGGAAAGTATTGTTTATATTACTATTTTGATTTTCGCATTGTTGCAAATGTGTATTTACATGTGTGTATATATATATATACAAATTCATTTGTGTATGTATACAAATTTATATTTAAATGCTCTGAATTTTCTCTACTATTCTGTTATTAGAAAATTATTATATATAGCAACATGATTTCTATGTTCTGTTCTCTTTGCATTGTTTGTTGCATGAAATTGAATTGATTTGAGGATCTTCTCTATCGTAGAGGTTATTTCAGTTAGCATATAATGTTCATAAATATGAACTTTTTGTATTTTTATTTTACTTGTTTCAATAAAATGAAATTATGAGTTTGTATTTGTAGAGCTTTGATAGAATGTAGAAATTGAGCTAGAAGGTTTGTTGATATGGCTCAAGCTAATGCTGGAAACCAGATAAGATTGTGTGCCGCATTGTTTAAATGCATGTTATCAGCACTTTGATATCGTATTTGCACATGTGGTGATGTTTGGAACGGAACCAACATACAAAACTTGGATTTTTCATGGAAAAAGTCCTATATCTCAACACGATGAAGGAGTTAGAGATGATGTGGAAATAACAGAGGCATATAGGATGTATAGAGATGTTTATTTTAGTAGTGATGATAATAATGACGATGACGGTGGTAATGATATTATAGAGCCTACAAATGAAGGAAGAGAAACGGAATTAAAAAACAAAACAAAAAAAATTGGAAGATGCCGAAAGACCTCTATATCCTAGTTGCACAAAGTATACTAGGATTTCTGCCATTATTGCTTTATACAAGCACAAAGCTGCATATATTCTATCTGATACGGGATTTAGTGCACTCCTTAAGATAGTAGGTGAAATGCTCCCAAATGACAACACACTTCCCCTTAGTTGTTATGAAACAAAAAAGTTATTCAAGATATTTGATTTGGGGTACGAAAAGATACATGCCTGTATTAATGATTGTTGTTTGTTTCGAAAAGAGAATAAAAATCTGGATAAATGTCCAAAATGCGATACTTCACGATGAAAAGTCAACACACATACTAAAAAGATTAAAAATAGTGTTCCAGTAAAGGTGTTGCGGTACTTTCCAATAATACTAAGACTAAGGAGAATGTTTAAGTCAACTAATAAGGTGGAAGGATTATTGTGGCATTCTACTCACAGAAGTTCAAATAGGAAGATGCGACTCCCAGTTAATTCCCTTGCATGGGACACAATTGATCAAAAGTGGCCCGATTTTGCATTAGATCCCAGAAATTTGAGGTTTGGCCTATCTTTTGATGGGTTCAATCCATTTGGTGATCTTAGCTCTAGATATAGTTGTTAACCAATGATGTTAGTTATACATAATCTTCCTAGATTGTCATGCATGTCTAAAGAAAATATGATTCTCACATTATTAATCCCAGGGCCAAAGCAACCAGGGAATGACATTGATGTGTACTTACAACCAGTTATAGAAGATTTAAAAGAGTTATGGGATAAAGGTGTGGATGTTTATGATGCACATAGTAAGATGAGGTTTAATTTGAAGGCGGTTTTGATATGGACAATAAATGATCTTCCAGCTTTTGCTAATCTCTCTACTTATGGAACAAAAGGTAAAACAGTTTGTCCAACATGCGATGCTGACACATGCCCCCAATGGCCGACTCATTGTAGGAAACATGTTTTCTTGGGCCACCAACGATTTCTTTCTTAGAATCACCCATTTCGAAGGAAAAAATGTTTGTTCAATGAAAATGATGAAAGGAAGGGGAAGCCTAAAATTTTGTCCAGAACAAACATTCTTCATGTAGTTAAGAATATTAAAAAGGAATGGGGAAAATATAAAAAACGAGATAAAAAGCGAAAGAAGTGCGAGAAAACTTCATATTGTCCTTAGAAGAAAAAATCTAATTTTTTTTAGTTACCATATTGGGAGGTAAATAATTTGTATTAAAATAAATATAATTTTTTAAACATTTTTCTGTTGCATATGATGTGCATAACATTACAATTTTTTTTTTTTTTTCACTTGGTATGCTAAGTATTACTTTTGCGACATAATTTAGGTGTAATGCACATTGAAAAAAATGTGTGCGAGAGTATTATCGGAACGTTATTAGATGTGAAAGGAAAATCAAAGGATGGTCTCAATTCATGTTTGAATTTGCAAGAGATGTGCATGATGGATGAATTTCATCCAATAAAGAGAGACAATAAATTTTACTTGCCAGCAAGACCTCACACCTTATCAAAGATAGAGAAGCGGCGTTTCTGTGAAATGTTACAACAGTTAAAAGTTAAAATTGCTTGATGGTTATAGTTCTAATATTGGGAAATGTGTCTTGATAGATAAATTCAAGATACTTAGGTTAAAGTCACATGATTATCATGTCTTAATGCAACAATTGTTACCAGTTGCATTACGGGGTAGTCTACAGAAGGGTCCTAGGAATGCAATATTTCGACTGTGTGCATATTTTAATGAAGTATGTCAATGGGTGATCGATAAAAACTCCATAGAAAAATGTGAGAATGATATTGCAGAGACTTTGTGCACGCTTGAAATATTTTTTCCTCCATCTTTCTTTAACATGATGGTTCATTTAATAATTCACATTGCAAGAGAAGCTCGCATTTGTGGACCGGTACAATATCATTTGATGTATCCATTTGAGAGGTATTTAACTATAAACTTCTTAAGTTATGCATTTGTTAATTTTTTTCAATTCTTATTTCATGTAACATTTTATTTTAGGAATATAAAGGTTTTTAAGGGATATGTTAAGAATCAAACAAGACCGGAAGGATGCAAAGCAAAATGCTATTTGTTTCAAGAATGTGTTCAATTTTTTAGTGAGTACATGAAGCAAACAGCTAAAATAGGAGTTCGAAGAAATCATAATGAAGATATTGAATTTGAAACACAATTAGAAGGTTATCCAATTTCCAAGGGGAATTCAAAAGTCATGCCTTCTGACATGTTGGAGATAACGCATCGTTATGTCATTAATTAAATATTGACGTGTTTTTTTCCACTGGCATTTCTAGTTTAGGGGATATGGTTGCAAGCCGTTAGTGTGATTCACTATGATACCTTCGTTTATATATCCTTTGGGCTATTTGAACATTAATGCATTAGTCCCACATGTCTCTGCAGATACAAAATTTAGTTAGAATTTCAAGAAATATTAACATCGAAAAACAACTATAAGACTTTCTTGTCACTAAAAAGGTTACATGATAATTCTACTCAATTGAACCTCTATCCAACTAAAGAATGACTGTTTGAAGTCACAATAACAAGTTTTAGAACTAGAGATGTGTTACAGTAAACGAGGGACTAGAGCTGAGCAATAGACCACACACACACACACACAGAGTAATGTAGCTCCATATTAAGTCTAGTTAGGGTATATGGTAGTTCATAAGAAGTTAATGCTAGTTCTCCTTTTCCTAACCAATCATATTCTCAAGGAAATTCTAGAGGTTCCGCTTTTGAGGAAAAGGTTTTAAATGCTTTGGGCACTCTAGAAGCAAATACTCAATTGTTGCATTCTCATTCTCAATCAATTGCCAAGCTAGAAACCCAAGTAGGGCAAATAGCTGAAACACTTAATGCTAGAGAGAAGGGAAAGATGCACATGAATACCCCAATCAAACAACAATGTGCTGTAGAAACAAAATCCTTATTGGAAGGGCATAATGTTAAGCATGTCAATGCGGTAACAACCTTGAGAAGTGGTAGGGTAGTAGACAATCAAGTTAGAATGCCTAATGAAGAGAGTGAATCGGTACAACCTCAAGTTGTCACCCGTCCCGTTCCACACACTATTCCTCCTTCATTGCATGTGCATGATCTTGAGAATGAGAAGCCCTCAAATTGTGAGTTGAAAGATGATTTCCAAAGAGATTCATTGAAAACAGTGTTGAAAAATGTGTTTGAGAAAAGTTCTTTGAAAAATGTTATTCATGATTCTTCTTTGAAAAGTGATTTGAAATCCAATGAATCGAACAAGTCCAATGCTGAAAATTCTTTGAAAGAAAATGCTGAAAGAGTTTTTGAAAAAGCTCCATTTCCGGACGCCTTGAAAGGGTCTATTTCAAAAGAAAGGCAAAAGATCAAGAACAATGAGATAATGGATATGTTTAGGCAAGTCACAGTCAATCTTCCACTTTTTAATGCAATTAAGCAAATTCCGGCTTATGCCAAATTCTTGAAGGACTTATGCACCCAAAAGCGGAAGAACAAGAGCCAAACATAAAAAAAAGTGGTCTTAACCGAACAAGTGAGTTCCATTCTACAACACAACACTTTGCCAAAGTTTAAGGACACCGGTGCACCTACAACATCTTGTGTCATTGGTGAACATGTCATCAACCGGGCACTTCTTGACTTAGGGGCTAGTGTTAACCTTCTTCCCTATTCGGTTTATGTCAAATTGGGCCTAAGTGAATTGAAACCGACGTCGGTGGTTTTACAACTTGCCGACCGATGCATTTTGGAATTCGATCGATCGAACTACCTTTCGATTAATCCAACGTGTGGTTCGATCGATTATGAGTCCCAACACTTAGAAAAATTTTGGACCTGCATCCAAATTCCAAAATGCATGCTCTTGGGACTTTTCAAAATTTTTCATGTTTGATCGATCGAATTCCAAGTTCGATCAATCCAAGGTTCCAACACGTGTCAACTCTTGAACCCTTAAACTTGTACATTCTTTATCCTCTTTGATCAATCGAAATCTTTCTTCGATTGATCGAAATTTGCATCTCATTAATTTAATTTCCTTTGATTTTTCAAAATTCATTCAAAAAAAAAAAATCCAAAATTTCAAAAAAATGCCATTAAGAATGGAGACCTAAGTTCGATCAATCGAAATCCATCTTCGATCGATCGAACTCTGCATATCGTGTTTTTAAAATATAACCGAGTTGGATCGATCACTTTGGATCGATCCAACTTCAAAAGGAAACCGAACCCTAGTCTCCCTCTTCTCTCAATCTCATCCTAATCCGGCAAAAAAACCCAATTCCCAATCATCTTCCCCATCTCCGGCGAGCAAATTCCGGCCAACTCAAGCCTTATTTTCACCGCAGCTTCGCCTCCTCTCTCTTATCTCATCCCTCTCGGTTTGAGGTAAACCTCGAGCCATTTCTTGATTTAAAAGTTTAATCAATACATGATTCATGATTTTCTATATTGATTTATGTTGTATGTGTATCAATAATCCATTTTGAAGCATCAATTTCATGATTATGATATATATATTCACACATGCATTCGGCCGAACCAAAATTGGGGATTTTTTATTTGATTTGGCATTTGGGGAGTGTTTGGGTGTTGAGGATTGGATGTTTGGTGTGTAGATGGGCCCACAAACACGTTTGTGTGGGCCTCGTGCTCTAGATCTCACAGATCTGCGACTTTTCATATTCAGCATTCGCACAGTTCGATCGATCGAACTTGTGCTTTGATCGATCGAAGTAGTAAACTTCATTTCACTACCTTCGATCGATCCAATCTTGTGCACTTTCATGCTTCGATCGATCCAAGTGTTGGATTGATCCAATTCACTTCGATCGATCCAACTTTTGAACATTTTTCACTTCGACCGATCGAAAATTTCTGTGATCGATCGAACTTTCAAAGATCACACATACACACTCCATTCATCTTGTGTCGTCTTCATGCTATCTTTATATGCACAATGCCTGTGATATTCCACATTGGATGCATTTTATACCTACATTGCTTAACATGACTCACATTTCATCATTATCATAGATTCATGTCATCCATATTTTGTCTATCTTATTTGACATACATGTTTCTATTATGCATTTAAATTCTTATATATCTGGCACTGACTTATATATTGAAATTTTCTTGTCTTTTTACAGATCATGCCTCTGCGGTTCAAGACAGTAGCCAAGCGATCTTCGGGACCACAGCGACCCTGCAGACATATACGGCCCAGGATAGAGATGGTTGCAGAGCCATCTCATGCTCAGGAGGAGCCTGCACAGGCTACTCCCCCTCAGTCCCCATCCCACGAGGCTGAGGAGGGAGTTGACCACGTGCCATCTACATCCCAGGCTCCTCCAGCCTTCACACCATCACCTTCTTCTGTGCGCCATCAGGCATATGCAGCCGCCATGCCATCACCGCAGCCACCTCTACCGGCTCAGCGCCGTGACCAGTTGCTGCTGAGATATGCAGCCATGACCGTGGCTCCGGAGTCATACTTCGATACTGAGTACTTCTCCGAGTCTATCCTGACCCGGTCTGGCTATCAGGATATCATGCAGCGGGGCCTCTCAGCCATCCTTGCCCCAGTCACCGGCCTAGTATACCCGCGACTGGTGCGGCTATTCTTTCAGCATCTCCGGCCCTCGCCACGATCTACCGCGGAGATGATCACTACACTGGACGGCCACGAGATTGTCATCACAGTTGACACTCTGGCCCGTGCTTGCCGGTGCCCACACCGGTGTCCACCTGAGCTTGCAGAGATATACCCGAGGCTGCATAGGCCTTCATTTTCTGACATGGCTGTCTCCTTGACAGGCCATCATGCCGGTGGTCAGACATTAGCCACCAGGACCTTCTTGCCTGACGACCTCTGGTTCATCGACACAGTTCTCTTCCAGAACATTTACATGGCGGGCCACAAGATCCAGAGGCGTCATGACTACTTAACAGCTTTTTACGCTTTTTACACGGGCTGCTGGGTATCTATCCCAGTCCTCATCTGGAGTGTGATGAGGTTGCTGTATGATTCTTTCATTTCCAGGAAGGACCCTAAGCGGTCCAAGGTCCTGCCCTTCGGACACCTCATCACGCAGATCCTTCTTGACCAGCGCTACAGAGTGCCCCCAGATGAGGAGCCCCTTGCACGGTCCAGCTTCTATAGGAGGAGCAACTGGAATAAGAGCTACAATGCTCTTATTCGGAGTCTTCGGGAGCCAGCTGTAGAGGCAGCAGCTGAACTAGAGGAGGAGGAGGCAGCCCAGGCACAGCCGGCACCTCCAGCAGCAGCAGATATCGCAGCGGACGACGCACCAGTCGGTCCGGCTACCGATCGCATGGACATTGACCTGGAGCGACCTGCGGAGGAGTATGCTGATGCTGCAGATGATGCTGATGCCGATGATACCAGTGATCGAGCCGCTGCTCAGGAGCGAGTTCGGGAGTCTTCTTCAGAGGCATCTCTGCCTGAGTCTCCAGTTCCCACTCCCGGATTCGGAGTACGCTTGCAGACACTGGAGGAGGACGTAGCAGCCATGCGAGCCGACATCACTGTCCACTGAGCTGAGTTCACCTCTTTCAGGGCGGATGTCATGGCTTGCTTTGCCGATCTCTCCAGCTGACTCCCTGCACCTCCAGCCACTGCAGATCTTCACGATCAGGCCTCCTGAGACTCCACTTCCAGTTGTTCTATGCTTTCATTTCTTCTATTCTGGATCTGTATTATACTGTCACTGTTACTGTATTATACTTTGCGGCCGGTCTGTCGGCTTTATTATTTTATTGATGTACCTGCACTTTATATTCTCTATATATTGCTTTTTGATTATGGATGTCTCTTAGTATCTCATATTTGTATGTTTGACTCCATCAGGTACACCACAGTGACTTCAGTGAGAGAATGCTGCCCAATTTTTCAGGACCACTCTTACACCTCTCTCTCTATTATCTATTTATCCCATTTTACACTTGCATGTCCACTGTGCACTGATTATCCTATCTTGTTATCTAATGAGTTTATCCGAGTGCAAACTTTTCAGGACCACAGTTTATCCCAAGTTTGGGGGGGCCATGCCACCCACTTTGGATACTTCTATCCCGATCATTCATGTCTAAAGTACTGGTATACTCTTTCATTGAGGACAATGTGCAGTTTAAGTTTGGGGGTATTGGTGTATGTTTCAGTGTTACTTTAAAATTCAAAATTTGAGCATGTCTTGTGTATTTGAGGGATATTTCTATACTTGGTCCATTTCTAGCTATGATTTTGATCTTTTGAGGACTATATTGCTTAAAATTTAAAAATTGCTTGACTTGAGAGTCCAATACTCCTTGTATGCCTTGAGGATGCCATTTAGGAGTAAATTTTTCAAAAGATTGATATCTTGCTTGCATTTGTGGTCCACATCATCCTGAATTTGTGATTGTTTTGAGATTCATTCTAGGATTCTACACTAGCACCGGTGCACACTAGCATTCATTTGTGGAGTACATGCTTTGTTGATTATTGAATTGGTTATATCCCAATTGGGTTAGTAGTGCATTGAAAGCTTTCATTCTTGATAAAGGTGGATAACAACCCCTTTTCATTGAGTAGCCGGGATTCTTGCCTCATTAAGCAGTGAACTTCTCGCGCCGAAAGGTGGAGGGCCCAAACTCTAGGTTAATAATTGATTGTTTCAAAAAAAAAAAAAAAAAAAAAAAGTCGCAAAAGTAATAAAAGTGAGGACTTCTCCCAAAAGGTGAGAAGTAGGAAATGATTAGATGCTTGTTGTATTGATTTGTAGCCTAGTTGATTTGAGTTTGTAAGTCCGTAGGGGTGTCTTAACACCTAATGCCCTAAAGCCATCTGGTTTGGGAGTCATTGACCTAAAGCTCGCTACATGAATCTTCTAGAAAGCTTAAGAGATCAATACATTGCACAATATTTCCATCTTTGATCCTCAATAAAAAAATAAAATAAAAATAGAGTGAAAAGAATAAGCGCACCTAGAAGAATAAAGCTTTAATAAAAGGTCAACTCTCTTATCTTGATGATCGGTACTAGATTTGTGTGCTAGTTTGAGGGTAATGATGTGATTACTTCTCTAGTTGGCTAAGATAGCAACACACTTGATGCCGGACCTCTCACATAGATTCTAGACTTGTTTCGATTTTCATGATCATTTTCTTGATATGTGGAGGACCATACTTGCTTGCTTGATATTGAAATTTTGGGAGATTGCTTGGAAACGGTTGAAAAATTGCATACTTGAGGTAGTTTTCTCCCAATGCTTGTTTGCAATATTGGTGCCTCTTTTGAAAGAATGAGCTTAATGTTTGTGGGTATCATTTCTGGAAACCCTCACGAGACTTTACTCGTCCACTAGAGGTAACCTAGGGGTTTAAAAGGCTTGTTGCATATGCTAAATGCAATCGTGTTCCCTACGAAAATGGTGTTATCATTTTACTTGCTTTCCAGTTTATACTTGTTTAGTTGTTCATTTCATTCCTTTACTTCTTAGTTCATTGCTAGGGACTAGCAATATTTAAGTTTGGGGGTGTGATGAGCACCGAAAAGTGCGCATTTAAACCTGTTAAGCTTAAGCATTCTAGTACCTTTATCTATCTTACTTTGCCGTTTTAGACTTATTACGTGTTATTTATATTTTCAGGCACTAATCCCAAAATTGAGCTAACTCAGCCAAATAAGAGCTTAATTGAAGCAATCCTGAGATAAACCAAAAGAGGGAGCAAAGTGGAGAAAGAAATGAGCAAAAAGAAATTAAGTTGTGCAGCTGAAAAGTTCGATCGATCCAACTTAGAGTTCGATCGATCGAACATCTATGATCGATCACAGTACTTCTCGATAGATCCAACATTGGCCTTTACTGAAATTCCAAGTTTGATCGATCGAACATCACCTTCGATCGATCAAACCCTATTTTGTCCTATTCAAATGATTGATCTTATCCACAGCTGTACGCCTACCAACCACTTTTGTCCTTTTCCCCATAAATATCTTCGAAATATCTCAGCCTTGTCCTTATCCGGAGGAGTCAGACCACTTCGATCGATCCAAGATGCAGTTCGATCGATCGAACCCATCTTCGATCGATCCAAGTTAAGGTTCGATCGATCGAACTTCCTCCAGCGAGAAAAAGTTAAAGTCCAGCTCATTTATTCCGTCCTTTACCCAATCATTGGAGAATATGCCTTGCACGACCACAGCTCATCATAGGGTGTATTTGACCTACCTATATAAGGAATATGATACATTTTTTTGAAAAAGGCTCTAGAGTCTCTTGCCACACATTGAAAATCATCTTGGAAGCTATTCTTGGAGAGGAAGAAGGGAGGAAGCTAGAGCAACCATTGGAGGAGATCTTCACCAACAAGGAGCAGCCATGGAGTTAGCCCTTGAGGGTTAGATCATCACTACCATGAGTGGCTAGACATCTTCTTGGGGCTAAAGTTAGCCCCAAGCATGCTTTCTATACTCTAATCTTGTGTATTATTGAGGGATTAGTGTTGTATGATACATCTTGATATTCATGTATATATAAATCTTGATTATTTCATGGTTTGTATGGTTTAATGCTTCCAATTGACTATTCTATTCTATCCATATGTCTATGTATGTTAGAGTATGATATTCATGTGCTTATCTCTAGATTTAGTGTTTTTGATCCATGCCTATGTGTATTGATGCTATAGATCTCGAGATTACTAAGATGATATGCTTAATGAATATTGATTTCCTTGTGAGTTATATGGTCTTGAACCTTGGGATTCTTGGTTTTGAAGTGGAGGTAGAATGTATTTCCCTTGAAAACCGCCTTGGGAAGAGTTCGAGCCCTCCCCTTGGTTTTTTCAAGAAAAATTAGGATGATTCCTCCAACCGGGATTGTAATGGTTACCATAAGGATTGTTCCCTTGGTTCACAAATGTTGCATTAACTTGCTCAATGGGTTCATTTTGAATTTGTACATGAGGACAATTAGAAGTAGAATGAAGAACACTAGAACAAGTCATACATGATTCATTTTGAGCTCTAGGAGAATGGTTAGGAAAGGAAGACACTTGATTCGCCAAGTTTTGATTGATCAATTGATCAAACTTTTGAGATAAAGACTTCATCTCGGCGGTTATATCATTTGAGTGGTCAACTTGATGCAAGCCAACACTCTTCCTACCTTGAGAATTTCTACCATTCCTAGATGACAATGTTCTATGCAAAGAGTTTTCACTCATGCTCTCATAAAGATGCCACACGTCTTCCTCTTGCCGGTCTATATACGAACCTCCCATTGAAGCATCAACCATGCCTTTATAATTGTCCGATAAGCTTTCAAAGAAGAATTGGACCAATTGCCATTTAGGCATGTCATGGTGAGGACACTTCCTAAGCAATTCATTGAAGCGTTCCCATGCCTCGTGGAAAGTTTCTCCCTCCCCATGTGTGAATTCCCTAATGGCGGTTCTCGTAGCATTGGTCTTCGAAACCGGATAGTACTTTTTCAAAAATTCTTGTTTCATTTCTGCCCAAGAAGTTATAGAAAAAGGCCTAAGGTTGTTAAACCAATACTTCGCCTTATCTTTAAAGGTGAATGGAAAAAGTTTCAGCCTTAAAACTTCTTCCGGTATGTCCGTGTATCGAATGGTAGAACAAACTTCAAGAAACTCATCCAAATGCTTGTAAGGTTCTTCACTAGGAAGTCCATGAAAGTTAGGTAGCATTTGGATAGTTTGTGCTTTAATCTCATAATGGTGTGCTCTAAATGGTGGCAATTGAATGCATGTGGGTGCATTATACTCATTAGGCACATAGTGATCTCTCAATGCGAGTGGTGGATTAGCAACTTGAAGTGCAACATGGACACCTTGGTTATATTGAGCTTGATTAATGATGGGGGGTTGTGGTGCATACATTGGCTTTGGAATTCCCATTAGAATTTGGCCTTGTTGTTGAGGAGGTTGATGAATGTATGGCCTAGGCATGCCTAATGGAACTTGCATATTATCATTTTGCACATTAAGGTGAAGGATGCCTTGTTGGTCTATGTGATCAAGGTCTTCAACATGATCATCATTGAGAGCGTCCATTGGTAGATTGGTTCTATGTGAACTTCCTCTTCCCCTTGGATTCCTAATAGTAGATTCTAAATGCAAATCAAGAGGGACAAGAGTAGGTCTCAATGAACGACGACCATGTATGCACAATGCAACACGAATAAGCAACTTTTTCAACAATGTAATTAAACTTCACAACCACAATTTTCAAATGCAATGTATGTCAAATAAATGCCTCCACGTGGGCCCCCGATTTAACTAAGGAGATTGAGTAAGAAGGTCTCACAATAGTCCTTTAGCACTTCAACTCCAAATTTAAAAGCTTAGCTTAGCAAAAAAAATTTTTTTTTTTTTTTAGCAACTCTTCATTTTTAGCATTTTTTTTTTTCTTTTTGCTTGCTTTGCTCCTCAGATTTGAAGTTCTTTGCAAGCTCCTTGCTTAATGCACCTTGTTAATGAAGAACAAACTTAATAAGTAATCAAAAACAGAAAATAAAAAGAAAGTAAAGACACGATCAAAAGAGTACTAATCCTAATTGAATTTCACAATTCGACGTTGCCAATTTAAAATCCCCGGCAACGGCGCCAAAAACTTGTTGTTGGTTTCCTTGATGGAGTTGCCACAACCAACAAAGCTTGAAAGTTGTGTGTGAATTTAGGAGGTGGCCAAGTTTTACATTTATAGAAAGCCACTACTACCTTTCTCTATATAAAATATAGATAGGGCGAGTAGGGATCGTCCCAAGGGATTTGATGGTGTATCGAATTGTGAAACTATGATAATTAGGGTTAGTAGGTCGAGTGATCACACAATTGGTTGGTTGGTTGATTAAGCTAAATTGAATTCAACTAAATAAAATAATATGAGGTAAACAAGAGAGAGAGAGGTCTTGGGGTGTAGAGATCACCACCAAGCAATACTTTTCTATACTACTAACAAATGATCAATTGAGGGTAATGGATGTGTTGCAATATGATAAGGGTGTGTGTGCATTAGGTTGATTCAATTGGCAAGGATGACAAATCAAGCAAGTATTGTCTAAACATCATGTGAAGAGCACAATATATCTAAACAATAGAGCATATATTGTCTAGACAACATGGGGATATCACAATAGATCAAAACAAGTCATTAATCCTTTATTAAGCTCACAATCCACATGCAACACAATGTTAGAGGAATATGCCATTTGGACTCACAAGCATGGAACATCAAACATCAAGAGTAGATTGTCCTCCCATCTAACATTACACTACCACTACACTAAATCTACACCACTAGCATGAAAATAAAGCTATCTAGACTAGGGGAGAGGCACAAACCATCAAGAATAGGCATAAACCATCAAATGGACCAAAATAACATTCATTAAGCATATCATCTTGGTAATCTCTAGATCTATAGCATCAATACACATAGACATGCATCAAAAACACTAAATCTAGAGATAAGCACATGAATATCCTACTCTAACATACATAGACATATGGATAGAATAGAATAGTCAATTGGAAGCATTAAACCATACAAACCATGAAATAATCAAAATTTATATATACATGAATATCAAGATGTATCATACAACACTAATCCCTCAATAATACACAAGATTAGAGTATAGAAAGCATGCTTGGGGCTAACTCTAGCCCCAAAAAGATGTCTAGCCACTCATGGTAGTGATGATCCAACCCTCAAGGGCTAACTCCATGGCTGCTCCTTGTTGGTGAAGATCTCCTCCAATGGTTGCTCTAGCTTCCTCCCTTCTTCCTCTCCAAGAATAGCCTCCAAGATGATTTTCAATGTGTGACAAGAGACTCTAGAGCCTTTTTCAAAAAAGTGTATCATATTCCTTATATAGGTAGGTCAAATACACCATATGACGAGCTGTGGTCGTGCAAGGCATATTCTCCAATGATTGGGTGAAGGACGGAATAAATGAGCTGGACTTTAACTTTTTCTCGCTGGAGGAAGTTCGATCGATCGAACCTTAACTTGGATCGATCGAAGATGGGTTCGATCGATCGAACTGCATCTTGGATCGATCGAAGTGGTCTGACTCCTCCGGATAAGGACAAGGCTGAGATATTTCGAAGATATTTATGGGGAAAAGGACAAAAGTGGTTGGTAGGCGTATAGCTGTGGATAAGATCAATCATTTGAATAGGACAAAATAGGGTTTGATCGATCGAAGGTGATGTTCGATCGATCGAACTTGGAATTTCAGCAAAGGCCAAGGTTGGATCTATCGAGAAGTACTGTGATCGATCATAGATGTTCGATCGATTGGATCGATCGAACTTTTCAGCTGCACAACTTAATTCATTTTTGCTCCTTTCTTTCTCCACTTTGCTCCCTTTTTTGGTTTATCTCAGGATTGCTTCAATTAAGCTCTTATTTGGCTGAGTTAGCTCAATTTTGGGATTAGTGCCTGAAAAAATAAATAACACGTAATAAGTCTAAAACGGCAAAGTAAGATAGATAAAGGTACTAGAATGCTTAAGCTTAATGGGTTTAAATGCGTACTTTTCGGTGCTCATCAGTTAACACACACACATATAGAGTAATGCAGCTCCATGTTAAGTCTAGTTAGAGTATATGATAGCTCATAAAAAGTTAACACACACACATACACGGTACCTGAACTTTTTGTATTTTAAATCTTCTATAAGTGGTTGTAAGTACACATTAATTTTAGGTCTGCTGATATAGCTCAGGTTAATATATTTTTAATGCTTTTAGTTTTAGTAAGTTTCAATATGGGACTAGTATATGTTGTTTGATTGCTTTAAGATCACTTTTTTTGTTTTTTCGTAATTATTCGAAAAAAAAAAAATGCCGTGTTGTTTCTGCTTCTTTTTCACCCCCTGTCCAAGCAAAAACTTTTTTTTTCTTAATTATGAAGTTATGTATGTTTTAGTTTTTGTGTTTCACAATTGGTTTATCAACATAGCAAATTACTGTATTATGTTAAACTTCGGACCCAAAGCTATTTCATTATAGGAAATTAAATGTAGCTTTAATACATAGAACCCTAGAGATATTATTAGTTTCAGTTTGTAAACAATTAAATTCATTTAGGTTCAATTCTTCTGAACTCTGATTTTGTATTCTATATGTGTATATTAGACCTGAAAATTTCTATTGACTCTGCTAGATCCATACTTGACCCACCAATACCTTAGCAAGCCATACAATAGGAAAGTATTGTTTATATTACTATTTTGATTTTTGCATTATTGCAAATTTGTATTTACATGTGTATATATATATATACAAAATCATATGTGTATGTATACAAATTTATATTTAAATGCTCAGAATTTTCTCTACTATTCTGTTATTAGAAAATTATTATATATAACAACATGATTTCTATGTTCCGTTCTCTTTGCATTGTTTGTTGCATAAAATTGAATTTGAGGTTCTTCTCTGTCATAGAGGTTATTTCAATTAGCACATGCATAATGTATATAAATATGAACTTTTTGAATTTTTATTTTACTTGTTTTAATAAAATGAAATTATGAGTTTGTATTTGTAGAGCTTCGATAGAATGTAGAAATTGAGCTAGAAGGTTTGTTGATATGGCTCAAGCTAATGCTGGAAACCAGATAAGATTGTGTGCCGCATTGTTTAAATGCATGTTATCAGCACTTTGATATCGTATTTGCACATGTGGTGATGTTTGGAACGGAACCAACATACAAAACTTGGGTTTTTCATGGAAAAAGTCCTATATCTCAACAAGATGAAGGAGATAGAGATGATGTGGAAATAACAGAGGCATATAGGATGTATAGAGATGTTTATTTTAGTAGTGATGATGATAATGACGATGACGATGGTAATGATATTATAGAGCCTACAAATGAAGGAAGAGAAACGGAATTAAAAAAAAAAAACAAAAAAAATTGGAAGATGCCGAAAGACCTCTATATCCTAGTTGCACAAAGAAAACTAGGATTTCTGCCATTATTGCTTTATACAAGCACAAAGCTGCATATAGTCTATCTGATACGAGATTTAGTGCACTCATTAAGATAGTAGGTGAAATGCTCCCAAATGACAACACATTTCCCCTTAGTTGTTATGAAACAAAAAAGTTAGTCAAGATATTTGATTTGGGGTATGAAAAGATACATGCCTGTATTAATGATTGTTGTTTGTTTCGAAAAGAGAATAAAAATCTGGATAAATGTCCAAAATGCGATACTTCACGATGAAAAGTCAACACACATACTAAAAAGATTAAAAATAGTGTTCCAGTAAAGGTGTTGCGGTACTTTCCAATAATACTAAGACTAAGGAGAATGTTTAAGTCAACTAATAAGGTGGAAGGATTATTGTGGCATTCTACTCACAGAAGTTCAAATAGGAAGATGCGACTCCCAGTTAATTCCCTTGCATGGGACACAATTGATCAAAAGTGGCCCGATTTTGCATTAGATCCCAGAAATTTGAGGTTTGGCCTATCTTTTGATAGGTTCAATCCATTTGGTGATCTTAGCTCTAGATATAGTTGTTGACCAATGATGTTAGTTATACATAATCTTCCTAGATTGTCATGCATGTCTAAAGAAAATATGATTCTCACATTATTAATCCCAGGGCCAAAGCAACCAGGGAATGACATTGATGTGTACTTACAACCAGTTATAGAAGATTTAAAAGAGTTATGGAATAAAGGTGTGGATGTTTATGATGCACATAGTAAAATGAGGTTTAATTTGAAGGCGGTTTTGATATGGACAATAAATGATCTTCCAGCTTTTGCTAATCTCTCTAGTTATGGAACAAAAGGTAAAACAGTTTGTCCAACATGCGATGCTGACACATGCCCCCAATGGCTGACTTATTGTAGGAAACATGTTTTCTTGGGCCACCAACGATTTCTTTCTTAGAATCACCCATTTCGAAGGAAAAAATGTTTGTTCAATGAAAATGATGAAAGGAAGGGGAAGCCTAAAATTTTGTCCAGAACAAACATTCTTCATGTAGTTACGAATATTAAAAAGGAATGGGAAAAATATAAAAAACGAGATAAAAAACAAAAGAAGTGCGAGAAAACTTCATATTGTCCTTAGAAGAAGAAATCTAATTTTTTTTAGTTACCATATTGGGAGGTAAATAATTTGTATTAAAATAAATATAATTTTTTAAATATTTTTCTGTTACATATGATGTGCATAACGTTACAATTTTTTTTTTTTTTTTTTTCACTTGGCATGCTAAGTATTACTTTTGCAACATAATTTAGGTGTAATGCACATTGAAAAAAATGTGTGCGAGAGTATTATCGGAACGTTATTAGATGTGAAAGGAAAATCAAAGGATGGTCTCAATTCATGTTTGAATTTGCAAGAGATGTGCATGATGGATGAATTGCATCCAATAAAGAGAGACAATAAATTTTACTTGCCAGCAAGACCTCACACCTTATCAAAGATAGAGAAGCGGCGTTTCTGTGAAATGTTATAACAGTTAAAAGTTAAAATTGCTTGATGGTTATAGTTCTAATATTGGGAAATGTGTCTTGATAGATAAATTCAAGATACTTAGGTTAAAGTCACGTGATTATCATGTCTTAATGCAACAATTGTTACCAGTTGCATTACGGGGTAGTCTACAGAAGGGTCCTAGGAATGCAATATTTTGACTGTGTGCATATTTTAATGAAGTATGTCAATGGGTGATCGATAAAAACTCCATAGAAAAATGTGAGAATGATATTGCAGAGACTTTGTGCACGCTTGAAATATTTTTTCCTCCATCTTTCTTTAACATGATGGTTCATTTAACAATTCACATTGCAAGAGAAGCTCGCATTTGTGGACCGGTAGAATATCATTTGATGTATCCATTTGAGAGGTATTTAACTATAAACTTCTTAAGTTATGCATTTGTTAATTTTTTTCAATTCTTATTTCATATAACATTTTATTTTAGGAATATAAAGGTTTTTAAGGGATATGTTAAGAATCAAACAAGACCGGAAGGATGCAAAGCAGAATGCTATTTGTTTCAAGAATGTGTTCAATTTTTTAGTGAGCACATGAAGCAAACAGCTAAAATAGGAGTTCGAAGAAATCATAATGAAGATATTGAATTTGAAACACAATTAGAAGGTCATCCAATTTCCAAGGGGAATTCAAAAGTCATGCCTTCTGACATGTTGGAGATAACGCATCGTTATGTCATTAATTAAATATTGACGTGTTTTTTTCCACTGGCATTTCTAGTTTAGGGGATATGGTTGCAAGCCGTTAGTGTGATTCACTATGATACCTTCGTTTATATATCCTTTGGGCTATTTGAACATTAATGCATTAGTCCCACATGTCTCTGCAGATACAAAATTTAGTTAGAATTTCAAGAAATATTAACATCGAAAAACAACTATAAGACTTTCTTGTCACTAAAAAGGTTACATGATAATTCTACTCAATTGAACCTCTATCCAACTAAAGAATGACTGTTTGAAGTCACAATAACAAGTTTTAGAACTAGAGATGTGTTACAGTAAACAAGGGACTAGAGCTGAGCAATAGACCACACACATACACACACAGAGTAATGTAGCTCCATATTAAGTCTAGTTAGGGTATATGGTAGTTCATAAGAAGTTAACACACACACATATAGAGTAATGCAGCTCCATGTTAAGTCTAGTTAGAGTATATGATAGCTCATAAGAAGTTAACACACACACACACACGGTACCTGAACTTTTTGTATTTTAAATCTTCTATAAGTGGTTGTAAGTACACATTAATTTTAGGTCTGCTGATATAGCTCAGGTTAATATATTTTTAATGCTTTTAGTTTTAGTAAGTTTCAAGCTAGGACTAGTATATGTTGTTTGATTGCTTTAAGATCACTTTTTTTATTTTTTTCGTAATTATTCGAAAAAAAAAATGCCGTGTTGTTTCTGCTTCTTTTTCACTCCCTGTCCAAGCAAAAACTTTTTTTTCTTAATTATGAAGTTATATAGGTTTTAGTTTTTGTGTTTCACAATTGGTTCATCAACATAGCAAATTACTGTATTATGTTAAACTTCGGACCTCAAAGCTATTTCATTATAGGAAATTAAATGTAGCTTTAATACGTAGAACCCTAGAGATATTATTAGTTTCAGTTTGTAAACAATTAAATTCATTTAGGTTCAATTCTTCTGAACTCTGATTTTGTATTCTATATGTGTATATTAGACGTGAAAATTTCTATTGACTCTGCTAGATCCATACTTGACCCACATATACCTTAGCAAGCCATACAATAGGAAAGTATTGTTTATATTACTATTTTGATTTTTGCATTATTGCAAATGTGTATTTACATGTGTATATATATATACACAAAATCATATGTGTATGTATACAAATTTATATTTAAATGCTCTGAATTTTCTCTACTATTCTGTTATTAGAAAATTATTATATATAACAACATGATTTCTATGTTCCGTTCTCTTTGCATTGTTTGTTGCATGAAATTGAATTTGAGGTTCTTCTCTGTCATAGAGGTTATTTCAATTAGCACATGCATAATGTATATAAATATGAACTTTTTGTATTTTTATTTTACTTGTTTTAATAAAATGAAATTATGAGTTTGTATTTGTAGAGCTTCGATAGAATGTAGAAATTGAGCTAGAAGGTTTGTTGATATGGCTCAAGCTAATGCTGGAAACCAGATATGATTGTGTGCCCTTGCAGGTGCTGTTTAAATGCATGTTATCAGCACTTTGATATCGTGTTTGCACATGTGGTGATGTTTGGAATGAAACCAACATACAAAACTTAGGTTTTTTATGGAAAAAGTCCTATATCTCAACAAGATGAAGGAGATGGAGATGATGTGGAAATAACAAAGGCGTATAGGATGTATAGAGATGTTTATTTTAGTAGTGATGATGATGATAACGATGACGGTGGTAATGATATTATAAAGCCTACAAATGAAGGAAGAGAAACGGAATTCAAAAAAAATTTGGAAGATGCCGAAAGACCTCTATATCCTAGTTGCACAAAGTACACTAGGATTTATTGCTTTATACGATCACAAAGCCGCATATAATCTATCTGATACGGGATTTACTGCACTCTTAAGATAGTAGGTGAAATGTTCCCAAATGACAACACAATTCCCCTTAGTTGTTATGAAACAAAAAGTTATTCAAGGTATTTGATTTGGGGTACGAAAAGATACATGTCTGTATTAATGATTGTTGTTTGTTTCGAAAAGAGAATAAAAATCTGGATAAATGTCCAAAATGCGATACTTCATGATGAAAAGTCAACACACATGCTAAAAAGATTAAAAATAGTGTTCCAACAAAGGTGTTGCAGTACTTTCCAATAATACCAAGACTAAGGAGAATGTTTAAGTCAACTAATGTGATACCCCTCGATTCTAAAGCCACGGGTGATCAAGTCGGAGTACAGATCCGAGGGATACCAACCAATTAATATGTAAATAAGCACGGAATACAAAAATGAAATAAGAATAAAATAATAGGCTGAAAGATTCTAAATTAAAAATCCTCAAAATACTATTATTAAAATCCATTAATCCAAAACCTCCATTAATTTAACAACTCGGGAATCCATCTAGTGGACCCCTAATAAAAACCCAAATTGAAAAGGAAACAACTGAAACAAAATATAAAGCTAAACATGGAAAACAGTCCTACGTAGTCAGAGGAGTGAGTGACTGTATCTACTCTGCACGATCAAGTGCTAACCTTGGAACTGACGAGCACCTGAAAAATAAGAGTGGGTCAAGCCCACATGCAAGTTCTATCCTATTACAATACATACAGAAACTTGATACGCAGATACATCTTAGATAGCTTAACAATAATTAAAATAATCCATATATGTATAAATACACACTATAGGATGCTCACTTGCCCAATAGGTCTGTCTCAGCCTTAGTAAAGATACCATGCAAATCGTACATAACGTGGTCATGAGTACTTAGACCTACCAAGGAACAGCAACTATGTCCGGTTATCCATCTTTGGTGATATACGCACCCTAACCATGATCCTGAGACTTAAGCTCATATCATGGCACCATAATCATAAATATATAAAGTCCATATAAGCCTAATACAAAAAATCATCCATCTGGTATAGTGGCCTAACATATGTATAACAATCCATCCAGAAACCAAAATATGTCATTCAATTGTTTATTGACATGACACAAATATGAGTAGGACTTAACCTTTATGGTTAATCCATACCTCAATCTAGAATAATTAGGACTTAATGTTTGAACTAATCCATCCCTAGTATGCCACCGTCCTATACCGGTGCATACAATCCTCCAAATAACATAACTGATAAAACAGTAACAGGTATTCACCAACCATTCTCCAAGATATACATAAATAAAGTTTAACACATATTTGAAAATATTAGGCATTCATTATAAGACTTAAAAATCATGTTCCAATCCTTTAAATTGCTAAAATAAATCTAAGCATTTAAATTCTCCAAACCATCCATAAACTAACACAGTTTATGGTAAATTAAATATCAATTAAATCCAAACCAAGCATAGTTAATTTCAAATAATCCACTATACTCATAACTCTATTGAAATATGATTAAATAGTAACAAATCATATACAAAAGAATCTCTACGTTTCAGTAAATAAATTAACTAACAAAATAGTGTACAACATGTAGGTTTTTTCTTAAATTCATATTGCTCCATTCTTTAACCTATTTATGAATTAATGTTTCCCTATATTATTTACAGGTCCATAGCAATTACTTACATCATTTAATGCAATTTAAACGGATTAAAAATACCATGTACAGCCAAAACAAAACTTTAAAACCGTTAATACACGTTTCTGGGTGAGAGCAAGCTCTCAAAAGTTGAGAGCCTGCTCCAAACACTTGGGAGCCTGCTCTAAGGAGTTAGGAGCTGGCTCCACACTCCTGGGAGCCGGCTCCGTCATTGAGGGACTGGCTCCCTCATTCAGGGAGTCGTCTCTCTCTCCCTATGAGTCGTTATACCTGTTCCGATCGTCTTCTATGCCTTCGGCACTATCTAAACCCTCTGTACTGCTTAAATATATGTTATTAGGAGTCCCATATTAATCATAAAACATTGTTATACAACCACGACATGAATTGATCACAAGCTTTTAAAACAATGCCAGTAGGATTCAGTTAGAAACTTTAAGAAAACTCAAACCAGTTTAATTCAATGAGATTTAATACAGTTTAATCATGCCTAAAAGATATGTTTTAGCATTAATTTAATCCCTGGAGTCTACCTAGGCATACACAAAACACAGGTTTAAGGGAAGGAGTTAGAATAGGAACTTGCCTTTAGGTTTCCGTTCAAAACCTTAAACCACCGTCTCTGAGTTTTCCAACCACTTCCTAGACTACCGTATTACACCTCCGTTGCTCTTGGTTCAACCCAGAAGTAATCTGTTCCGTCCTCCTTGAACCCCTCTGTTAATCTCTCAAGTTTCACCCTCTGTTTCTCTCTGCATCTCAATATGTGAACAGGGTTTGTTTGTAACCCTATACAAACTTATCACCGTATTTTTATAGGCTAATATAAACCCTAGTCCACTTATAATTAGAGACGGAAAACCCAAATTAATCCCAGTCGGCCATAACGTGAATCATAAAAGAAAAACAAAACCTAAATTAAACATTAATAAAACTCTAATGTAATCCCATTAACGCATTTAAATAATTAAAACAATTACTTCAATGAAAGAAAAATAATAATGCAATTAAAGAAAAATAAAAATACAATTAAATAAAACAATTCATCAATTAATTCAAATAAACAGGCAAACAAATAATTAAACGAATAAAAATGCAATTAAATAATTAAATAATTAAGCAAATAACAAATAATCAAATAAAACTGCAAGAAAACCATTAATTAAATACCGAGACTATCCTTTTAAAATTAAGGGTATTACAACTAATAAGGTGGAAGGATTATTGTGGCATTCTACTTACAGAAGTTCAGATAAGAAGATGCCACACCCAATTGATTCCCTTGCATGGGATACAATTGATCAAAAGTGGCCCGATTTTGCATTAGATCCCAGAAATTTGAGGTTTGGCCTATCTTTTGATGGGTTCAATCCATTTGGTGATCTTAGCTCTAGATATAATTGTTGACCAATGATGTTAGTTATACATAATCTTCCTAGATTGTCATGCATGTCTAAAGAAAATATGATTCTCACATTATTAATCCAAGGGCCAAAGCAACCAGGGAATGACATTGATATGTACTTACAACCAGTTATAGAAGATTTAAAAGAGTTATGGGATAAAGGTGTGGATGTTTATGATGCACATAGTAAGATGAGGTTTAATTTGAAGGCGGTTTTGATATGGACAATAAATGATCTTCCAGCTTTTGTTAATATCTCTAGTTATTGAACAAAAGGTAAAACAGTTTGTCCAACATGCGATGCTGACACATGCCCCCAATGGCTGACTCATTGTAGGAAATATGTTTTCTTGGGCCACCAACGATTTCTTTCTTAGAATCACCCATTTCGAAGGAAAAAATGTTTGTTCAATGAAAATGATGAAAGGAAGAGGAAGCTTAAAAATTTTGTCCAGAACAAACATTCTTCTTGTAGTTAAGAATATTAAAAAGGAATGGGGAAAATATAAAAAACGAGATAAAAAGCGAAAGAAGTGCGAGAAAACTTCAGATTGTCCTTAGAAAAAGAAATCTAATTTTTTTTAGTTACCATATTGGGAGGTAAATAATTTGTGTTAAAATATATATAATTTTTTAAACATTTTTCTGTTGCATATGATGTGCATAATGTTACTATATTTTTTTTTTTCACATGGCATGCTAGGTATTACTTTTGTGTCATAATTTAGATGTGATACACATTGAAAAAAATATGTGCGAGAGTATTATCAAAACTTTATTGGATGTGAAAGGAAAATCAAAGAATGGTCTCAATTCACGTTTGGATTTGCAAGAGATGTGCATTAGGGATGAATTGCATCCAATAAAGAGAGACAATAAATTTTACTTGCCAGTAGGACCTCACACCTTATCAACGATGGAGAAGCGGCTTTTCTGTGAAAGGTTACAACAGTTAAAAGTTAAAATTGCCTGATGGTTATAGTTCTAATATTGGGAAATGTTTCTTGATAGATAAATTCAAGATACTTAGCTTAAATTCACATGATTATCATGTCTTAATGCAACAATTGTTACCAATTGCATTACAGGATAGTCTACAGAAAGGTCCTAAGAATGCAATATTTCGACTGTGTGTATATTTTAATGAAGTATGTTAATGGGTGATCGATAAAAACTCCATAGAAAAATGTGAGAATGATATTGCAGAGACTTTGTGCACGCTTGAAATATTTTTTCCTCCATCTTTCTTTGACGTGATGGTTCATTTAATAATTCACATTACAAGAGAAGCTCGCATTTGTGGACCGGTACAATATCTTTAGATGTATCCATTTGAGAGGTACTTAACTATAAACTTCTTAAGTTATGCATTTGTTAATTTTTTTCAATTCTTATTTCATGTAACGTTTTATTTTAGGAATATAAAGGTTTTTAAGGGATATGTTAAGAATCGAACTAAACCGGAAGGATGCATAACAGAATGTTATTTGTCTCAAGAATGTGTTCAATTTTTAGTAAGCACATGAAGCAAACAGCTAAAATAGGAGGTCGAGGAAATCATAATGAATATATTGAATTTGAAACACAATTAGAAGGTCATCCAATTTCCAAGGGGAAGTCAAAAGTCATGCCTTCTGACATGTTGGAGATAACGCATCATTATGTGTTATTCAATTATCCAAAAGTGGTACCATATATTGAGTAAGTGTAAAGGCACCGAAAATTGTTAATATATAATTTAATTTCATAAACTAGCTTAATATTTTGCTTTTCGTATTTGTTTTTCATATAGAATTCATTTGAAAGAGCTTGAGTGTTTGGACAAGCGTCTCTTAAGGAATAAAAATGAACTATTAAGGAAACATATAGAGACTTTTTCTGCATGGCTCACTAATAAAGTACAATTTTTGGTGTACAGTGATCACTACCTCTATCACCACCACATACACCACATCACCGCCACTACCACCGCGGTGGTGGAGAAGGTGGCAGTGGTGGTGTAGGTGGTGGTTGGCGGCGGTACGTGGCGGTGTAGGTGGTGGTTAGTTGCGGTACGTGGAGGTGGTAGTGTTGTTGTGGTGCAGTGGTGGCAATGATAGTGTAGGTGGCGATGATGTGGTGTATGTGGCGGCGATAGAGGTAGTGATCACTGTACACAAAAATTTTTGCATCCAGAAATTCACAAACGAAAATAAATACAATAAACAATAATTTTATTAAATATCAAAGAAAATGAGTACAGTTCTCTGTTGGCGATTCTATTATAATCTAGAATCTCCCTCTGATTTAATCTCCTAAGAACGTCGGCGCAAGGTCTTTGAAAGCTTGATCTTAGGCAGGGATTGAACTGTATTTGAGTTCTTCAAAATTGAAGAAAACTCAAATAGGTTTTTGAACGAGGGTCGGTGAGGCTTAATCTTGAACGGTGAGTTGAAGGCCTTGGATGAAGAACGGTGTGGCATAGGTGTGGCACACTTATTGTTCTTCATCTTCAGAAACCTTCAGAATTTTTGGCAATGTTGACCTCCTCCCTGGGCCCTGTCTGAAAGGCTCGGGAAACCAAAATTCGCTCCCCTATTAGGTCCAGAACTCTGAATTAAGGGTGTAGGTGGTGGTGCCCTAAAACCTGGTTAAACTGGAGTGAACTGATTAGGATGTGGCTGCGGTCATGTCACACCACGAGTATTCTATCTTTAAGGGCAATCCCTCACCACATGACCTAGTTGGCCACACCGATGGCAAGTCCTGTGATCTCTGTCTTGTGTCGATGTAACTATGGGCACTCTGACCGATAATAACCTGTGACGGCCCAAGTTTTTCAACCCGATGCATCAGTGATGAACCGAAAGTTGACCCGATAACGGATTTAAAATATGGAAGCGAAAGATAAAACCAAAGTCTATAGAGATATAAACCATCCCCAAGACACCAATGTAACTTTCCATGAAGTCACAGAGCTCAAAGAAATAACCGGAAGTGAAAACTAACATGAAAAGGGTCAAATGGTACCCTATGGCACCAATGACAACCAAAGGGGCAAAGTCTAGTTCAAACTAGACCACGTACACCAAAACTGAAAAAGAGACTTTAAGCCTCACTTGAATCCCCCATTGCATGATCAAACTTAATTATATGCAAGTGTGTGATGATGTGAACATACACGCAAGTGTAAAACAACATTTTTAAACATGCTGAAATGGCCTATGGCCTTATTACAATTCATTTACAACATTTAACATGTCAAACCTCTAAGTTGGAAAAATTACATTTCATAGGCAAAACTTAAACATGCTAACACTTGTATGTGAACAAGAATGTTTCTAAAGAAACTTCAATTCTGCAAATCACCAAAGTAAGTGCAAATCTCCAATCTTGTATCCTGTACCTGAAATATGCCCCAGTAACTTTGGGGTGAGCAATATAAAGCTACTCGTAGGAAATGAGCATGCATCGACCTAACATTTTACATGTTTGCATGATTTAAATATCGTGGTTCATTCCACCTAGCGTCTATGTCAAAGGTGAGACTCAGGGAGTATCATAAGCTGCCTAAGATCATTTCTAGCATAAAACACATTATTCATGCAATTCAAACAACATAGGAGCATGTTATACAAACGACAAAATATAGATTCTCAAAGTCATCAACTTGAAATCTAAAATGTGTAAATAACTAAATATAACCATTTAGCATAAATTGGAGTTTCTAGTACCACACGTCAAGACATAGATCCTCAAAGTAATCAACTTAAAATCTAAAAGTGTGTAAATGACTAAAGTGGGTCATGCCATCTAACGTCTATGTTCTAAATGAATCTATAGGATCATTCCTAAATCACAATTGAACAATAAGACACAAATCACAATATCTATGCAATTTAACCAACATAGATGCATGTTATACAAAGTAACTAGATATAGATTCTCAAAGTTATCAACTTGAAATCTAAAATACGGAATCAACTAAATATAGCAATTTAGTATAATTAGAATTTCTAATACCATACATCAAGATATAGATTCTCTAGGTTAACAACTAGAAATCAAATAGTGGAATACTTGGACATCTAAGCTCGAAATTCTGCCGAGACCTCAACGGCTATTACAGGGACTAACTCGCTGGTAATACCACCCCTAGTGTGCACTATCCCGACAGGGAGAACTCATACCTTCCGCACTAGAGCCAAACTCTAGCCATGTTATAGTAACCATGTCCCAAGTGATTCCAAAATAAATAAGTTAACAACTTATATACGAAAAATATATATATAGCACGAAACTACATTCCATGCATAAGTAGGTCGAAACCACACAATACATGCTTTAAATCCACAACTACTATAGGATGACAATGTCGAATCTTCAGAGCGCGATTCGTTACGCGTTATAATACCATCACATGTCGAATCTTTAGTGTACGATTCGTTACACGCTATAACAATATAATTCAATATTGAAACATAATCGCATAAATCCATTACAAGTCTAAAAGCATGCTTCAAACATAATATCAACGTTAAACGCATGATTTAATCAATAATGCAATAGAAACATAAATTAATTATATAACCTAATTAATTTCTCTAAGTTTCATATCTCAATCAAATGAACCCTAATTAACATATGTTAAACAATATAACTTATTCATTACATGAATCAAATCAAAATCTTACTTAGGTCATTGGATCAATAGGACTGAATTTAATTAAAACATGATAATTAAATCCCTAAATTCTAAAACAACATCAAATGGTCCCAAATTAATATATGCTAGTATACAAGCACTAGTCATCACTAATATCAAATTAAAAACTTAATTAGGACAATGGAACCATTAAATGGATTTTAATTAATTAAAATTTCTAGATTTTTATACTTATCCAAATACTCTCAAATTAGAGTATGTTAAGGAACTTGCCAAGACTTAATTTAAAAGCATGTTACAACTAAATTTCATGCAAGGTACGGCCATAGGAATTAATCTTTCACAAAAGAAAAATATTAAATAAAAAAACGCAATTCTTATTTAAATAATCCCAATTTAATATATGTTAACAAGCATATTAAAACTAAACTTTCTAGCATGCCACAATTTAAATCTAAGTTATACATCATCATGTGAATTAAATCCTAACCATAGAAATTAATTAAATTAAATTCTAGGACTTGAATAAAAGCATGCATACAAGTTATATAATCATGGAAAACACTCCATACAACACATATAAAATTCTAAAACATCCCCTACCTCAATTTGAGATGAAATTCTCAAAAGCCCACCGAAATAAAAGTGTTCTGAATCCGACGATACCGAAGAGTTTTGTCAGGGACAACACAATGAACAAGAATCCGAAGGAAGCCTCATGAAAATCACAACTTGATTTCAAATCCAAACTCGAAAAATGGTCAAAAATGAGTTCTAATAAGGGTGAAAGGTAGAGCACGACGAGGGGAACAACAAACGTTAAGGCCAAAAACTTTTCACTTAGGAAATCAAGTGGAGGAGAAGAAGAAAAGGTGGAAGCCCAAGGAGCTCCCATGGCTGCCGGCCAAGATGGGGAGGAAGATGATCAAAATCTGACTTTTCTTCTTTAAGTCCCCTATTTATAGAAAATCTCAAAAAGTGCCCCGAAAGGGCCCCGCCGGGTCCAAAAAAGTGGATTTTGAGCATACGCGCTCAAACGGTGAAACTCCGTGAACAAAAAAGATTCAAAATGAGAAAACATGAATAACGGAAAAAACGGCGTCGAAAACCAAGTCCCGAGCAGAGAGATATGCCCCGAATAAGTTCAGCGGCAACCAGGGTCAGAAACTCTGAAACTGGAGAAAAACAACCAGAATGGAATTCTAAGAGTACACGATTTGATAAAATGTGAAAATAAATCCCGTACGAGGATCCAGGCTCCAGATGAGGTATTTTTGCAATAACTTTAGTTAATTGCACAATGGCCCCTCCAAAAAGTGAAAACTGCATTAATGCCCCAGAATGAAAATATCTTCCAAAAATATTTTCTTAAAAACCCCTAAAATAAAATATCTTCAAAAGATATTTACTAAAAACACCCCAAGAAAAGAAAAAGATTCTGAAAAACTATGCATCCATGCCCCTATGGACACCGGGAGCAACCAGAGTACTTTCTTACAAAAGTAAAGATACGTATTTCGTGGAAACCACTTAGAATGAAGATATGTGAAGTCAAAAACCAACTCCGAACATAAGAAGTGAGGTTATGCCAACAAAGTAACAAACGGAGAAAGGACAAAATAGGGAAAAGGACGAAAAGTGAATAGTGTCAAAAACCGAAAAATGTGGAAATGACTCGGTCCTCAAAGGAAGTTGTCAATCTAAAGAAAAAAGTCTCGGAAATCATTCCAGAGCGCTCGAGACGACACTAAGCGACGAGAAACTGAACTCAGAAAGAAAAAGACCAACGAAAAAAAAAAAATGTCCGTAAAAATCTAAGAAAATGAAAGGAAGGAAAAAGACTGGGTCATTACATGACCAGACTGATGGCACTGATAGCACACTACCTATCCTAGAGAAGGCCTCCCTACCATAAAAGTTAATGGTGCTGACTATATATGTTGCTGCCCTTGGGAATATGAAGTATCCTTCTTCTGCCTCTTCATAGAGCAACTTCCCAACTGTGAGCTAGAAGCCATAGACTGATACCTGGACTCCAGAATTCTATTGGTGTCTCGCAAGCTTTCCTTAACTAGCATAACCCTCTGAACTAATGTCGAATAATTACGCAGCTCCTGTAGTATAATCATATCCCTGATACCAAGCCTGAGTCCCTTTTTAAATCGCTTGCACTTATACTCTTCTGTAGCAATCACTTCTGGTGCAAATCGTGATAGTCTCGTGAAACTCGCCTCATACTGGTTCACTGTCATATTACTCTGTATCAGAAACATAAACTCATCCCTTTTTGCGTCCCTTGCAACTTCTGGAAAATATTTGTCAAGGAAAAACTTAGTGAAGGTACCCCACTCCATAACCTCAACATTGTGCATGTTCTTAATTGTCTTCCACCACTGAGCAGCATCACCAGTGAATTGGAAAGAAGCAAAAGAGACCCTCAACTCATTCTTATGCACCCTGATAATATCTAAGATCTTTATGACTTGCTTCATCCAATCCTCTACCACCATTGGATCGGGCTCACCACGAAATTCAGGCGGATCCATTCGTTAAAACTCCCTTATAGCAGTGATGGCTCTAGACCCAGATCCACTAGTTTGGGGTTGAGTCCCACCATATGAGGTCATCATCAACTGTTGCATGGCCTCAGCTATTTGCTTGGCAAACTGAGCCCCATCCATGGGTATCTGTTGTGCCTGAACTTGCTGCACTTGAACCTGTGGTGTCGAAGTTGTGGGTACAGATGGTGTCAGAGTTGGAGGTACCAATGGGGTTGAAGTTTTAGGCACCGATGTTGTCCGTTCTGTGGCCACTTGCTTTCCTTTCCCCCTTTCTCTGTGTACTTGTCTTTTTACGTGGTGCCATTGTTCTATAAGGTTACAAGGAAGGATTTAATCATAGTAGAATAATATCAAGTTTAACACTTAGCACATAGTACATTGCTCATATTTCACATAACAAGTACTACAGTTCACAAAACAAAACAAAATAAAACAAATAAATAAACAAAAATAAAATAACAAGTTAAACGCATAATTTCAAGTCATCATGTAGATTGAACATTCACCAATTGTCCTAAGGTTTTCGTACCTAAAGCTCTGATACCACGTTGTCATGCCCCGGATTCCAAAATCCGAATTTTGATTAAAGGAAAAGAAATTAAAATATATAATTAACAAAAAAAAAATGACTTATTATTTAATTGTCATTATTATTATTATTATTTTACGAGGAATGTTCTAAATTTCGAGGACGAAATTTCATTTTTAGGTGGGGAGGATGTAGAGATCCAGGAAAAAAAATGTTATTATTATTTAATTGTCATTATTATTATTATTATTATTATTATTTTATGTTTAAGGGTATTTATATGATGATGCTTGGTATTGGGTGGAACTAAAATAATAATAATATTATTATTATTATTAGTTGGGTGTACGTGGCTTGGGACCAAGGCTATTAGTTATGTATTTGAGATGTTCAGTTTTAGCCAGAGTAATATGATTACTCTTTGGAACATGAATAATAATATTTTATTATATGAGTGATATAAGGACATGGATACTAGTGTTTAGGTTTAGTATTGACCTTTAATATATATCAGTATATAGGTCATTCATTCTTTTAATTGGTTGGGCTTACTTACGTGAGTACACAAAGTACCTCCTTCAAAGAGAGAGCAAGATATATATATATATATACTAAATAACTAATAATAATAATAATAATATAAATATAAATAAAAAAAGAAAAGAAAAGAGAAGGCCTGAGGTTGAAGCCGTGAGAACCGACCACAACAGAAGGTGAGAAACAAAAAGAACCCTAGCCGCTTTCTTCAATTTTTCTTTCTTTAAAGGACAAATTGGTGGAATTTTCTTAGTAGGTCAAGAACGAACAGTGTTCCTGTCAACCTTCTCTACGCATCTACATAATTAATCTTGATAATTTCGAATTTAGCGTTAAGGTAGGGGTTCTCTAAACTTTTTCATTATTGATGAAATCTTTTGATAATTAGGTATACACTATTATTATTAATATATATATATATATATATATATATATATATATAAAATACTATGCTCTATTTGTTTTTTTTTTTTTTTTTTATATTTGCATTGGTTTGTGTTGGATGTTTAAACGAAATTGTTGAAGTTGTGAAGACAGGGTGTTTGGTAAATTGTCACAAATATGAGAAAATTATTGCTTTGGTTAAATTTGTTTAAACATGATTTTATTTTGGAGGAATTGATTAAAGGATGAAAATTTGGAAGATTTTGACGATGAATTTTTGTAACATTGTGGGATTGGTGAATTGAGTTTGGAAAGCAAGGTAGGGCTCGGTGGCCTTGGGTGAAAAACCCGAAACCTGATCAGGGAAAATAACTAGAGGATTCTCATGTCCTTCGGGGTAGTGACCCGTAAAGCGTCGGAATTGCTTGAGATGTGTGCTGTTGAGTGGTTATGATATTTGGTTAAATCATTAAATTAATTATTTACTGGTTATTGTAACATACATGACATGATTCACTTTGCCATGCTCATTCAATTTATTATTTATTCCATCCCCTTTTTGCCATGCTCATTCAATTTATTATTTATTCCATCCCCTTTTGTGTGCCTACTTGTTAATTGATTTTGTTAATAATTAATTAGTTTAGCGTTCTTCTACTGGGCTTTGCTCACCCCCAACAATTTTGCAGATGAAAGAAACACTACTGGAAATAATTAGCTGACTTGGAAAAGACCACATCTACGTGACTTGTTTTGGAGAAACAATATTTATTTGATTATTTTTTTTAGTTGGACACAAATTGATAATGTCACTTCTAATTTAGCATAGTTGCCTAAGATTTTAATTGTGCCAAAATTGTCTATTTTAATCCTATGATTCAAGGATGGGGTTGGATTTGTTATTTAAGTTAATTTTTTTTTTTTTTATTACTTGTTGGGTCTAATATTATGATTTTCAGAGATTTTAATAAATTAAATTGAGTACTTCAGTTTAGTATCAGTTTTTTTTTTTTTTTTTTTATGTATAGGTTATGTAAACAAACTTTATTTGTCATCTTGTGCATCCTTTATTGTATACAAATTACAACTATTTACACATTTTTATAATATGATTGGAGGGTGGTTGATACCATGTGGCAGGTTGTCAGAATGTGTCTAAAGGAGTTGTGAAACTAAGCTGTACAGTTGAGCTCAGGAAACATGCTACACTGCACACACATACACGTTGCCTTGTTGGTAAAAGAGAAAACTATTGACTAAAAATTTGGGATAATTACACTTGCCTCCCTTGAGATTAGGCGTAATTACAAGCAGTACCCCTAACGTTTCAAAAATATCACTTACCTCCCTTCAATGTGATCGCTGGTAGGTTGTGTTAGAAAACTATGTAAATGTACTAATATACCCCCATTATTATATTAATATTAATAACTTGTTATTAAATTACTCTTTTACCCTAACAACTTTTTTATTTAAAATTTATTTTTTTTTTCCTCATGTTTGGAGCCCTAAATCTAGAGAGCCACCATCTTCACCACCACCATAACGGCCACAGCTACCGCCTCCGCCATTCCTAACTCCACCACAACCACCACCATAGCTCGGGTACTGGGCTTTGTGAGCCGTACAACATCAAGCACAACATGAGGCAATAATCAGTCAAGTCTCGTAACTGAACATCAATCTCCAGCTTAAACTTCACCGGTCTGAGTATGAACATCCGCCACCTCGACTTCGCCGACATGGGCACGATCGCCGTAATATTCACCAGCAAATGTTCACACCTGGTGAAACTCTTGCTCGGATGCAAATCCGAATTCAGAAACCCCAGCAAGTTGGACCGGTTCTCGTCGGTGAAGTGGTTCGAATCACCGATCAACCAAAAGCTGCGAGACTTGTTAAACAATGATGATTCGACGACGCTGAAGTAGTCGCGCTTTTGGTACTCATTGTGTTTGTCTTAGTCGTCGTCATAGGGGATGATGTTTCTATAGAAGACGATATTGTTGTCGATTGGGCTGATTACGAAGTTTAGATTGGTGAAGAACTTGAATAGGTCTTGATCTAAGGAGGTTTTTGGATTGTGGTGGTGATTAGAATGATTTTTTTTGAAATCATTCATCGGGAGGTTGCAGAGAGGGAGAGAGGATGTTTTATACTCCTTCGGAGTCCATGGGTACTGATTCAACCCATATGGTAGTGAGGTCGCCAATGATCGGCTCAATCAGGGGTTGCGCTCGCGCTAGAATTCTAATTTCAAAGAGGAACTCCAGCGAAGGATTATTATGTATGCCTCAATACCTCCGTCAAGCCATCACTAACGCCATTCAATTAAAGACATCAATGCCAATAATCGCCACTACCCCTATCGCCGCCACCACTGTGCCTTCCTAAGCTCCTGAGTCTCCATATTCATGTTATTTGAACCCTTGAGGCTCTATAATAATAAGTTTTAGAGAAAGAAAATGTATACACAGGAGAATCAAATGTGATATTTGAGAGTGTATGAGGGTGGAAATGTCTTTGCAATTATAATAAGGGTAAATATGGTACTTCATGCTCAAAATTTGCTGACATAATCAAAAATCTTTATTGACCGGCATTGACCATCACCGGAAGGGGCTAAGTGTTACAATAGAGCAAACCTTAAGGGAGGATGGTGTAATTTTTAAAACATAAGGGGTACCGTCTATAATTACGCCTAACCTCAAGGGAGGTAAGTGTAAATATCCCCTAAAAATTTCATTAGTTGCTTAAACTTTAAATAATAAAGTTTTTTTTTTCAAATTTCAGATGGAGAGTTTTTTATTGGTATGTATCTTCAAGTTGGGTTAACTTCATGAATTGTTCTAGAATCAAAACCGAAACACTGCTAGTTAATAAAATATAACGACTTCAAAAAAAAAAAAAAAAAGGAAGAATGGTGGTTCTAATTAAAGGATGTGTTTGTTAATTTTATATTTTAATTTCTTTTCCTTTAATCAAAATTTGGATGTTTTGCCACAAAATTAAATTCTTGTGGCTAGATATTGGTATTTGCCACGGAGTAAATTTTTCGTGGCAAATACTAGGTTTTTACCACGGATATTAAGTACAATCTAAAAATTTGTGACAAACTATCAATTTTGCCATGACAAATTAGGGACGACATGCAAAGTTGTGACAAAATGCTTCTGTTTGTCTCCCTGTCTGTGTGTTTTTCTGTCCCTGAAATGTGTAGGGTGGCTTTATATTTATATGCCAAAGAATAAGTCGTTTAATTTGGAAACTCTCCAATAATTGTGCGATTTTTCCATAAATAAGGGATTTGTTTCCTTTTATATGGAAATCAATTCAAATTCGAATTTGAATTAAACCACCATTTTCTTTAAAGACCTAAACCTTTAAGATTTTAGCACGTGTCCATTTATGGGACCCGTAATCATGGAATTTAATTAATCAAGAATATTTAACTTATTGACTAATTGGACGCTGATTAGACTATCACAAATTTTAGGCACCTACGAATTACCCCCACTTCAAAACTTGACAATATGCATACATGGATAACAAACTTTGAAGTATTTGTTGGTCCGCAGATGTATCCTAGCCTTATCTCGGCCAAGTGTATTTCTTTGGTGTGGCCCCAAGCACTTCACTGACAGCCGTTACCCCCACCCCACCTAACCTTTTTTTTTTTTTTTTAATTTCTTTATAATAATAATAACAAGCTAAATAACATCCTTTGTGGAAGAATTTGAGACCAACCAATTTAAAGAATGAAGGTCTTAGATGTAATGGGCTGGGAATCTTCTGTGAGCTGGCTTTCCATGGTCATTATCCCGACCCAATACCTCTTTTTACCATATGGAGGAGCGCTAGCAAGCATGTTGACTAACTTCTTTTCCTGCCAAATTTACACATTACTTGCTGCCTTTGGCTCCCATGGTTTATTCAACAAAAATGGAAACTCCAAAAATTTCCTTCCAATTTTATCTCTTTGAGGAAGGTTATTTTTTATTATTATTAATTTTTTTTTGGCAGACCCTACAAGCAAATCATGCAATGCATCAAGACAGAGCTTTGTGATTTTCCTCAATTTGAATTACACGCCTATTTCTAATAGCTAGGTTATTATTTTATTTTATTTTTGTATATAAATTCCGCAATAACATGGCAGTAATGAACCAAAATAGAGTTGCCATTTTAATTATTTGACTTCTTGGTTCTTACTTAGGTTATTAATTATTTCCCCTTCTTCAAGTAATTTCCTTCCCTTCAAAATTTTCCTTGATTACCATCCTTTTCATTAATGCCGCGATTGAGGAATAAAATATTGATTTTCCATATAAGAAGTAGCATTATATAATATTGCACAACACCGGCAACATCCATACTTCTTTCTTTCCCTCTGTAAGGTCATCGTGGGAACTGCACAAGCCGAAGGTGAGCCTAGTATACATGTTCTGTACCTTATTATAATCATCATTTTTATTTTTTTGTTAAAAGTTCATTGCTTCTCACGTACTCTTTCCATGCACCAACTTTTCATCCACTCCATAGGTGGATACATACTTTCTGCTCCAGATCATTTTTGTAGTACCACCACCTTGGTCAGGGCACTTGTTGGTGTTTCACAAGTACATCTATTCATAAGCAACTGCTCCTCCTTTTACTTTTCATCCTTTTATTGTTTTGTGCATTCATGAGATTTTGAATGAAGTCTTCATATATGGTCTTGAACGAAGGAATGCCCATAGCTTCTCATATATATATATATATATATATATATATATATATATATAGGGTACACCATCCTTGACGTGCTTGTTACTCTCTTCGCAAATCAGTGAGCAAGGATATTGTCTAAAGTTTATATCCTAGAATCGTCCAGCGCCATTATAATGAGGCAACTTCGGGCTGAGTTTTTAAAAAAAAAAAAATTTACTTTTACTGCGATCCTTGTGCTGTTACATGGGCTTCAGTGTGTTGACTTGGTGCTCGACTCTACACTTGTTGCGGATTCATAGGCATGCCGATTTACAAACCAGACCCAAAACTCAAACCATCTTTTCCCTGGAATCTGATGTACGTAGATTCAGCACATCACACTTCCTTCTCTTTTTTTTTGGATGAACCTTTACTCGTGCAGTTTGCATTTTAATACTAAATCTTAGTTTGAACACCAACATGGATTATTTTCTTCTTTTCTTTCTCTCTATTGTTTGGCCACTTCCGAACACCCCAGCGAGCTCGTTGTCATTATTTGGCACCCCCATCCGTCGCCCTTTTTTTTTTCAAATTTTATATCAGACTCTGCTATTCAACTCACATGTCAAGCACCCTTTCGCCCAGGCGTTCCGTTTTTTTTTTTTTGTAATATTGATATGCCGAAAACGTGCCAGTACCATGCACTTTCCAGCAGTTTATTATTTACTATATATATATATACTGTGAGTGAATGAGTAGATAGATGGGAGATAAAAATAGACGAGAAACTAATTATATAAATATCTCTCCAAAGTTCACTAATTATTTGACTGTTGGCAGGTCTCTTTGTATGTGTTGTCCGGAAAGAGGAGGACTCAATGATTATTTGTTTGCCGGCTCTCTTCATGACTGTTGGCGGCTGCAGTGAGTGAGGATGTCACCTCAGTAAAACAAAGCTGCTTGGACAGATATTTGACTGTAGTTGAAGCTTGATCTCGGGTCAAGCCAGGTTAGAACAGTCTTGTATTTTATTTTATCTTTTTTTTTTTTCATATCTTTTTCACATTCAACCCCTCTTAAAGCGCCACAAACTGGGTCTTTGATACCGATTTGTAGTCGATTAAATGGGCACGGACTTGGATTCACCAAATTGCTTTGTTTATGGAATGAATTCAATGGAAATAATCCCTTCAAAATTGCTTTCTAATTGTCCCTCGATTTGCTAATACATGTGCATTCATTTTGTTTCATTTTACACGCCATTGGGATCATATATTTTCTTCCATGCCTTGTATTTTGATTGTCTCCATGCTACCATTTCATGGATCCAAATTTCTCAAATACCGTTTGCTTGTCCCTATAGGACCCATTGTTCATTAAGAACGCATTTTTACTAATCCTTTTGGGACCCACTGTTCCTTTGGAACACATCTTTATTAGTCCATTTCAGGACCAATTGTTCCATTGGAACACATCTTCAATCATCCCATTTGGACCCATTGTTCCGTTGGAACACATTTTTATCCATTTGGACCCATTGTTCCGTTGGAACATATCTTTATTCGTCCCTTCAGGACCCATTAAAACACATCTTTAATTGTTCCTTCAGGACCTATTGTTCCATTGGAACACATTTTTACTGTCCCTTTGGACCCATCATTCCGATGGAACACATTTTTACTTGTCTCTCTAGGACCATTCTTCCGTTAGAATGCATCTTTTTTACTTGTCCCTTTGGGATCCATTGTTTCATTAGAACAAATCTTTACTCCTCGTCCCTCTGAGGCCCTGAGTTTCGCTCGAAAACCTTTTTTTTTACCATTTATTTATTTCTATGGCATCCATTAGCCAAATGATGACATTGGGCAATATGATTGACATTGATGGTTCCAAACCCAACGTAGAGACGAACATCTTCTATACATGCACCTCTACACTTTAGATATTATTCTATATTTTATTCTTTTTCTTGTTGTCCTCTCTCAAGTGTTGATCTCTCTTTCTTTTTTTTCTAAACAGGTGAGCTCTGGTCTTCCATTCTTTTTGGTTAATCAACCATGATGTTTTTCAAGAACTTCAAGCGTCATACCGTCACTATTTTGGAACAACAGATCGATACTATGGAGAAAGGAACTACTCTGGATGTCAGAATTCCTCTTGTTGACCGTTTTGCATTGAAACTGCTTCACTCTGATCCCCAATATCACCATTTGCCAAAGTGGTCCCGCATATCTTCTTATGAGCTCATCAACCTTGGCTTTAATCAGAATAAAGAGAAAGGCTTGGTTTCAGATGTCTCGACTTTACACTCCGCACTTCATAAACTGAGAGATGCGCCAGAACATTTTTTACGTTTGGGTCATAGGGTGAGTGCTAAGGAGGTTGGATGGGGTAATTCCTTTAAAGTCCCTGATTTGCCCTACACCGATGGATATTGTGAATGGTTAGAGGATGTCTTGGGTCACCAGAGTAAATTTCTTAAAGATTAAAAACTGTATGGCACGATGTTTGCATCATTATTCACATATAATCGCCCCGGACCTGTTCTTAAAGCCTTCCTCAAGTCTTGGTGCTCTTCTACCAACACAGTCTACTGTTCTATAGTATCTATACGTGAACTATTTATTTCTCTTCGTGACTTGTACGTGATAGTGACTTGTACGTGATAGGAGGACTCACTATTTACGACAGATAATATGAGGAGGTTGTTCCTTCCGTGAAAAAGTTATCAGATTCAAACAAAGATAGCAAGCATTTCCTTCCTCCTAGCTGTCGGTACTTATTTTTTGCTTTCTACCGGCTTTGCAAACAGCACAAGAGGGTGCAGATTGTGAAAATTTCTGATTGGGTAAAGTTTTGGTTCAGAGGTTCAATGAAGTATGAAAAATCTAAAAGAAAAGCATCAAGAACAAAACTCAACGCCCCAAACAGACGCATATCCATCCTTCTGGCAACTTTGAACACTTCAGGGTGAATCAGTTTTGGCAAAATAAATTTGCATAACCAACACGCTACAAAGGCAACTAAATAAGTTTTCCCCTTCATCCCTTGTTCCATTCCAAGACTATGCTTGCAAAGTCCAGTTTTGAATGGGGATGATCACTCTAGAAGGATGGATATGCGTCTGTTTGTGGCGTTGAGTTTTGATCCTTGATGCTTTTCTTTTAGATTTTTCATACTTCATTGGACCTCTGAACCAAAACTTTACCCAATCAGAAATTTTCACAGTCCGTTCTTCTTGTGCTGTTTGCAAAGCCGGTGGAAGGCAAAAAATAAGTACCAACAGCTAGGAAGAAGGAGATGCTTGCCGTCTTTGTCTAATCTGATAACTCTTTCACGAAAGGAACAACCTCCTCATATTGTCGGCCGTAAATAGTGAGGCCTCCTATCATGTACAAGTCACGGAGAGAAATAGATAGTTCACCTATAAAACAGTGGACGGTGTTGGTAAAAGAACACCAAGACTCGAGGAAGGCTCTAAGAATAGGTCCAGGGTGGTCATATGTGAATGATGACGCAAACATCGCGCCATACAATTTTTTATCTTTAAGAAATTTACTCTGGTGACCCAAGACGTCCTCTAACCATTCACAATACCCATCGGTATAGGGCAAATCAGGGACCATGAAGAAATTACCCCATCCAACCTCCTTGGCACGCACCCTATGACCTAAAAGTGAAAAATGTTCTATCACCTCTCTTAGTTCATGAAGTGCGGAACGTAAAGTCAATACATCTGAAATCGAGCCAATCTCCTTATTTTGATTACAACCAAGGTTGGTGAGCTCACAAGAAGATATGCGGGAATGATGATATGAAAGATCAGAGTGAAACAGTTTCAAATGTCTTAACTTTACGCTCCGCACTTCATGAACAAAGAGTTAAGTGGATCAGCTATCAATTATTTTGGGGTCTGAGGGAGATCAAATGTATATGGTCTTACTTTTGAATGAAGAGTATGTATTCAATTTCGACCTTGTAACTTACATATCACAATGAAACAACTGCCCTCCTCCCCACATTTCTCATAACCCATAATAATTAGCATCCAAGATACTACATCTAAATATGATATTCGTCAAAATAATATAAATCGCTGCCTTAATATCCCTGAATTTGGCATATATAGATGCGGACCATAGAATTCTATATATATGGACATCGGCTTAAAATATGAGTTTGATTATTGGGTAAAGTGAACCAAAAAAAATAATAATAAAATATATATATATATATATATATATATATAAATAAAAATAAAAATACCCTACTAGATACTAAATGTACAAATACTCCTGTATTTTCCAAATTGAGCAAATAAGCACAACTCTTCAATTTGAAGACTGAAATACTTAAGAAGACAAAATAAAAACACTTATTTGTCTTCATCATAGTGAGTATTGAAAGAACCGATTCAATACTTAGCGTCCTAAATGTTGAGCTACTAATATTTATTTATTTTTTTTTATTTCTATTTTTTGTGTTTTTGAAAGGTTAAACAAAGCGTATACAAAATATGAAAAGGAGTACAAGCCAAATAGACCCAAATGAATTGGGCCAAGATACAGCCCAATAGAGAAGAAAATTCAGAACAGTTGGAAGCCAAGGGATGGACCCAATTGAGTGTGTGGTTCACTCTTTCCTTCTGTCCATTTTTGGACGGATGATAATTTGTAAAGGAGGAAGCAGGATGACAAACAAAGGAATTTCTCCCCACACCTCTTCCTTCCCTTCCTTCTTATTGAATTGGGCCATGATACAGCCCAATGGAGAAGAAAATTCAGAACAGCTGGAAGCCAAGGGACGGCCCAATTTAGTGCATGGTTCACTCTTTTCTTCTGCCCATTTTTGGCCGGATGACAATTTGTAAAAGAAGAAGGATGACAAAGGAATTTCATTCATTTCTTCCTATTTTCTCTCCACACCTCTTCCTTCCTTCCTTCCTTCTTATTGAACACATCATTAATGTATTTAGAGTAAATGGAGTAAATGGTGATAAAGTAATTTTAATAGATCTTTTAACTCTGAATTATGACAAAATCTAACAAATGAGGTCAATGTACGCATAAACAAACAAAGGAACCCTTCTAAGGCAAACCCTGATGAGATATGAGACATCAGGTCCCATCTATGACAGCTACATAACCTTGTAATAACTCAAATTAACCAATTCATCCAACATTATCTCCACTGTGTATACATTTCTAATGAAGAATATAAAGAGGCCAACCCTTTAAGTCATTGCCACATTACCATGTGTTAACTAGGTTTCATTAATAAATTAAATTAACAATATAAAGAATACGTATTAAAATATATATATATATGAATAGGCTTGTTGATTTCAAAATAAAATAGGTCACAAGAAAATAACTTCCACCTGTCGTTTCACTTCCTCTTTTAGAAGCACATCATAGACACGCTTTCGTTCCCATTCAACACATGGCCATCGGAAGCTCGACAACTTGCCACCCCCATGGCAAGACGTTATTCCAGGGCTGAGTATCATCCGCTCAAGTGAAACAGCATTATCAAGCAAATATAGAACAAGCTCCATCTCATTCAATCGGCCCAAAAATCCATTAATTTTGACTTCTTTCAGTTGGAAATGTACATGTCTTGAATACACCCTTTCTTCTCTTGTACCTCCCCTGGTTTCACCAGTAGCTAACTGCCACCCAAAACAAACAAAAAGAAGTCATATTCTTTACAAATGGGTAACCTACTACTTCATAAAGGCCTGGTAGATTACTTATCAGTGATAGAGCATATTGACCAAGATAGCACGAGTTCAGGCTCACAGTTCAAGCCTGCATCTAACTTATCGTGGCATGAGGATTTTGTTGACCACATAAAACCAAATGATCCAACACAGGCAACAGTTGCTGGGTATCACCCATAGATCAGCTTCCCTAAGAATCATATTATATCATCACCGGCATTAATGATGCACACAAACACGAGCACAATCTCTAATGATGCATATCTACTACACAACAATATCATGGTTCAACACTTGACGATGTGCACTTTTGACTTGCTCAATCAAATCAAAATGTGAAACTAATAAGTTTACACGTTAGATGTGGCAGAAAATTGTATTTAAATAAAATTCAGTGAGTGCAAGAGTGAATGCGCACACATACACACACACACATGTGATATCTGATGATACCAGAGTAAGAACACTAAACTGAATAATTACAACTGGATTGTCAAAATTATGGCATATAAATTTAAACTACTGACAACCTTACAAGGAAAGAATTCATTTGCATTAACTGATCGAGGATTATCACAAATTATAGAGTATAAAGGATGTGTATTTCTGCAAAAGCTTGCAAATCAATTTTCCCTCTCCTATACATGAGAGTAAATAAAATCTTGAAATCATCATGCAACATATATTTTCTATTGTATGGCATTTTGTTGATAAATGACCACGTGAAATGCAAGATCCTGAGGTTTTGTACCCTATAAATTTAGAAGAAACTTTTCACCCTACCTATATACTCAAATGTGGTGAGACCAATAGAAGAAATCTCAATTTTCTCTACTCTATCACAATCGTGGACAACCAAAGTCTTCAAACGCAGGAATGGACCTTGAATGCTTAAGGTTACAGGTAGCTTACACTCCTTTAATCTCAACCATTCAAGGTTCAAACCACCAAGGATACTGTTCACACCACTTTGGTCCAAAGTAACATCATTTAAATCAAGGGTTTTAAGGGATGCACAAAGATTTCTCCATCTGCTCGACAGTATCCTGGCTTTCACAGCATCTCTCATACGGTCGTACTCAAAAATGATAGAATGGAAGAGAGAATGTCATCTGGCATTTCACTAAGATGATCATTTGTTCTAATGCTATTACCCTGACAGATGTCAACCAAAGAGAAATAAGTATGTTACCAAATAAAAATAAAAATATTCTTATAAATAAAAGTTTCTCTGCAGTTTCTAAAAATCATGTAAATGTTACATCTTTAATAATTGTAATTAGCTAATTCTGTGTAACTAAACAAAGGTTATAAAATGGTTCAATGAGTCATGTGCATTAAATTTACAAGGCTTCAGTGTGGAGAGCTAGCAACTGCTATGACCGAGTCACACTAGGGCAAGGTAAGTGGACTTAGAAACCATAAATAGGTCAAATCATACACTTGCACTATACATGGTTTTGATGTATTGTTTTAAAATTGTTTTCTAACTTATAAACATGCATTAGTTATTTTCTAATCAGTCAAAATTCGTTTTAAAAATAAATCAGGCATGATATTGGGTCCCGTTCGAACTAACCACATGCCATTCGAATGGAGGCCAACAGTTTGCAATCGATTTTTCTGACATGGGGCCGTTTGAACGGACCCTGGGCATTCAAACGGACAATGATGCTATTTTGACATCGGATTTTTCATGCATGCAAATATTCGTTCATGGATGTGTTTAAAATTGACTTCCTTTCGAATGGACCCTAGGTATTTCGAACGGAGCCCACAGCCTTGTTCTCCTATTTAATTTCAAACTCTTTTACACTATAAATAGTGGGCTGAATTTTCTTTTTTCTTTAATGACTTTTGACACGAACATTGAGAGCTTTTTGGAGTGTTTTCTTAGGGTTTCATAAACTACATTCTTTTTAGAACACTTGGCTCTTTGATTCTAAACCCTCGTTATCTATTCCCTCCTTCATTGTGTGATCAAAGCTCAGTTGCTATTGAATCTCAGTTGCGATTGAATCTCAAACTTTGATTTGTTGCAGTGATCGAAGGCTTGGCATTTGTGTAGTTTGAGTGTTGCTGACTTTGAAGGACATTTAAGGAATCAAGTGTAAAGACAAGATTGGCAGGTGAGGCTTGTGGATTTGTGCACAGTTTGTGAGTCAAGTCGAGTCTCTAAGATCTTCTTAACCTTCATAGTGGATTGTTTGACTAGACTAGGTCCCGTGGTTTTTTCCGTCAAGGTTTTCCATGTAAAAATTTGTGTTCTTATTGTTCTTTGATTGATGTTTTAATTGCTTGGATTGCTTGAAATAAAAATTGAACATAAAGATTTAACCTTGAAATTTTTTTATTTGGAACTAGTTAACTATTTGAACCTATTCACCCTCCCTCTAAGTCTGTTTAATTGGGTTAACAACTTAGTTTGACCATAGGTCACCCTTTCAAATCATATCCAAAGCTCAAGTACCAAAGATGGGAAATTTTTTCGCATACGGATCATAGATGGGAAATTTTTTCGCATACAGATCATAGATGGGAAATAATCTTAGAATCAAATTCAGAAGAATGTGGCATTACCACTGCTTGTATATATATATATTGTTGTACTGATGAATTATACTGTATACTATCTATATATAGTACATTAATCAATGCATTTCCTTAACTGCAATAGTGACATTTTCCTATCTTACTCTTTTTTGAACCTAGTGTCAAAGTCCTCCTGAATGGTTGCTGTCACTTTGAGTTTCCATTGCCCATAAATGAAAGATCATTAATCACTTATTTTTCGGACCTTTCTACAAAATTTAATAAAATGTTTAAACACTTGCATATTTGTTGTTGGTCTCTACCAAAACCTAATACCATCCCCAGGATGTGACCAATGACCTGCCTGAAGTTTTTGAAAGGCACCTTATCCACGCTGCCCCCACAACTTGTGACTTCTAGGACACAATGGAGAAACCTTACCGTTGCGCCAAGGCTCACCTTCACTTGGATTAGAACATGGTAATGTTTCAAAAATGATATTTTTATATAATGTGATTTTTTAATTTTCTTTGTTTTTCTGTTTTTATTTGTATATGATGGCTTTTTTTCTTTCTTTTCCCAAACCAAACTAACATCCTGGACTAAATTAGGCATCACCCACCAATTACAAAAAGGGAAAACAAAAGAGAGAACAACTCCCTCGCTGCCGGAGAAACACACACATATATATAAGTTCATAGTGGAAATCTTCAAAGGTTGGCAAGGGGCCCATGCAAAGAATAGTGCTACGAAGTGTGGGGTATAGTGACTCTTTTGTCTTTTTTGGTGCTTGTGGAGTAAAAAAACACCGTAGGATATCTGAAGGGGAGGAAATGCCCCCATATTATACTTTTTGGTAATGGTTTTTTTGGGGGGGGGGGGCGGGGTTACTTATGAAAAAATATATGTATACATTCATAATTATAATTACATTAATTTCTTCTCTCTCTTTTTTTTTTTTTTTTTTGCAATAACATTAATTTTCTTTGATTTTTCTTTCCAATTTCATATCATATTTTTAAAATTACTCTATTTTTATTTATTTATAATGATTGTAATGTATCTTTATCTTATATACTTATATGTCTTATATATATATATTCACACACACACACACACACACACACTAATCTTCTGTTTTTGCTATTTAATAATTGCCTTTCTATTCATGTATGTTTATGTTATCTATATAATTATATTAATGTTTGTAAATAATATGTATGCTTTTTAAAGCTTGGGAACCGTGTCAACCTCGCGTCTTTGACGATTTGGGTTGACTTGTAAACCCAAGGTATGACCCACCTCCGAAAATCGTACAACGGATAATTAGGGGGATTGAGCTGGGACCTCTGGGAGTTTTCAAGTATTGTCATTTCCAGCTGACCAGTGCCCTTGCGAGGGGTTGAACTAGGGACCTTTGGGTGATAAGCTCCTTTCTTTCCAACTAACCTGTGCCCCGAGAGGTTAGAATGTAATAGAGCCCGGGAGAGCTTTGTAAGTAATATATATTATAGAGTAATATAATATACTATAGGACTTAGCAACTTAGTTTACACTAGTAAATTAAGTTAAAAGCTTAGTACATATCATTTTTAATTAACTATTTAACTTAGTTGGTAACTTAGTATATCTAATTTCATGCATAAATTCTTCGTGAGTAACCTCCAAAGGAGGGGATTCAAGCTTGCGAGTAGGTGCTTCATGTGTAAAGTTGATGAAGAAACAGTGAACCATCTTCTTCTTCATTGTGTTGTTGCTAGAGAGTTATGGAGTCTTCTTCTTTCTTTGTTTGGGAATAGCTGGATGTTCCCGAAAGGTATCAGAGACTACTCTATTTGGCAAGAAGCTATAGTCAGGAAGACTGCTAAGTGGAGATTAGCTCTCAATTGCCTCATATGGTGCTTGTGGAAGGAGAGGAATAGGAGAGTTTTTTATGGGGTTGAAATCCCCATTTCTAGATTTAAGGACTATCTTTTTTAGGATGCTTCATTTATGGTTAAAAGAAGCTTATCCTGTCTATGTAATTTCATATGTTGATTTTTCCGAGAGTATAAAAAAGGGGTAAACCCAAAGCACGAGGCTCAAGCCACTGCAGGGTCTAGGGAGGATTTAATTTTGAAAGCCTTCCCGTTGTAGTTATGGTTTTGCTCCCCTTCGGCATGTTAATACAATTACCTTTACTTATCAAAAAAAATTCAGACATAAATTTTCTAGTAGAATTGAGATTTCAATCATTTGACTTTTGAAATGCCACGCGAACTTCCTACATTGGAACAACAGGGTACAAATCAAGTGAGGATATTGGGTAGAAATTTGGAACTCTAGTTGCAAGTGATATACATACAGTGACTATCAAAGTTTATAAGTTCCAAGCATCTCGCTTTTCATGTGGCAAATTCTACATGGACATAGTCGATGATTGATGTTGCTATAAAAATAAGAAAAAAGGAGTCAATGGACCAAGTGCTTACAGTTCTATTGTACACTTCTATCCTCTTAAGTTACTTACTAACCAAAACTGGAAATATTAATGTGGTTAGGTTATTACTTGAATCCCCAAAAAAAATACCATGTCACCTCCTCATGCTGTCCTACATCAACTTACCTACCAACCAAAAAAAACAAAACACTGTCTTCAATTTGAGGCTATAGCAAACAAGTTTGTTGTCCCCTAAACACACTTCAATTTGGAGCTTACTCATTTTCTAGAAGGTAAGGTACTAAGGTGATAATTGGTTGCAGATGGGTCTACAAGATAAAGATAAAAGTAGATAATTCTATGAAGTGCTACAAAAGGCTTTAAACTTGTATTGTCCTTCATTTTCTCTATTTTTCTAAACCAAAATTCTACTTTAAAACGTTAACTTTTTCCTTATCCTATAAGCAATTACCCTAAAATCCAAAAGGCAGCATATCTTTTAAAATTCCAGCGACTTATGATCTTAAAATCTATGTCTATTCTGACAGCTTTTTTTTAATACATAGAACCTAACAGCTCGTTTTGATAGGAGGATTTGGAGAAAGAAGAAAAGATTCAAGTGGAGTTATCTCAAAATCTCTCATTTGAATTTTTATGGAGAGAAAAGAAAATATTTGAGAAGATTAGGAGAGAAAGATTGAGTCATTAGGCTCACTTCTCCAATCTGTCCAAAAGTGGACATATTTGGAGAGAAAAGAAACTTCATTTAATGATTTTTTTTTTTTTAATGCCCTTAATTGCATGAGCAAAAAATGAGAGATATTAGTGTTCCTTTCAAAGTCCATAAATAAAAAATGGTATAATAACACTTTCTTCTCTTCTATCCTACTAACTATCCAAACAAGAAATAATGGTTTTCTTCCTATTTCATCCCTAAACCTTCAAACAAGGTGAAGATGGTCAATTTCTTTTCTTCTCATTTTTTTTCCTTCTATTTTAAGTTATCATCTCTTTGCTTTTCTCTCCAAAACTTCCAAACAAACTACAGGACCTTTCTTCCAACTTTTAAAACCTAAACTTAAAAACATCCATAACCTTAGCCCACCATACAATTAAATGCATATCATGTTATTAAGAATATTTAAGTTCCGGCCTACATTACTGATATCACAAAAAAGTTCAGGCCTACATAACAATGCAGTGAATGGGATGGTTAAAGCCAATCAACCAGGTAGGCTACAATTACATTTTTCTTTTCAATGTAGATGCTCTTAATCGAATTTAGAGAAAATAATTAAGGGGGGCTTATTATCTCTTGCAAATTCTACCCACAAATTAGGATTCCATCTGAGGCACAAACATTAGATTGCTAACGATGCTTAATTTATGGATATAACCCTCTTAAATAAAATAAATGCATCCAAAAGCATCATACATGCTGAGAGATTTAAGCTTTGATTCAGTAACATTTTTTTTTTTTTTGATAAGTAAAATGTAGATTCGGTAACATAATTTTATCACCTTTATATCTTTTCCCTTATTGTCGTTCAAATCTCCACCACTTCTTTCCGCCAATCCGCAAGAAGGAAGCATCATTGATGCCAAAAACTAGAAACACACGCAAACAAAAGAAAAACATGCATTAAAAAGAGAGAGATACAGAAACAATGTTCTATATCATATGAAGATTATTGTAATACATTTTATGATTTAAAATAAGTAAGAGTGTATTATAAGTAAATAGAAGCATCATGTAGATGCAAATCATAGCTACTTGGAGTTCTCCTACACAAGAGTGCTTGAAGCTTAATTTGATGGTTGCTCCCTCGATAACCCAGGCACAATTGGAATATATGAAATTTGTAGAGATCTTGAGGGAAAGATTATACTTTCCAAATTTTATATATTACAGTTATGGTGATGCAGAAAATGCGAAGAAGTTAGTGTGCTTGCAGGCTTTAAGGAGGCCGAATCCCTTGGTTTTAGGCATTTTCTGGTAGAAGGTGACTCCAAAACCACCAATGGATGAGCTTTAGGAAGAAGCATAAAAAGGTTCTTCAAGGGACATCCACTTCTTCAAATGATTTTGACATTCAGCCCCTTCTAGCAAAGCATCTTTTGCTTGGATCCATAGATTGGAAATTTTGATGTTGATCATTGGCAAAGAGAGTGGCCATTATGGGCTAGCATTCTAAGGGAGATTGCCACCTTCCCAGGGCTGGCCCTGAGATTCCCAAAATTTTGAGAGGCCCCTAGGTGAACTTTCAAATGTGAGGCCTTTATACTTGAGGTTTCACACGCGCAAAAAAATTATAAGAGTGTGGAATTTTCATTAAAATGAGACAATAAGCGCATAAAGTATATTAATGTTGAAAACACACAAAACAAAACCCGGTATTGGTGCCGGTGTTGGTGCTTTATAAATAACACGAACCAATTTACATCAAAAAATTAAAAGTATCTTCAACTTCAAATCAAAGTAAATGTGATCGTCTTGCAACTTGAATTGCAAAATTATCAATTAAAGTGCTCCAATCAAATATCTACAACATATCATTTTCACATTTTCTTCATTTTTATTTTCATTCATATGATCTTCATTCAGATTTTCTTCATTTGCATTCTCATTCCTATTCTCTTCATTCATTAAATCTCTATGTTCATTCACATTTTCTTCATTTGATTTTCATTACTATGATCTTCATTCATTAAATCTCCATGTTCATTCAGATTTTCTTCATCTGCATTCTCATTCATATGTTCTTCATTCATTAAATTTTCAACTAAACTCTCTTTTTGTGTATTGGTCCTTAAAAACTTATGAAGATCTCCTTTTTTAGATTGAATCAATTCTTCTTCTCTCTTCTTTTTTTTTCATTTTTTCATGCCCAGTTTCAAATTTTCTAGTAGACATAACTGACAATAAAAATACAGAAATAGAAATTCTAGAACAGAAAAATGTCAAAAACGTTAGAAAAAACAGGTTAAACATAAAGTATACTGTATACAAATACAACACTGTCAACACATATAATATATATAATATATCGATATATATAGAGAGAGAGAGAGAGCAGAGAGAGAGAAAAGTAGTTGGAGACTTACTCACTTACAGCTTGAAGAGAGAGTTTAAAGTTAAGAACGACAATGGAGGCGAGGAGAGTGTATGATACCCCCACGGAGTGCAGAGGATTTGACCTAAACGTTTTTTTTTTTTTTTGGACCCATGAGTGATGGGCCTCCCTAAGGATTTGCCCTAAGCTTTTTCTTTTTTGATTCTGGACCATGGGCAATAAGCCTCCTAAATTCAAGGCCCTCCAATTTTGGAGGCCCTAGACAAAGCCAGCCCTGTACCTTCCCATGGGTGTTTCTTAGGGCTTTTTAGAACAACCAGTCCTTTCTTTGTACTTTTATGTCCTCATTTCTTAGTTTTTCTTTTTCATTAAAAGGCGGGAAAATGAATACAATAAATTAGAAAAGAAGGAAATCCTATTTGCCACAGTGTAATCAAATCACAGATGCCTCAATAACTCAGTGGGTTAGTATCTCTAGTGAATTTTGGAGTGTCAGGCTTCGACTCTTTGCATTTACTAATCTAACTTCTAACCCTTCTTGCCTTGTAAAAAAAAAAAAAAAAAACTAATGTAATCAAATCAAACTGTCTTTCAATTTATTTTTTGCACAAAGTGGGTGTTTAACCCGTGTTATCACGGTTGACAGCCCGAGCAATATATCGTTGCACCACGCATCCTATCAAAGTGAGACTAAAACTGGATAATGGCCTTATTGAAACAATTTATGGATTTTTTGCACAAAGTGGGTGTTCAACCCATGTTATCACGATGTGACAACCCGAGCAATATACCATTGCACCACGCATCCTATTAGAGTGAGACTAAAACTGGATAATGGCCTTATTAAAACAGTTTATGGATGAGACTGCCCGAGCTTTCCTTGTTATCTTGTCCATTTATAAGTCAGTAATAATTTTCAAAAAGAGAAAAGTGCATGATGCATAGAAAAATCAAAGTTCATAAATCTGAATTATTACAACTTGGGAATCCCGTAAACTAATGGCCCCTAAATCCAAATGCATAACCCATAAAAGTATATAAAGAATTTCAAAACCTACACTAAAGAAAAACTGGAAAATAGTAGAGAATCTCAAACGAACTATGATAAGTTGAGTCTTTAACCTTATGGCTGAAATTGCCTGGAACCAGAAATGTCAATAAAAGGTGGGTTAATCTCATGAGCAAGTCCTCTTTATTACAGCCCAATAGACAACTGATAAATCCATCATCCCAAATAAAACCAATACAATAATAAATATAATCCCTGACTCAATACCCGTAAATATGTGCTCAGCAAGTATATGCACAAGAAAATAGGCAACTCAACCATGCCTTAACAAATCAACCATGCATGCAACTAAACCACGTACCCGACAACTCAACCATGCCTTAAAAAATCAACCATATCAATAGGTACTTGTGAGACTGCATTAATAGTCAGCCCACAGTAGTTCCATAACACATTTAGGGATATCAATTTTTACCGCCCCGTTCTGCCCCGTTAATAACAGATATGAGAAACATTTTTATACCGTTGGGGCATATGGATTTAACTTTGAGACCCGTCACAAAGCGGGGATGGGTTCTAAAAATTACCCACCGGGGCTCCGCCCCAACCCGCCCCGCCTTATGTATACTATATTAAAATTATATATATATATATATATATAACTTATAACCCTAATCCCTAAAGGCTAAAGCATCGCTGCCTCTCTCACATCCAAAACACAACACAGTCAGTGCATCTAACGCTCTCACTAAAAGCCTCACCAACGAAACATCACCGTTGACGCATATCCAAACCTCATAAGAATTACCCCGAAGGTCAGTGAAGTCAATCTATCCCAGTTGGAGAAAGCCCTAAATCAATCTCTATAATGAAATGTATATTTTTTTCTATATCGTTGAAAGGGAACAATTTCCTATATTTTGGTATGAGTTTGCCTTAAATCCTCCTCTTCACACGAAAATCTCATATTTGATCAAGCGAAACTCTCAACTCAATAGATCTCCGCTGGCGAGAGAGAAGTGAAGGCCCTTGTAGCATTGAAAAAAGGGAAAAACAAAATTGCTAACTGGGGGGGGTGGGGGCGGACATGGGCAAAAAGATTCCCCAGTGGGGCGGGGATGGACTTATCAATTCTCCAACAGGGCGGGGACGGATTTAGGCAAACCCACTCCAAACCTGTCATGTTGCCATCCTTAAACACATTCCACATTCATAATATGATAATTATCATCTATATCACATATAACATGGAATTAACTAACCTTTTTCCCGTTATTGATTTCGGTGTAGCACTATGCCTTACGTGAACTACTTTAATGTCGAGCTTGGAGGTCCAAGGGGCGGCGCAACTTTTCTTGAGCCCCCCTTAGTAAGGTCTGGGGCAGTGCTACAAAAACCATAATTTACCTAAAATCATTATGTTAAAACTTATTGTTCAGAAAATTTAATCTGGTTACAATGATCAATTAAGGCGCCAAACTACCACACAACACCAATGAGGCACTAATAGAGCCTTAACAAGCCAATGGTTGGTCAAGAGGTGGATCAAGACGAGTACTACAGTTAATCAAAACAAAACTAAATAAGCAAGAGTTTCACTCGGCTGAAATCAAATATCAGCCGGCTGAAACTTGCATTTCAGTCGGCTGATCTGAGTTCAGTCGGCTGAAATAAGACTAAAGTGCTGGCAGAGAGTTTTTTAGGAATTCCTGTGCTAGTTGGCTGAAATCAAACATTAATCGACTGAAATGCAATGTCACTCGACTAAAATTACAATTTCAGCATATTAAAATTGCTTAGGATTGGATTTTTATGAGGTTGAAGGTTCATTTATCAAAACTTATCAGTTTAAGTTAGTACTCGGAAGACTGAGGCAAAATCAATGGGTTATAACAAGCTAAACCTTGCAATTAACAATATCAAAAGTATAACAATAAATCAACACAAAATTAATAACATCAAAGTAAAGCTTAAAAATTAAATCTTACAGTTCGAAAATATCAAAATGTTTTATGTGACGTTCTGTATTTTTTTATTTTTTGCATTTATTTTTTTCGATGCCTCGTTTTGCGTATCGGGCACAATTTAGCATATCGAATGGGTTCTGAAAGTCGTTTAAAGGCATTTCTTTGAGTTTAGGACTCTTAGAAATGCATTTCGAATCATTTTAACAATTTGCAGAATTTTGGTCCCAGAGGTCCTATTTGAGCCCTCCCGAATTTTTCATACTCAGGACTATTTTTCGGATTCATTGCACTCCATTAATTATTATTTGATGTATTTCTATGTGTGTACGCACTTAAATGTGTCATTGTGGCATGTTATACTGCGTATTTACATGAGGGGGGCATTTTAGACTTTTGTAGTCAAAGGTGGGGCCAAGGTTAACCAAGATCAAGTCTTAAGACCACAAAAATCTAATTTTTTTGGCCATCTCTTTGCCCTCCCAGCCAATCTCTTCATTTTCTCTCTCTACAAACATAAGGTTTACACACCTTAGGCCTTGATTTCACCCTCTTCCACCTAGAATTGATTTTTGCCATAGAAGGCAAAGTCAGAAAGCTCATTCTTTCTTCTACAATCCAATCAAAGAACCGATAAACAAATTCTTTCTAATACAACTCAATCAGAGAATCGATAGTGGGTCAAACCTACAAACAAGTTCTTTCTATTACAACCTATGTTATCCGGACTCGGGTACGAATGTCGGACACTGGTACGTGTCTAGAGGTTGTATCCACCAATCTATTCAATTATAGGATATGAGGACACGGTATAAAAGTGTCCAAAATTCAGACACTGGTTACTTGGACATGGCATACAAAATATTGAAAAAGAAAAATCATATTGGTGAGAGTATAATAGATTTAGTTATATAAGCAACTAAGCATAGAATAAGGCAAGAGACAGCAACTAGCAAGATAAGTAAGAGATAATGTTAATTCATAATTGTTAAATAACTAAAGAACTTAAATAACTAAATAAGTATGTTATTTAGCCAAATTGTGAATTGAATTGAGTCAATTGACTGAATTCTCACACTTGCACCACATATATTTGGATTTCAGTCTTCACTCTTCAGTCACACAGCATACAGATACAGCACCGCAGGTCCACAGTCTGCAGACTCTACACTTCGAAAGTTTGCACCTGAAATATTATTTGAAATTTATGTTATATTGACATGTTGTTATGAACTATTGAACTTGTGAAAAAATAAATAAATAAAACAAATGTAAAATTGTTAAGTAGAACTGTATAAAGACAGAGATGTTAGGAGTCTTAGGACTTTAGAGTTTAGAATTTCATAATGAACTCAAGACTTTAAATTTTAAACCATAATTGTACAATTCATATCATAAAGTCGTAGACTAACAGATTACCAATACCAACTACCAAGTGATAAGTATCGATTACCAAGTACCAATAAGGCAACATTCAAAAAATTTAAAACCAAAGCCAAAAGGTATATCATAATTCATATAAAGAAATAAGCACAATAAAAACAAAAGCCAAAAGGTATGGTTCATCTTTTGCTTCATTTCTTCAATCCATCATTTCTTGTTGGAATTCTTCAGTTGGTTCAGTCCCTAAGGTAGTATCTTGAATCTCTTCAAACTCTTCATCAAATGTCATAGGCTCTAACTTAGGCTCATTGATGGAAAGCTCCGCAAGTTCCCCAAGAGTATTACCATCAATATCAAACTTATCACCACCTATTAAACAAAATAAATTAATAGTGATGTAAAAAAAATGCAGTAGAATAATATCTATGAAAGTCCTATTGAAGAGATTAAAATTTAAAAGTAATTAGTTTATGAACTTACACAAGTCCCAATACTTTGTTGGCTCTTCCTTGTATTCTTTCTTTTTTCTTGACATGAGACAGATGTTGCAATGTAAAAAGACCAAATCCTCAGCTCTACTTGTAATCAATCGGTTTCTTTTGATGCTTTAAATAAGAGGATATATATTCCAATTTCTTTCACAACAAGATGATGATGCGAGCTGCGAAAGCAACTTGAATGCTAAAGCTTGTAACATTGGTGTTGAAGCACCATGATTAGCCCACCATGAAATTGGTTCCTCATATAATTTTGCATCAAAAACATGAGGCTCATTAAAGTAACCAGATCCACTTGAAAAAGCTCCATATTCGATATAAACTTCCTGAAGACCATCTTAACTGCTAAACAATCGTCTGAAGCATTTGCTTCTATTTAAAGAGACGTTTTGATCTTCATGTGGTGAGAGTCGTGGAACTTCATCACTTCCACCTCCAATCCAAGCTTCAGTGTAGTATTTATGAACCAATGAATGAGCCATATAATACAATGGATTGTTACTTTTATTCCATCTTGTCTCCAAAATATTGTGAATGACGTTAAATAAATTAGATTGGCCAGTGAGTAGATCTTGTTTGTCATGGTCAAATATTATAGATTTAACTTTCTCAATCATTGTGTCCCACAAATAATAAATCAAATGGAGAACAGAAGTATCAGTGTCTGCTAACCTTAGAAAATCAACAATAGGTTCAGTAAAATCTAAGAGATATTCCAAATCAGCCCACCAACTATCACTCACAATGGAAATTTTAACTTCCCTAGCCTTGATTTCAATTGCTGATTATCCATCCCATTTTAGATGCATTCTCCAATTTGGTACCATCACCATCTTCTCAAGTGCATTATTCACTTCCCTCATGCGTTTTGCCATAATAATGCTTGATGCAAATATTGTTTCCGTTACTCTTAGAAAACCTAATTCCGAATTAGTGTTGAAAATTTAGAATACCATGTCATGGTTAACAATGAAATTTCTTATATTTTGCACACTACTCACCAAATCAGCAATCCGCTTACATTCAGCATATTGAGGTGAATTTTCAGATGGTTCACAAATGCTTTTTAGAGCTAAATTTAGGCAATGCAAAACACATGGAGTCTAAAATATGTGAGGATATATATCTTCAATTATACCCCACAGCAGCCTTAAAGTTACTTATATTATTAGTAATCACTTGAACAACATTTTGTGAACCCACCTCTTGGATCATGGGTATGAACAGATTTGCTACATATTCAGCATTCTTTATGTTGCCACTTGCATCAACTGCCTTTAAGAACATTACACCACCTACTAATTCAGCCACTATGTTTATCAGTGGCCTTCGTTGTCTATCCAACCACCCATTAGAGCAAAGGGACATGGCTTTCTTTTTCCAAGTATCTTTTATCGGCTGGAGCTTGCGATTCACATGCGCCTTCTCTTGGGCTAGCAATGTTGTTCGTAATCTATCGAATGTTGGAGGAGTATAGCTAGATAACTTATTGTTGGCTAATGTGAGTGAATATTTTCTTAAGTAAGGGCACCTTGCCAAATTAAAGGATAAAGCAAACACATAGAACATGCGAGCAACTTATTTATCTGTCATATCTGTAATGACCCGGTCATTTTTCTTCCTTTTCTTTTTCTCAGATTTTAACAGATATTTTTTTTCCGTTGTCTTTCCCTTTTTGGGTTCGGTTTTTCATCACTTGATGTCGTCTCGAGTGTTCTGGAATGATTTCCGAGACTCTTTTCCTTGGATTGACAACTTCCTTTGAGGATTGTGTCATTTCCATATTTTATTTTTCCGAATACTATTCACATTTTGTTTTTTTCTCGTTTATCATTTTTCCTTGCACAACCTCACTTTTGTGCTCGGATTTGATTCCAGTTTTGCATGCATTCATGATATTTGATTTCCATGATAGTGATATTTTTACTTTTCTAGAAAAACATGTTGATTGCTTACTTTTTTCATAAAGGGGCATTAATGCATACTTTAGTGTAATTATTCTTAACTTGTGGGGTTTTAGTGTAATTAAATAAAGTAATTATTTTTCATCTTGGGGACCATTTTGTAATTAAATTTGGAAGATATTTTCAAAAAGGACCTTTTTGCAATTTTTGAAAAGTGTGACAAGTGTCACACTCTCATTGGTCCACTTGTTGACATTTGTGTGGAAACACTTTAATGTATTGGATGATGACATTTGGAGGGTGAGGATTCACCCACTTGTTGGCCTAGGATTGGTGCACTTGTTGGATTGGATGGTTGATAAGTGTAGGTGTGGGATTAAGCCTAGGAAGGAGCCATAGATTGGTGACAAGTGTAGGTTCACAATTTAGTCTTGCAAATATCTTTGGGCCACTTTGGGATTATGGTTTTAAAGGAGGGTTTTTGTGCAATTGACCATAGATGTGTGTGTTGACCATGGTGTAAGAGCGCATAGTGAGTGGAGGATTTCCATTTCCTCCACTCACACTTAACCACATTATTGCATTTTCTTCATTACAAGAAAACCCTAGCCTCCATAGATGGAGCTTGAAGTCTTAGGCATTGACCTTGATCTTTGAGGCCCTTCCACTTACTTTAGACCATAAAGCTTGGAATACTTTTTGTTTCCCTCATCCTCCTCTTCAAAACCCTTGAAGGATCTAACCTAACTCCTAGTTTTGCTTTGGTATCTAGAGATTCAATTCTCTAGTGAGGTATTGATCTATTATTTTGAAATATTTTTATGTCATTATTGAGTGTTTTACATGCATGGAAGAGAATGACTTGTATTTTACCCTTAAATTATTTTAACTTGAAATTAATCTTGTCAAATTAAATATAGAATATGAAAATATACTCAATTAGCTTTTATTTAGTTTTGGTTTCATGTAATTTGAATTTAAAATTAATTAGTTATGAATTTTTGAAGTTGCAAGCTAGTTGTTAGAAATTTGAAGTTTTTCCTTTTCGGTCCGGAAATGAATTTTTATATAGAGCTGTGTTCCTTTATTTACCTTGAAATTTTTACTGGAACTTCCCCCATAGGTTTTACACTACTCAGAATTTTTTCACTATTTTACAGCATTTCTAAATTTTTTTAAAAATCCGAAACTATCTACTGTTCATGTTTTTATTGGAGCTGGAAAACATATTTTTAGATGATTTATTTCACTAACCTTTTGACATTGGATCATGGCTTAAATTTTCAGTTTTACACTCTCATATGTTTACTTCCAAAATAAATTAGGTTTGCCCAATTTGGATGTCAAAAGAATTTTTCATAAATTTTCAAAGTTGGAAGCTACAGGCTGAAAATGTGTTTTCTGGGCAGAATTTGTTTCAAAGTTATGGGTCAAAACTGTTTCAATTGGGAAAATATTTTGTTAAACTAAATTGATATTATCAAATCACAGTGTTTAAGCTTTCATTGGGTTTTGGATTCATTCAATTTGGGTTAGAATTGAATTTTTTATGAATTTTACAAGTTGAAGGTAGCAAGCTGAAAAATCTGTTTTGCGAACCGAAAATTTGGGGCAATTTTATTTCGGTGGTAATTGGGATTTTCATTCCAATTGAGGTGGAGAATGCTTTAGGATTATTTGTGTGTTGTATTGTGTGTTTGCCATGATTATACAACATATATGTATGCCTTATATCAAATTTAGAAAGTTAGTAATTTTTATTCTTTGTAAAAGATTTAAAATTTATGATGATGTATAACTTTGATTTGAATTGTAACATGTTAGGAAATTATGCTTAGATATATTGGTTAATATATATTAAATTTGGATCATTTGATTAAGAATTACAACTTTTATTTAATATTTATCTTTCGTGAAAGTTTAATTCACATGGTTGTATTAAGAATTAAATCAAGTTGTAATGTGGTATTTAAATAGGCCTTAGCATGTTCTCTAATATAGATTAAATTGAGGGCATTTGGAATTGTTTAAAAATCTAGAGGAAATTAATTAATTTGCTTGATTAATTTTGTTTTAAGTGTTTTAATCACTTAACTTGTCATTTGATGTCATATATATGATGACCATGACATGTCTTTCAATATATATTAAATTGAGGTTATTTGGATTAACTTGGAATTTAGAGAATTTAACTATTTATGTTTAATTAAATTCTACTTTATTAATTCATGGATTTAATTGCATTTTGGAAGTTGTTTCTATATTTAAATCATGGATTTGGATTTGATGTATGTTCACTTAATTACTTTTGAGTATTGGATAACATAGTTATTACTTTTATATTCATGAGAATATGTTTTTTCTTATTGAATATATTGTTGCTATGTGTAAGGAATTGCACACTTTATATTTGACATCTTACATGTCATAGTAGTTGTGAATTTTGAGCATGTATTCTATAAGTTTCTAAAATTTGGATTGTGCTTGGTAAATAGTTGATATCTTGTATATATATGTTGATATATATACGTTGTTGCACAATTTGTTGATTTTGAAAACTTGGGGATGTCGTTGTTTGGCTACGGCTAGGACTTGGTTCTAGTACGAGGGATTGTCCCTCTATATAGTCTAGTGAGCACATAGGGAGGTTACCCATGGGCTAGTAACCCTAAAGTAACTATGTTGTCGGTCTGATCCGGCGTGACGTCCGAGTATCCACTTTGTTTGATTTCGTATTTCATTTCAAGTTGATAACTATATGATATCGTAACTTGTTGTTCCTTATTTGATTTCCTATTTTGAGCTTAAGATGTAACTTTGTAAAAGCATGCTTCATGCGTTGTATTGGAAGTTCCATTGTTGGCTAAATTGCATCGATATCATAATTTGTGTTTTGATGTTTAAATGTAGTTTAGGAATGACCTTATAGATTCATTTTGAACATAGACGTTAGGTAGCATGACCCACACTCGTTGTTTTCGTATTTTGGATTTCAAGTTGAAAACTTTGGAAATCTATATCTTGTTGCCTTGTATAACATATTTCCATGTTGTTTGAATTGCATGAACAATGTGATTATGATATAAATGATCTAGGTAGCTTAGGATGCTCCCTAAGTCTCATCTTGACATAGACGTTAGGTGGCATGAGCCCCTTTAACATGTTTCACCATAAGGTGATAAAATTGTAAAATGCTATGTCGATGCATGCTCATCTCCTACGAGTAGTTTTATATTACTCACCCCTACAATACTGGGGCATATTTCAGGTACAGGACTCAGGATTTGAAGATTCCATTGCTCCTTAGATGGCTTACAGTTTCTATTTTATGCAAGTGTTAGCATAAGATGCCTCTTTGTAGCCCTATTTGTTTAAACTTGTATTCGTTGATTCGTATATGTAAAGTGTACGTAAGTGCACACTTTTCAATGTATTTAACATGTATGAGATGAGGCCGGAGGCCAATGACATGTATCTCGTTTTCTATGCACTTTTGTTTTCAAAGTTTATTATGAAACTATTGGAAAATGTTAAGTCATTGTTTCATAACTTTCGCATCGGGTGTTGGAATTTCATATCTTTTCTGCCCGGACTCAGAATCAGATGATTCTTGAGTCTAATTTGTTCATTTTTCATTGTCCTTCCAATGGTGTGCACGGTGGCACCCTTTTCAGTGAAAAATGACCATTTTGCCCTTAGTTCATCTCTTTTCGGGGTAGGTATTCTTGCTTCATTTGCTTGGCTCATTTGAGTTTCATGGCTTCATGGATAGTCATTTTGGGGCATTAGGGATGACGTACATCTCTTGAGATCATTTGGCTTCTTTCGCTTCCGCATTTCGGGTCCGTTATCGGGTCAACTTCCGGTTCATCACTAAAGTACCGGGTTGAGAAATCCGGGTCGTTACAATATCTCTTTGTGCTACATTAAATGCATTTTCCAAAACTCCTGGAGCTGATGCCCTTCTTTTTTGCATTGCAACAAGTCTGATCCTTCAGGCAAGAACAAATAATCTTCCTTCTTTCTCACATTTAATTATTCTTGAGCATTTTTGCTTTCAAATTGATTATATTCCTTCTTTAATGCTTGAATTACATCATTACTGATAGACTTGCAAGCTTCAACCCCTTGATTAGGAATCTTCAATAAATGACCCTTCACTTTTGAATAGGATCTAGTAACCTTTTTTTTGCGGTCATTGCAAGACCAAGTTCTATTTCCGCCTCCAAGTGCTGGTAGGCTAAGAACCTTCACATGATTCCATAGTGGTTTGTCATCAAATTCTGAGCCCTGAGCTTTTAATGGTCGTAGGTTTGATTTTCCTTTCCCTTTGACAGATTGTTGAGATGGAGAGGACATTGTATCTAAACTCTAAAGAACAAGTTTAAATAAGATTGTTAAAAGAATAAAGTTATTATAAATTATAATGAACAGAATAAAACTTAAAAGAATAAAATTATAAAAAAAAAAATTCTCAAAACTTAAAAGAATAAAATTATTCCATTGGAGGTGCATAAAATAATTATATACAAGTATCGGTTGATTCAGTTGTATAACCATATGGACAGAGAGGGAGAGAAAAAGAGAAAGACAAGTCAAATATACTTATTCAAGTGTTCTTTGTGTTGTAGTCTTGCATATCACAATGTATACAATAGCAATGTAAAAAAGGTGCATGTTGGAGCAACATAAAAATGGTGCAGGAAGAAAAGAGAGAGAGAAGATGAAAATGGTACAGGCTGGAGCAAGATGAAAATGGTGGCGTGTAAGAAAAAAGAGAGAGAGAGAGATGTGAAAATGGTTGCACGAGATGTGCTTTGAGCCACAAAATTTGTTGCCATTTAATAACCTGATGGAGCCATCACCCCGAAACAATTTTTCATTGATATAATATCTAATATTATATTAAGTTATGCATTTAATGTTAATTGATACAAACAACTTTCCTTGTTGTGTACCCATGTAATGATGTAAAGTTAGTCACAAAATTACTGTAGTAACTATAAAACTAAGTTAGTAAGCTAACTAAATTCTATATGTAAGTTAGTTATAGTTACTACAGTTATTTAATAATAAATATCTGATGTTTATACCTATAGTCTAAGTAATTATTCTTGATTAAATATTTTATCATTCAATTAGTCATTATGATTAAATTTGAATAGGCAAAGTAATAATAATTAGCAAAAAATCATCTAAGTGACTAATTTATCATCTAACTCAATTGGTTACTATAGTCTCATGAGCTCAATTACTATATAATTATCTATTGATTAGTATAATTTCATTAGTTATCTATTGATTACTATGTCTCGAAAACTTAATTACTATATAGTTATATATTGATTGGTGATTACTATATTCTCATTAGTAATATATTGATTATTATAATCTCATGAGTTCAATTACTGTATAGTTATCAATTGATCAGTGATCACTATAGTCTTGTTAGTTAACTATGGATTACTATAGTCTCGTAAGTTCAATTAATATATACTTATCTATTAATTATTATAGTCTCATTAGTAATGTATTGATTATTATAGTCTCATGAGTTTAATTACTCTATAGTTATCAATTGATTAGTGATCATTATAGTCTTGTTAATTAACTTTTAATTCCATGTGTTTAATTATATAGTTATATAGGATCACTATACTAGTATAGCCTCCTTAATTCAATGTGTTTGATTATATACTTATATATAGATCACCATACTAGTGTGTGATTTTTAATTCCATGTGTTTAATTATATAGTTGTATAGGATTACCATATTATTTTAGCCTCCTTAAATCAATGTGTTTAACTATGTAGTTATATATGGATCACTTAACTAGTGTGAGATTTTTAATTTCAATGTGTTTAATTATATAATTATATAGGATCACTATACTAGTATAGCCTTCTTAATTCAATGTGTTTAATTATACAGTTATATATAGATCAATATACTAATGTGAGATTTTCAATTACACGTGTTAAATTATATAGTTATATAGGTAATAAGATCACTATTTTAGTGTAGCCTTCTTAATTCCATGTATTTAATTATATAGTCATGTAGGATTACTATACTATTATAGCCTCCTTAATTCAATGTGTAGGATTACTATACTATTATAGCCTCCTTAAATACTTAAATATAAGCTCTCTTTTTTTAGTTAAATACTTAATTTTATTCTAATATTTTTGTAAACGAAATAAATAATTTAATGTGTAATTGTTTATATAATTATCTTACTAATAAGTGGGTATGTGAGATTTAAATAGAAAAGAAACTTAATTAATGTAAATTTAAGTTTTTTTTTTGGGATATTTATACCCTTAAGCATGATTAATGTGTAATAAGAAAAATATATAATTTTCTTAGTAATAAGTGGGTGTGTAAGCTACAGAGCTTTAAATATGGAATAAAAAGTTAATTAATTTAAATATAACGTATATAATATTTTTTAGAATATTTATAAACCTCAAACATGATTAGTAATTAATGTGAAATTAGCTTACTTTCAATATTTTTTTATATGAAAGTCATATAAAAAAATGCATAATTATTTATTTACTCTTTTTAATGGGTTTATGTGATTTAATTATGGAAAAACCTTTCATTATTTTAGATAATACTACCTCGTCCCATTTTAGTAGTCCACTATATCATTTTTAGATGTCCAAATTAGTTGTCCATCTTGAAAAGTTAAAGCAAATAAGTCTTATCTTTTCATCAGTATCCTTTATATTTTTCAAAAAATTTCAAAATTCATAATTATACATATCTAAACTAAAAAGGACAAGTTGGTAATTTTAAAAGGGGACAATGCATTAATTGTATGTCTCCTTAAAAACTTCAATTTTTAAACATGGACATCTAATATGGGACGAAGTAATTATATAAGAGTATATGTTTTACTCTTTTTTTCTTAAGAAAAGACATAATATATTTAAATTTCCAATATGGGCACATGCTCTCTCTGCCCTTGTCTTCATCGCATTCGGTAATTTCAAACAGAGTTCAGCGCCGATATCCTTGCTTAGTTCAGTACACTTCGTCACTATTAAGTTTAGTATACTTCATCACTGAGCTCACCATCTTCCTTGCTCGCCGATGGATTTTGTTGGAAACGGCATTAGAAAACGCAAACTTTGGAAGGATTTTTAAAAGATTCCGCTAAGAATTTTTTGCGAATCTATTGACGAGCGGGTTCCTCTCTGCGAGGAGATGAACGTGGTATATTTATTTCTCAAATCCGTTTCCGGGTTAATGAGAAATTGGCTCTAAAGTAAGTGATTTATAAAGCCTAAATGGGTGTGAATAAAGTGGGAAATGCTTGTCCCACATCGAAAAAGTAGCAAAGCAACCTTGAGTATATATATGTCTAGTATGAGATTTGGGTTTGGGCCCAAGGGCACCCAAGTTTTTAAGAGGGGGAGGACCTAGGCTAGCCTGGATCAGAACCAACTACCACACACGCGCGCGCCGCCCGGTCCGGTCCGGGCTTGGGCGGGGCGGGGCGGGGCTTAATTGTAAAATGGGTCTAACCTTTTTACACAAAGTTGGACTGGGCCTGTGTGGTTATTTTATTTACTTGACTTATTTAAGTGGGCTTGCGGGTGGAGCACGCTGGGCTGGGCTGCCGAAGTTTGCTTGCTGGGCTTAATCTGTTTTGGGTTTAAATTCAAATCAAAAACTGTTTTTTTTTTTAACCAAGGGTTGCACCCTTTACAAATTAAAAACCACCAACAGATTTTAATTTGGATTGGTTAACAATGGTTGCACCCATTCGGACTATGGGTGCACCCATTCAGAATAGGCACCAACAAGCCTATAAATACCCATCATTGGGTTCATTTCAATTCACACCAATTCAAAAATCTTCTTCTCTTCTTCTGAATTTCTTCTTCTAATTCTTCTTTGTTCGGTTCAGCTACTGGTTTGGGTTCAACCTAAACTGGTTTGGATTGGGTTCGAACTTTGGTTTCCAAGTTTGGGTTCAATCTTGGTCTCCGAGTTAGGGTTTAATCCTGGTCTCCGAGTCTGAGTTCAACAGAGAGTACTACACCGAGCCGGTTCGCCTATTCCATTGGTTTGAAGTGCTACTACCAAAGGAAGAAAAGTCGTTGTATCCTGGGAGATAGACGCCGAAGAGTCCGTTAGCACCGTAGCGGGGCGTATCTTTCTTAAGGCTATAGAATTAAATTCTAGCCTCGACTTTATCAGGTTCTTTTATAGTTTTATTTTCTTGATATTAAACTATATAAATATATATATAGATTATTATAATAAATATTATATTTACAAATAATATTTAAATAAATTATACTATAGTATATGATACATTATTTTTTCAACAATCTTAAGACAGATAACTTTATACTATAGTAATAATTATTTAATTATTATTGTTGTTATAATTATTATAATTTGACTCGTGGTCTGTATATCAATATATAACAGACAAATGGCAAGTACGAGTATTACCGTGCCTAATGTTCCCGTCAGTCATGGGGAGAAGCCCGAAAAATTCAACAGGATGGAGTTTAAAAGGTGGCAACAGAAAATGATGTTCTACCTTACAACTCTGAATCTGAGCAAGTATCTGACTGAGACTGCTCCAGTGTTAGATGAGGGTGATACAGACATTACCAAGCTTGGAGCTGTTGATACATGGAAGCATGGAGACTTCCTATGCAAGAACTACATCCTCAATGGATTGGACAACACCTTATATAATGTGTACAGTCCAATAAATACTGCTAAAGAGCTTTGGGAGTCGTTAGACAAAAAGTATAAAACTGAGGATGCTGGCTTGAAGAAATTCGTGGTTGGACGATTTCTGGACTTCAAAATGATAGACTCCAAGACAGTCGTGAGCCAAGTGCAGGAGCTCCAGCTGATCCTACATGAGATACATGCTGAGAAGATGACATTGAGTGAATCCTTTCAAATAGCTTCAATCATTGAAAAGCTGCCACCTACTTGGAAAGATTTCAAAAATTACTTGAAGCATAAGCGCAAGGAAATGGGGCTCGAAGACTTAATTGTCAGGCTGAGAATTGAAGAAGATAACCGTACATCTGAAAAGAGAGCCGGAAATTCTTCAATGGTGTCAAAGGCAAATGTAGTGGAAGCAGGATAGAAAAATAAGAAGTGGAAGCACTCTGGAGAAGGTCCTAGCCAAGGAAACTACAAGAAGTTCACTAGGAAGTGTTTCATATGCGGCAAGTTAGGACACCGAGCTAAAGATTGTCGTAGCCGCAAAACACATCATAACCCCAAGAAGAAGACCACTGAGGTGCACATAGCTGAAGAAGATAAGTTGACAGCTGATGTATCAGAGTTAAATCTTTCAGCTGTGGTCTCTGAAATCAACCTGGTAAGCAACAACAGAGAATGGTGGGTGGACACAGGAGCTACTCGTCATGTTTGCTCTGAAAAGAGGATGTTCACTACCTATGAAACTATAAATAATGAAGAACAACTCTACATGGGGAATTCTTCTACTGCAAAGGTTGAAGGACAAGGAAAGATTAAGCTACTAATGACCTCAGGGAAAGAGCTCACTCTTAATAATGTGCTGCATGTACCAGACATCAGGAAGAACTTGGTCTCTGGGTCACTACTAAGCAAGAATGGGTTCAAGCTGATCTTTGTATCTGATAAGTTTGTGCTGACTAAGAATGGGGTGTATGTGGGCAAAGGGTATCTAAGTAATGGACTATTTAAGTTCAATGTAATGACTGTTGTACCCAAAGCTATTAATGATAATAATAAAGCTAGTGCTTCTTCTGCTTATATTATTGACTCGTCTGATGTATGGCATGGTAGGTTAGGACATGTTAATTATGATACTATTCGTAGATTAATTAACATGGAATCTATACCTAAATTTAATATTGATTTAAATAAAAAATGCCAAACATGTGTAGAAGCAAAATTGACTAGAACCTCATTTCACTCCATAGAGCGAAGTACTGAACCTCTAGCATTAATTCACAGTGATATCTGTGACTTTAAATCTGTGCCAACTAGAGGTGGGAAAAAGTATTTCGTTACTTTTATTGATGACTGCACAAGATATTGTTATGTATACTTGTTAAGAAGTAAAGATGAAGCCTTGGAAATGTTTAAACGTTACAAGAATGAGATTAAGAATCAACTTGGAAAAAAGATAAAGATGTTTAGAAGTGATAGAGGTGGTGAATACGAAGTACCATTCGCTGACATTTGCTCAGAACATGGTATTATTCACCAAACTACCGCTCCTTATTCACCTCAACAGAACGGTGTTGCTGAACGCAAAAACCGTACCTTAAAAGAAATGATGAATGCTATGTTGATAAGTTCTGGTTTAACCCTGAATTTGTGGGGGGGGAGCTTTGCTCTCTGCTAATTATGTTCTCAACAAGGTACCTCAAAAGAAATCAAATGTGACACCTTATGAATTATGGAAAGGTCTAAAACCTTCCTATAAATTCTTAAAAGTGTGGGGGTGTTTAGCTAAGGTTGCGGTTCCTACTCCTAAGAAAGTTAAGATAGGACCAAAAACCTTGATGGTATTTTCATAGGCTATGCACAGAATAGTAGTGTGTATCGTTTTCTTGTGCATAAATCAGACATTCCTGATATCCATGTCAATACAATTATTGAGTCAAAGAATGCTTATTTCTTTGAGGATATATTTCCATGCAAAAATCCTCTTAAAAGAAATTATGATACTGCTAATAGCAATATACAAGAGAATATAGACCAAGAGTCTATAGATGATGAAAATGAGGAAGAACCTAGATGTAGCAAAAGAGCTAGAACGTCTAAGTCATTCGGTTCTGATTTTCTGACATATATATTGGAGAATGAGCCACAAAGCTACAAGGAAGCTATGTCTTCTCCTGAAGCTAGTTTATGGAAAGAAGCCATAAATAGTGAAATTGAATCCATCATGCAAAATCATACTTGGGAGCTGGTGGATCTTCCTCCTGGTACTAAACCTTTAGGGTATAAGTGGATTTTCAAGAGTAAGATGAAGCCTGATGGTTCAATTGAAAAATATAAAGCCCGACTTGTTGCTAAGGGATACAGGCAAAAAGAAGGCTTGGATTATTTTGATACATATTCACCAGTCACAAGAATAACATCCATTAGATTGTTACTAGCTATTGCAGCACTGCAAAACTTAGAAATACATCAAATGGATGTTAAGACTGCCTTCTTAAATGGTGAATTAGAGGAGGAAATCTATATGGAACAACCTGAAGGGTTTATAGTTCCAGGAAAAGAAAAGAAGGTGTGCAAACTTGTAAAATCCTTATATGGATTAAAACAAGCACCTAAACAATGGCATGAAAAATTTGACAAAGTGATGTTGTCAAATGGTTTTAAAATTAATGAGTGTGATAAATGTGTGTATGTGAAAAACACTCAAAATGGATATGTCATTGTGTGCCTATATGTGGATGATATGCTAATAATGGGTAGTAATGATGTTATAATCAAAACTACTAAAAAGATGTTGACCAAAAATTTTGATATGAAAGATTTAGGCATAGCTGATGTCATACTAGGAATTAAGATTTCTAGAACATCAGATGGTCTAGTATTATCTCAATCTCACTATATTGAGAAAATATTAGAAAAGTTTAATAAAGGGGATAGTAGTCTTGTAAAGACTCCTGTTGATGTAAATCTTCATTTATCGAAAAATACTGGTCCTAGCATATCACAACTTGAGTATTCTCGCATTATAGGAAGCTTAATGTATTTGACGAATTGCACACGACCAGACATAGCATACTTAGTTAATAAATTGAGTAGATATACTAGTAATCCAGGAAAGAACCATTGGACTGCAATAATTAGGGTTCTAAGGTATTTAAAATATACTATAAGTTATGGATTACATTATTCTAGATATCCAGCAGTACTTGAAGGATATAGTGATGCTAATTGGATATCAGATACAAAGGATTCTAAATCCACAAGTGGCTATGTCTTCACTATTGGAGGAGGTGCCATATCTTGGAAATCTTCAAAACAAACTTGTATTGCCAGATCCACTATGGAATCTGAATTTATTGCTTTGGATAAAGCAGGTGAAGAAGCTGAGTGGCTTCATAATTTCTTAGAAGATATTCCAAATTGGCCTAAACCGGTGCCCGCTATATGTATACATTGTGATAGTCAATCAGCAATTGGAAGGGCACAAAGTAATATGTACAACGGTAAGTCTCGACATATACGTCGACGACATAATACCGTTAGACAATTGCTCTCAAGTGGGATAATCTCAATAGATTATATCAGGTCAAAAGATAATTTAGCGGATCTGTTTACAAAAGGTTTAATAAGAGAGCAAGTATATAGTTCATCGAGGGGAATGAGTTTAAAGCCGAAAGCTAACGAGTCATCTTAATGGAAACCCAACCTAGTTGACTGGAGATCCCAAGATCTAGGTTCAAAGGGACAACAGAAATTCTGAATGGCTCACCAGAAGCACTGGGAAGATTCAATCTTCTACCCATTTCTATGATGAGACAGTGTTACCTACAGCGATGAGTAGGATAAGCTATGCTTTTAATGACTCTTATACCTTGAAAATTCAAGTGGGGTATGGTAGGATACTCTTAATAAGAAGTCACCTATATGAGTGTGAAGTGGGGCCGCTTCTATGAGAACTTCTAAGGCTAAGTTTTCTGGAGCGCTCATGAAATACCAGGCGTTGTTCAGGGCCATATGAACACAACCGTGAGAACCGACTTTGTGTGGGAAGGAATTGTGTGTTTTCTATTGTCTTGGTTTACATCAACGGCTGAACAGTTCAAGACATAATGTTCACTGGTTAGCCAGTAAATCCGATAGTAATACACTAGGGAAGGTTCAAGGCCAAAAGCTACCTATCCCGATGCAGTAACTTTCCAATAGTACTCTCTATAGTGTCTGTATCTTCTCCTTTTGTAATCTGCGCAAATTTTCATTCTTGTGGGGGATTGTTGGAAACGGCATTAGAAAACGCAAACTTTGGAAGGATTTTTAAAAGATTCCGCTAAGAATTTTTTGCGAATCTATTGACGAGCGCGTTCCTCTCTGCGAGGAGATGAACGTGGTATATTTATTTTCTCAAATCCGTTTCCGGGTGAATGAGAAATTGGCTCCAAAGTAAATGATTTATAAAGCCTAAATGGGTGTGAATAAAGTGGGAAATGCTTGTCCCACATCGAAAAAGTAACAAAGCAACCTTGAGTATATATATGTCTAGTATGGGATTTGGGTTTGGGCCCAAGGGCACCCAAGTTTTTAAGAGGGGGAGGACCTAGGCTAGCCTGGATCAGAACCAACTACCACACACGCGCGCGCCGCCCGGTCCGGTCCGGGCTTGGGCGGGGCGGGGCTTAATTGTAAAATGGGTCTAACCTGTTTACACAAAGTTGGACTGGGCCTGTGTGGTTATTTTATTTACTGGACTTATTTAAGTGGGCTTGCTGGTGGAGCACGCTGGGCTGGGCTGCCGAAGTTTGCTTGCTGGGCTTAATCTGTTTTGGGTTTAAATTCAAATCAAAAACTGTTTTTTTTTTTAACCAAGGGTTGCACCCTTTACAAATTAAAAACCACCAACAGATTTTAATTTGGATTGGTTAACAATGGTTGCACCCATTCGGACTATGGGTGCACCCATTCAGAATAGGCACCAACAAGCCTATAAATACCCATCATTGGGTTCATTTCAATTCACACCAATTCAGAAATCTTCTTTTCTTCTTCTGAATTTCTTCTTCTAATTCTTCTTTGTTCGGTTCAGCTACTGGTTTGGGTTCAACCTAAACTGGTTTGGATTGGGTTCGAACTTTGGTTTCCAAGTTTGGGTTCAATCTTGGTCTCCGAGTTAGGGTTTAATCCTGGTCTCCGAGTCTGAGTTCAACAGAGAGTACTACACCGAGCCGGTTCGCCTATTCCATTGGTTTGAAGTGCTACTACCAAAGGAAGAAAAGTCGTTGTATCCTGGGAGATAGACGCCGAAGAATCCGTTAGCACCGTAGCGGGGCGTATCTGTCTTAAGGCTATAGACTTAAATTCTAGCCTCGACTTTATCAGGTTCTTTTATAGTTTTATTTTCTTGATATTAAACTATATAAATATATATATAGATTATTATAATAAATATTATATTTACAAATAATATTTAAATAAATTATACTATAGTATATGATACATTATTTTTTCAACAGATTCTTCATTGTTCTCCATGCCGCGATTTGTCCTCGCCGGTAAGCTCTTTTATCGCAGTTTATCATTGCTTATCGGCCTATTCTCGCTAAATTCAGTGCTTGCATCGCCGTCGGATCCTTGCTCTCTGTTTCTTACTGCTGTTGCCGGAATTGCGACTATTACAGTCGCTACTTGCTTGCCACCAGCTTTGTTTCCCCATGGTCGTCCCCATTGTGTGACCTCTATGTTCTCTGTGGATGTTGCGGGTTAGTTACTCATTTAGGAACAATGATCCTTGTTTGGCTACAAAAAGTGGCACGATTCTAGTTTTGCAACCAGTCGAGAAGTTTTGCAAGATTCTAGTTTGACAAAACCCAGTTCTCACCGGTGAGCCTCCGAGCTATAACGAGTAGTTCTGGTGTACTGTGGCTCAACAAGGGTAGAACGGGAATTAATTTATTTTCATAAATTGGACAAATGATCATTTTACATGACATGTATTTATATTTATTAATTTATTATATTGAAATGAGAGTATTATAATCATTTTAAGTTTTCAGGTGGCTATTTGCACTAAATTAACATGGGTGTTTTACCTTACATAGGAACTATTTTGCACTGAACCCAAATCAAATTGCACTTAAAATTTCTTTTTTGGATAGTTATTTTTATTAATTATAAACATAAAATAATACAAGTTGACATGACATAATAAAATCATAAATAAATTGTTTCATATAAAATAATACAAGTTGACATGACGTAATAAAATCATGAATAATTTGTTTCATACAATTATAAAATCTTATTTATTTGCCCCTCACAATTATCTCCATGAGATGATAACCCCCACCCAAAACCGAACACACGCGCGGGTGTGTACATATATAACTTGGTCATTGTCATCCTTGTGCGTGCGTTTTTTTTTCCATCACTATATGCATATACTAATTGGTGTCGCCTTCAAGCTGCAATGAAAAATGTAGGACTTGGGCAACAAGTTAATTATATATGTATAGATTTTAAATTACAATTAGAAACTAATGCATCCAAAAATAGACCTATCCACGTATATATATTTTTAAATTACAATTAGAAACTAATGCATCCAACAATTGACCTATCCAAAAGTTAATAGGAAATATTTGTTTTCATCACGCGTGCTTAGTCCACACCATTCATTTTACAATCAATTATATATGTTGGTTGTTAAATTCTTGATCCATTCAATACAAAAATGAAGGTTGTGATTAAAGCACATACAAATATACATCACAGTGCCTTAGTATGATGGGGCGGATGCTTTGCGGTCTGATTAAAAAATTTAAACTATTAGATGGTGCTAATACTCAATTCATAGATACTCATTTCACTTTTCATTCGAATCATACAGATACGATGTGGAATAAGACCTTTGTAACATTTTCTCCCAATCAAACTCACAATATTCTCATTGTGTGATTGAGTCACTACCTATCTGGGGGCTTACCCGAATGCTTTTGAATCAAACAGTTGGAGTGGCACCGAATCAAAGATTGGTGTAGCTCTAATACTAACTATACCAAGTTGGATATTCCACAGGTTGACAAAAAAACTTAAGATATTATACGGTGTGTGTCGACTTATGTGGGGTGGTGTGCGTAGGCACGTGTGAGACGCAAACAACCTACCACATTAAACAAGCTACATGTATTTATTCCCACATTACTTGAATGTAAAAAAATATTTTATATATAGGTGAATAATTAATACAAAGAAAACAATATGCATAATAGACCCATTATAACGACAATTAGTCGCAAGACTCACAACCCTCTGCTGTTAACCTAACTACCCTCTATTGTTGTTATTAGCAGACAATTCTAATAGTTTCCCTTATAAAAAAAAAAAAGTTCATCCAACCAAATAAAAGTCATTACATAACCAAGAAAAAATATTACAAAGAAAAGTACTACCGTGAATTCTTCTTACTCTTATTTATTTAATTGACCATTAATTAATAATTAATTCGAGAATTCGAGCTCTCTATTGTCAAAACAACAATTGTTTGCTTGCTCAATGGTTCATATTGTCACATAGTTACTATATTGGAAGTTGTGAGTGAGCCAAGCTCTTATCGATCATATCACAGCCATCGACCCACCCCCACCGTCCGATCTCACATCCAGCCATTTCACATCACATGCCCTATCAGTCAACCAACCATTTCAGTTACTTTCACAATGGACACATTGGTCAGAAACCGTCAAGAATAAAAACCCGACCCCGGTCCAACCATCCGGTTCAAGTCTTTGCCACCATACGGCCGGTCCGAATATTTAATGAGCGAAGCATTCACACTTTCCAATACTAGAAAACAAAATTCCTTTCCTCCAACCGTCATATGTCTTCGTTTTAACGTACAATACAAATTTCTCTCTCTATATATATATAAAAGTACGTTTTCTATATTGAATATATAAACAGCATAATATTACATTTTGAATGAGAAGCTATTAGTAATAAGTAATTATTCATTCTATCTATTTATTTTTCTCGTCTTTCAACCTCTACTTTGTGCACTTTCTCTCTTAAAAAAGCCCCAAAATCTCGATCTGAAAAAATTTAGGGTCGGAATCTAGAAGTGAGACTAACATCGTCATAGCTAGTGACTTTTATTTCTGGTCCAAGATAAGTTCTGTGAAAAATCTGTGTACAATTTTCTCATATATATATATATATATATATATATAATATCGCTATCGTCGCGGCCACAGTGACCGTCTATTTTCGTCACGATGAGACAATCATCAACGCATTTGCAGTGATACAACGTCTCTGATCTGAGCTTGATCGCCTGCATGAGCAGTTTGGGCCGTGGTAGCCGCCGTTACCGTGATCGTCACCGGAGAATCTATGTTTGTGAAGTTAGGGTTTCACTGTGCCGGATGCATAGGGGATAAATGCTTGTGGGAAGGGATTTAGGGTTTCTGTGCCGGGTCCTGGTGGTTGCGTTGTTTGCTCCGGTGGTGATCGGCTTCGTGGTCCGTCGGAAATGGAGGATTGCGGCGGCCAGGACGGAGGAGATCAAGAGGCTTTTGGTCTTGGCGTCGGAGGAGGCAGCTAGGGCTGAGCTCGAGGCCTCCTATGGGTACATAAGCGATGCACCGGCTGTTTCCCGGCAGGTACTGTATCAGTGTGCCGTTTGTTTTTGCCCCACCTCTACGCGGTGTGCACGGTGTAAAGCTGTTCGGTACTGGTAGGTATTCGGCTATTTCATGTTTTCTTTACTGATCATATATAGTTTGACTCTGTAATTGGAGCATGTTTTGATCTTGAGAGGAACTTTGTCTGCATGTGTTTTGATATTATAAATTTGCGTGCTGCGGACACATTGATATTTGGTAATTGATATCTTATTTAGGAGAGTCGATGAGATTGTAGAATTTGATGGAAAAGGGCATCAGCTAAAACAGTATAGAGAATGGAGTCTGATCCTTTTCTTGGTAGTCAATTACATAAAAAGTATGTTTTTTTTTTTATACCAGCATATCTTTTGGAGTAAAACAAGGAAAGATTTGGGCTAAAAAATGGGTGAAAAAATTGAGGAAGGGTATATATTATGTTCCTTATGCGATGTTCGGTGGTAGAAAGGAAGGAAGACGTGTGGAGAGAAAATAGGATGGAAAGAACGTTAGAGTTGATACAAGGAAAGAAAGGAAAAGAGGAAGGATGACTTTACAAATTTTCATCCGCCAAAAAATGGGAGGAAGAAAGGAGGAAAAACAAGTGGACTATTTTAGAAGTTTTAAATTAAATACTATTCTAAAATTATACAAATTTTAAATTACAATTCTTTCCTCAGTAGATTACAACATTATAAATATTATTAATGGTAAAAGTAATTAAAACTTTCTCTTTTCTTCTCTTTTATGCTAGGTTTGGTAGGAAGGAAAGAAGAGGGGTGGAAGGAAAATATGAAGGAATGGATAAATTTCATTTGTTCGGTAGAGATGATATAAGGAAAGAAAGGATAATAGGAAGGATGACTCATCCTTCCTCCACAAATTTTCATCCACCTAAATATGGGCGGAAGATAGGAGAGAAGCAAGTGAGCCTATTATAGAAGTATTAAGTTACTACATCACCCTTCATAAATATTTAATAAATCTCATAAGTAAAGTAAAGAATGGGTTTAATGGTGAAAACAAGTTAAAAATTTATCTTTCCTTTTATCCTACCAATCAAATTAAACGATCAAATTAAATTGTCAGTTTTTCCATTCTCTTTTTTTTTTTTTGATAAATACAGTTTTTTTTTTTTTTTTTCTTTTTTCCATTCTCTTCCATCAAACCGAACAAAAAGAGGGAAACACTTAATCACTTCCCTAGGGAAGTCTCAGTCATCCTTTCTTCTCACCCTTCTATTCAATTTTTTTCCTTCCTACCGAATAGGGCATTAATGAACATAGTAAATTATTAGTTTTTTCTTTTCTCTTCTATTCAACAGAACATAGCATACTGTGAGTCCGAATGGGAGAGGTATCCTTTTACTTTTCAAAGTGTAACAAACACACTGCCACATGACCAGTTTAAGCCAGTCATATAGACAGTTTGTCCTATAAGTATTAACGATATGCAGTCTATAATACAACATCTTCCACATACAAAGAGTCACAAAAGGTATTTGGATGAGAAAAAAGTGAAGCAATGTTAAAATGCAGCGGCAATATAGAGTAAACTTAATTTGTTTCTCGGGGTATCAGTTTGAATGTATAGGTCGTGGACGGGATGGCACTTTGGTTAACTTATGCTAATTTGATGCAGATCACATCAGCACTTAGGAGCTATCTTTCCACCTCTCATCTATATGGCAATGAATAGTGAATATAAGGGGCTGCCATTTTTATTATATCCGTCAATAGCACACAACGTCCAGACACATTGAGCAGCGATATTGCTGAATTTTGTTAATAGAATCTTTTAATCAAAAGGGAACAGTCTTATTTTTAAAATCCTATTCAGTTTCAACTTTTGACCATAATTAGTAGTTTTCAATCTTGGGTTGGCCGCTACAATTGTCTAACAGGCGTATTAAGGCTATGGGACATGTTGCTTCCTCAAAATAGTAGATAACATGTTGAATGAATAATTTGTGTTGATGCTTCAAATGGAACTCCTTTTTGTTATATAAAACCACACTCAGGATGAGGGTTGCAAGGCCTCTCAGGATAGAGGATATTGATATAGTTTCTTATAGTTTGGTTTCCATTGGATTGATCCTTTTCAATACTGGTGTTGCTGCTTGTCAGTTTGATGACTTGTTTTGAAAGAAACTACACTTGCGGTAGAATTATTTCATTAATGAGTGATCTGTTTCATTATTAAAATTACTATTCTTTCTTACAAGGGGGAAAGATGCATCTCTAAGCAAATTATGAGATAATAATATTCTGCATGGCCTTTAGCTGAAAGAGGATTATATAAATAATTTAAATTTTAAAGATGAAAGAATCTATCAGGTAAGAGAAACATATTAATGCATTAGAATAAGATGTTTAAGAGACATTTAGATGAAAATGGGAAGTGATATGGTGGATGGCTGGTTGTTTTGATGAGAAGTTTGTGTGATATGGTGTCAGTTTCTTACTTTTGGGCAAAGTTATTCTGTTTCCCAAAATGCTCAAGAGCTTACTTGTCATAAATCCATTATATCGTTTTTTTTAGTTAGAGTTGTACATCCTCTGTTTAACTTTAGCTTTAGCAAACCCCTATTTAGTTTGTTGCATATTTTTTTCCCTTTTTTTTTGTATTGTCAACATTTTTCAAATTCTTCGTGTAACAAATGTATTGAAATTGGGTCATTGGATCCAATAAAAGATCACCAGATTCTACAAGATGAGGAAAATTAAGGTAATACCTACCGTGCTTCCTAAAAAATTTGAAAAATATAACATGAATAAACCTAAAGCTCTGTGAAAATAAAAATGAAACAAATATCTGGAATGCGTAAACTTCCAAAAGCTTCCTGAATAATTTTGAGCACGTTAACAAAGTAACAAGTGAAAATTTTATTGCTGTAAAAACATTTCATTTATATAAACATTAACTATGTTAGCATATTTCTATTTTAGATGTAGAAACAAGATGACAAAAGTTAAAGAACTCTCATTTTACCTATATATTTGTTGCTTGAAAATTTTCAACTTGCATATGAAAAAAAAAAAAAAAAAATTAAAATGATCTTGTAAGAAGAGGAAGACTAATTTCCATAGAAGGTAGGAAATAGAGAGGGAGACCAAAATTAACATGGGATAAGAGTTTTGTAAATGATTTTAAAATGCTAAATATTGTAGGAGAGATAACTTGTAATAGGAAATAGTAGAAAAAGAGAATTCATGTGGCTTACCCCATGCGTATGGGATTGAGTCAAGGATGATTATCTAAGAAGCACGACACAGACACGGCAAGGACACATGTACAACATGTGTGTTGCATGGCTAAGGAGTTTTATGCTTTATTTGGTAGGAAGGAAGGAAAAAGTGTGGAGGGAAGAGAGGAAGGAATGAACAAACTTCCTTAGTTCGGTAGAGAGGAGACAAGAAGAGAAAGGATAATAGGAGGGATGAGTCATCCTTCCACTTTCACAACTTTTCATCCCTCCAAATATGGGCGGAAGAGAGGAGGAAAGACAAGTGGGGGTATTATAGGAGTTTTGAATTACAATACTATCCTAAATTATACAAGTTTTAAATTAGAATACTATCCTCTATCAATTATAATATTATATGTAGTGATGGGTATAATAGTAAAGACAATTTAAAACTCTCTCTTCCCTTTTCTCTTAACGAATGCATTTACTAGCTTATTCTCTCTTCCCTTCTCTCTTAATGAACACATTTACTAGCTTATTCTCTCTTCCATCCAACTGAACAAAAAGAGGGAAGTAGACAATTTTTTCTTTTGGGATGTATCATCCATCCCTTCTTCTCTCCCTTCCATCTAAATTTTTTCTTTCCTACCAAACGAAGCATTAAGAAAGTGTTTTTATTTAATTTTTTTAAACGAGTTAAAGGTGTAATGACTTCTCTTAACCTTCTTAATAATATGATGGTCATAATATAAAATATTTCAAATTTTTTGTTTAAAAAATAATTATTGTTATTGTTGCGGAGTCAATCCAATTGTTTAGTTCTTTAAACGATAAATTAAATTATTTTTATAGCTCACTAATTATTATAATTTGTTAATTTTTAATTGTTAGGTCAATGAAAATAGTATCACTCTTAAAATTTAGGATCATATATATAAAAAGATATATGTATTGGTTGTGCCCCCATGGTGTTCATCTTTTACAATTTTTGTCACCAAGTCCGTGTCATGTCGTATCCGTGTCCCATTTTCGTATCCGTGCTTCTTAGTACAAATTTAAAAAGAATAGGACATGTCAGGGATACGCGCGCGTGTGTATATATATATATATATATATATATATATATATAGTTGTATATAAAAAAATTGCTTATTTTTTCTTTATTTATCATAAATGTAATCACTAATTTATAATTTAAGAGTTGGATAGATATTGTTTTTGTTTTCTAAAACTTCATATTATTTTCTAATTAACGCATAATATGTTCTAAAACTACATTGAAATTCCATTTGTTTTAAAATAATTACAAAGCCACTCTGCCAAGTACTAAAAGTTTCCCAAACCTGTCCCCGTCGTGTCCACGTAAAAAATGATATTTTGATCATATGACACTTTTAGTCATGTAAAACACATCTCCTTCCGGCCATGTTTCACTCTACATGCTTTCTAGATGATGATGACGATGAGAACAACTTGTCAGCGAGCTATATGGGAGTTATTAGGAAAAAGGACAAAAATGGGCATTAAGGATTTGTGTAAATATAAGATTAATTAGCTTGAAATAAATTATTTAGTTTAATAGAGAGAGAGAGAGAGAGAGAGAGAGAGAGAGAGAGTCGTCAATGGTTTGAAATAATGTTTTTTAAAGCAAAATTTTGTCCACTTCTTTGTTATATATCATAGCAAAACCAACAAAAAAAGTAATAAATAAATGAAGATAAGGAAAGGAAAATAAGTTGAATTCATACTTGTCAAAATGAGGAATTAAGTTACCTATAGCAGCTATTAAAGTAGTTGACTGCTACAAAGCAGACTAGAAGAATTATTGCATATTCAAAATAAGAAGAAAAATTTGATATAATTGCCCTTTTTAGTACGTTTAATTGGGTCTTGGTCTGGGTACTTATAAAAAAAGAACATAAAAATATTTTGATATAATTGCACTTTTTAGGACATTTGAGTGGGTCTTGGTCTCCGGTCCTAACTTATCAAGAAAGAACATAAAGTATAACATTCTATTGTATAGTAGGATCAGTAGAATAAAACCCCCACAAGATAGCTAAAAGCTAAGTTGGCATAAAACCTATGGGTCTTGTATTTTTTTTCTTTTTTTGACAAATCTCTGGGTCTTGCATTCAACTTCGGGAGGCATCAAATACCTCCTCGCTGGGTTTATCCAATACCTGTGGTTTGTGGGTGATTATGGGTATCCAAAGGTATAAGCCCCGCCCCTGAATGGTGTGGGGACACCATATGTTATTATTTATATGTGCGCGCGTGTGTGTTTATATATATATATAAGGATCAATAGAATAGGAGTTGAATTGGGATGCCATTATTCTTATGGTTCTACAAGAATTTCACATGGATACACCCTCATGGGATTTTTTGTGGGATCAGGATTTGACTCAATATTTTTGAATTCTAATATCGTAGAATTGTAAGATTTGGTTTGACGTTTTAACAACCATGTCTTAATCTCGCTTATTGCCCATTTGTTAGAAGGAAAGAAAAGAAGAGGGAGTTACATAATTTCCATGACTTGGTGGAAACAAAACAGGAAGGAATAGAGGATGCAGACCAGCCCTATGCATTCCCCAAAAAAGTGGGAGAGAAGATGAGGGAAAGGCTTCCCTCAAAAAAAAAAAAAAAAAAAAAAAAAAAAAAAAGAAGGGAAGTTTCGGCCCTTGGAAATGATTCCTTTAGTATATAAATGTGTAATGGTAATATCACGCAAAACTATTCTCCTTCTTTCTCTCCTTAGAAAAAGAGGAAAAGATCATTTTTTCCCCAGGAGATCTCTCTTTATCCCTCCTACCTTCCTTATAATTTTTTATTGCTATTGCCATATACTAACATCTCCATTGGAGATACCACTTGGGACACCGTGCCTACTTCTCAGCACATTAGGTGCCCTTATGATTGTCCTAGCTGATTCTTGCTCATTATGCTCTTTTGATGACTTTTGTGTAATCTTCACATGCATTTTGTGTGCTTTGGAAATTTTTGGGGACGAGTCAAAGTTATATAGTCCTATATGCAGGTTTTTTATTGTTATTATTATTTGTTTTTTTGGTGTGTGTGTGTGTATTGAAACTGATCAATTAACCAATATCTAAACTGGATGTAGTTAACCCTTTCTGTAATTTTATTTTTGAATAGAGCTATATTAAGATGTGAAAACTTCCCACCTTTAAAATAAGATTACATTGTTAGTATTATCATTTTGCGATTGCTTGTGCTTAGACCATAGCTGTGGAAGTTGAATTGCTTGTGGTTAGAGTCTTAGACCATGGCTGTGGAAGTTGAATTGCTTGGTTATGTGTAATGTGATCTGGATCTCTTACCTGCAAACTTGCACATTTCATATTTGACGCTTCAATGTTTTACTGTGTTTGGGCCTCTAGAGTATACATTTGCATTTATTCACATCAAATTCGAATGTTTCAGCTCTGGTAAGTGCCAGATAATTCACTGGAGGCAAGGTCACAAGGAAGAATGTCGTCCTTTTGCCACCACTGACCAGATCAATGATGTAGGCTGTTCTACTGAGAACACAATCAATCAAGAGGAATTCGAAATTCATGGTAATAGCTTTGAGCCTGAAGGGAAGCAGTGTGCTAAACCAGTTGAAAAGTTTCCTGAAGAGCCTGCAATTTCGAATTCCAGTAGTGATCCTGAAGTTTTCTGTGGGAAGGATGACACCAGAACTGAGTGTATTGCAGATGGAAAAGGAAATAGTTCTGCTTCTAAATTTACCACTTCCTCATTGTCTGAGGGATTTTCCATGCGCACTACCTCTTCTGAATCCTCTGCCGATGTTGCAGTCCATAGAGTCAGTAGTTCACATCCTCCTGAGAGATTGGGTGGACATAATTCCAGTAATATTGTCCCTGATAAGCTTGAGACTGCTTGTTCTAGAAACATGGATCAAATTAAACAATCATCTACAAAGCACCCCACTCTGGTCAATACTTTAGATAGTTTTAATAGTTCGGGTAAGTCAAATCAGATCAAAGCCGATTGTAATGATGGAGATTCTGCGTGTAGATCAACAAGTTCTTCTTCTACTCCCTCTTCTGGTTTCTGGGAAGGAACAATTGACTCCAGTGGGTCCAAAGATGATCTTGAAGATTCTGCTCAGTCCAGTTCCATTAAGGTCAGTGATGCGAAACCGTTCCAATCTTCTCTGCGTTTATCCTTTAACTTGGTGAGAGATGCAGTTCCTCCTCTGCATGTACAAGGCTCTGATACCAAACAAATTCTATCAGATGACTCTCGTGCAACTACTTTGGGAATCAAGAAGCCTATTGATGGGGCTGCTATATCAGAGGAAATATGCAAGGACAACTCAAAGACGACAAGTTTACCGTCGTTGAGCTCTGAGGTGTCTAAACATGTAGGTTTCGATTCTAGCAGCGATTCACGTGTATTGAAGTGCAGAGAACGAAGAAGTTTCCCATCTAGTCCGTCTTATGCCCATTCAGCTTCTGACTCTGGAAGGCATTCAATAAGTACAGATGCTTCAAATGCCAGTAGCTTGCGATCCTTGAGCACTGAAAGGTCAAATCACGTGGTTAATGGCACGAGTGGTGCTAAAGATGGAAGGCGTTCAGTTTCAAGTCAAAAATCTAGAAAAGTTGATAGTGCTGACGCTCCTGCTGCTAATCCCATCCATTTTGCACCAATGGCTAATAATGGTACGAAGACATCAATGAAAGTTGTTGAACAGTTCAGATCCTCCAAATCGTCTAGTCACCATCCGTCAGGGGTTGGGGGTGAGATTGTTCGAAGATACAATAATAAGGTTTTGCTTGTGCACCTATAAACATTATGTGTGTGTGTGTGAGAGAGAGATGCAATACAATGCACTGAATGCCTTTGTTTTCAGGGGCTGTTTCCTTACGAAGTGTTTGTCAAACTCTATACAAATAAGGCTGAATTGCGCCCATGCGGCCTCATAAATTGTGGGAACAGGTAATTTAGATTTATTCTTAGAAGTTATGAATTTATGGTAACCCTGTCTAATATTTGTGAGACTTTCTTTGTGTTGTTTATGCTCATTAATAGCTCTGCCTTAATTATTAAAATATGGATGTATTTTTTGCAATTGTTCCCATCTCCACTTTAATTAATAAACATTATGTGTGTCAGGGGTTGTCCAGATGCTGTAAGCTAACAGCTGGTCAGCAGCAACTTTAAACTGTTATTTGTCTATTTGGCCACTTTTTTCTGAAGTCACATCCTAAGTCACGTAATCCTTCCATACGGGGTGCCGCTCCAATAACGAATTGGGTCTTCAAGCTTGGAGAGGTCACCAATTCGTAGAAGGTTTAACTGAATTCGCGGATTGAAAACCAGGATCTTTGATTATGTCTTCATCTCTTTCCCGTCCCAAGTTCTTAGGGTCAGTTTGGTGCAATGGAAAAGGGAGGAAAGGAAAGGTGATGGAGGGTGATTAAAAAATTGTGTTTGGCAAAAATGGTTGGAAGGAAGGGGAAGGTTTTGGAAGGTTATCAATAGGCTTAAACAGTAACTTCCTTATCCTCCCAAAAAATGGGAGGAAATGGAAGGAAAGTGAAGGTGAGGCTTGATGTATTATTTGTGTTGCCAAATTTACTCTTACACAAAACTTGATTTTGGTTTGCGAAACAAGAATTACTGACCTTGATTAGTTGATTTAGAAAAAAATTTAAAACAAAAACCATACACACAAGTTAGCAGTTGCAGAGAGAGAGAGGGGGGCAAGCTTGAGAGTTGAGAGACAGCTGAAGCTTGCGAATGGTGAACCCAAACTGGAACAGTGGGCGATGGAAACTGAAAGATATGGGTTTTGATTTTTGAACAATCTAAAATGATAAGCCAATATGGGTTTTGATATAGCTAATAGGTTTTGAACTTTTGATTCTTGCAGATAGATAGATAAACTTAAATATATGGGTTTTGAACTTTTCATTATTGTAGTTTGCAGTTGCAGAGAGAGGGGGCAAGTTCAGTGAGAACGCGAATAGAGATGGAGGCGATTGGGGAGGCTGAAATGATTTGCCCTAAAAATATATATTTTTTCGTGGTGGCATCATGGGCCTATAAATTATATAGTTAAATATATAAATTTATCTTTTAAAATATAAAAGGGTATAATAGTAAATTTATTAAAATACTTTCTTTTCCTTTCTTTTTCCAAACATGATTATTATCATTCCCTTTCTTTTCCCTCATAACTAATGTTATCATTTCTTTTTGTTCCCATTGTATCAAACATAGCCTTAGTGATGTAGAGAATCTTTAGTTTTTACCTCGTGATCCAACATCTCTTTATTTTGATTATTTTTTTTTTAATTTTATTTTTTGATTTTTTTTTTAAAACTCTTATCAAGGTTAAATTTGTAAGGTTTTTGTTGTTGGTAGAAGAAAAATACGACGGAGGAGGAGGAGAAAGAAAATGCTATGAAATAATGCTCTGGCTGTCAAAGTGTGAAAACGTGAGTTCGAATCTTAGGAGAAACTACTTTATGCAAATAATGTTAAAGGCTAGGTGTAACCGGTGGGTGCTTGCCCATTTACCCAAAAGCTCAAGTTGTTGGGTAGTGCTACATACCCATCCATTTTTACCTAATTACTTTCCCAACCGGATCCGATGTGGGACAAATGACCTTTGTTACATTCTCCCCCACTCAAACTCACGCAACACCTTGTTGCGGTTGGACCACCCTGCCTACCCGGGATGAAAACCCGGACGCCCTCCGGGCCGGGTGATTGGCGTGACACCGGATTAAGAACTGGGTCTTTGACTCTGATACCAACTGTAACGGATAGACGCTTGCCCATTTACCCAAAAGCTCAAGCTGTTGAGTAGTGCTGCAATCCACCCATTTATGTCCAATCACTTTCCCATCCGGATCCGACGTGGGGCAAATGACCATTGTTACACTAGGTTTGTATCCAGTCCACTCCTCCCAACACCCGCAATTAATGGGATCACACTAGGGGTAAATGACTGTATGACCCTTTAAGGAGAAGAGAACGGATTAGGGTTTTGAGTTACCCATGGATCTCCAATGCCTCTATGTGTACACATATATGCATGGACGCTTTCAAGCCTCCCACTTCCAGGAAATTTTAGTCATTTAGCAGTCCCGCTGTATGATTCAGGTTACACCAAGACTCATTTGCACATATCAATTTCAGCAAATCATTGCTGCATAAACATTTAAGTCCTGTCCTCTAGCAATTTTTTGGAACTACAAAAATAAGAAAATTTGTTGATGTCGCAAAGCGAATAGATGACTTCAAGGAACATTTGTATGATTCAGGTTACACCAAGACTCATTTGTTGATGTCGTAGTACAGGACTATGTTGTGCCAACTCCCCCAAGGAACATAATTCGTTTGATATATGCTCTAGTTTAATTTAATCCGGTCAGAATCAAGTGCAAACATATTAATTGTATATGCACAAAATAGATAAATTTACTCGTGTACACATGCAGATTTGCACCTATACACATGTTTATAACCTTGTTTGTGACCCTGATTATCTGTACACATGTTTCTTTATGTGATTGTGTCTGCTCATTGGAGCATTTTAATGAGTATTGCGTGTTTTTCTATACTCGTATTATTGTCATGATGACAATTGTTTACATTGCCCCATCGTTTTACCTCGGCAATCAAGTAGCGGAGACTCAATTTTTGCATCACTAATTTTTTTTTTCGACAAGTAATATTTCATAAAAGTTGCTCAAGAGGGGAGGGCTCCCAAAAGAATTTTTTTTGTATCACTTATATCCAGTAGATCTACAGCATGTCTACATGACCTCATATAAAACCCCAAGGGGTTGGCTCAAGTGGGTAAGTCACTTGGCCCAGGTACCTTAAGAAGCATCAGGTCTAAGGTTCAACTCCTCTTGGGTGCAAACAATTCCTTGGAGTGGGGGTGCATGACTACCAACTAGGGGAAAAAAATGCGACATCATATAATTCATCCCTCTTAATATTTTTCTATCGGAAATCTAACATTAAATCCTTATTTGTGTTTGAACATTCAAAACTACATCTTGAATTTAGAAGGGTTTTAATATCATGGTTTTTTATATACTTCAATGTCTTTTGCAATCAGCCAATAATAAAGATCTTCCTTTCCCTGATGTGTTTGTTGTTTTAAAATATGATCTTGTGCAGCTGTTATGCTAATTCTGTGCTCCAGTGCTTGGCATTTACTCCACCTCTCACTGCTTATTTTCTCCAAGGGCTCCATTCCAAAGCATGTATGTTTCTTATCATTATCTCTCTTATGGGTTCATCATGCAACAATTTTTTTAGTCTCATTCCTGTTATATTAACTTCATTTTTTTGTTTTATATCAGGTGAAAAGAAAGGATGGTGCTTCACTTGTGAACTTGAAAATCTAATTCTTAAAGCAAAGGAAGGGAGTTCTCCACTCTCTCCTATAGGGATACTATCCCAGCTACAAAACATTGGAAGTCAACTTGGTAACGGGAGAGAAGAAGATGCGCATGAATTTCTGAGGTGACATGATCTATTTTTTCAATTTTGGAGCCTGATTTGAAATTTTGCGTTTTGGCTTTAATTTTTCATCAAGAATTTGGTAGTTCAAGTCAATTAAGGAGTGAAATCAACAGGTATGCCATTGAGACAATGCAATCTGTTTGCCTTAAGGAAGCCGGGGTAAAAGCATCAGGCTCTTTGGAAGAAGAAACAACCCTCATAGGCCTTACATTTGGGGGCTATCTTCGATCGAAGGTAATCTATGGTCTTTGAGGGATAGTTAAGGTTCAGACCTTTATTTCCTTCTCTCTCTCTCTTTATATATATGTAGTGTAACTTAACAATTGCTTGAAACTTATGGACATATTTTGAGAAGAGTCTGTAGCGCGGACATGAATTATGCATGTGGATTCATTACTGTCATCGCAGATAAAATGCATGAAATGTGGAGGCAAATCTGAGCGGCATGAAAAGATGATGGATCTCACTGTTGAGATAGGAGGAGATATAGGAACCCTAGAAGAGGCTCTAAGAAAGTATACGGGTACTGAGATTCTGGATGGTGAAAACAAGTACCATTGCAGCAGGTTGTTATATATATATATATATATATGGTTTTAACATCTCTTGAGAGCTTGTTTTGGTATTATTGTCATATGACTCATATTATAACAAGGTGACAATATGATGATGTACACCTTCTGGCTAGATAACTTTCTGAGCAATACACTTGGGAAAAATTTTCACTTTTATTGAGGCATCAAATGGGCATTCTTTTCAAATTTGTATGTGGTGGTTCATGTGCAAGTTTACACTGCATAACCAGTTCATAGGGTCCTTACCTGTCCACTAGTGTTAGCCAATGCGCATTTAGTCATTTTGTGCAAAATAATATCAAAGTTTAGGTCCCTCTCTGATCTTTGCCTCCTATCCTCTGTGTAGGCAAACTGTCAATTGGTAATGGCCTTTTAAAAGGCGTGTTGGTTAGCCCTGTATTTGTTTTCAATTTTAGTTTTGTGCATGAACCTAACAAAAAACTGGTTTTTCATGTTGTCTTATTCGGCTGCTCACAAGTGATGCACAAACCCATTAAATATTTTATATCAACTCTGTTGGTTAAATTTAGACAGTTGTTCAAGCCTGTATTGTACAATATTGTTTCTTCATTGTATTTGAGTTAGTCAAGACAAAGTTGTTTAAGATGTCCATTTTTTTTTTTTTTTTTTTGATAAATAATTCAAGATGTCCATTCATTTTACTTACCAAAAAAAAAAGGATAAAAATCTATTGCATGTTAGACCTTTGGATAATGTATTATCTTTATTATCAGATGCAAATCCTATGAGAAAGCCAAAAAGAAGTTGACAGTATTGGAGGCTCCGAATGTCCTTACAATTGCATTGAAGCGATTTCAGGTAACTCTCCTAAATTGAGGATCATGTTCTAATCTCCGTGGTGTTTTTGGATTCTTATTGCTTGCTTTACTTTTCATGATTTTACAGTCAGGTAAATTTGGCAAGCTCAACAAGGCCATCCAGTTCCCAGAAATTTTGAACCTGGCTCCATATGTGAGTGGGTCAAGTGATAAATCGCCAATCTATAGGCTTTATGGTGTGGTGGTTCACTTGGATATTATGAATGCTGCATATTCTGGTCACTATGTGTGCTATGTTAAAAACTTTCAGAACAAGTGGTTCAAGATTGACGATAGTACGGTACGTGCTTTTTTACTGTCGGTACGCAATTTTAAGCATTTACAATTTTGCATGTTTCTTTAATTTTATGCATTTTTCCTTGGGAGTTTTTGGCTTTTGCTTCTTTTTTACGGTATTAAGGGAAGTCTAGGAATTCCCTGAACAACAATGGGAGTCCTGTTTTCTTATTACCGGCAAGACACTCATTTTAGCTTTAAAGGAATCTCGGTATTTTTGTATGTACTCTTAAAATAAAGGTCTTATTTGGGTTGGGTGCCCCTGGTGCTATGTTCTATTCTTTATAATTTATTAGATGAAATGTCTGTCCCTTGGTGATTATGTGTGTGTAGCTTCCATTTTGTAGAGAGGCCGTTGGTAAAAACTTGGATGGCCTAGAAAATGCAGGTTGAAGTCTAATAAAAACTTGTATCTGCAAACTATGCCGAAAGCTAGGTTTCGCATACTCCCTTCACCAATGCCTGGGTATTTGGCGTTTTTCCATTTTTCAAAGCTATGAATTAATTTACAAATCCTTTTTCAGAGGGAAGGTTATAAATTTGAGGTCATGTGTGTATAGGCTCATGATGGTGGTTTGTTAGGCCTTGAATGATTGTTAGGACCTGTAACCATCTACCATTACACTTGCCACGATTGTTGTAATTAAACACTGGCTAGGTAACTTATACTCTAATTTCATTGTGTGCTGCATATATTGAGTGACTGAAACACTTCAACCACTTCAATTTCTCAAAGCTTTTGAGCTGATATAGTGATGGTTGGGTTAGGTAAAAGCTGTGGAACCTGAAAGTGTCTTGACAAAAGGGGCATACATGCTTCTGTACGCAAGGTAACATATACGAGGAGCTTTACTTTTTGGGTTGGGGGTTATCTTGTTAGTTGGATGTCTGACTAATTCAATTTTCTTGTAGGTGCTCACCCCGGGCCCCAAAGTTGATAAGGAATTCAATAGTACCTCGTGATCCAAGGAAAATAAAGAATCCTACATTTAATTTAAGATCCCAACCTTCTGTGCTTCCTTTAAATGGTCAGGCTGCCAAAGAACCGTTCTATTTGGATCACATTAGTTTGCAGCGGATCCGAAAGATCTTTGAAGAGGATTCTTCAAGTGACAATTCTTCCTCGTTCAGTTTGTCTGAGGAAGGTTCCTCCAGTACTGAGAGCACCAGGGGTTCTACTGGCGCTGACGACTTTCTGGATCAGATAGTTGGTGATTTTGGACATAATTGGAACAGCCCTTGTAGGAATTCTTCAGACTCCGACACTTCCTCATCCTCTTCCTCTTCCTCTCCCTCTCCCTTGTACTCAAGGCATTCACCCCTTGCTGACTTGGACCGATATGATTCGGAATATGCCGAGACAAATGACTTGCTCGTTGCTAAATCAGCCGTGGACCGTCATGATCTTCAGTCTGGACAACCCCGCAGGATCAGCAAAATGGAGGATTTGGTAGGCTACGGAAGTGTTCCTTTTTTGAACTCTGACAGAAATAAAGAGCGTAGAAAATTAGCAAGTAGCAGTAGTAGTAGGGAAGTCTGACTCCGAGAAACTAGGATGGTCCGGCGACATTAATTCCGGTCTATCTTCTAGGAGACCAACATCGGAAAGAACAGGTTAAAAATTTAACTATAAAGGTTTTGCATCGAGAGTTCGGGAATAAGAGTTCGGGGGTGGGGGTGGGGGTGGGGGTTAGGGAGGGACTATATATGTATGTATTGTACTGTTGTTGTTGGCTTTGTTTAGAGATAATTGGCCATCATGTTGTCACTCTCTTCCCCTTAAATATATGATATAGTTATATTCTGTTGTAAAACTATGGTTTGGGTGCTCCTATATCTATATGTTGGGTCTTAAAAGGAACTACTTGTATGAGTATCAACATATATCAGATAATTTTGGAGTTGCTCATAGACAAAATCAAGTGTCCTTATTTTCAGGTCCTTTATGCATATGATGATATACTTGCAGTAAAGGTATAGACTGAATGAAGTGAAAGATCTACTGCAATATGTTCGTTTTCGAGTAGAGTTTGAACCCCCTATCAAGAATAATGTGTGTGTGTGAGAGAGAGAAAGAGAGAGAGAGTGAGTGTGTGTGTGTGTGTATGTGAAAGAGAGAGAGAGTTCTTTAATTTACTATTTTTTTCTCCTTTTCCTTTGTTTCTTTTCTCCTTGTGGTCATACCTACCACAACACATTACACACGTGTAGTGATGTAGAGGGGATTTTTCTTTTTTAATTTTTTTTTTTTTTAACCCTTTTCCCTATTTATTCTTTTTGTTTTTTACAGATAAAAAAATTTAAGTGCAGTAATTTATGGACACAATTAATTCAATATATATGAGTGGAGTGGTGGGCCTTACTACGAGATGTCATGACATCTGAGATGTGAGTGGGGTGCTATTTATGCGAAGGAACAGTGAGCCTTACTACAGGATGTCATGACATCATACGATGAGGGTCTATCCCCACACTCATAAATGGACCATGACATCTTGGAGTGTAGCCCACTATCCACTTACATAAATGGGATTTCTGCATAATTCAACTCCAAAATCATTATTCAAAATTTAATTATTAAAAATTTGGCTAGGTTGTATGGTACATTTACTAGTTACAAGCTTAGTTTTGAATCATTCGAGTTATGGTGGTGGTGTCTCTGAAGCGACCAAGGTAATTAACCACTTTTGTAAAATAAGTAATACTAAACATAGATCTGTCTTACTCTCGACCAATGGCAGTATTTTTATTTTATTTATTTATTTTTTTTCATATAATATTATTTACGTATTTACCTTTTTTATTTCATTTATTTATTTTTTCTTCATATTTTAGGTTGGAGTACGTTATGAAATCTAATAGTTGCAAGTTTAGGGTTGTTTAAGCTTAAACTTGTGCGACGCTAAAAAAAAAAGACGAGTTTTAGAGTGCAAGTCATTATGTATAAAATACTAGTAACAAATATAAAAGTGTCTTCCCCGTGGATAGCTTTTAGTGATGGAAGGCTAAATTTTGAACCCTTTATTTATTTTTATTTATTTTTAGTTTAAGCTCTCCATCTTTTATTTATGAAGTTGAAAAATCAAAAAACCATTAATTAGACTACCATTAGTAATTTTTCATCTTTACTTTTTAACCAAATATCACTCTTAAGTACAAATATCCATCATATTTCCACTTTTTTTTCTTTTTTTTTTTAATCTGGTAATACATTGAAAAGAAGTGCTCCAAAAAAAAAAAAAAAAAACATCCACGCATCCTTCTTACATATATTTTAATAGGAGCAAATAAATCAGTGACTTTCTTGTCAATGACAAATGATATCCCCTGAAGTTTAAAAAAATTGACAAAAACACCCCTCATGGACATTTGATGTAAAAAAATTGAAGTGCTGAGTTAAAAGAAAAATTTGTACAGCAGTGAATAAAATAATTCGTTTGAAATTGAAACGGAGCAAACGAAAATGTTTTCGAAAGCTGACTCATGGAAGTATAAAATTGAATATTTTGGTGATTATCCGATATCCAAAAGGTTGTCAAATAAATAAATTAAAAATCTTATTTCAAAAAGTGAAAAATTCTAGACAGTAGTTGTTGTCTAATTTTTATAAAAATATTTGTTTAGCCAAAAAATTACGAAAATTTTCAAAGAGTAACTAGACAGATAGAGGAACCTTTGGTAAAAATTTCATAACAATCCAAATATTAGAGTACCTTGGAGAAAATAATGAAGTTTAACACAATAAATTGATGCCATTTTGTGGTTCGTATTAATTAAAGGGTAATTTTGACATTCAACTTGTCTGTTACTTTAAAATAAAATTGATTTTAATATTAAGGAACAATTTCATCTTTTCAAACTATTTAAAGCTTTATTTGAATGACAATTCTCACCAAAGATGTCATTGTCTAAAAAACAGACAACTTGTACGTAGCCCGTGTGGCAAATCACAATTACCATAGGTTATCATGCTATTTCTCAAAACCCTAATTAAAATTTTCATCTTGAGTTTATCTTATTTTATACTCGTGATTTAGAAATGGTCACGGACATTTGAATGGAGAGAATAGTTCCAAGGGTGTGGAAGGAAAGGAAAATCCTAGACGTGTGACCAAACAAGGGGTGAAATGAGAAAAGTCAAACAGATAGGGAACAGTATTAACAAAGAAGAAAGACAAATGGTGCAACACGTGAGTAAATGGTCCCAACCACCACAACCAAACAAGACCCTACCTCCTCACCAAAAACGGGCCGACACAGACACTATCCCATCCCTATCCCCATTACCTCCCCCTTTTGGGAAAGACTTGTTTGGATAAGAACGAACTACTAATCAAATCAAGCCAAGACACACTTCCAATTTTGTGTTCCACTTCCCCATATATGCCCCCAATGCTTCCACTAATAATGTGCGCGCGCGCGCGCATATACATATATATATATATATATACACACACACACACATACATACACCCCTTATGTAACAAAGTACTTAATTATTTTGGGATGATAAGGCCATGTTTGGGATAGTGTAGGATTTAATGTTTAATTAAATAGAATACTTTTTGTGTGCTGACTCACGTAAATTTAATCGGATATGTTGTCTAACATCTTTCGAACTTTTCGTCACAACTCTTCTTACCGATCAGAGTTTTTTGTACAGTTCCCTATTTTCAAAAAAATTATTCTCGAAATTACAAATCAAGTAAGCCCTTAATTTTTTTTTCTTTAAATATATTAATTTATATATTACTAATTAACATTCCATTTCCGGCAATAGATACAAACCCTCTCCACTAAGGGTTTTAGTTGACCGTATCTTCTTTATGTGGAAGGTGGTGGTTTAAATCCTATTAAGAACTCAATAATTGAAGATTAAAATGAACTAATAAAGATTTCGAGATTAATATTGTGTTTAGGAGAATAGAATGGGTACTTTAAAATTAGAAGAAATTTAATTAATAATTTAACTATTTTTTTTTTTTAATTCTGAATTCAAATCGTGGATACTCCCAGACATAACATAAATATATTCGAATTAGTATTAATCATTTCTGTGGATTATTTTTCCATCAATCTTCCTATCCTTTATCCATCCATTAATTGCGTGCTTGTTTAATTTCATAGTGAGTTGTTTGGATGACATGCTATCCTAGTGAGAGAATATATATGCAGAACCACCAATCAATAATCTGAAATTAAACGGATTGGGATTGCTTAATCCAATCCAAACAAACACAGCCTAAGGAACATTCAATGAATATCATTGGATTGAATTCATAAATCAATGTCTAGTCAGTGTTTGGTCACGTGCCACTGATTACGTTCTTAGCTTGACAACTTACAATTGTAGCGGAGTAGAACTTCAACTTGCATTGCATTTAGTGCTAGTTTTTATGTAAATGAATAAATGAAGAGGAACGATATATACATATATATATATATATACACACACATATATAGTGTGTGTGTGACTATATATATATATATATATATATATATATATATATGTGGGTCAAACAATATGATCTTGGAAGCACATGGAGGGCTACCTCATGTAGGTCAGCATATTTGAATGCATAGTACTGGGTGCCAAAAATGTCCAGTGTGACTGCTGTGTACCTCATGTGAGAGTTATTCCACTTATTAAGAGAGAGAATAATGTACATGTATCAAATGCTTCCTTTAGTCACACACACACACATTATATTTTTTGATTTATGATACTGAGTTGATAATGTTGTTAGTTGGATTGAGAGCATTGTGTCACTTTCCTGAAATATCAAAATGAAGAGACAGGATGAGAGTGTGGGTTGATTAATTTAATTAATATGTATGAAAAATACATAATTTTAACATTTATTTTTATTTTTTTCATTCTTCTGTTGACAAATATGTTAGATACAGTACATTCTTTATATTTTGATCATGCAACGTCAAACACAACAAATATATACGTAGTTAATTAAAATAAACTTTCAACCCCCGTATTGATACGCAGCCTTATTTATGTGAGAGATCGAGACTTCCTAGCATCCCTCTTTGTTCAATTAGTCAAACGAGCCTACTTTTTTTTTTTTTTTTTTCCTGTTATTGAAAATATAAATTCATCACTGCATTTATTGTGTTTGCTACTTGGGTGGGCTTCGGCATTGTGAAAGTAGTTGCTAAGAAACTTCCTTCATCATTTGAGAAGGACAAAATTTCCCTCCAACACACGAAAGGTTTTGCATAGAATTCAGTGAATAAGATTACGTCATTTTTATTAAGTTTCATTTATCAATTTAATCTCAACTACTAAATTTTATGTAAGACTTCTCTTACGTTAGAGAGGTTCATTGTCTTAATATAAAATACTATTGTTTATGTGTAATAGTATCTCAAGAATTAAGAAAATATAAGATGGAGAAAAATAGTTTGTCTACCAAAAAAGGGCGGAGCCAGAATTTCAATTTAGGGGGGGCGTAATGCAAAAAATAAAAAAATAAAGAAAATAAGAAAAAGAAGAAGAAGAATTTTAGGTAGTAACTGTAATAGAAGAAGAAAAATGAAAGAAGAATGAAATAACTTTGGAAAGAAAAAAAAATTAGAGTGTGTGATTGACCAAGGAAAATTTTTACCTTTTTAAGAAAATTAAAAGAATTTAAAGATAAAGAGGAAAATAAGAAAAAATTAAAGAGAATTTTAAAAACTAAAATAATTTTTGGGGGTATTATTGTATTATATATGAATTTCTATATATATGTAAAAAAAATTAAGAAAATAACTATAGAGCAGGCTTAAGACTGTTCGGTATTTTATGAATGTTTTAGACCCATAGGAAGTGTTTTAGCCAATACTATGCCGTTTTGGAACTTTTAGCACCCAAAATAATAAGTTCAAGACGTGACTGAAGGGCAATTTTGGACATTTAATGGTAAACTGACCTGAGTTTATGACAAATATGTATTTCTTATTACTCCTAATTTCTTTCTTCAACTATATATGTGTATATATATATACACACACATAAGTATATTATATATAATTAAAATATCCTTTTGTGTAAAATATACATTGACTTATAATGTGTAATTTTTTTTTTTTTTTATCTCCAACAGTATATCAATGTGTAAAATTATTGTATATTTTACATAATCTTTTTACATAGCTATATCATCATATTTCGTTTCTTTTCCCTCATTCTCATTCCATTAACAAATTAACTTTATATTAATTAGGTTTGTAAAAGTTATGTAAGTCTTGATATAACAGGTGGTGGGTTGTTATTCGCAAAAACATTTTTACACACAATGTACAAAAAAAATTTTAACCACAATGTATAAAATAATGGCTCGAGCTAATGAGTAGTGCAAATTTTTTTTTGTAAATTTAATATCACACATCATATTTACACCAAATATATATATATATATATACAGAAAATTGCTGGAGATGCTCAAAAGGGTTCTCTTTTTCATGCTTTATTTATATTTTACACAGTCATCTTGTAAACAAAATGAGTGTGTAATAAAATGACCAAATTTATTGGTGTTTTCTTATCAACACAATTGACCCATTATATACTCCCTCCGTCTAAAAAAGAGTGTCATATTTAAGTCACAGTTTTTCAAACATGACACTCTTTTTAGGATCGAGAGAGTATTATTTACGGGATCTTAGGAAAAATTATGTTCTAGGGATGAAAAAAAAATTTACTGTCTTCTTAAAAATAATTACTCTCGAGCAACATGGAAGGAATTACTTTTCATTGCTCGACACATCAATAATCAATGCCCAATAATTATTTCTAAATTTCATATGTAAATTAAAAAATAATAATAATTTTTAAAAGGAATAATCAGGCTCAATTGTTTAAACGAAAAATTATTAACAAAGACCTACTTTAAGATATCTAATGATTTTACTTACCTAAAAATAAAAATCTAATGGTACAATTAATTATTGTAAATTAATAAATTTCCATTGATTCTAAGCTTGGTATGAAAAAAGTGCACCCTATAAGGCTATAACCATTATATAGAAATTAGGTTAAATATTAAACTAGGTTCATCATAACCTGTAATTAACCATCCATTTGGAGCCAAAAGTACATGATCAAAATGAGAGCATGAGATAGAAAACTTTACACAAACGCTTAATCTTTATTATAAATAAATAAATAAACCAAACTTGCTAATAATATTCTTTCCTTCTCTTTCTTCCTTACCCTTTTTCTAAATAAAGGAAAAGTTCAAAAAAAAAAAATAGACAAACCAAGTACAAGTTGGATCAGTCCTGAAACCAAAAATGGAAAATAAAGTTAGGGTTTGTTGTATGAGAGCTTTCTAGGTTAAAGCACAAACATTAAGTGACATTCACTTCAACCACACACCTCTCTCCCTCTCTCTCTCTCTCTCTCTCTCTCTCACTCTCTCATAGTCTGCTGAGCTGCATGCACTGAAAAGACTGGCAAGCACAACCCCAAAAACCACGTTATCAACTGCAACACCAACACAGGCTTTATCCAAACCAAAACCAAGATGAAAACAACAGACAGAGAGGAGAGAGAGAGAGAGAGAGAGAGAGAGCATTATCTTCATCCCAGTGGTTGCAGCAAAGCAAAGCAGACCTGAAATTTTGAGCAGAACACAGCTGGCACAGATGCTGATTTGATCAGCTCAGTCAATCAGTCTCAAACTTCAAAGCTTAACATCAATTAACCCCGACCCATCCTCTCATGTCCAGAAAGATAAGATAACAACCACTAACATCCCAACAACAACAACACAAAAATAAAGTAACTTTTGAACATCAACACACCCAATCCTATCTCTGTTTTGAACAGAAATCAAAACAGCAGTACTATATAGAGAGAGAAAGGTCATAGTCCCTCTCGTTCTCCAGGAGTTTATAAGTTTTTTTTAAAATAAAAAATAAAAAATAAAATAAAATATTTTTCTAGGAGTACTGTTTACAAGTTTTTTTTCCCTGAGTACTGTTTACAAGTTAAAGAGCAAAGGAATATAAAGTCATGGAGAAATATTATCCATATAAGCCCATTACTTTCATTGTTTGAGAGTTGAGAGTTTATAAAAGAAGATGAAAGAAACTGACAGTAGTTTATAAATTTTAGGTACAATAACAATTTTTTGAGATTTGCCAACAATGATACAATTTACTCTACTTTTTTTTTTTTTTTTTTTATAATGACACCTCCTTAAGTTTTATATAGTTACTAAAAACATTATAATGGTAATGAATTGACATTTTTGTCCTTTGACTTTTATATTGATCAATTTAAAATTTGAAATTACCTTTCTAACCTTTTTTTTTTGGTCCAATTGGTACTCACACACGTCTCTTCTGAGGCTTGAACCTCTAACCTCCTTTTAGAAAGTAAGAGACTGGTACCGCTAGACCACTAGCCCGTTGATACCTTTCTAACCTTAGTAACCCATTTCTTTCCTTCTCTCCTCTCCGATCTCTCTTCCTTCATCCTTCCACTATTTTTTTTATATAATACACACACACACACATACACACATATATATATATATATATATCCACCGTACCACCGACGCCACTGCCACTACCACTGCTACAACCGCGTGTCGCCACAATACCCACTACAACCACCACCGCACCCCAACTTTGCGGCAGAGCAATTATTGAAGTCACAAACTCTGACCAAGCCAAGATCGCCAAATCCGCCGCCTCCACAACAGTCACCAACTACCATCGCTCGACGCCATCAATTACAAGGGTAACATCTTATCTTCAACAAAAGTGGCGATATATACCATCACTCAACACGTTGAAGGTTCATATTGGGTCCCAAAACACACACACATGCACACACACACATATATGTATATATATCTTGCAAAAGATTCAGATCGGCGTCGATGGTGGCCGTGAATGTGGTTGAGGAGGGGGATAATGGCGGCGGTTGTGGTTGAGGAAATGGAGCAGTGGAGCTCCGTGTTGCGTCGTCCATAGAAGCCGACGAGATCTGAGCTTAAATCGGAGGGACTTGGACAGAACAATAAAGAGATCCAACGTGGCGGTGACGGTACTAACCGGTGTCGGTGAGGAATGATGGCGGTACTAATTGGCGTGGTGGTGATAGCGGCGTAATGGACGAATGGTGGTGGCTGCGCAGTAGATGAGTGTATAGAGAGGGGGGGTAAAGGGTAATTGAGAGAAAGATGCAAGGGTAATTTAGTCATTTAAGTATTTTGATATTTTATAATTGAAATTAATAAAATAGTGAAGGGTAAAGTAGACTTTTCACATGTTTTAAGGCTCTGTTTGGATGACAAATTTCACAAGAGAGTGTAGTTGTCTAAAAATAGACAAACTTGTATCTGCATGGCCTTACCCCTACCCCAAAGAGGTGTCTCTGTATTTTATCCTTTCAAAAGGACAAAGTACAGCAACAACCCCGAGGTTTGCTAAAAGGACACTCAGATACAAATTACCCTATTTTGGGATAATGACATCCCCTTATGAATTTTGCAAGCCAAACCAAGCCTTAAAACATTTGAAAACTCAATTTTACCATTCACTATTTTATTAATTTTAATTATAAAATATCAAAATAATTAAAAGACTAAATTACCCTTTTCATCTTTATATATATATATATATACACACACACACACACAACCACACAAGCATCGCCGCTGCCCATATTCCCCTCCACCGTCGTTGCCAATCTTCCCCTCCATCGCCCACCCATCTAAATCAACATCATCGATGGTTGTGCTACCGAAGAGGGCGTCGAAGGACTACCACACTAAGGTGGAAGGTCGTGATCGGAGAGTCCGCATGCCGGCGGCGTGTGCCGCCATAATCTTCCAATTAACTAGAGAACTCGGCCACAAGTCTGACGGCGAGACCATCCGGTGGCTCCTCGAGCACGCCGAGAGCGTCAAAGGACCGCCAAATTAAGGTGGAAGGCCGTGGCCGGAGAGTTCGTATGTCGGCTGCGTGTGCCGCCAGAATCTTCCAATTGACCAGAGAGCTCGGCCACAAGTCCGACAACGAGACTATCCGGTGGCTCCTCGAGCCCGCTGAGCCCGCTATCATCGAAGCCACTGGTACCGGGCAAGTTCTTCTCCACATAGTGGAGCTCTTCAGGCACGTAATCGCCAATCTTCTATTAGTTCGCCATCACCGGGTGGCCTTACCCCACTGTCGCAACCATCACCATAATCTCTCTCCTATCTTCTTCTTTTCTCTCCTCTTCACCTCATTTCTTCAATTATGGTCGCCCCTCTCTCAACACCCACCATCTCAGCCACAACCACCATCCATCTCATCTCCTTTCTTCCTCTCTCCTCTCCACCCACCATCACCACCTTAGATATATAAATATATACACACGATGGTGAACTGTAAATATACACACGGGCAGGTTCAGGTTCGGGTTAGGGTTTAATCCAATGGTATTTAAGTCAATTTTATTTCAAAGGGTAATAAAATGTCCATTTTTCAAACTTGAAAGGGATGTTATTGTTAAAAAATAAATAAACTTTCATTTATATGGCCTTAGCCCAATCCTCAAGCTGTCTCTGTACTTTACCTTTTAAAAATAAATAATTTTTATAAAATATTTCAAATGGATAATCATGACTTATAAATAGTGGGGGCTCTCCTAGAAAATTCCACACCCAATATTGGCAAACAAAGAATAACCCATTCCACCTCTTATGTTCCTCATCTTCCATATCACCCCCCCAAATTATGACAACTATGCATGTAATCTACCTATTAGTTTGATGTTAGATTAAATAAAATATTTAAAAGCAAATTATTTTTCTAAAAAGGGGAAATTAGATTTTAAATTTTAAATTTCCCCCTATCAAAATTTATGACACAATGGATAACCATGAGTTCTATTAATTTTCCCTCTCCTAGAAAATTCCACACAACAATGGCAAACAAAGAAAAAACATTCCACCCCCTTGTGTTTCATCTTCCATGCATCATATGTGCACATTGGAGTGTATATATACAAAAGTATACCATTTAGAACAACCATGCATGTACAATATATTATATATATATATATATATATGTATATATGTATACTTATTACATTTGATGTTAGACACCCACCAACAAGTGAAACAAACATGAAAGTTTTAACACACAGAGATTGAAGTGTGCCATAAGTAAATACTACACTGTTCTCCTTTTATGTTCCAAACTACATGAAATACTAAAAACTATGCCAACAACAATTAAACAAGATTCAAAAGAGCAAATAATTAACAAAATGAAAATTCAAAAATGTTCACAGTACAAAAACAAGCATATAGAGAGGAAACTAACAAGTCAACAACCCATATATCATCAGTATGGTGGCTGTGAAGCCGTGGGTGCCCATATCACATTCGAAGGCAAGTGACAACTATAAAGCGACATCCCACACGACTCCGCCGTCTGCGGCGGATGCCCACCACCACCACCGTCTCCACCTCCGGAAACCGCTGACGGCGACTGCCCTCTCTCATTCCCTCCAGAGCCCGAAGTACCCACTCCGTCATCCGACGGCAACCGGTGATACGACGGGCTATTGAACGACGCAGCCACCACATAGACTGTTCCGGCCGCCATAAGCGACCCCACCACCGACCCGCCGACGATCTGGCCCTGCGGACCAGCCAGCGATATCACGAACCCGCTTGGAACCACCGCAGACGTCGTCGTAGCCGGCAGAATCGTGGCGGAGAGGGAGAGAATATCGAACCGGCCGTGAAATGTGACCGTTGCTCCAGGAGTCGTGGAGGGTTGTCGGAGAGTGACATTCGCTACGGAGCCCGACCCGGTGAGAACACAGAGACCCATGTTGCGTTTCCGGCAGAATCGATACATACAGTCGACGATGTCGACCCCGCCGGCGAGCTCGAGAATGTAGGGGCTCATCGACGGCTCGGTATCGCGGGTTATGATGACGGGCGGTTTGGGTTTGTTCTTGGATCCGGGTGGTCGGCCTCGGGGGCGGCGCGAGACTTCGATGGAGGCGCCGTCGCCGCTGTTCGCCTGTTTTTTGTTGGCGGAGGACGGGGTGGCACCGCCGCTGTCGGCTTCCTCGGAGGTCTGACATTCACGGCCGACTTGGAAGTGATGGGTAGGGTGCAGAGGTGGTGGTTGTTGTTGCTGCTGCTGCTGCTGTTGGAACTTCTGGATCGGGTGGAGCTTCGCAAACATGTTGTTATTGTGATCCTTTTCTTCTACATATTCCCCTTTCATCTTCTCTCTCTAAATCTTATATATATATATGATTGGTTATATATATATATATTATAGTATATATATATATTATTATATATATATATATATCAAACAAGTTGAGAATTGGGAGAGGGAAAGGAGAGAGGACTAGAGAGTAAGGGAGTTATGGGTTAGAGTTGGATTTGTTTATATGAAATGAAATATGAGGATAGGGTGGTCTGATGGAGAGAGGATGAGAGAGAAAGGGGTAGGAAGGAGGTGGGTGAGCTTGGAAACCAAGTAAAGACTAATGGGCGCCGCTGGTTGGAGTTAAAGGTAGGCTCCACCGCTAGAGAGAGAAAGTGTGTGTTGTAGAGAGAGAGATGGAACAGTGCTTATACTTGGCTAGGAGTATTTGGTTAGCTAAACCTATCACCGCCTTTCTTTTCGTCAAGTTTGAAAGAAGGGAAGAGAGAGAAAGTGAGGAGAGAAATAGAGAGAGTCTTTTAGTAGCACCTTCCCGACCGAGTAGATTGACAATGACCCATTGATGTTCTTCTTTTGGGATATGGGAGATGTGCGGGATCTTTCTCTCTCTACCCTTACTTTCTCTCTCTATATCATCATACCAATTTTCTCTCTTCTATTCTACTGCTCTCTCTGTCCACGAGTCTACTATTTCTTATGGTCATGCCTAGGGCTTCCTGTAGTCTTGAATTTGTTCAAATTTTGAGGTCACTTCTTTTGACAATGGAAAATTTGTAAGAGCAAGTTGGGGATTCAATTATGACTTTCTAAGAGGGTGATGAACGGGTTCAAAGCGTCTAATCATTAAAGCTTACGCAATGCATGTTTTTTTCCTTGCGCATAGGTACAAGTCAAATTGGATGGCTGGTTTACTTTTCAAGTAATGACCTATAGAAATGTGACATCTCAACTCTCTTACTGTGAACTTGTGAGCATGTGATAACAAACTCCCATCTTCTTCCTTCCATGGTTGGGAGAGTATTCATTGTGGAGTATTTAATGAGTAAGAATATGGGTATAGATTAAGAATATGGGTATAAGTTCCCCTTCGCTCCCATTTAGGATTTATTATACTTAATTTTATTGTGTATTAAATAATGAATAATGTTTAGCTATTTACAGGTAAATAGTTTCACTTTACTCATTTTTTGTGTGCTCTAATAATAATTTACCACATCAATTTTAATAATAAAATAACTCACATCCTTTTATATTTTCCCGGATCAATCATTGAATAAAAGTGGATTATTTTTTTTTATTAAAGTTGATGTGGTAAATTATTATTGAAACACACAAAGAGTGAGTAGAGTGAAATTACTCACCAGTGAGTAGTTAAGTATTATCTTTAAATAATTTAGTTAATTATCTCTTAGTCCCTTCTATCATGTACTCCATTTGTTCTAAAAAAAATGTCTCTTTTGAAGAATATTTTATGAGTCACTATTTTCCAAAAGAAACATTTATTTTGGGACAAAGAAAGTATATAACAAAACGACCGTAAAGAATGACCAACATTGATGTGGCAAATTTTTAGCTTTATATGATAAATATGCCTTTTAAATTAGAGAAATTATTAGCAGGTCTAGGGACCACCATCTCATATGGTCCCGAGCATTGTTTTGTTTGTTTGTGTGTAAATTTCATAGGAGAATAGGTCTGTGTGTTATGGGGGCTGAACTGGGTGAGGGTGGAGGGGGGCGCACAGTGTTGCCGAGGCCATTGCACTTAAGATTCAACAAGTGGTCGTTGACGACCTGACGAATCACGAAGTTGTCGTCAGTGGCGAAGACGAAAGTCGTCACTAGGAGGAGAGAGAAAACGAAGAGGATGGAGAAGAGGAGACCGAAACAGTGTTGGGTCGAGGTCTGGAAGAAACGGTAGGTTAGTTTCTAGAGGGGGAAGCTGTTGCGCTCAAGCCGGGATGGACTCTTAATTCACACCAGCAACAAAAAGTGCTCCAACGGCTACGATGGTTTGAATTTGCACGCACAGAATGAGTCAAAAAATGAGATGCAATCGTCAACGAAGGGGTTGGCATCGGGAATGTGAATTGAGAGTAGGACTGCAACTCGAGCGGGCCCAGCCCGAGCCGAGCTGCCCAAGCCCAGCCCATACATAGTTTGTCCAGCTCGAGCCCACACTAAGTCCACCTTAGAAGAATTTGTGTATGAAAAATAAATCAATCTATGCTGCACCTATGACTTGAACATGAAACCTTAAACATAAATCCCAAACTCATTACTAACTTGGCTACTACACTCTTGTAACTTAAGCATAGTTATAAATATATATAATATTTTCGGACTCGAGTTGGGCTTCGGGCTTCATCCACATCAACCCAAACCCAAATCGAATTGAATTCGAGTTCAAAATATATAGCCTAGGCCCAAATCGAAATTAGAAAATATTGTCCAAGCCCACAAAATTTCGGGTTAGACTCGAGTTATTTCGGGTTGGGCCCACCTGAGTTGCAGCCCTAATTGAGAGTTTGTCGGAGAATCCATGGCCCTATAATCAATCTTGCAAAGGGCGAAGCGTGATTTAGCGATGTGTACAGTAGTGACTTGTAATTTTTAGTCAATGCTGACTTGTAATTTTATTAATGTAGTTTTCTATAATTGGCCAGGATCATATATGAGGTGGTGGTTTTGGGACTGCCTAATCATTTCTCCTTTAAATTGTTGGTGAAATCACTTTTGTCCACTTGTTATACAAAGAGATAAGCATACCCCTAACTAAAGAAAATTAAATTGATGAAAAATATCATGAGTTGGGGGGTATAATTGTCTTTTTGCACAATAAGCGTTGGAAAAAAGTGTTTTACAACAATTTGAAATGAATATTTGACACGTGAAGTTAAAAAAAATTGTCACACCAACGTTAACCTTCTCTAATAAAACTACCAGCAGGGGTTGGTTTGTTATACATATTAGGGGTGGGCAAATAATTCGTGAATCCGATCCAGTCCGGTCTGATCCGTGCAGATCGAATCAGATTGTTACACTCACAAATTGATGGCGGATTCAAAAAAATTGAATCCGTAACTCACGGATTGGATCACGGATTGGGCTGTTAAAAATCCAATCCGATCTGTGAGTTCGATCCAATCCGTGAAATTTATATATATTTTCAAATAATATATTAGTTAATGATAGTTTAATGGATTTTAAGAATGTATTAGTCAATAATTATTTAAATATATGAATTAATATAAATAAATTAAAATTTTATCTATTGGGCTATGGTTAAAAAACACATAAATAATAAATAATAAATAATATTAACTATAAAAAATAAAAAATAATATTAATGGATAATTTAGATAAAATTCCATCCGCGAATTCACTCCGATCCGATACGATCCGTGGGATAAAGATCGGTGGCGGATTAAAATTTGCCTAATCCATTGGGAGCGAATCGCATTAAAATTAATGCCTAGTCCGATCCAATCCATAGCCACCCCTAATACATATGTAACTAGAACTGAAGTAAATGTAATTATATTTACTGAAAAAAAGTAATTGTAATTATTCAAAATACGGGGGAGGTAAATGTAATAAGTCCTACTAGAAAGAAGGTAAGTGAAATTTATCCTTTTTTTAAATAGTAATATTGGGACCTAGTGGCTTACCTAAATTATCCTCACTTAAAATGGAATTTATTTTATGCATAATTTTGTATAATAATGGTATAATGGACTGTATCTTTCTTTGATTGTCCTATAAGTTTATTTATTTAAGTTCTTCTTTTACTTATATTTCTTACAAAATTTATTTGATACAAATTTACTTATAATACCTATTTAATAAAAATGATGACAATTTAGATAAATTATAATATTTAATTTCTTATAACTTTCATGCTATCATTGCTATCCAAACCATCAATTTGTACTTTTCCACAACTTTGTCAACAACAAAAAAACTCATGTTAATCAAATAAAAGAAATGATTTTTCTTTCGTTTACTTCATTTTCTTTGACTTTAAATTTTTCACTATTAATTTGTATTTTATCAAGCAACCCTAAAAATTGAATAATCGGCTCATTGACTCGTCTCAACTAAATGTTATTGAATATTTTCAAACTCCACTTTAAACATTTATTTACACTCTCCTTTTATTTCTTTCATTTAAAAATAAAATAAAAAACACACACACACACATTAAAAAAAAATTAAATAAATAAATAAAAAATTACTTTATAAACCTTATCACACTTACCTTATACTTAAGCTCAACTTTATCATTCCATTATTAAAATATATAAATATAAATAAATAAATAAATAAATATATATATATATATATATATATATATATATATTAAGGGAAACCGTAAAAAATGGTATGAATATCACTGCAAGCATAAGAGAAAAAGTTTTTTAGAATTTTTTTTTTTTTTTTTTTTTTGGTTTCCTTAGTTGGTACTCACACATGCCTTCATGGAGGCTCGAATCTCTGACCTTCCTTTAGAAAGTAGGAGTCTGATACTACTAGGGCACTTGCGTATTGATTTTAATAAAAAAAATACTATGAATATCACCTGCATGCATAAGAGAATTTTTTTTTTTTTTTTTTTTTTTTTTTTCTTAATTGGTACTCACACACAGGCTCGAACCCCTACTTCTCTTTAAAAAGTAGGGGTCTGGTACCGCTAAGCACTTGCCTGTTGATTTTAGAAAAAAAAAATTAAAAGGTTAGAACCCAAAATTGTGATTGCGAAACAATCTGAAATATTTTTAATCAAAATTTAAGGTATTTTTCATGTTCTTTGCATTAGGTATAAATAGAATAAGAAACGGGATCATTAAGAAACCTAAAAAGCTCAAGGAAACTAATTCCTAAATAAAACTAAAAATACAAAGAAACAAAACAAAAAATAACCAAAATTACATAGAAATTAAATTTTCTCAAAAAAAAAAAAAAAAAAAAGAAACAAATAAGAAATCTAATTACTAAATACTAGTAGTAAAAATTATTGAATATAAAATTTGAGATCAATCTGACTCTAGGCCTCAAATAAAAATTCTAAAATAATGAACAAATCTCATTTTAGAAAAGAAACGCAATTTCGGAGTCCTAAACAAGGTTTTCAGCCGAAACACGACATGGCTTACAAGCTAAAGGTAGTGAGTTTTTCTCAATTGGTCGTTTTTACCCCCAAAAAAATTCCTTTCCGGTTAAAAGCGGAGTTGTCGAACTGTTCAAAATTATGTCATGCATCAAGGTCGATCTGTATGATTCTGTTTTCTAATTTTTAGTAAATATTTTATTTGAAAATAATAAAAAAAAATTATATAAAAATTTGCTTGGTTGACAATTTTTAAAAGTCATTCATTTAAAAACTCAATTTTAAAAAATAGATTTTTAGATAAATGTCTTTCATAATTTTAAAAACAGTTATAATTTTCTTTTTTCAATTTCTTAATGACTGTTTTTAGAAACTAAATCAAACCAAAAGACTGATTTTTGAATAATTTGCTCATTATTTTATTGACAAAAAAGATAAATTATTAATCAAATCACACAACTACAATCTAAAAGAACCTCCAAACAACATCAGAACAAGTTTCACAATATCTTCATTGAGAAAACTAAGAATTATGAGCAAACATATTAATTGTTTAATTTGGCATCTTAATTTCCTGAAAAAAAATCCAAACAAATATCACAAGCGAAGTCCAACACAACACGTAATTTCAAAACAACGAAGTCACTTTGTCATATGAGACTCACATGCAAGCCATATGGAACCACCATGTCCAGTTATCTTAAAGCAGTTATATTAACCACATGGCACTCTCTCTCTCTCTCTCTCTCTATATATATATATATATACACACACATTTAAAAAAAATAAAGAATGGGTGGGTTAGATTTTACAAGGTGTTATAGTCAATTGATTGCTGTTCCTATATCTCTAAACCAAGAATATAGGTCGGTTAGATTTACCAACAAGGTAGTTTGACTAGCAAGCTAAAGCCAATATCTAATTAAAACATCTTTATTTGGTGTGTGTTATAAAGCGCAACCAGACAAACACAGTGAACTTTACAAATAAAGCCTTAATTTTGGATAATTTAATTTATTATTAACACTTGGCTTTCTCTGTTTTTTTTCTTCTTTTTTTCCCTCTCTGTCGTCCTTTTCATGTTCTCTCTCTCTCTCTCTCTCTCTCTCTCTCACACACACACACACGCAGTGCAAATTATGTTAATTTTCTCTCTCAACTTTTCTGTATCGAAGGAATGTTTTTTTTTTATGGTAATTAATTTCTACCAATACTTTTATTAGCAATTGTACTTTTACAGGTTTCAAATGTTGCATGAGATGGAATAAACATGCACGCGAAGTTTGTAATCAGAAGATTACAAACTAATGTACATGAAAAATGAAAAAGTAACTAATATTAATTATGATATGTATCTCGCGGACTTGAACTTAACGCGAGTTAAGATAACACCTTGATATGAAGTGGACTGAACGCCTTAATTCCACTATTACATGTCTAGATGCATGTATCAATATAAGATGGAAAAGATATTGCTTTAATTTTTATCATGAATGTGTGAAATGTCAATATCATATATATATATTATCAAAAAAACCTTTTGTTTGACAGTATAATTTCCATAATTTCCATGTTTTCAAGGAAGAGAGAAAAAGAGAAAAACTTAATTGAGCTGGTCATATAAGTGACGTGATATCATCAACTAATTAAATACTTGCACACAGTAATAGGACCTAGTAAAATAAAACACATGATATATTTGGTTGATTACATAGTATTAAAGGTGCATGAAAGTCTGTCTTTTTCGAAGGGAAGGGGTTTGAGGGCATAGGCAAAAGCAGGGTCTATATACACGTTATTTCTTTCTTCAAAAAAAAAAAAAAAAGTCTGATTTTTCATATATATATATATATATATATATATATATATATTTGGCTAAATATTGAATGACAAGATTTGCTTACAAATGTGAGTTTCCCTGCATGGTAATACTTAACGTGAAAGCATAATATAAATGAAGTACCATCAGTACCAAGAAAAACAGTTGGAAACTTGGAATTGATAAAGTAGAAACTGACTTTAGAGGGGTGGAAGCCGAAAGTGAAAGCCCAAAATCGAAATGGGGATTTTGGTTTTTGATAAAGAAGGTTTGCAAACAATTGACATACTGAAATTCAAACAATTTCTCAAGAATAAGTCAAAAAGTTAGGTTTTAGAGAGTACATGGCGGAATAAATCACGCAAGACACAATCTCGAGAACAGGGAAAGAAAAGAAAGGAAGAGAAAGGAAAAATTAGCGTTGCTTGCCTCTAAATTATTCTTCCAACATTTTCGTTATTCGTAAAACCAAAATCATCCTTCAACGCCGGCTAAGGCCAAGGCACACAACTGGATCCCACATACCTCTGTTTTCTCCAACCCTAGCCAGCATTGATGTGAAAAGTTTTGGCTTTTTAAGTTAAAACAATGTCACATTATTATGATGCATAGGTTGTTTGTTGGGTAATCAATCATTAGCATTTCTTATAGATGAAAGCATTTTTTTTTTTTTTTTTTTTCTTTTTCCAAGAAAAAGAATGTGATTTTCCTTATAAGGTAACTTTTCCTCCACTTCTTGTGTAATCAAAGGATGAAATTCTTTGAACTTTCTTTTCCCATTGTTTACTGTCCCCTCCCTTCTCTCAATTCAATTAACAAACCCAATAAATATGCTCGAAAAGGTGGATAATGCAAAAAATGAAATCAAGAGTTCGAGTTCTGTTAGAGAATATTATAAAGAAGTTTGCAATGCGATTAACAATTGAAATTCAAAAAATTCTTAAGAATAAGTCAAAAAGTTTGATTTTAGAGAGTCTGGTGAAATAAATCACGCATTTCTCTATTCTAAAGAACAAAGGAAGAAAAGAAAGGAAAATTAGCGTAGCTTGCATCGAAATTATTCTCGTCTCTAGTAATCTTATTCATAAAGCCAAAATGATCCTTTAATTTTGAAACTCGTAATGTTATTCAAACGAACCAACATCCGTTATGGCCAAAATACACAACTGGCCTCTCCACATATTCTCTAGTGCGTTGGCTACGGGTCAATACACACAATTGGATCCCACATACGATCATACCTTAGTGTACTCGGTGTGTATCCGCCCTACCCCGACATCGGTGTGAGAAGCTTTTTCTTTTTAAAATTAAAACAAGGTTACATTAGTAAGGTCCTAATACTATTATCATGAAGATACCTTATGTTTACTGTCGCCCCTCTTCTCTCCTTAATTCAATTAACAAACCGAATAAATATGCTAGAAAAATGCTGGAGATGGTTTATTATGCACCAAATCCATGTACCTTCACACCTTTTTTTTTTTCCTCTCCCTCTCTCTTAGAAACTTTTAATTTGGCAAATAATGCAAAAGGGCCGAATTCGAGTTTCACTTAAGACAATATATTTGTGTGTATGCTTTTGCTTGAACTTTAACGCAATATGAACATTGTCATTTGGGATGTACAGAGCTATTATTGCCTAGGTCTCATAATCTCAACCCTATACGTTTGCACTCATTACAAATATTCGTACGAGAAAGAATAACGAGTTAAACAAGTTAAAATGTCAAAAAGTAAGTTTTCGCGAGATAATTTTAGTGAATGACATTGTTATTCCCCTAAAATAGTTAAAACTTGAGAGCCTTTACTCAAAGCATCACATACAAAAATTAGTATTCTAATTTCAGTACCAAGCACAGATTAACTTACTATTATGGATCCAATGACGCCTGATCAAAAATTTATTCCCATTTAATAGAAGCCTAAAATCATTGAGTGCCTTTATTGTTGATAAATTTGGCACAAGACTGATTCCAAACTTTCATGCATATATATATATATATAGGCGCAAAAAAAAAAAATCATCAACTCATAGAAGTAACTAAAGTGAAAAGGGATAGAGTAAAATAGAGAAATTATTACAAGGTGTGAAACTAATATGATCTCGGCTAATCACATACAGCCAAATATGCAATCGTGTCAATTTTTTCTTTACGTGACCTGATCATGTGACTCATCGGGACCAAGTAGTCCCGGATCATATAAGATTGGAAAGTGAGAATGGAAGGTATCTACTGTTCTCTATAAGCATTTTTCTTTTCTTTTTCCTAAAGAAAGTTACAAACATTACTCCAAATTTACTTCAACATGAGGAGGAATCATATGGTGTAGTCATGTCAGAGTATCAAGGGGTTACTTTGATCATTTCAGTGAAAAGCAAAAGTAAAAAAGTAAATGCAAGTGTGATGAAGTGAAGGTGAGGGATGATTGGTTACAGTTAAAATTACTCCAATGGTTTCTTTTGACAAGCTTCAAGTTGAATCCTTGAACCATAGAGCCACCTTACCAAAGTTTAAAAGGCCAAAGGAGTGAACCAGTACCTCTCGTAAATTCCACATCAACTTGCATATCAAAAGCAACTTGAATAACCCATCACATCACCACCATGAGATATATAACTTCAGTGTTATTAAAGAGACTTTTAACTATTTATTTTTAATTTTGGCACAAAAGGAAATACTAACCTCTATAGTAAGTATGTAAGGTTTTCAAGATGAGTAATGATAGGTAGTCTCAAAGTCTGATAAATACGATTAATTTTATTTGAGTAGATACTGACGTGAACGTCATCATAACATTCTCTTCACTCACATAAATCAATCGGAGTTATCCCACTTTCGGACTCCAAATCATTATCTTTTTAAGATATGTTTTATCAACCAATTTATAAATTCAAATTAGACGTTACACGGTGACCTAGTTGGTAGAGCACACACTCCCCCAGGTCTGGCAGTGTTCGAGTTCCCCCCTCCTCCTTTGCGAAGGGAAAAAAAAAAAAAAAAAAATCAAATTAAATACTTCAATAAATTTAAGATTTTATTTCTTTATTATTATTATTATTTCTCCCAAAGCCACAAGTTTTTTTTTTTTCATTGGCAAGAAACTCACACACCTCTTTACGAAATATTCGAACCCTCACTGTTCACTTTGAGAAGTACCATTGTTCACAAGGTTTTAACTTAATAATACTCCTCGTGTTTCAAAATCATCCAGACAAGTCTATGTGACAAAGTAAATAATAATAATAAAAATAAATAAATAAATAAATAAATATTCTTTTGCCAAACGCAAGTCAGCTTTACCCTTACTGAGCTGAAGAATATATATGTGTGTGTGTGTGTGTGAAACGTTGAAAACTTTTACTAGTCCGAATTTTTGCCATTCGAATAGGGAAAATCCATTGGGATCCAACATTTGTATACCCACTATTGATATTTGATGAGTCACACCTTTTCTTTTCTTTTCTTTTCTTTTTTTTTTTTTTTTTTTAGTAGTTCAATTTCACCTTCAATTCGCAATGTTAAATTGAAATGGACTGAGAATGAACATCATCCAAATGGACATATTGAAGATTTCATATGTAAGGTTGTACCAAAAGGTCCAAAACCAAAAGGGCACATTCTGAGTTCACTTGCATGATTTATGTCATGTCAAATGGACATACTGAATATTTCACACGTTTAGTGGCCTCCAATTTCATTCAACACTAAGCCAAATTCTCTACCAAATTCTTTGAACAAAATAATATTTCTAAGGTATGACTAGACTCTTCACCAAATAACCCCCAAACCATAAAAGTATTTCCCCAAGTCAAAATGACACATTATGCATTGATGAAATTTTGTCAATAATAATTCCATCCACCTGGTCTAATTATGCTCTCGACACTTGGAATTTTGTTCCAATATTTCAAAAAGAGTCAGGCATGTCATGCAGAGAAAATTTTGCCCGTAATAATTCCATCTGCTCAAAATCAAATATTGCCCTTGAACCTTTCAAAGCACAAAAGGAAAGATCTATTTCGAAAAGACACCAAGATTGGACCTGCAAAGTGGATACCAAGCAGGTTCTTGTTTGGTACCAGTCCTATAAATAATGTTGTATGCAAAATGAGTCGTTCTGCATTAGGGTTGAATTCACCCACCTCTCTTATAGGATAATTCATCATTTTTCATCGGTGAAGTGTTTTAAAGGTTCTTTTCACACAACCCTACAGCAGGCAACCAAGTTTGAGGATTTTTTGCGGTAATTTGAACACGGGGGTTTTTGGCGTACTAGGATCAGGGGAAGCAAGGAGTGTGGTTGTGTAAATGTCGTTCAGAATAACTGAGATGGTAGGCATTGTTGTGGGGTTGGGCAATTCGGGCAGTGTGGGCACCACTAGCTCTGGCAAAGTCAGCAGTTCAGGTTTAAGCACAAGGAGGCACAGGCGGCAACCAGTTTTTGGAATGCCCGGAACCTTTGGAAGGCTTAGGCAACACTGGTAGCCCCAGCTTTGGCAAGGTCAGGGTGGGAAGCAATGGTGAAGTTCAACCTTGGGAAGAGGGGGCAATTCCAGATTAAGAAGTTCAGGAGCTTTATGGAAACATCTATGACTGTGTTTGGTGGCATAGAATTGGAGCCTTGGAGCTGGAATTGAAATTGGTGAAATTGAAGAAAATTTTGATTCAATTTTCTGAGTTGCTTTTCAACGATTCCGATTCCGATTCCGATTCCAATTCCAAAACGCCAATTCCATGCCTGCCAAACATTATGCAAGAGTATTTCATTACCACCCATTGAAATGATGAGCGGTATGAATCAGAATAGAAGCAATTCTTTGTAGAAAGGACATGTATGATATGTAGCGGAATAAAATCAAGGTCACTTCGATGGGCTTGGCATTATATACAACAAAATTATACCCATGTAGACAATTACTCAATAAGCACACAACAATGAACTTCTTCTCATCAGCAAGTTCAAACCTTACGAAGTAATCAAATGTGAAAATTTATAGGTCCATTATTCTTCTATATATGTTTCATTTGTTACTTGGATAAAAAAATAATAATAATAACAAATGAACCCGCTACCCAAATTCACAAGACGCAGTGAAAGTTCATTCCACAAAAGATTGTCAACTTTATTTTTTTATTTTTTTTGAGAGGAAAAGAAAAATGTGGAGAAGATGCAATCAGTTTCTATAGGATACAATTTTTTTTAATATAATTATTGAGCAAAATAAAATCTAGTTAAAAAAAACACATCATTGTGCCCAAAAAAAAAAAAAAAAAAATGGGAAACGGGAACAAGGAGAAGGGGCTTCCCTCCATCATATACGAGCAACATAAGAATTGGCTTGAGTAACGTATCTCACCCACCTATATGGATTGTAGGTTTTAGATTTCTTTGCTATCTGCAAGTATTTCACCTGCATCAAGAATCATTTAGAGAACTGAGCAACTAAAGCAACAATCCAGCAAGAGCTTAATATTGAGATAAACTGCCTACTGAAAGTACATAATTGCAAGAACATAAAACCTATAAATAAGCGCCTGAAAGCATAGTTAATGACCACAACACCTACGAGGGATGGCAGCTCTTGCCTCACCAGCCCTGGCCCATCCAATCCTCTTTTCTCAATTTTCACATGTAAAATTTACCAGTGCGTTATTTTTCCCTTTTTCTCTTTTTTTTTTTTTTTTCTTTTTTTTTTTCCACAGGGTGATGTAAGGGAGTATAAATCTTACCCACCCCGCCCTAATTAGTAGCCGCTCCCATTTCTTATAGTGTTTAATTTTTGTATCATAAAGAAGGTACCAACAGCTTATTTTGGTTCAGATGGAAGAGACACTTCTGATATTTTCCCTCACTATTGGAACTCAAATGGTTTGGACATGCAAAGAAAACGATTGAGTGAGTCCACACTCCACATTGAGGGCAATGCTAGGGGAAGGGAAAGACCAGCATTAACATGGGAGCATTAATATGGGAAGAGTTAGTCAGGAAGGATATGATAATATGCGTGATTCAACTGAGGCTATGACGCAGATATAGCAGAATGGAAAATTAAGAATCATGTAGCCAACCCCAAGTAGTTGGAAGAAAAAAAAAGCTTTGTTGTCGTTGCTGTTGTATTTGAACTAAAAAGGGTTGAATAGTTTAGATAAAGATAAGCCAAAAATATTGTTGTACCAGGACCAAAAGGACCCAAATCTTAAGATCGTTTGTCACTGATGAGAAAGAAAACCAACCACCAGCAAACTTGGAGACATTTCTTACCTGAAGCCTTGAAGCATTATACATTGGTATTGTAAAAGTCATGCTGACAGGTCCTGCTTCCTTTGTAATATTTCCTATATTAAGCAATAAGGTGCAACAAAATGGAGTTAAATTTTGCTGACAACAATAAATAGTTGTCCTGCTCAATGCAAAAAAATTGGCTGAAATATATAGGCTAGGCCCTCTGTACAGTATAGGCAATATGATACCGTGTGATTCATGTGAAAATGTCAGTTTTGCACGTAGAGTATGCTCAGACCCACCAACAATCTGTCAAGGATTGCAACAATCAGTCAAACTTTTTTCTAAACAAAATATAAGACACATGGAACTTCCCTCAAAGGAGAAAATTTTCTACAAACTGAAGTCATAATTTCATAGTGAATTATTCAACAGTGAAACATGTGAGAGAATAAACAAGAAACATTACCTTCTTCAGACTCCATTCAAGCTTCTTGTTTGACTCCTTAAAATCAGTTATTTGTCCAACTGCCCCAGGTTCCAACTCAAAATTAACTCTGCAAAATTGTTAGTTGGAGACGAAATCAGTGATCTGCAAAACCAGTATGGCCTTCCTCCATTGATCTGTTAACTCTCATCATATATGTATAATTTTATTGAACCTTTCCAAATATTAACCACCGGCATATATGCTCTGATAAAATCTAAAGAGCTCCCACCAAAGACTACTGGGAAGTTATTCTAACGACCATCTAGAAATTCAGAAATTTTTGTTTAGATAATGAATCATACAAACAAGCTTGCTTCCCCTTCTAGATTGACGCATTTGTGTCCCTTCACTCCCTTTACTTTATTCACATGGCTGGACAAGGTTGTCTGGTCTGTAAGAATAATGATTTAATATTAAAGAAGATGCCAAGGATATTTTCTAGAGTGACCTATGTTTTCTATGCATGCATACATTTTAGTACCAGGTGTACTAAATTAGTTCCAAACAGGCATGAATTTGCCATCTTTGATTACTAAAAACCATGGTTTATATGCTTTCTTTGTGAGATGGCATCTCTTCCTCTAAAATAATCAAAACTACATCAAATATTTTTCTGAAAATTAATACTTAGTTACAAGATTCCGAGACAACAAGATAAAACTATTGTCTATCTACCATGACAAACAGAAATTAACTGTATTGAAAATACCTGGTGGTATATGTTGGCAGTGGCATCTGTACTACAATTGTATTTGCAGTAATACTTGAGGGGAACTCAGCACGTATCTTAAGAATCACTTCAGCCTAAACAACAAGAACAGAGTTAGCAGCATAATTTTGACAATGGGGATTATTAATGGCAATTATCACGAAAACTGTCATAATCCCATCATTTATTGTGCAGTTAGCTACTATAAAATCATTATAGTATACATTTAAAAGAAGTATAAAGCATTAAGTTTGAAGAAAAAAGCCAAATAAGTTATTTTATTATAAGTAAAGAAAAAAACCAACTAGGAAAAAAAAAAAAAGTAAAGAAAAAATCCAAATAAGTATACACACTCTAATGGCCATTCTATAGATTACATCACTTATAGTGGCCAAGGGACCCACTCTCATACCAGAAACATAGTTATTTTAACACTTTGTTTTTTGTTAATGATCTAAATTTTTTAATATAGAGGAAAGATGATTTCTACCTTAAGTCGTCCAGCTTCTTCAATCAAAGTGTTAATTCGAAAAGGAGGCTTGAATTCCTGGGTCATACGGTAATTCATGACAGGAAATTCACCATCTGGCGGAACCTGACAAACATTTGCAAGATGAAGCATCCAAATTAACAGGGAAAAAAATTAAACTAAACAGGTGTGTTCAGTAAAACACAATAGATACATTGTCTTATATCACTACCAGAGTCAGAGTTCTGTCAACTTCAAAACTATCAAGATGTACAGATTCATGGAAATTACAATCATCTAGCACCACTGCTCCTGACCCAGAAGAACCACCATAATCTGTTGCAGAAAGCAGAATTCTATGAGGTGGCGAAAGGCATATCTGAGAGATTGGCAGAGGCTTGAAAGAATAAAAGAAGCATATAGCTTTTCTTTGGACAAACTAAGAATACACAATTTCATTAAGAACAAAAAGGCAAATTCAAGACAAACAGCATAAGACCTAACCAGAACTATTTGATCAACATAAATCAATACATGTGACTATGCCTTTCAAGACTGCAAACTTGCATTTGGTCCACCCGTGTGATAATGTTTTGAAAGCATCACAAGTATGGCTAGTCAAATTTCAATACATGATATAAAACCTAAGAAAATTACTTGATCGATAAAAGCTATAAAATGTAAATCTAAATATGGCTTCCAAGACTGCAAATTTTTATTTGGTCCACCCATGGAATAATGGTTTGAAAGCATCACAAGTATAGATTGTCTAATGTATAAGAGAAGTAGAGATAATTTGATGGTGAATTAGCAAGTAAACCCTGAGAATACCATAGAGTGACCTCCCGCCTCGTCCAATGCTCAACTCCTCATTAAGAGCTAATCGGATTTCTGGGTTGCCAGTAAGATAACTCTTCATTTGAATAGTGCCATCAATCTCAGAGGTCAGTATATATCCCTGTTTAACCAACAGTTATATTGATTAGCAATGCCTTGAATAAGGAAAAAAAAAAGAGGCAATGGAAAAGATAGGAAAACTGCATAAATATAAATGGAAACCAATCTAGGAAAAACTCACGATTGAAATGCATAAACTATGATCATACACTAAAAATAAAAATTGAAGAGACACCAAGTTTAGCATGAGAGTAAAAGTTATATAATACTCTGTTTCTAATAGCTCCAAAACATTTTTTTTTCTTTCCTGAATATAGCTCCAAAACATTTAAACATAAAATAATATATTCGTTCATTGTATTCCAAGGATATATCCTTGTTGCTGCTTTATTATTTGCCAACATAAATGGATATTTTAATTCTCTAAAACAAAATCAAAAAGTCCTAGTAAGTCTGGCTATTTACTTAAAGCATCCCACATATTTCCTTTGGACTCGAACTGCCTTGAGACTGTCTGTATGAAAAATAAGATAGACACACAGATGGTATTTATAAGAGCATAAAAAGGCATGTTTGCATGCCAGGTTTAAGCTGCAGGTTTCTACTTTGCTGGGACAAAAACTTTGTCGTCTTGAGTACCTTTTCGCATATAACAGATGCACCAAGGCACAAAACATTTAAGGAGTTGGAAGGTAAGGCAAAAAGAATAAGAGAGAGCTTATCACATGTTCAGCTTCTAAGGAGAGAAAGGAAAGGAATAGGAGGGAGGGTGGTTTGTTAAGCCCTCAAATAGTAATATTACCATCTTTATAAAAGTGGGAGTATCTGGGAGGAAAGGATCAGGAAATTAGTGGTCACCTGTTTTGCTCCTATTTGTTAAACCAAGTGAATTTCTGATTTCCTCCTCTCCGTTCACATAATAACACTTCCTTCCTTCTATTCTCTCCCCCGTCTTTCTCAAACACAATGAAGGGACTATCACCATCATTTCCTTTATTTCAGCTCCTTAGTTATCCAAACAAGCTGGAGGTTAAAACTATCATCTACTTCCCATTATTTCCTCTACTAATTAATGCTATCATTTCCTTACCCATGTACTTATCCAAACACACTGTTATATATTAACCCATAATTTGGATAACAGTGGAACAGCTTGTAGATACATGATTCCCCATGTTATACGTGGCACATGGACAGCATACACTTGGTATCAATATAGGCTCCACGTGGCATCGAAATCTTTACTCCTCAACTCATTTTTATGCCACACCCAGATGGTCTATGTGAAGGCAACACGAAAAGGAAGCACATCGAAGTCATCTAGCTGCAAAATTCATCTTATCAATTCCATGTTAATTATTGCAAACTACTGATGCCGAGATTACTAACATTTTAATTGTTAGATCCAAAGCTTCTATGACATACCCCAGGTGAGAGAATTCAAGAGGGATGCTGCTCATCCCCCACATCCATCACATCTTGAGGAGTCTGATACCTACAGTTGAACTTGTGTCCTCCAATGCGTTTGCATAGCACACTTCTCTGACCATCCGATCCGTCTCATGCAACAAACAGTCCCTAATTTTTCTTTTCAACACAGGTTTGGCTGCACATAGACATCATTGTTTTCTCAATGTGCACACCATCTCCAACGTGACCACCAAGTACGCAATATCAAGGATTTCCTCTTTATGAATAAGCTTCACTGTTGACATCTACGATACAAGGACCTTCTATCCATGAATAGGTATTGTCATTTCTTTTAGACATCTTTATGGATCCCAAGACTAAAGATGTTATGATGTACTTCGTACACTGCTGGAGATGGGAGTAGGGCTCAAAGGGCGTCTATGCTCAACGCACAATTCTCTTTACATCCCACTTCGACAAATATGGATATAGCATGGCGTAACTTAAGGTATTTGGCTTAGTAGCTGAAGTTTAGGATTCAGCAAGGCAACCTCACTCAAGGTCTACTGCCTCAGCGTGACTTGAAAAGAGAGACATCACTTGACTCCCAAATGGGACATGTCGTGATTATGTGACAAAACTATGACAAGCCACATCAACAACTACAAGGCAAAGCCACCACCTCAGAGACTGGCCCATTAATATTGGAACTGTGAAAACATCCCATTGCATTGCTCTGAAGATTACAAGGGAAGCTTGGTGCCTTGCCCACCTTCTATAACATAACCCCTAAAGTTGCAATCATACCCTACTTCCCCCAGTTGTACAGCCCTCGTTTAAGTGGAGGCATCTCAATGGCCCACAATAGAGGTGAGCAGAAAAGGCCATCGTGTCAGCGTGAATACCACTTTGTCCCTCCTCAACTAGTGGTACTTCCTCGCCTTTCAAAGTACAAGATCGAAGGTTCAAGTCCCCATAAGGGTAAAGTGGGTGTGCGAGTGTGTTTCTTGCCAAGGAAAAAAAAAAAAAAAAACTTCATTTTGCATTTAGGGAGAACACAAGCACTGTACTCAGACCTTAAGTTACCCATATCCCTTCAGTTAATCCACGAAGGTATTGCACCCTGTCCTTGCTTTAAGGATCCTACTCATTATCCAAACAAGGCCCAACCCGAGAATTCCTTAGTAACCTTGACTGCGGCACTATCTCTCTTTGGTAAGTAAAACCCAACTTCCACCCTAATAGAGCACACTTGAGGTCTTTCTTGGTTATGTGTAATACCTTCTCTTTCTTAACCATCTATTAAAACCCACATAATTGAACCCAATCTGTGCAATAAAATCCAAATTGTCGGACAAGGCCTGGAAGTGACGAAGACGCAAAGCCAAGGGAAAATGAATACCAAATAACAACATGACCCAATTTCAAACAAAGAGGGATATACAAGAACAAATTCAAAAATAATAGATAGGAAATGATACTGTAGATGGCCCATCATAGTTGCTTTCTAAGGCTGTTACACCATTTATAAATAAATAAAAAAAAGATTCAAAAACATTGAAAGGGGATACTACAAGCATAAAAGGAGTATATTCCAACATTTTAAATTAACTGTTCTAAATGCAAAGCATCTGTATCAGACACACATGAACATACTTAACTATGTTCTGTGCATGGTTTATATCTAATCCTATAATACTTAACACCAAAATAATTGCAAGTTTGCAACACTAAAGTAAAAATAATAATAATAATAATAATAATAATAATAATAATAACTACAACAAAAAAAATCACAAATTTTCACTAAATTAAAGGCATAAATACTCACACTTGAGCTGAATGTAATGCTAATTTTCTCAATAATATCCACAAAAATTTCCTCCCTCTTCCTACCCCCAGGTTCATTCGCTACAACAGATTTTGTGACAGCTGTCCCTGGCATTCTTTTTGATCCTTGCTGCGTTATTCAAGTTGCAGAAGTTGATCATAACATAATATGCAAGTCAAAAATCAAAATAAGATACCACCTAGTCTATTTAATACATTTGACTATACTCCAATAGCATATTACCATAAAAATGGAAGCAGGGCCAAGAGTTGGCAAACGTGCAGCATCAACCACAATTGGCTCATTAAATATATAGGACTTCAAGACTTCAGTGGATGTTGTTTGCACATAACCAAAATCCTGGCACAAAATGAAGAGTTATAGTCATGTTTACGCCCATTAGTTTCTCCAAAAAGAATGCTATCAATTAAAGAAAAAATGGTAAGCTTAGCAGGAATACTGCAAAAGAATTACAAGTTTATTGAGAAAACAGTAAGAAAACGAAATACAACATTGTTGGGACAGATATAGCTGCTGCACTTTAACCGATGGAAACTCCAAGGTTAGCCAACTACTCATATAGTCATTTCAGTAACAATGGCATAACATAAAATAAAATAAAGAAACCAGAGTCATAGAAAATTCCTTCAAATAGAATGAGTACTTTATAAGTGTTGATGAACACAGAAACTTGGGTCTAATTATCTTTAATAACAATGCAAGACAACCAACATAGTGAAGAAAAATCAGGTTTTTATTCCCTGTTATAGCAAATATAACTTATAAGAAAAAGCATCAGCAAACCTTCAAAAGCAACATGCTTAAAAACAGTAAACCAAGTACAACAAAGATACAAATCATGACAGGAAACTTACAACAACTTCGTCGAGCAACTCATACACAAGCACAAAATTTTTTCGGAATGAATCTTCATTGAGAACCCCAAGGTAGTCTTTGATTACACGTGCAATTCTTTGTAAAAGTTCCAAGACAAGAGAAGGTGACACATTGGTTCTTGTGGTTGCAACAAAGAGCAAGCCAACAACCTTCACGTGGAAGTAGTTCACGCCATCCACATTCTATTGATGAGAAATAAAAATATAGAACAATATCAGTATACTTGCATCAAATGACATGATGCAATTAAAATGCTTCACAGGCAATATAAGGAATAAATGCATATGATAGAACAGGAGCCCAACAAGTGATTTTGCGGTAGATTGTCATCCTCCCAATTATGCTGATATGGAGGTGAACTTAAAAGGTTCAATTTTGGAAAGAAAAAAAAAAAAAAAAAACAGACTAGGCAGCAGTCTAAAAGGAGATCAAAAGGCCACTTGCTTAAAAGTTACTAACAATTACTGCATATCAAAAGAGCCACAGAGACAAGGCAATAATTATGCAGGAGATATTCAGTAAGACTTTTTCAACAAGAAAATAATATTGTCTAACATCTTCAACTAAAAATAAATAAATAAAAATAAATAAAAAATACCTACAAAGACAGGGGGTGCCTCCTCTTCGCCATCCTCATTCCAAAACTTCACTTTACGGAAAAATATCTCTGCACTTCCTTTTTGTACATCACCACGATCTGCACATTATATAACCAAAACAAAAGTCACGTCTCGATAGTACACAAATAGGGGAGAAATGTTTTCTCATAACAGCCAAACCACTCCATGCTCAAACTTCAAAAGGTTCTACCTTTGGGAAAGTCAATATAATTTAGTGATGTTTACATAAAATTATCCTATAGACACCAACAGACCAGTGGCCTAGCCGTATCAGACTACTACTTCCCAAAGGGAAGTCGGGAGTTCAAACCTCGGTGAAGGCATGTGTGTGTGAGTACCACCAACTAAGAAAAATATTATCCTATAAACAGTTGGAAAGGACAGAAAGATGCAGATCTCAACTTGGAGAGTCAAAGTTGAGGAACATAAGAGACTCTGAAATTATTGTGAAAATGTGACTAGAACATTACATAATACTATAATAGTGAATTTTTATGATTAAAAATCCAGAATTTATCACCACATGTGTCAATATTCATTTTCTGCAATTCTAACAGGTACTGTTGATTGCAAAGTTATACACTCCAAGTTTCGTTAGGGTTCTTTTCTCTCCCTTTTTCACAACATTTCTTATTAGGTTCTCATCAGTGGTAGATTCCATAAAAAAATCGTGCACTAGAACATCAAGGTTTGTTCATTGACACATCCATAAATAAAACAAAAGATCGTTCATTAACTCTCAGCAAGATCAGACCCAGTATCTCCAACTTCATTTTTTTTTTAAGGTAAATACTAACAAACAAACACACACACATAAATGCTCACTATGGGACTCAAATCCCTCACCTCCCCTCAAAGGAACAAACACACACACATAATTGGGCTAATGGCCCAATAGTCAATATCTCCAACTATTATTTTGATAAGTTTTACCGAAAAGAGACACATTAGCAAGTCAACAAATACTTAAAGCAGCATCATGAAGATGACTCTTTAACAGATATTTGAGCAGTCCCGGGGTATCCAAATTGATGATTGGAGAAGGGAAAACTTAGTCTAAACAATATATTTAGTTTTCACCCACTAATATTGACAACTAGCAGCCAAACCCTAATCTTGGCCCAGCCAACCTGGTTGCTGACACTCAATTATAGCTAGGACATGTTGGGCATTCCATGATTAACTTGCGTGATAAAAAGAACCTTCAAACACAAAAATGTATTGATGGGTTTAGACTTTAGATAGCTAGGTAATATGTGCCTTCTTACAAGCTTGTAATATAGTCTTGTCATCGGTTATTACAGTTCTCAGATATCAATTTACAAGAAAATTTCTATGTAGTTTCGTGAGAAATGCTTGGATCGACTGTGAGATAATTCAGATCGGTTAGCTCGAACGTACAATCATAATCCGATTCTAAGTAAGAGAACAATTATAGATCTTCCCAGTCGCAAAAAATGATAAATTTACTAAAATATATTTGAAAGTTGAAGAGATCAAGAGGAATTCACAGCAGACGTTTATTTCATTATAGTGTGCATATGCATATCTATATACATATACATATATATATTCACATATGTAGAGAGAGAAAAGACTCACAATCGCGGAAGACGATGTTGTCGCCTCTTTGCGACAGCACAAAGAACTGCGAGATCATGATCACTTCGCTCCCTGAGTCTTTTGTGCGCAAAGCTAAACACTGATTCGATTTGGTCGATCGATAACTTCATTGCATATATAAAGTACCCTTTGTAAGAAAATAGCTAGTACACATATTCTTGTTTTAAAATTTACGTAGAGACCCAATATGTTGTATTTTTTGACACTGATGCCCCCATCACTGAGCCCTTTTTCTTCCTTCCTCAAACTTCTTCATGTTATGTACATATGTTGGGGTACCAATATGTGTCGATGAGTCATAATCGTGTCATTTCGGTCCTAGGATATTTTACTAAATATATTAATTTGAACTCATTTAATAAACACGTTAAAAATCTTTAACACTAACTCGACTTGTATATTAAATAGGTTACATGACCTATTTATTAAAACAAAATATTATATTATTTAAATTATTTATAATTTCAATATAAAAATATAATTTTCATTCCAACCAAATTACTAAAGCCCTATTTGTTATCTGTTTTACTTTGGTGTTTTTGTTGCAAGGCTTCATTTTAGGCTCAAAAACATGTTTGGTAGCTATTGTTTTGTTTTAAACAATACTGAAACATTGTTTTAGACAATACTAAATTTGGGCCCAAAAGTGAAACACCAAAATGATGTTTTTTGTTGTTTCAATACTGTAGCCCAATAAAAAGCATTGTAGCGAATGAAGTGAGTTGGGTTTAACACTATAGCGGAATAAGTAACTTTAAAACGCATTTGCAACATTCGGCCCGATATTTTATCTCTCCTCTGAAACCCTAGACTCTGGTGATTTGGGAGGCGACGAAAAGGAATCGTGACTGTGAGTACTCTCTTTTCTATTTCTCTCCTGTTTAGAGACCTTTCCTTTGTTGTTTCCTTTGATGTTGCTTTACTTTTAATACTTCCAAATCTGCGACTTCTACTGAGAGGGAAAGCGCGAAATAGATGAAAGTATATAGAGACAGAGACAGAGAAATAAGGGTTAAGCACGAAGTCGTTAAAAAGCGATGCTTTTCTGGATTTATTTGTATTCTTGAGGGTTTTTAAAAACCGAATAGTTTCTAGTTCTTTTAAATCCAAAATATCTAGTTTAATATCTACCAGCTCTGTATTCGTCTTCCTTTTTTGTGGGTTTCTCTGATTGTGTGCAAACATCTTCTCCAAGAACTTCTATTGAACCATTATTTGCTATTATTTTTGGAAGGAAAAAAAGATATTTCACTCTCATAATTGTTTTGCAACTGTAAGGTTTGACGTCTGGGCAGGTTTCTTGCATTTTCCCTCTGTTTGGTTGATGAAAAAGCAGAGGAAACTGTAAGTTCCTTATTGTGTTTATGTGGATTTGGTGTTCTTAAGAAATCTTTGTTTGCATTTGTTTAGCTTGTCATGAAATTTGACATGGGTTTCTTGCATTTTTCACTGTTTGGTTGCTTAGTAAACAGAAGAGAAAGGAAGGAGCATAAAATGTTAGTTTTTACTGTTTGTGATATAAAATTAGGGGGTTTCTTGCATTTTCTACTATTTGGTTGCTTAGAAAACAGAGGAGAATGGAAGGAACATAAAATTTTATAGTTTTATATTTCTGAGATATAAAATTAGGGGGTCTCTGGCATTTTCCACTGTTTGGTTGCTTAGAAAACAGATGAGAAAGGAACATAGAATTTTATAGTTTTTGTCATTCTGTGATATAAAATTAGGGTTTGTTAAAGGGGAGGTTCTTGTTGGCTAGTGTTCCAATAAATGAGAAAACCTAAGATAAGAAGTTCAACGTTCTTAAAATTAGGGTTTATTTGGTTGTTGTCTTATTTTATTGTTCCTGTTTATGTGACATGTACACATGAAACCATTTCTTGTTATAAGTTTACCCAGATTAGTTTTTCTTTAATCAAATTTCTTTGTATTTGTATTAATATTTGTGGATTAAACTTCAGTTTTGATCTATTAAATTAATTGCTCTTGTGATTATTGAGAAGCTTGTGGTTTAATTTTATTTCTAATTTGTTTTGGTAAAAATTGATGGAAGAAATTGCACAGTTTTGGTAATGTGTTGATTAGAACATCCAGAACAATTTATGATGAATGATTTCGGTTAGTTGCTGCATTGTTATTTTGTGGATTTGTGGTTTCAAACTTATTTTTCATTGGTTACTAGGAAAAACTGAGGAAAATTTATTTGATTGTGTTAGTTGTGTGCTTTAATTGATATTAACTGTTATGGATTTTGTTTCTAAAAAATTTACCTTTTAAATGTTTTTTGGTTTATTTCTCCTGCTTCTTTTAATTGAATCCTATTGTTGAAATTTGTAAACAATGAAGTGAATTGTGTTTGAACTTTGAATTATATCTCCTGTTTAATTTAATCTACCGTTTAATTTGTTCTCAATTTCTTTGTCATTTTTCCTAATACAGAAGAATGAGTATGATTTGAGAAGCTTCCTTGCAAGCCTCCATTCTAGCAGGGTGCTTTTTTTTTTTTCTTTTTTTTTTATGTTATAACTCATTGATAGATGTTTTGTGAAGTTTGACTCCAAATAGATGGATTATAAATGAAAAAGGTGATCTTAATATCTAGATCATAAGAACACAGTAAAAAAATGGAACTCTACATGTCATCAAGACTCAAGTTTATGCCAAAACATTGGTCTCGCTGAAATAGTTGTTTCTGTAATTACACTTTGGTTATATATATATATATATATATATATATATATATATATATATATATATATGTTTGTGTGTTCAAATTTTAATATATTTATTAAAAATATATAGACTATTTATATAGAAATAAATTTATAAATATATTTAAAATTTATATAAAAAAATTAAAAATAATGATAACCAAACATGTTTTTTGTTTATGTTTTTTTCTTTATTATTATTATTATTATTTTTATTACAACAGTTGGAGTTACTAGACATGTTTTGTTTTCAAAATTCTTGAAACACATGGCTTACCAAACATATTTTTTCATGTTTCCGTTTCTGACATTTCCACAACAAAACATCGTTCCCAAACGTATTTTCGATTTTTGCCAAAACACTCTAATAGTAAAAACACTGTTTCTGTTTTAGCCAAAAACAAAACGCCTAAAGCAAAACATATGTCAAACGGGCCCTAAATAGTCTTTACTCTATATGACAGTTGATAAGGAGTCTTTATCCAGGAAGTTTGACCGTCGCATAAGTTTACAAATTAGGATAAACTCCAATATTTCGAATAAAGATAAGAATAAGTTCCCTTTCCGTGTTGGAGAAGTAAGAGGTATAACATTCCTCTTTTATTGCAACTTAATACCCTTATAATGAGGGCGCTTGGGTCAACAGAAAAGATACGACACAAATCCCTAAGAAAATCCTTTAAACTTCTTTCTACCCTCCTAATCTAGCACTGACTTGATCGTCGGAGGTTCTTAGGCCGGTACCACACTGATACCCCCGATCACTTTTCTCTTTCTTTTTCACGTACGACATCGCTTCGAGTCGTCGCGGAATCCTACATCATCAGTTGGCGTCGTCTGTGGGAAACAATACTAGTTTCCTATAATAACAATGATGTTACGATTCGGAGTCCATCTTAGAGAAGGAAGTCATCACCCCTCGTGTCTTGATGGAAGAGGCCACCAAGACCAATCACATGATGATAGCAGCCACCATCAACTTGATGGAAAAAATCAGTCGCATGGTAATGACAGCAACCATCATGAGCGTGATGGTGGGAACCAGTCACGTCATGACAGTAATCATCAATTACACCATGGCGACAACTAACCCCGTCTCGAGGATAACCGGCCTCGTCTGAGGAAAGAACAGTCTGAGCACGTATCCCATCATGAGAGTGTGTCAAGGCGTGTTCCAGAAGAAGGGGAGCGTGTCGCGGCGTTGGAACAACATGTTCAGAACCTTTGTCAAGGTATGAACCAGTTGGTCCAGCAAAATGCGGCAATCATGCGACATTTAGTTATCCCTGCAACACCTGTCGTGAAAGGTAACGATGATAATGACAGAGTAGGGCACAACCAAGCGGGAGGTCGACGAAGAAACTTACGTGCTTCTATGCCTTGTTATCCACGAAGGGATATATCCGGTGCACGAACGCCTCGTCCTTGGCAACGGGATGTATCTGATGCCATGCCTCATCGGCGATGGGATGTGTCTGATGCCGGAGAACGTATCGAAGCCACCCACATTGATCAGCAGATCCAGGATCTTAAATTGAAAGTAGAAGCGATGGCCCAAGCCTTGAAAGGAAAAGGTCCTGCCACAGTTGATGACTTTGTTCAAAAGATAGATCTACCTTTTAATCCTCGAGTGATGGCTCTTCCATTGCCAAGAAAGTTCAAGATGCCCCATCTTGAGAGTTTCGACAGAACCCATGACCCCCTCGACCACTTAGAAACTTTCAATTCACTGATAAACATGCAAGTTGTCCCAAATGAGATCATATGCAGGATGTTCCCTACCACCCTCAAAAGATCAGCCCGTGTCTGGTTTAATAAATTGAAGCTAAGATCTATTAGCAATTTTGATGAACTCAGTAAGCAGTTCATAGGGCATTTTATTGCAAAGAGACGACACCGAAAATTGACTACCTATTTGTTGAATGTTAGGCAAAACAAAGGGGAGACGTTGAGTGATTATATTGGCCGGTTTAATACGGAGATGTTGCAAGTCGATGAGGTGGATGATAAGGTTACTTTTACAGCCTTCATATGAGGATTATAATCCTCCAGATTCCTTTTCTCTTTATCAAACGACCTACCAAGCAGTATAACAGAATTATTTATTAAGGCCCAAAAACATATGAATGCTGAAGATACTATGAATTCCAGGAAAGGTAAGGGAGTCGACGACAAAAAAAAAGGAGACAAGAAGAGGTACAATACCCCCACTGGCTGTCAAATGTGGTCCTGGTCAATAAAGCAAATGGCAAATTGAGGCTTCATGTTGATTTCACAGATCTAAATAAAGCCTGCCCAAAGGATAGTTATCCTTTGTCGAGAATTGACATGTTGGTTGAAGGTACAGCAGGACATGAGTTGCTAAGTTTCATGGATGTTTACTCTGGATACAACCAGATTCCCATGTATGCTCTTGACAGTGAAAAAACTTTTTTTTATCACTAATAGAGGTCTGTATTGCTACAAGGTGATGCCGTTCGGGTTGAAGAATGCTAACGCCACCTATCAGAGACTGGTTAACATAATGTTCAAGCAATAGATAGGGAGAAACATGGAAGTGTATGTGAATGACATGTTGGTAAAGAGCCTCAAGGCTAAGGACCATTTAGTTGATTTATAGGAGTCTTTTGATGTGCTTAGGGCACATAAGATGTGGTTGAATCCAAGCAAATGCGCCTTTGGGGTATCATCGGGAAAATTTATGGGGTATATGGTAAGTCAAAGAAGAATCAAAGCAAACCTTGAGAAGATTCGAGCAATACTGTAACGACCCGGTCATTTACCTCCCTTTCCTTTTTCCTGAAATTTTACGAATGAATTTTTTTCGTTTAATTTTCCTTTCCGAACTCTGTTTCTTGTCACTTAGTGTCGTCTCGAGTGCTTAGAAATGATTTATGAGACTCTTTTCCGTGGATTGACAACTTCCTTTGAGAACCGAGTCATTTATGTATTTTCACTTTTCGGACGCTATACGCTATTTCGTCATTTTCCCTATTCTGTCTTATCTCCGTTTGCCAGTTTTTGGCACAACCTCACTTTTCGTGCTCGGAGTTGGTTTTTGACTTCACGTGTCTTCATCTTCAGTGGTTTCCTCGAAATACGTATCTTTACTTTTGTGAAAAAGTACTTTGGTTGCTCCCAGTGTCCATAGGGGCATGGATGCATAGTTCTTTGGAATTATTTTATTTTCTTATGGTGTTTTTCATAAATATCTTTTGAAGATATTTTATTTCAGGGGTATCTAAGAAAATATTTTTGGAAGATATTTTCATTCTGGGGCATTAGTGCAATTAACCCTTTTTGGAGGGGCCATTGTGCAATTAACCAAAGTTATTGCAAAAATATCTAGTCTAGATCCTTGTATGGGATTCATTTTCACATTTCGTCGAGTCGTGTACTCTTAGAATTCCGTTCTGGTCATTTTTTTCCAGTTTCAGAGTTTCTGACCCCGGTTGCCGCCGAACTTGTTCGGGGCATATCTTTCTGCTCGAGACTCGATTTTTGACGCCGTTTCTTCCGTTGTTCATATTTTCTCATTTTAAATCTTTTTTGTTCATGGAGTTTTTCCGTTTGAGCGCGTTTGCTCAAAATCCACTTTTCCAGACCCGACGGGGCCCTTTCGGGGCACTTTTTAGGTTTTTCTATAAATGAGAGACTTAAAGAGAAAAATCAGAATTTTCCTCTTCTTCTTCCTCTCCCATGGCTGGCCAAGCTCCCTCCCATGGCTGCCACCTTCTCTCTCCTCCTTTGGACCACTTTTTCTGGGTGAAAAGTCTTCGGCCTTAACATTTAATGCTTGTCTTGACGCCGCGCATCTTATGCCCTTATTAGAATCCATGTCCGACGATTTTTCGAGTTCGGGTTTGGAGTCAAGTTTGGATTTTCATGGGGCTTCCTTCGGATTCATGTAGATCGTGTTGTCCCCGACAAAACCCTTCGGTTTCGGCGGATTCGGAACAATTTTTTTTCGGTGGGCCTTTGAGGTTTTCATCTCAAATTGAGGTAAGGGATGTTATAATTTACTTTTCTTGTCATATTACATGCTATGGATGCTTGTACTAGTTGTTTACATGCTTGGTTATTAAATCTAGAAATTTTGATTAATTATTTCTTTGTGTAAGATTTAATTTTCCCGGTTACTCATGACTTGTTTTAAACATGTGGCATGATATTAAATTACCCCTTGACATGATCATTGACATATATTAAATTTAGATCATTTGGACAAGTAACGAAGATTTTATTTAATATTTATCTTGAATAAAATATTAAATCACGTGGCCTTAATTAACTTGAAATCGATATGTGTTAGCATATTAAATTAGGCCCTAGCATGCTGTTCAACATAGATTAATTTGAGAGTAAACGGTGATGTTTTAAAATCTAGAGAATAATTAATTATTTGATTTATTAATTTATTCCGGGTGTATTATTCACCCTATTGGAATTCCGACTTGACATTCATGATTTGCATGCTATGTAGTTTCACATATATTAAATCTAGAATATTTGATTAGGTTTTAGAACTTTTCAATTATTATATTTCTAGTATTAAAGTTTAATACACAAGGTAGTATCTTGCTTAGAACTTACTTGTATCATGATTTTTAAAACGAGTCTTGACATGTTGTATAACATACTTTAATTTGAGGTCATTTGGATGACTTTTAAAATCTAGAGACTTTAATTAAATGAATTAATTAAAATCCATTCAATGGTTCCATGAGCTATGTTAAGTTTCTAACCTTGTATTCATGATTTCCTTGATAAGTTCCTTCACGTGTATTACATTGAGCATAACCGGATAAGTTTTGAAGCTTATATTTCATTATTTCCCTTGTATGGAACTTAGCTCACATGGTCGTAACTTGTACTTCATGAAGCTTCTAGCTTTTTGTCATGTATCTAGACCCTTTGTATCTTGGTTTCATTAGTGTACTTCATAAACTTGTACATTTGTCTTGGAATGGTTTGATTTCACATGTGATATTTTGTAAGTAATTAAATCATGTATCATATACTTGTGGTATATTTACTTCAATGGATTCTATGTGTTATATATCTTGGATTTAATCTATATAGATGTATACTGTGTTTTCTTGACATTTCACATGCCATTGCAGTTGTGAACTTAGGGCATGACTTGTGTGTTCCAAAATCTTGGTTGTGCATGAAACGTGGTTAATGCATTTCTTGTATTTGATACAATCTTGACTTACACAACTTGTTGATTTTGGGACTTGGGATATCAATCAAGAATTATCATGGCTAGAACTTGGTTCTAGTGCAGGGGAAGGTACCCTTGGGTTAATAGCCCTAAAGTGATCCCAAGAATAGGGGAAGGTACCCTTGGGTTAATAGCCCTAAAATGATCCCAAGAACAGGGGAAGGTACCCTCGGGTTGATAACCCTAAAGTGATCCCAAGACTAGGGGAAGGTACCCTTGGGTTGGTAGCCCTAAAGTGATCCCAAGAGTACGGTTTTAATCCGGGCGATATCCAAGTTTCCACATTGGTTGATTTCACTCTTTAAATTTCAAGTTGTTATTCCTTGAAGATTCAAACTTGTCGTGTGTGTGAAATGCTCTAATCTTATTTACTTCATAGATATCATGCCTTGTTCTTGATTCATGTATAACTCTTTTCGTGTTTCATGGATTGTTCCATTCTTGTTTGATTGCATAGATATTATGCCTTGCTCCTGACTTCATGTATCTTCCTTTTCGTGTTTTATGGAAAATCCCATCTTTGTTTAATTGCGTATATATTATGTATTATCATTGATGTCCTGTGTAACTCTTTTCGTGTTATGCGAATGGTTCCAACATTGTCTAATAGCATAGATATTATGCCATGTTCTTGACTTCGTGTATTAACCCTATCATGTTAATTGGAATGCTCCAACCTTATTTAATTGTGTTGATAATGCAATTCATGTTAATCTATGTTCAAGTATCCTCCTCATTGTGTTTTTTGATTATCCCAATCTTAACTTGTTTCATATATGTATATATATCATGATTCTTGTCGCTTATGCTCCATGGTATCTTAGGATGATCCCTGAGTCTAATCTTTGACATAGACGTTAGGAGACATGATCCTTTTGAACTATATCATGTTATTCCTAAAAATCTTAAAGAAATCGAGTCGATGCATGCTCATCCCCTACGAAGAAACTTGTTAGTCTAGTTTATTCACCCCGAAGTTACTGGGTGTTTTGCAGGTAAAGAAGCTTTGTTGTGGGATACACAACATTCTTAGACAGACTAGAAGTCTTGAACTATTTATGATGATATTGAATATGCACATATTAGCATATTATGTTTACTTTTGTTTATTTTGACAAAACTTGTATTTTTTGACTCCATATATGTAATGTGTACATAAGTACACCCTTTGTATTGTATTTGACATGTATGAGATGAGGCCGGAGGCCAATGACATGTAATTTGTATCCCATATATTTTTCAACTTCATGAAATTTTATGAAAATATTGAAAAATGCCAAATCATTGTCTTGCCATGGTTGCATCGGGTGTGGGAATTCCATTTTCATTCTTTCATAGGGTCTCATTAATCATGTATGAAGTGTGGCCAAGGGCCAAACGGTCATTTGAAACCATTTCCTAATTTTGGTTTTTAATTTTCTCATTTCAAGTTAAATTTTGCCTTTTTGGCCATTGGGGGGGTTGGATTTTGACTCGGCCATTTCTGGGAGCCGCGGATCATTCCCGCGCACTCAAAATTATCATTTACGTTTGCGTGAGTGATCGTTTCCATGAAAAACCCTTTCGTTTGTGTTTTGAGCCTCTTATAGACTCATTTCACCTTTTTGTTGAAAAACTCGACCTAAGGGCATTTTGGGGATTTTATTTGAGAAATAAATTTCGTTCTTGACTCCAAATGTCATCTTGATCTCGAAAATCGCGCTCCAAACTCATTTTTCTGCTAAAACACTGTTTCTGCTGTTTAAATTCAACCCTGGTCAAGTCGAACCGGTTCAAGGGTCATTTTTGGTTCAGCATGGGCGTTCTGTCCATGTTGAACCAGTTCAAGAAATGTTGAACTGGTTCAAGTCTTCCAAAGTTTTCAGTTTTGGACTTTGAATTTCAAACTGATGTAACTTCTTCGTTTTAACTCCGAATTGGTCTGTTCTTAAGTCTAAATTAACCACGTCGAAGTCAGCTTTCTAATGGTACCAATTTTAGCTTTAGATTCTTTTCCTATCTCAAGATATCCTTGTTTTAGTGAGAGGGTGTTGGATTTGGTTCGAACCGGGATAGGGTTCAACTGGGATTTCAGTTCCTTTGGCCTTAGGACTTTATGTGAAGTTACCAAAGGTTGTTTTTGAATGTTTTTGATCTCATTTGACTTGTTGGAAGTCAAATTCCTTCATCTTAGGGTAAAATGACCATTTTACCCTTGGTCCTTCCTTCGGTAGGGTTTTCATACTCTTGTCTTTGTTTTGCTTCCGCACTTTGTTTCTTCAGTTTCTATGGCCTCATGGAAGGCTATCAAAGGGTCTTAGAGGTGTGTTATGCATTGGGAGATCATTGTCTTGTTTCTTGCTTCCGCATCTGGATCCGTTAACGGGTCAATCTTCGGTTCATCACTGTAGTACTGGGTTGAATCAAAACCCGGGTCGTTACAAATACTGGATATGAGATCACCTAAATCAACCAAAGAGGTCCAGAGGCTGGCAGGAAAGGTGGCAACAATGAACAGGTTAATCTCCCGAGCCACTGACAAGTACCTTCATTTCTTTAAGATACTAAAGAAAGCCTTCAAATGGATCCCGGAATGCGAGCAGGCATTCATTAGGCTCAAAAACTATTTTAGCTCACCACCGTTGTTGTCCCAGTGCAATTCTAAGAATTGCACCTTTACCTGGTAGTTTCCCCTATAGAGGTGAGCTCAGCATTGGTCAGAGAAGATAGCGGTATTCAAAAGCCGGTGTATTATACTAGCCGAATACTTCGGGGAGTAGAAAATAGGTACCCCGTGATAGAAAAACTAACGTTCGCACTTGTTGTGGCAACAAGGAAACTCAGACCATACTTCTAAGCACACACCATGATAGTACTAACAGACCATCTAGTAAGGCAGGTTCTGTGATACCCCTCGAATCCGAGACATGGGTTGATCAGGCCCAGACCCAAACCCGAGGGAATATCAAACAATTAAAGTATTTTAAAGCGAACACAGATGACAAAATAAAATAATAAAGATAGAATAAAGCTAAAAGAAATACTAATTATTAAACCCTCTATGTATAACTGAATAATAAAAGTCCAATCCTCCAAAACTTCAAGGTTACAACTTAAGAATCCACTGGTGGACCCCTAACCAAAAGTTCAACTGAAACTGAAAACTGAAAATAGATAACGCTAGAAACATCGAGAGAAGTCCTACGTATTCAGCTGAAAGTGAGACTGGCCTCAACAAGGACGATCAAGCTCTAAGGCTAGAACTTTCCTGTACCTGAAAAGAATAATAAAGGAGTGGGTCAAACCCACGAGCAAATTCTAATCTAACTGCAATCCATACAGTGACCTGATACGCAGATACACTGTAGACATCTCATAATATCTATCTAGTCCATACATAAAAATATATCCACACTAAGGAACATTCATTGATCTATAATAGGGGTTTCAATTTGAATAGAAGGCAACATGTGAATACGCACCCAAAGGTGGGCATGAGTACCTAGACCTAACAGGGTACACCTCAACCTATTATAACCAGCTACGCATCCACCGCATATACGCACCCTAACCAACGAGTCTGAGACTCAAGCTCAACTCGTGGTACCATAAATATATATATAAAGTCCGTCCAAATCCAGGGTATGTAGCTCAAATATGTTTTAAACTGACATACAATAAACTAACTAGTTAGTCACTCAACTTACTCAGTTGAGGTGACTTAACTACCATCCATTAATCCAGGAAGGCACTCAACTTAGTCACAGTTGATATGCCTTAAACCAAAATTAGGATTCAATATTTATATATCCATTCCTTTAATCCGTTAGGTTAGGTTTAGGCGTTTTGAGCTAAACCGTCACGAGTATGTCACCGTCCCATACCGGTGCATACAATCCTCCATATCCTTGTAAATTACATCATATATATAACAGTTTAGTAATTTACAATCCAAAATTAATATCCAAATAATTGCAGAAGGAAGATTAACAATCTAGCAATTAAAATCCAGTATTAATCCATGTAATTGCATCGAAGAATTAAATATTCTAACAATTAACATCCAAAACATGCATAGTTCAAATTTAATAAAACAATGTCCCTATCATGTATTTAAAATTAGTTCTATAATAATATTATAGTCCAATAAATCGCTAAATTAATTTAAGCGATTTAGTTCCCTCCATCCGGTAATAGAGTACTAAGTCATATACTTATATTCTGTTGTATCTTTTAGCACAGAGCCCCTACTATGCCACAAGTCCAATATATTACTTTAAAAGACTTCACCGTGTAACTAAAATAAATTTAAAATCATTTTATAGGAACATAAACCGTCAGATTAAAATTAATCAGCAAAACTCCTTCCAGCCGTTAACTGTACGCAAAGTTGTCAAACAGCGTACTGTTAATTCTATTAAAACTAAGGGGTAAATTTATGCAATTCAAGACCTTAGTTACATGTTAAACTAATTATTTAAAAACCCATTAAATTTTTAAAACTTTTCAATAACCCAGAATGCCTAAACAATGACTGAAAGTCACTGTACGCACAAAACAAAGAAAGAGCCTGCTCTAGAAAAGTGGAGCAAGCTCAATGTGACATAGAGCCGGCTCTACCACACCTTGGAGCCAGCTCTAACAGGTGGGAGCCGGCTCTTGGCATTCCAGAGTCGGCTCTCTCTCCCCCTGTGAGCTTCCCCTCCGTTTCAGCTTTGTACTGACCTCTGTTCCAACTCCGGCCAACTACAACCTTTCTGTTTGGTTTCTTACACTGATCTTAAGCATCTTATTAACACCCAGGTACATCCCAAAGGTTTGATAACAACCATTAGAACCAATTACAGAGATTAAATTTGCTACTGAACTAACATGCGTTTGGAACAAATCTGAAACTATTTGCACGAATTGAAACGGAACAAATTGCAACACATATTTAAAATAGAATAATAACAACCCTATGAGTTTTATATAACCCCAGTATTGTTCCTATATTTTGTTTACAGTAGTTGCAATCAAATACAGAGAGTAGAGTTACAACAGTAACAACATGCTTAAAGGACAAAAAACTGGAACGAAACTTGTATGCACTGTAACAGATTTATTTTCAACACCACAGATCATTAATATAGCATAAGTTAAACAGGTAAATTCCAGTTACTGATTGATTAAACCCTAGAGATCATCTAGGTGCACAGAACACGAGCCAAAGAGAAGGAGAAAGAGAAGAACTTGCCTGTGATTTTAGTTATGAAATCTCAGCGTTGTCTCTAAGTTTTCGACAACTACTGAACATCGGTAAACCTTCTATTGCTCCGAATCTAACCTCAATCAATCTCCTTGGTCCTCTCTGTAAAATTCCCCTCAAGCCTTGCTATGTTTCTCTCATGTCTCTGTTTTCTCTCTGTGTTTCTTTCTTGTCTTTGATACGTGAATATGAGTGGTATAAAGACTTTTTAAAACCCTAAGTTGTCTTAATGATATATTTATAGGTTTTAAACTAAAACCCTAATCCAAAATTTCTATCCAAGAAGGAAACACAAATACTGTTATTCTCTACCTCAGTCAAATACGTGAAACCCTAAAAGAAATAAAACCCTACCATAAACATTAATTTAATTAAATTCAATAAAACAAATAATTAACAATACAATTAATTAACAAACCAATATAATCAAAATGCCATTTCATTCAAACAACAAGTAAATAAAGTTCAAATAAATCGACTAATGAAAACAAAACAAATAACACACACAATTAAACAATTAATTAAATAAAAATGCAATTAAATCAATTAAACAAATACAATGCAATTTAAACAATAAATGAAATACAAGGACTATCCTTTTAAAATTAGGGGTATTACAGGTTCTCTACAAGCCAGAGACATCAAGATGCCTCGTGAAGTGGTCAATAGAACTCAATAAGTTTGACATCCAATACAAGTCGAGGGTAGCAATAAAAGGCCAGGCTCTTGCTGATTTTGTGGCAGAGCTTTCTTTCTCTCTGGAAGAAGATGGAGTCATAACCTCTGAAATAACTCCTGAGAATCAGACCCAGTCGGGGGATACTTGGTCATTTTATGTTGACGAGTCATCGACCGCCCGAGCCTGTGGGGCAGAATTAGTGATTATATAGCCAGAAGGAGAGAAACTGAAACATACACTTCGATTTGGATTCAAGGCTACCAATAATGAAGCAGAGTATGAGGCTTTGATAGCAGGATTGAAGCTAGCAGAAACTCTCGGAGTACAATAGTTGAAGGTGTTTACCGATTCTCAGTTGGTTGAACGGCAAGTTCGTGAAGAATATGAAGCCAAAGATGACAAAATAAAATTATATTTGCAGAAGGTAAAAGGCCTAATTGGTTGCTTCAAGAAGTTAATGATCCAGCAAATACCTAGAATGGAAAATGAGAATGCAGACGCATTAGCTCGACTAGCAACTACAGTGAGCTTGAGAATACTAAGGCTATACCACTTGATTACTTAGAAGAGCCTAGTATATCCAAAGAATGAAAGGAAGTACACCAGTTGGAACCAGGGTTAAAGTGGGCAAACTCAATAGTCACGTACATCATAGACGGGGAACTACCACAAGACCGTGTGGAAACCCGGAAGTCAGGATCCGAGCACGCAGGTATATGTTCGTCGATGGAGTTCTCTATAAAAGGGGTTTTTTATTGCCCTTTCTACATTGTGTGATAATTGAAGAAACTCATTATATCATGAAAGAGATACACGAATGAGTTTGCGGAAACCATGGAGGGGGCAGATCTTTGGCTAACAAAGCAATCTGTCAAGGCTATTATTGGCCTACTATGCAGAGGGATGCTTTGGAATACATGCAGAAGTGTGATAAATGTCAACAGTTTGCCAATGTCCTTAGACAACCTACAGAGGAGCTAGTATCGATGTCTAGCCCATGGCCTTTTTCCCAATGGGGAATGGACTTGATTAGCCCCTTAGCCACGGAAAAAGGGCAAACCAAGCGTACTGTCGTGGCAATCTACTATTTCACCAAATGGGTGGAAGCCCAACCACTGGCCATGATCACAGCAAACAATGTCAAAGATTTCACGTAGAAACCAACAGTATGCAGGTTCGGTGTTCCCCATGTTATTGTTTCAAACAACGGGAAACAATTTGATATCGCTGTCTTCAAGGATTTATGTTCTCAGTTAGGAATAAGAAATCACTATTCTTCTCCCAGACATCTGCAGGCCAACGGGCAAGCCGAAGTCGCCAATAGGACAATACCCAGTTTAATTAAAAAAACAACTGGAAAAGGCAAAGGGGTTGTGGCCAGAGGAACTTTCAAGTGTGTTGTGGGCTTACAGAACCACTTCAAAAACCCTAACAGGAGAAATTCCTTTTCTCCTAGCTTTCAGGAGTAAAGCTGTGATTCCAGTGGAAACTGGTTTGGCAAGTTTCAGGACCACCAACTACGACCACCTCCAGAATGAAGAAAAGTTGTTAGTCAACTTGGATCTAATTGAAGAAAAAAGAGAGCAAGCCCAAGTTAGGGTGGCAGCATACCAGCAAACGATGTCCCGGTATTACAACTCTCAGGTGAAAGAAAAGAGGTTCCAGCCCTGGGATCTTGTTTTACGTAGGGTCGCCCAAGCCACCAAGGAACCGAACAAAGGTAAGCTCGCTCCCAGGGAAAGCCCGTATATTGTTCAAACGAAGAGACAAGGCACCTACTGGCTAGAAACATCAGGAGGAAAACAACTTGGCCATCCTTGGAATGCTGAGCACCTCACTATCAGTAGAATTAGAAATTAGTACTTGCCCTTAGTTTTATATTGTCTAGTGCTACTTCTAGTTAGTGTTACTTTTAGTTTCATTTTAGTATCGTGTCGCTTAGATTATTTTTATTCGTTACCATAAGTAATTTTCGGTTCGACTCTCAATAAAATCTATTTTTATCACACTAACTGTGCTAGTTTATATTTTTCATTTCGGTTTATCCTATTGATATAAAGTTGTCCCCGTATTATAAGGGACTAACATTAAAGTGCCCCGTACTATAAGGGCCCGGGCTAAATGAATCTCGTAATTGCCAACGGCCGGTGGCCTAGCAGTATCAACCTCTTACTTCGTAAAGGGAGGTCAGGGGTTCAACTCTCAGTAGAGACATGTGTGTGTGAGTACCAACTAGGAAAAAAAAATCCTATAATTCTTATCCCCGTACTATAAGGGATTCACATCAAAACGCCCCTTATTATAAGAGCTCGGGCTGAATGAATCACGTAATTCACGTCTCTGTATTACAAAGGATTGACACGAAAAATAAAGTGCTCTGCACTTAAGGACTCGAGATGAATGAATCCTATAATCTTTATCCCTGTACACACATGACCTACATTAAAAGGGTTAAGAAGAGGAGGCGGGCTATAGAGTTCGAAAAAAGAACAGATAATAGCATCGCCCAAGTCAGAGAAACTTCAAAATCACATTCATAACAATAATAAACATTATTCAAAAGGAAATACAATAAGGACAATCACACATTCAAAACATAAAATGCCCACTGGCTTGGGTCTCCTGGCTGGATCCTACTGGCTCGGGTCTCCCTGGTATGATCCTCCCTGGCTTGGTCCTCCCTTTCTTTATCCTCCCTGGGGAGGTCCACCCTAGCGAAAACCTCCTGGACTCCGGTCTCCAGGAGCAATTGGCCGAAAATGCTGGAAATTCAGGTCTTCATAGGTGGCCATAGCTTGGTGTCTGAACTCATCAAAACCGTCAGAAAACTAATTTGCATTGTTCAGGTTAAATTAAGGTGAGGCTTTGTACTCCTCCATGGCGGAAGATTTTGCAATGGTTAGTCTACCAAGGAAGTTCCTCTCGAGTCTTTCTTTCTCTCTAGCCCAACCGAGTTCAACCTCTTTGCGAGTTTCCCTTTCAGCTGCCAGTTCTGCGTCTAGTACTACTGCACTCTACTTGGAGAGCTTGGCGCGACGAGATAGCTCTTTAGCATATGCCCCCATCTATATGTAAAAGTAAAATTATTAGTTGTCAAAAAGGATTATATATTAATTAAGGGTAAAAGGAAGCAAGATAACCTTACCCAACAAACATTCTGGGCATGAAAGCATGTAAGGTACTTGGTGGGAAGTCCCTTGAGCCTTTCGGAATCATATGGATGCACCAACACGTTATCCACCATGTCATTCGCATAAGTCACATCATTTACAACGGATGCACCAGGTTAATGGGTAAACGCATTTTGAAGGAGGCGCATTCCCATCTCGAAGATCTGTTCGTGAGCAACTGCGAGAGGAGTGCTATCAGCTGGAGAGGGGTTCCCTTGATTTTGGAGTGGTCGAGTTCTCTTAGGATACCGAGGAGATGAAGTCTTCTCCTTCGAACGCTTCTCTTGAACCTGAGAAAAAACATCATTCCCAAATCTCCTCGTTGACAGGGTTGAATCGGAGCCCTCTAACGAGGCTTTGCTTTTAGAACGCTCTTCTTGAACTTGGGCAAAAATGTCTTTTCCAAATCTTCGCTCCGACAACATAATGAGTGAATCTAAGTAAGAAAAAATGAAATTAGTCTTTCAAAGAAAATAAAACAACCAGAGTCACATTAGAGTTATAAAAAGTCATACTTTTCTATAGAGGCTTGACAAAAATAAGTCATTACACCCTGACAAAGTCCAACAAAGAAGAGTGAGAACGGGGTCACCAAAGAGGAAAAAGACCGTAACGAATACCGCGTGGCTTTGTCTATATTTTCCTTTACTTTAGAGGGAGCACACGATGGGCGAAAACCTGCAAAAAGAAGTACATGTCATCTACCATGTAATAAAATGTGCATGCATAAGTAACTCACCATTGAGGTCTAACTGACCCCAAGTTCGGGGAACGGAGAATCTTAGTTTAGCATGGGTATATTGGTATGAAAATTCCAGTTCTTTCCTGAAACAAAGAAGAACTGGCTTCTCCACTCTGAATTAGATTTGGACTGTCCCTCAATTAAGAGACACTCACATCGGCTGGTCAGGTTCTACTACGATTGATCCACCCTCTTTGGAATATAACAAAGCAATACCTCGCTAATAGTTAAAGGAGGGTTACCATACGCTTTCCATAAGACAAGACACCCTATTAAAACCTTCCAGCCATTTGGGGTGAGTTGTCCTGGTGTAATACAAAGGAATGAGAAAAATTCCCTAATAAAAGGGGGAAAAGGTAAACGTAACCCAGCAAGAAAGGCACACTCAAAGAGATAAAGTTCACCATTTGGAGCCTCGGAAGCTCTTTCATGGGGAAGGGGAGCCTGGATATAAATACAAGAAAGAATGAAATACAAAAATCAGAAATTTTTCAGATCAGATTCCGAAATTGAAGACTGAACGTTGTCTCCCACGTTTACATTAACAATATCCATCACAAAGAGAAAATCAGTGGGAGAGAAAGAAAATTTACCTTGAGGATTATGAAGGTAGCATGATGTTCTTCCTCCATGCTCCTTAAATAAGAAGAACATGTGATTTTGAAAAAACAAAAAAAAAAAAAAAATAATGAAGGCGTGCCTGCACGGTCAATGATTCTTTTGCTACTGAAACATCTTTAACTTCTGCTCTTAAAGCATTTGAACTACTACTACTTTCCTTTCGTTTGAATTGCTACTACTTTATTTTCCTTTCATCTAATCTGCTACTGCTTTATTTCATTTCTTCTTTATCTATTTATTTCCTTTTGTCGGAACTGCTACTGTTTTATTTCATTTCCTCTTTATCTCCTACCACTTTATTTCCTTCTTAATTGATGGTACTTGATCACATGGGCTGAGCTGATGGTACTTAATCACATGAGTTGATAGTGATCAGCCACTATTTCAAACCTTCTAACGTATTCCATTCAAAATGCCACATGGCAGCCTCTCCTTTGCCTACCGCGTGGCAACCTCTCCTTCGCCTTCCGCGTGCCATGTGGCAGCCTCGCCTTCGCCTACTACATATGTATAGGGAGACTCCATATATCCAGTAGTGAATTATTTGATGCTATAAGATGTCCGACCACATCATTGTTGATAATTAATAACTATATATATATATATATATATGGTATAGCAATGTTTTTTAAAAGTAACCCATATTTATTTATTTTTTGCCAGTATTCTAGTTCGACTCTTGCAAGATTCAAAAAGCAGCATGCATCTGAATTTTGCTTTGCAGCATAACAAAAGGTCACCACCATGTTGCAATGGGTTATAGTTCAGATGGTATAAACTTTTCACCCCTTTGACGAGATTGAATGTTCGGAGCATTAATAAAGTTAAAAATATATAATGGATATGTCGTATGTGTGTTTGCTTAAATTTATGAAAAATAAAAATAAAAAATAATTTTAAAAATATGTGAGGCTGCAAAGAAATGGATTATACACAATTCCATTAAACGAGTCTAGCTTGAATAATATAATTCGAATGTGTTCTTAATCCTTTCAATGCTTATCTCAATCTCCATTTCCAGCATGAGTTTACGAATGACTTCAAATATAATCGATTAAACTCAAGCTCAATATTTATCCGGTTCATCTTCTAACTTTTTCAACTTATGAGGGCCATAGTGGGTAGTGAATTTTTTCAAATTAACATGGAAAACATTGTAACATTTGTTGGACTACTTTGTCTCCAATACTTGGTGCATTGGTAAAATGTTCAGATTATCAAATAAGATCATTCGAACCATTGTTGAAAATTATTAAAATTTTGTCTAAGAATATTCCATAAATTATTATAAAAATTATATATATATTATTTTATTGTCTTGACAAATAACTCCCAATTCTCTTAAAAAAAAAGAAAAAAAAAAAATTTATTTGACAAAATGAGAAGTGGAGAACTATTACAATAAACAAAAACATCTTTAGTACTTTTCCAATTTGGTTTTTTATACATAGCATTGAAAAGGTATATATATATATATATATATATATACATAACACATCATAATTTCATAAAATATGAATTTATTACCCATGATCCATCAGACCACTCTTAGTAGAGAAACCCATCAACCCACCCACTATCGCTTGAACCCACAATCCGAACCCTCTTACTAACCCTAAAATCATGACCCAACCCAACAGGCCCATTAACTGACAACCCTTGGCCCAAGCCCGCACAGCCCAAAGCCTGATTCTCCACCACCGCCTTCAAAGCCCTTTTCAACGACTCAGCACTTTCCTCCCCATCACCGCCACCATCCCGCCACTGCACCACCACCTCCGCCTTCGTCCGCCCCCCTATCGTCGCCATCTCCGCCCTCACCGCCTTACCCCCGACCGACCGGATCGCTTCCGTCAATTCCCGGTTCAGACCCGGCCTGTCCTTGCAGCACACCGTCACTTTTACCATCCTACCCTCGCCCCCCTCCTCACTGTAACTAACCGTCGCCTCGTCACTCTCGCCGGGAAACAGAAACGACCATGTCCCGGTGTCGCCGCCACCCTCCGCCACCTCCGCCGCCCTCTTACTCAGCTCCCTCATCTGACGCACCGCCTCCGTCAGTACCGTCGCCTTCACCGTCTGTTCAAATTTACAATACTGCCCTTAATAATAATTTTATTTAAGTGATGCTGTATAATATATATATATATATATATATATATATATATATATAGTGTGTGTGTGTGTGTATATATATAGAGAGAGAGAGACAGTGGGTGGGTTTACTTTGGTAGCGATGTCGGGGATGAGGAGTTGGCGGAGTGTTTGGATGTGGGTGTTGATTCGGTTTCTGCGGATGCGCTCTGCTACGGCGTGTTTCATGGACGCTTGCTCTGATTTTTTTCTCGTGATCATTGATCCTGAACTCGAGCTCGAATGATCTCCACCGTCCGTTTCCTTCTTCTTCATGCAAGTTGGTTCATGAAACAAAGCATTTCGATTTGAAATGCTCCTCAGACCATAGTAGTTCTCAAATGGAAACATATTGTTTCTTTTTCCCCTCTCTACGCATGTGTATGTCTATATATATATATGAAAATTGTGATTAGTTTTCTTTTAAATTAACATGTTTTTAAGTATAATAAATTGTGAACAAATTATGTACAAACCATATCATCACATTGGGCTTCGTATTTAAATGCTATTATTATAAAAAAATAATAATAATAAATTACGTTTAAATCATAACATTATAATAATTAAATTTGAAATATGTGTCGAATTAAAAAAATAATAATAATAAATAAATAAAGATACTCGTAATAATAATAAATAAATAAAAATACTAGTATTTAAATGATCCTATTATAAAAATGTATATTTCATCAAGTATTGGGAAGAAAATAAAATGAATCGGTTTGAAAGTGGCATTTAGTTTAGACAAAATTGATCAAAAAGAAGTGTGATTTTACACAAAATTTTGATGGCATAATTCTTATACAATTTTCCTTCAAATAGTGATGTATTTTTTTTCAAAATTTATACATAATCTAGTGGAAAATTTATATATTTAGTCTAGAGGCTTAAATAGGTTAATATTATTTAAATTAGAGAAATATTTCCATTAAATGGCAAATTAAGAGAAGCAAAACCATAAAACGAAGCAATAAAACAATGCTATTTATAGACATATAATGTGAGTATGTATAATGGATATAATATAATTGAAGAATAAATTTGATTTAAGGAAAAGGAAATACATGATCCAACTTATATTTTTGCAGCTTAATTTTATTTCATTTTATTTTTTGATTGCATGATAATTTGTGATGAATTAAAATTACAGAATAAATTATCGACCAATTACAAAGTGATACGTGAATAAAAAATTTGTTAAACATAAAATAAAATTGACGCAAATATCATGGATTGCTTCTTGACGTCTATAATCTCTCAATTAACATGGTAAGAAAGATGGAAAAAAAGGCGGGCAACCTAGAGAGAGAAAATTGGAAGTTTCGAGTTAAACAAGTAGTACACCGGTGGAAAGGAGGAAAGGCAGCCTTTTGATTCTGTCTTTTTTTTACATCAGACGGTTAAAAGGGTAAACATGAAACAGAAATATTCAGAATTTCAGACATACACAATAATGACAGAGGGGGTGGGTCCCATGGTATGACCGTAATATACGCTATATTCAAGTGCTATGGTTAAATTTGTGTTTTTCATAATTTATTTGCTCTTTATTTGAGATTTTATTTATGGTAATTAATTGGATAATTAAGATTCATGGGATTGGGATTAATTTGGTATTCTTACGAAGATTCAATCTTAATTAGGAAAATATGTCAATTAATGCGCTTTTATTTATTATTTATTTATTTTTTGAACAATGATGGTGTTCGTGTCTAATCTCATATAATTCACTATTAGATACATATGTCCCTTAACCTCACATGCACCGAATAATTAATGAGAGAATTTTCTAGAGTAGTACTCCCGGCCACATACAGTAATGTCCCGTGTATATTATATATTTTGCTTTGTGTAGGAGTGTTAAGCGTACTTTAACAATTTAACCTTCATTTAACCTCACTTTAATTAAATTCTTATTATGGAAATTCTTTAAATTTATATGCTGAATTTTAAAAAATGTGTTAGTATCTCCCTTCTTCTTCTTGTAAACATTTACATAAACATCCCTCAACTTATTTTTTTATTGTGCCACTTTTTGGTCATTTCATAAAATTGTGTGTGTGTTTTTTTAATTAATGCGTAAAATATCTTTATAAAAGCCCTTCACTTTTTCAATGATGTTCAAGCAAAAACATGTCATAATTTTATTTAGAACCTTCCTAATACTGTTGGGCCTTAAACAATTTAAGAGGGTTAGAAAATTGTTTAATTGAACAACCGTCGTCGTCGTCGTGGTGGTGGTGGTGGTGGTGGTGGTGGTGGTGGTGGTGGTGAGAAAGCGAAACGTGTCTACCACCCGACAGCAACTGTACTAACACTTGTAACAGTGGGGACAGCTTTAGTATTAGGAAATGATCAAAATGTGAGACAAAACACGTACAGTATCCATCTTTACCCGACAACCTCTTCCCATGTTACAGGCGTCTCTGATTATTTACGACGTAGCCTTTTTATTTTTATTTTTATTTTCTGTTAGTATTATTACAGTGCGAAAAATTGGACATTTAATGATGTTATCGATATTATTTTACTCGTGATCACTAATCCAAATCTTGAAAAGTAATAAAAAAAAAATAATTAAAAGATAAATAATTATTCGAGTTAACCTCTTAAGACGATGGTCTAAATTGTACTGGACCACAAAGGATTAGATGTGTTGGAACCAATCAAATTGACATCCTTATCTGCAATGAAACACGAAGAATCACAAATATAAATACTGTTTGTGTGTGTGTGTACATATATATATATATATGTATGTATGTATATATACTGTTTGTGTGTGTGTGTGTGTGTATATATATATATATGTATGTGTGTGTGTGTGTGTGTGTGTGTGTAAGATGTGGTCAGAGGAGATCAGTTCAGGTGGTGGAGTAGTACTACTGATTCTGAAACATAGCAGAAAGAAATTCCAAAACAATGACCACCCAATTCCAAGTTTTATGTTTTTATCCACGCTGCAATAGGGATATATATCCATGTCTCATAAATCAAACCAGACTTCTCATACCTGCCACTTTTTTTCTCTCTTTTTTAACCTTTGAAAAAAAAAAAAAAATTATTATTATTTTTTTTTCAATACAGAATTCTTGTTGGGTAAAGTGTAAAATTTTGGATAGCAAGTTTGAAAATAGAATGGGTTATTATGACCTTCATTTTGTTTTTGAGTAAATTTGCTTTAGTGGTCATTTCTTTGAGTGTGAAAAGTCAAGTTTGCTCCTATATTATAATAACATATTATATTACCCTATTCTTCCCATATTAGTTGTTAATTCTAAAAATTTTGACTCACAATTTTTTTGAGTCAAAGTTAACGAAATAGACCTCTAGTATGAGATATAGATAGTATATAAGTATATTAAAAGAATATAACTAAAAATAACGTCAAATAATTCAAAAATAAAAGGTGGTAGTGAGTCAGAGTTTTTCAAATTGACAACTATTATGAGATAGAGGTAGTACAACTCTTTGTTAACTTTTATCTACATGACCTATATATAATTTGTCCAAATTTTAAGAAAAGTTGGTGTAACATTTAAAAATATTCACTCGAAAGTATTCAACAAGTTCACTGTTACAGTTGCCTTCTTAATTAACATTCTAGTAATCAACAATAATTTCTTGTTCTTCAATTTAATTGAAAATGGAGTATTTTTAAATGGGAAAAAAATGGAGTATTTTGGAGTGATAAAAAAAATTAAGAAATAAAAAAAAAGGATGCCATTACAATGGGTTAGTATTGTCCTTAAGAGTTATTATTCTTATTATAATTTTTTCATTTCCTATGTTTAGCATGCAAGTTTGCACACACTCTTAGGGATAAAATATCCTGTACAATTAAAGCCATCAAGTTGTGAAAATAATTTTCATCATGATTTTAAATAGATTATACCAAAAAAAAAAAAAAAAATCACTTATACACAGAATCTGATTTATGGAATGATCTAATTTACTGTCACTAAGAAAAAAGTAATGTAAATCATTGTTATTCCATGACCTTATGTTATGTTTGGTTGGAGGAAATGATGGATTGATGAATTTTTGTGTGTTTGGTTGGAGGAAAGGAAAGAGAGGGAGGAAGTAAAGAGGGATACTTTACTTTTCTTCATATGTTTTTATTCGTCCAATTTTGGGAGAAGGGAGGAGAGAGAAAGTGAATAACTACCTACAAATACATAATTTACAATTTTAACTTTTTAAAAAAAATTTAAATGGGTATCTATTTTACACATTGAGAGTATACTGGTAAAAAAATATAAAAACTCTTTTTCCATTACTTTTAACCAAAATAGATATATATATATGACTCCATCCATCAATTTTAGGATCCATTTCATTCAACCAAACAAAAAATGGCAGACACTTTTCCTTTCATAGGGATTCCTCATCCATTCCTCTCCATTTCTCTTCCATTCATTTTTCTATCTCTCTAACCAAATGGAACATTAATTACATTAAAGACCATCAGTGTACCTTTGGTTTTCAAAAATATCATTGTCACGTGAAGAAAAAAAAAAAATAAAAAATAACCTCTCATCATTATAAAAAAAAAAAAAAAAATTATGGTAATCAAATACATATTAATTTTTTTTTTTATTTTTTTATTCACTTTCTTGGCTTTTATTTTGTGACTTTATAGATGGTTCATAAGATGTATCATTTCCTTGAAAAACCAAAACCATGGCATGGAATCGTTGATGCATGAACAGCTTTGTCCAAAAATGTCATCCTGTTTGATTCCTGGTATCCGGAATGTCGTCCTTGTTATTCCACTATGTATCCTGAGCGTGGGACCAACTCATGAATTGTCTTTTGTACCCTCCTCTTTCAGATTTAAATTGAAGGTTCTGAAAATTAAATAAATAAATGAAGAGTACTGCAATTATTTTGTATTGCGAAAAATAGGACCTTCTAAATGAAGACAAAACAAAAAGGTTGGAGTATCCAACAAAAATTGTGTCCTTTTAGTGACAGAAGATTTTAGAACTTAGAACAGTATCATATCATGTGAGTAGTGAATAAAAGGTTTGCTGTCCTAAACCTAGAACCTTCTTAAGTCTAGAGGATAAGTGTTACAAGGGATTTGTCTCACATTGAATCCAAATAATTAGAGGTGCACAAAAAATTAATTAAACTGATAAATCGAATCAAATTGGTAGATTTAGTTTGAGTTTTTTATGGTTCGACTCAGTTAAGGTTCCAAAAATATAAAACCTTTCATAAACGGCTCGTTTTGTTCAATTTAGATGGTGGTTCTTACCAAGGGTAAGGTCTTTTTTTCATATGCATTATATCAATATTTGATAGTGTGTATACAGTACTCCCATTTAGTAATTTTATATGATCATGTTCATATTTTTTTGTTTTCCATTTTTTTTTTCTTCTTTTCTTTAGAAAGGGTCTGTGCTGAATGTACGTTTTAAATTTGGGAAATGCCTCCAAGTGACGAATAGGATTAAGTAATTTGTATAAAGCTAATGTAATAAACAAGTATAGAAATTACCATTGTCACGAGAATTATACAAATGTTATTTTTACTATTTATTATTTTTCATTGATACTCTAATAGTAAATGTCATTAAGGCCCAGTTTGGTTGGAAGGTATTAGAAGGAAAATAAAAGAATTTTAATAGAGGAAAATGAAATATTGCATTTGGTATGAATTTTAAAAGGAAAAGAAAGGAAAGGGAGGGTGTCGGAAGGATACAAATTACACATAATGTGTTAGTTTTGTTATTTATACTATTATTAAATGTGCAAAGAATTTTAGTATTTCAGTATTTATTTATTAATATAAAAAATAATTTTTTTTTAAAAAAACAATTACATAAAAATTATTTAAAGAGTTTAATTCAAATAAAAAATTACAAATTACCTAATAAAATTCATTTTTCTTATCCCACATTGGTTTTGAGTTATAAAGGATTAGATGGAAGTCACTTATAAAACTATAAACCTAAAGAAATATTAATAATAATAAAAATTACATAAAAATTATTTAAAGAGTTTAATTCAAATAACAAATTACAAATTATCTAATAAAATTCATTTTTGTTGTCCAACATTGGTTTTGAGTTATAAAGGATTACATAGAAGCCACTTATAAACTATAGACCTAAAGAAATATTAATCATACCTTTCTCAGTCTTTTAGCTAACCTTTATCAGCCTTTTGGCTAGGAGAGTTTTAGTTTATACTATTATTAAATTACAAATTAATTTAAAGAGTTTAATTCAAATTACCTAATAAAATTCATTTTTCTTGTCCCACGTTGATTTTAAGTTATAAAAAATTACATGAAAGTCTCTTATAAAACTATAGACCTAAAGAAATATTAATCGCACTTTTCTCGGCCTTTTAGCTAAGATCAAGTGTAGTACTAAATTTTTTTGGGTCAGCTTTTTGGCTAACTTTTCTCAGCCTTACAAATTACTTAATTAAATTCATTTTTCTTGTTACACATTAGTTTTGAGTTATAAAGGATTACATGGAAGTCTCTTACAAAACTATAGACCTAAAGAAATACTAATTACACCTTTCTCGGCCATTTGGCTAACCTTTATCGGCCTTTTGGTTAAGATCAAGTATAGTGCTAAATTTTTTTGAAATTCTAAGAAATGAGAAAATTAAGGATATTCACCAGAAAGACTAATCCAATCCATAATTATGTACTAAAAATTATTTAAAGAGTTTAATTTAAATTACAAATTACCTAATAAAATTCATTTTTCTTAGTTCCACATTAGTTTTGGGTTATAAAGAATTACATAGAAGTCTCTTATAAAACTATGGACATAAAGAAATATTAATCACACTTTTTTTGGCCTTTTGGCTAATATCAAGTGTAGTACTAAATTTTTTTAGATCGCCCTTTTGGCTAACCTTTTTCGGTCTTTTGGTTAAAAGAGTTTCAGTCTATACTATTATTAAATGTGTAAAGAGTTTGTGTCTTTTTATTACCTAATAAAATTAAAATAAAATATTTATTAAAACTCGAAAAACATTTCAAATTTTAGAAACTCTAAAAATTATTACCTAATAAAATTCAAATAAAATATTGATTAAAACTCTAACACAAAATATATTTCAAATTATAGAAACTTACAATATATATTTCAAATTATAGAAACTTTATTTTTTAGAGTTTCTATAAAACTCTAAAAATTATTACCTAATAAAAGTCAAATTACTTATGTTATCCATTCGTTGTTTCTAAAAAAATCTATACTCTCTAAATACAAATCACTTTAAAAATTATTACCTAATAAAATTCAAATAAAATATTTATTAAAACTCTAATACGAAATATATTTCAAATTACCTTAAAATTATTTAAAGAGTTTAATTCAAATTACCTAATAAAATTCATAAAAATTAATTTAAAGTGTTTAATTCAAATTACAAATTATTTAATAAAATCCATTTTTCTTGTCCCATGTTGGTTTTGAGTTATAAAGGATAAATGGAAACCTCTTATAAAACTATAGACCTAAAGAAATATTAATAACACATTTCTCGTTAACTTTTCTCTGCCTTTTGGCTAAGAGAGTTTCAGTATTTCAGTATATTTTTATTCATATAAAAAAAGAGTTTTTATTAAAAAAAAAAATTTGCCTAAAAATTATTTAAAGAGGTCAATTCAAATTGTAAATTACCTAATAAAATTCATAAAAATTAATTTAAGGAGTTTAATTCAAATTACAAATTACTTAATAAAATTCATTTTTCTCGTTCCACATTGATTTTGAATTATAAAGGATTACATAGAAGCATCTTATAAAACTATAAACCAAAAAAAATATTTATATTTATTATGAGTTTTTTTAATAAAACAAAATCTAATTAGACAAGAATTATTAATATTAAAAAATCATTTATCAATTGATTTGAAAAGAGTTTTTAAAAAAGTTTTTGAAAGAGTTTCTATATAAAACTCTAACACAAATTATCTATTTATTTATTATGAGTTTTTAATAAAAGAAAATATAATTGGACAAGAATTTTTAATATAAAAAATAAAATAATTTTTCTAAAACTCTATCACAAATTACCTTTTATTATGAGTTTTTTAATAAAAGGAAATCTAATTAATTGTCTAGTCGGCTCTTATACACGCACTATGGTAGCGACAAGAGTTTTTATTGTAGCTCGGCTTCTTCCTCTTTTCACAGTCATAAAAGTTATTTATAAAAGAGATTCTATAAAACTCTTAACACAAATTACTTATTTATCTATTTATTATGAGTTTTCTAATAAAAGGAAATCCAATTAGACAAAAGAATTATTAATATAAAAAATATTTATTTATTGATATAAAAAATTAAATAATTTTTCTAAACTCTACCATAAATTACCTTTTATTATGAGTTTTTTTTTAATGAAAGGACATCTAATTAGACAAGAATTATTAATAAAAAATATTTATTAATTGATTTAAAAAGAGTTTCTATAAAACTCTAACACGTATAACCTATTAGTCTATTTATTATGAATTTTTTTTTAATAAAAAAAATCTAATTAGACAAGAATATACTAAAAGAAAATAAAATAATTTTTATAAAATCTACCACAAATTAGCTATTTTATTCTCTATAAAACTATATCACATTAATTTATTTATTAAGAGTTTTTTAATAAAATTAAATCTTATTAGACAAGAATATATTTTAAAAAAATAAAATAATTTCTATAAAACTTTACCACAAATTAACTATTTTATTTTTTATAAAACTCTATAACATATACCCTGTATTTATCTATTTATTATGAATATATCTAAAAAAAAAAATAATAATTTCTATAAAACTTCACCACAAATTACCTATTTTATTTTCTATAAAAATCTATCACATTAAACAAGGATATATATATATATATATATATATATATATATATATATATATATATATATAATGCAGGGGTTTCCAAAAAATCTCAAACTCCATATGATAAATTTTTATATCAATTTCATTCTAATGCATGATTAGTTTAATTGAATTTCTATTTTAAAATTTAATTAAAAATTATTATAATTGTATTTCTATTATAAATTTCAAATTATACTAAATGTAAAATTACCTAATAAAATTCAAATCTATACTAAATGTAAAATTACCTAATAAAATTCAAATCTATACTATTATATATATATATATATATATATATATATATATATATATATAATTTTTTAAATATTACCCAATAAAATTCAAATTACAAATTACCTTATAAAATTCAAATTACTTAAAAGAATTTATTACTTTACAAAACTCAAACTTTACCACCAATTTCAGTATTAAAATAATAAAATATTTCAGTATTAATATAAAAACTTAAAAGAATTTAGTAATTTACAAAACTCAAACCCTACCACCAATTTCAAAATATTTTAGTATTAATATAAAAACCTAAAAGAATTTATTACTTCATAAAATTTAACTCTAGCACCACTTTCAAATTATCTAAAACTCATCTCGACTATGTAAAATAAATACAAGCATATCACACAAACAAACAAATATATATCATTGTATATGCAAAGATCAATAAATAAAACAAATATTAGTGCGTGTATATATCTATATCTATGCTATTATTAAAAGTGTAAAGATTTTTAGTATTTCAGTGCTTATTTATAAATATAAAAAAATATTTATTAGTTGATATAAAATGAATTAAAATAAAAGAGCTTCAAATCATTATTAAAACAACTAAAAAATAGGTAAAATAGGCAATTATTTAATACAATAATTTACCAAATAATAAAATAAGTTACAAAACATTCATCACGTGCCTTTTACTAGTACTCCCTTTTACTAGTACTCCCAAAAATGGAAAGAAATGAAAGAAAAGATTTTCACTTTTAATCAAATTTTGTTATTACCAACTTTGTCCATATTTTTATAAAAGACAATTTATAAAAAGGATATATGATGAATCGTATCCTCTCATTTCCTTTCTTTTCTTTCCTAACTAATCTTTATCTTTTCCTTTCCACCGTAGCAAACAGAGAGATTTCCGAGAGACAAAATGGTGCTACTTAATGATTCTTGATACACATTAACAAAAAAAAGAAAATGGTGCTACTTAATGATTCTTGATACACATTAACCAAAAAAAAAAAAAATTAATAGGTCCACTTAACTTCATCTTATCACAAGAACTATGTTGAGTGATACAAGGCTTCTCAACTTAAGATTCCACTAACAGTCACGTAATTGACTAATGAGTATACAAACGCCAATCACCAGTTCCCAACTAAATTCTTTTTAAGACTAGTGATGGATAAGGACCGATCTTTCTTCTTTCAAAGTGTTCAAATCAACAATAAACACATCAGTCAGCAATAATACCGAGAGGCCTTTATCATTTTCCTTGACCAATTTATCATTGATTATGATTGATCACAAATTGAATTTGAAGGTCTGTTTCTAAATAAAATGATTTATTATATATTTATTTATTTAAATTATTATTTTTGTAAAACAAATGTTTTATTGTGATTGAGCCAGAAATAATAAAGGTACCAAAATAAATGTATTAATTAAGTAGTCAGATTAATGGCTTTATTTATCCGATAACTAATTCTGCATAGAGGGGTCAAAGTGCAACATTGACTTAGAGGTTATTTATTATTTAATTAGAGTTCAATTAATTTCTTTTAGTCGAGTAAAGATTAATTAATGAATTAATTGGTAATTTTACAAGACTGATTTATCTTTTGTCCTAGTGACTCGAACTCTTAACTTCTAAGTCTTAAGTCATAGGTCAAAGTTTCAAGACCCGTAAGAGAGAAGAAAGAAAGAAAGTAAAATTATGAGAACAATCACTCTGTTTCAGTGCAAATAATGTCAAGATGTAAGATTTCTCAGCCACAATAGGTAAGGACAATAACTTGAAATGTCAATTCTGAAATGAGCAAAGCAATAAAGAGAAAAACACTCACAAATAAGAAATAATTTTTCACCAACATAGGGAGATTAATAGAAGTTTCACAATTATTCTTTAAATCTTAGCTTGCCAAAATAAATGTAATATAGCCTGCTCAAAAATAAAAATAAAATGTGACATAAATAATTCAATTCAGTGATTGCTCTAAATTCAAGTTTTCTTGGTAAATCTTGTCAGCACTTTGAGTAGCTCAAGTCTTCCCAAGATTAAATATATGATGAATAGGTAGTGCAAATTTAACAGAAGAGACAGTAAAACTTGGTTCAAAGAAATAAGAAACCTGGGACAACAAACATACAAGTTTCCAACTACCCAAAAAAATTTATACCTACCAAAATGAAGAAGAAAAATCAAAACAAAACATATATCAAATGCATCTCCAAGAAAAGTTTCTTCTTTTAAGTTCACTTTCTTGTGATTTTGTTTTAGCAGAAGTGCTCCATCACCAAGACATGACTTAAATCAAATGCATGAATTAAAAAAGTAAAAACAGGTGAAGTTTTGAAGTGCAAAAGGCCTCATGATTCAATTGGGTTGGTTACCCATGAATACTTCATTAGCCACAAAAACATGAAACTTGCACAAATATAATGATTTCAAACCTCACTGCGTGAAAGAAGTTAGAACATCTTGTGGTGGTTAATCACAGCGAGGAGGACTTCTCGCAAGTATGTCCATTTTGGTGGAATGGAGACCCAGAAGGAGCTATCAAACCAAGAGTTTGCATTACTTTCATTCTTCGTGCACTCAGTTCTTGCGATTTTCCCACTGGAGTTGTTGCCTGAGCAGCATTTCAAAATAGATCAATACATGGATGAACTCGCAAGGTAGAAAAGAAGTGAATAAAAAGACTGCTTACAGCACTTGGTTTATTTGGAGTGACTTTTTCCTGTACCACATCGTTTTTGGCGGATTTGCTTCTTGCTTCTTCTGCTTTCTTCAAAAGCAAATAGCCATTCTTTTCCTTTGCCTCTGGTTTCTGTGGAAGTAAAATGTCGCCTTTCATCACAGTTTGAGGTTTAGTGGCAGTTGATAACCTTCTCGGTGAGATCCTTACCTGCTGTGAAGTTTATTTTATGAAGGAAATAGTTAGAAAGCACAATATTATTGAGAAAATGGGACCTGTACACTCACGGATTTTGGACTGTCTTGCTTTTGTTTTTTGTTTTTGACTTTTGCAGTTTCTTCTGAAAGTAGACTTCCATTCTTCGTCACTGTTTGCTGTGTAGGGGTAGCTGGCTGTCTTCTTGGAGAGATCCTTACCTGCTGACAAGTTTATTTACAATTAAAATACAATCCAAGTTTATTTTACAATGAAAATATACCTTTACAGATCATAAATCAGAAAAAGCAAGAGGTTTATTAAGAAATTGGTTGAAGAAAGCTGTGTCGAGTTTCCTTTGTCTATCTTGCTTTCTTTTTTCCCTTCTTTCTTTCAGTTTTTGCTGAAAGTGAATTAAAATTCTTCAACTTTGCTTGTGGTGTATTGACAAATGACAGCCGCTAAATTTCGAGAGACCCTTCCCTGATACTGAGACTAAATACCCACACACCCATCATAAGATGAGGTCCAAAACATGTAGAAAAGAGGCTATCACCTAGTTACGGTTCCACAGAAGTGTGCGCTAAAAAAGGTCGACTAGAAACAACAGCTAAGAGCTTGCTTGGGTTGTCACTCAGAAAACTGTTTTCAAAGAACTATAAAAGACGGTTCTCTGTAAACAGACCTTTTTTTTTTAACTGGGTTTTCAAGAAAGCAGTTCTCGGAAACTGTCAACTGAGCAGATTTTTTTACAGTTTCCTGGTTTTCAGTTCTCAAAAAAAAACAAAAGAACCAAGAAGGCCCTAATTTTTTGCATTATTAGCACAAAGTGTCTATTATTCCACTCAAACCCGCATTCTCACACAAGTGCACCTCGAGAGCATATGAGAAAAGGTGAAATCAAACTCTTGTCTTCTGCAAGCAGACAGATCCACTGGTAATATATGGTCCAGCCTTCTCTTATTATTAGAAACAGATCATGCTTACTCATCTGGTCATTTGAGCTAGAAAGAAGTAAAAGTGGTACAGGATACTTTGTGAATGATTCAAGATAGAAGGCACATTAAGCAACCGACCGGGTGAGTTTCCTAAAGTGAATTTCAGAAGGAAGGCAAAGCCACTTATTTATGAGTGCATACGTGACCCTTGTATCGGTCATGTGTACGCAGGGATGTGACTGACGTCTCCTGCTTGCTTTGATGAGGAGGATGAGAGAATGGCTTTGACGTATTCTCGCTTTCCTAGGCATTATTAGCACAAAGTGTCTACTATCCAACTGAAACCCATATCCTCAGAGAGTGCAAATAATGTCAATTCAAAAAATACTGCTGGAAAATAGAGCAGCAGACAACTCACAGAAGTTAAATTATCAATCTTCATGATGCTACGCCGCTTGCTTGCTCCATTCTCTGAAGCATTTTCCATGGAAGTTGCAACTTTATGTTCTACCAAAGCACCATTTGTCTGAAAAAAGGTTCATGTCTTCATAAAATCAGTAATAGCGAGTAAGCATAATCTTTAATGGAACATAGGACCGTATAATGTCAGAACAGATCCTACAGATATTGGAGTTTCTACTTCATGGCCTTTCTCGACTACATTATGCTTTGACCTTTTGCCTTGAGAAGCATCGACTTTGATCTTTTCTGCCAAGGAAACAATATTTATCCATATATTAACAATACCCAAGTAGTTAAAAGGCCAAATTTTATAAGTAGCTTTTAAAAATAAAAAATAAAAAAGAAGAAGAAGAAGAAGTAATCTAAGATGCTAATTTTCAGTTATAACCCTAAAAAATAAAAACCAACATAACAGATGTCTTTTCTTTTTATTTTTTTCAATAAAAAAGCATTACTTTTATATAATATCAGAAAGTTAATGTATATTACTACTGGTTACTGCATGCATTTTCTAGCATAAATGAGGACAGGAGGGCTGGCAGTGTCAACATATGGACCACACAAGTGAAATACAAGGGGAAAAAATTACGGAAGTACCAACAGATTCATGACTTGATCAGGGTCAATTTCTATAAATAACAAGGTTTATATCTCGTTTCTACCAAGCATCACTAGCAAACAGGGATCTCATATTATCTTGGGTCTTGACACTAAAAATCACCAAATTATTTTCAGGAAATAAAAACTTGTTTTAGATGGGTTGGTATTAAAAAAATACAAATTTAGGCAAGGATGGATATATAGATATTAAAGTTTCAAAAGAAGTCAGATGTTTTGATTTTTTTTCAATTTTCAATGATAATGCTCTTTAAGATTTTCCTTAACAAAAGAATTAAAATTTTCATTAAAAAAATAAGTGTAACATTCTTTTGGGGAATGTCAAATATGTGATTGTAGTTATAATTCAGGTTTTGAATCATTAAAAGGATCAGTTTGCCAAAAAATGGGGAAAAGTTGTAATTTAATTGTTTTTAAATTTAAATATATATGGTTTGGGGAAAAGAGATGTTGGGTTATAATTCTATTATACTCAACAGTAGAGAAAACCTATATGAGCTTTTTCCATTTTTTGTTTTGAATCTGTAGGTGTTTGGATTCACTAAAAATAGCAGACTTTACAAGTAGAAATTTCTACACATTTATCACGCAATTGTTTATCAAATATCTCAGATTAACATTCTTGGATTTCCATACTAGATTTTTGGAAAACATGGATTTTTTTATTTTTCTTAATTGCAGAGCAGCCCAGCTTCAAAATAGCACACTTTACAAGTAGCAATTTCTATTCATTTGTCATGCAATGGCTATATTTTTTATTGCATATTTTTAAAGCATGCTTCCGGTTGATGTGGAAAGTTGCTATATAAAACCCATGATAGAATCACAACTAAGATTACATGTTTGACTGAAACATACTAAATAATGTTAGTGCAAATATATGAGGGGTGTAAATTACTATAAGTGATTGTAATAGCGTGACAGAATATTGGCTGACCTTCAGATTTGGATCCTTTCCCTTTTGATCTACCAGATCTGAAACGAAGAAGATCCTATAACCAGTTCCAATATTGGAGAAACATATTACTTACAAGCGTAGCATGTCATCAGCCTATGAGATGAAAATCTGCTGTACTAATAACATTCTTAAGGGTAACAAATTGAAGACAACACACTTACAAGCTCCAGAGTTCTTTTGAGTACTTCGCTAAAGCTACCATTGTTTTGCTTTAGTATCTGAGAATTCAACGAAACAGTCAATTAGACACAAGTAAAGGAAAATGATTTGAAGAGCTGATGGAACTTAGATTATAGACACAAGTAAAGGAAATTTATTTGAAAAGCTGATGGAAGTAAAATTGTCCAACTATTTTTACTTGAATGAAAAAAGAATTGAGAGTTGGAGTAATGTATTGAAATTTACATTCTCAAACTCGGAGCGAAATTTCATGGGATCCACATAAATACTGCAAACATTGAACATTAGTTACTAAAGTTCATGAATGCACAAATTGGCGAAAAACACAATTGAAACAAGCAGGGATAAAATCACCGACTATTTATAGCTTCCATACAATCGAACAAGAACTTCACCAGCAGATCTATTGCTGGGTTTATTGCCACCACTCACAGTGTTCTCATCTACAACCTACCAAATATATGAGTAAATAACAATAAAATGTGTACTAATTGACAAAGTCATAAAATCTCAAATCATGAATTTGACATAAATACTGCACAAGCAGCACTGCACATACCTGGGCAGGCCACCATGAGGAGCCCTGGAGCCTAAACCATATAAATTCCCCTAAGATGAACTCCTCACTTAATTGATTAGTAGCAGCTGCTTCCCCACCTTCCTTGTCAACAAGACTTCTATCAGTTGCAAGACTTTTACGTTTCATATCTTAACTTTGTAGTTTGAATGACTCGCTCTGCACCCAAGTACATAAAATATAATCATGCATCGCCACTAAAGCAATAGCAATAGCATTTACGTTTCATATCTTAACTTTGTAACTTTTACGTTTCCTCTTTGTTTCCTATTTTCTAATTCTTTCCATTCTCATAATTTCTTCTCCTATATAAAAGAGCCTCCACCATTGTATTGTGTATGAATTGAGAGAGTATTATAAAAGTGATGTAGCCCTTTGGGCTCTTTGTGCCATGGATGTAGGCCCTAGTGCTACTTGTTTTATTTATCTCTTTGCTTCCATTTTATGCTTTACAACAAAAAGTTAAAGGACGTGCATTATGGAACTGTTACACTAGTAAAAACAACAATGAGAAAAACAAGTGAAATTTTAATTATCATAAGCCTTAAACCCTTAGTTATAAGTAAACTACAAGGATTACATTTCATACTGTATATTATTCAACTGATTTAAACTAGAGCAATGATAAATGTTAAATTAGAAGTTTAAAGAGAATGTCTAGATTCAAGAGGGTTTAAGACAAGCTGGACTAAAACTAGATATACAGAATAGTATAATTTTAGCAAAAGTAGAAATATAGATAAGGATATAATGAAGATAGAGGGCCACACACAAAAACAGCCTTTTCATGACCTAAACTCAATTATTTACATAAAGGGAGATTTTGTAAACAATCTAATCATATTATTGAAGCAAGATAGGTTAAATGGAGGAGTACTTTTAACATTTTGAGATTGAACAGGTGCAAGATAGGTTAAATGGAGGAGTACTTTTAACATTTTGAGATTGAAAAAGTGCAAGATAGGTAAAATGGAGGAGTACATTTAACATTTTGTGATTGATGTCTGTGTTTAAAATTGCAAGATATACTTAATAGGATAGAATATTGGGGGACGAAGAAACAACATGTTCATGAAATCAGTAAATACGAAATGAACAAATCTACGGTTGAAGTAGCATTAATTGGAGATAAAACAAGAGAAATTAATAAAGATAGTTTAACAATGTGCAACGAATACCAATAAATAATCTAGTGAGTAAACAGTAACGAGTCCACGTTGAGGGCAATGTATGGGGAAGGAAGATACCAAAACCAACATGGGTTAATATAGTTATAGAAAGATTCTATAGATTGTTGTTTAACTGAACTTATAGCCTAACGCAGAGTGGGAGAGCTAAACATGATTCATATAGTCAATACCAAATTGTTGAGAAAAGACTTTGTTTAATTGAGTTGAGATGCATACCCAGACAAAAGCAAGAACCGGGATATTAGGCATATATCTCATAAGAGTCACACATGTTGAACAATTACAGTACCGGAGATAATCAAGCTCAATAGATCATTTTACGAGACTTCATCAAAACCCACCGTGAAGGCTCAAAACCTTTTGAAATTATGTTTTAACTGTAAAAGAAAATTGTATTTGAAACAATTTTAGAAGTACAACTATCAGCCCATAAAAATACATTCGAACCAAGTTGAACAAGAACTCTCTATATTTCTAGATATGGTCTACCATGAGGGTGGTGGACTCCTCATTGAACTTCGGGTGATTTTTCCACCCTTCAAGGTTCATATGTATTTCTCCAAGGGCTTCACACAATTTATATTCGCAAGATAGACGATTCTAGTAATGACGCGATCCTCATACCCGAGGATTAATAATACCAGTTAACCTCTCGATAGAAAACCATTCTGCCAGAATTCTGGGCATATTTCAAAACTTTGTGACAACACTTGAGCTACTAAATTCATTAAAGATATGTTTGGAACCACCGAATCAGCGGCTTGGATTTGGAATTGGAGAAATTTTAGTTAAGACTTTGAACTAAATTTCTTCCAAGTCCAAATCTACATCCCCGACTTAGTACTCCCAACCGGAACATAAATACATTAGCATTTCCAAAAATGATACTAATCTGCAAATAATTATTAAATAAAAATAATAATAAAAATAAAAATTGCTCTACTGTAAGAAACAGAGAATCCTCTGTCATTTGCATCATCTCAAGGGCACCACAAGTCATAATCCCAATATTCAAATTTTTGAGACAATAAATGCTTATTACACACTTGGTCTCCAAAGGGCCTTCCGAAACCACTGGGCCATTAGCCCAGCTGATATAACCTCAAAAGGGGAAATGAGAGGTTCTAGCCCCATAGTGGGCATTTGTGTGTGTGTGTGTGTGTGTGTGAGAGACAGAGAGAGAGAGAGTATTTACCTTAAAAAAACTCCTGAAGACCTCGAGAGCAACTTCAATAGTTCAGAGTAAGTAAGTTTTGTGCAAGTCCGGTGAGTCCTGATTTGCCATTCCAAAATGGAGGTGTAAACAAGCACAGACTCCACCAGCAACAAGATTACAAAACCACATTTGGGGTTCAGACTATTACGCCCTTATACACGGAGAAATGTGCCCTAATGTTAGAAAATGAAATCCCCAATTATTTTAGTGTATGTCATTGTAATCAAAACTCTCTCTCACAACCAAATATACCATTTCTTTCTCTATAAATTAACAAATATAAATAAACATACGAAGAACAGAAAGTGCACAAAATGAGCTCATTCAAAGCCCAAAAAATCCTAAAATGTACCCCACTGGTACATACAAAATTCATCCATATCAATCTCAAATTCGAACGACCATGGGGAGAGAGATACTTACATGCAGAATCACTGGGACTACAACTTTCTCTCTCTAGAAACTTCAAGCAACAGGAAGTTAGAGAGAGAAAGGAGCGTCGTTTGGGTTGAAAATGAAAGAGACTTCATTACTTGAATTTATTCATTTGTGTCCTTTCACACGTATGATGCCCGTCACGTTTTCCTTTTCCGATCTGATTATTCGAATTTCGAAGTGTTGTTACCCTTTGATCATCTCCCACTTTTCGAGTCTTTCCTGGCCGTCCGATTTCCAAACCGTATTGTGGGCCCCACATAAAGGCCAACTGAAGCATTCAGTGGCGTCGGCTGCTATCGTACGCTGTCCGCGCATGTCGAACACATTAGGCTAAAATGCGCTGCCTGGCACAGTACGCGATTTTCGTTGTCTTTGCAACAAACACCTGCAACTCAAAACCGCTTTCTCTCTCTGGCTTCTTGGCATTGTGAAGTCAATAACTTGTTAGCATTGACATGTAAATTCTAGGGACTTCTTAATTTTTTGTGAGTTGGCCATTGCCTGTGGTCGGATCTATGATAGCACGGAGCTTGAGCACGAAAACAACAATTTAAATCATATTGAGTAAGAGTGAGATCAGGATTGTGTGCCTTTAAATGGGACTGCTTGCTTGCGTAATTGTGTAATCACACTAAGTGCTCCCAATTTGAATGAGATTTGCCATTGGAGGTGCCAAAATGAGTCCCTTAAATATCTCAAATTCTTCTGCTCTTTCTTCATGGCTTCTAGTGATTTTACAAGTTTGTAATAATTGAGCCTTTTGATGAGTTTATGATACACCCCTCTAAATGGTGGAATTCCATGTTGTCTCCCATTTTTATGGTTATCTAGATTATTATGCTTTTTGTACTCAAAATGTTCATTTTTTGAATGAATTCTGGATGTAATTGTAGTCTTAGAATTAGAATCGATAAAATTAAAAAATAAAATTAATTCAATTTGGTTAAGTACTTTTTTCTAATTTCACAAATTCTAATTTCAAAATTTTAATTGCATGCAACCGAACGCAACCTGTATTCATTTCTTTGTTTTATTTTTGTCTCCTTCCCTCAAAGAGATTGTCAACTTGTCTTCTATTTTGATATACCTGAAAATAAAACAAGGTACAAAAGGTTGTTTAATTGCAATTTTTTGAAAAATTTGTTCCAAAAAAAAAAAAAAAAATTTGGTTTTATGAGTTAACAATGTTTTGAAAAAATAATATAGAAAACTCCTAGTGCGCACTAAATTGGTCCTTTAGATTTGGAATTAAATTTAACTAAGAATTTCTTCCAATTTCAAATTCAAAGCAGAGTGCTCCCAAATGTAACATCAATTACTTTAGAAGTGGCATAAATTTCTGCAAAATTTGGAACCTGTGTGAGCAACTACTATTGAAACTTGAATGGTTATGAATTGGAAAAGCCTTAGATGGTAGCAAAATGAAAACAAAATCTTCACTGTAAGAACTCTAAGATGTCACTGTTTGTAATTTTCCCACAGTTAAATTATTACATGATTCCGACCAAACACAACTCTAATAAAGTTAGCACATTTGATTGCTCAAATCAATTAAGCTGTAGTTTATTTAGGGCCAAGTCCAGAAGCTTGCCCCAAAAAGATGCAACAGCAGAGACAACAACTGGTGCAGTGTAGCCATGGTGTCAAATGTTGGCGGCACAACCGCTGCTACTGCTACGAATGTTTTTTTGTTCTCCCATAGCTATCTGCCATTAGGATCTCAAACAACTTCTAATTAGGGTTTTCAGCCGCTTCCAGAAACTGAAAACTTCATTTTTAACCAAGAGCAACAAAAACATGTGGCATTATTGTGTTTGGAAGCCTCAACAAGAGAGTGGCATTTTAGCCTCAAAAGTATTGTCAGCATGATTCGATGAAAAAAACAGACACAGAGAAAAAGAAAGTTCAAATTGGGGTAAAGCAAATTATAGCTAAGTAGCTGACAAAGCATAGTCTGTGTCCCCAAAGTATTACTGTTCATACAACAACAAACTAACAAAAACTATACATTCACCTTGTCATGCCACTGTAATAATTTCTTTGTTTAGTACCAGATATAGACATTCATATTCTATGCAGTGTAGATGCTATTTTAGTTAAGAGCTTGCACCATTGAAGAAGTTAATTTTCAGAAACAACCACCCAAATGTAGAATTGTTTATGTAAAACTCCATAAAACTGTAGAAGTTATTACAAGGTCCGGGACCATTGCTCCCGGGCTGTGCTTCGACAAAAGTGTCAGCCCTAATATTGACGACTCGATACCATTGATGAACACGAGTTTGACTCCAAAAACAATGGCACTTTGAACAAATAATAGTTTTGACTCCAAAAACAATGACACTTTGAACAAATAATCGTCCTGCATGGCCACATCTAATCTGTCCATCCAAACAAGCTCGATTAAACCTGAAGGAAAGAGACCTTTATTTCGTTGAGCGGGTGTAGTACAAGACTCTAAGCACTTGTTCCACTTTCAATTCCTTGTGCGGCTATTAGTTATGAGAGTGACTCAAAACAAGCTACATTAAGAGTATAATAACAAGTTATTTATGCAGTGCATGATCAACAAGAGGCAAGGGAAAACACCAACGCTTGAGATAAATAAGGGAATGAACATGTGAAATGAAACCAAATATCTGCAAATAGATAGATTCATAACAAAGCCCAAAATATACAAATAAATATATATGAGTAATGATAAGGGAACCGAAAAGGAATCCCCGAATTAACACCGAATTTGATGTGGTTGGCTATACTTATCACGTGTTAAAAAATTATTTTTTGAAAACTATTTGAGTAGATGAAGTGTACAAAAACACATCAGATCGGGACTGATTCGGAAAAATCATTCGGTGACCCTGTCATTTTTCAATATATATTCATATGAGCAGCATAATGCATTCATTATATCCAAGAATTGCAATTAATAAAAGCATGTAAAATGAAATTCAACAGATTAAGTAATAGCAGCCCAAGTGATAGATGAGAAAAACACCCTTAATGTTTTAATTTTGGGCAAATAACTCCCCCATCGTTTATTTTGGGTATATAACTCCGTTAAGTTTAAAAAAATGAGCAAATAAGGACTTATGTTGTGTATATAAGTCCATTAAGTTTGAAAAATGAGCAAAAAGGACTTGAGTCAATGTTAAGATATAAAATTCCGAAAACACCCCTTTTCTCTTCCTATAATGCCCTTATAAGGGCAAAGTAATAAAAACTCCTCTAATGTTTACATTTTGGGCAATAACACCCTTATCCTTTATTTTAAGTATATAAGTCCGTTAAATTTGAAAAATATGTGGCAAAGAAGCGCTTGATATCATTGTTTCGTTAAAAATTTATTCATGTGCATTGCACATGACATTTTTAAGATATAAATTTTTTTAAAAAAACCTTGCCTCTTCCGTTAATGTCCTTATATATATATATATATATATATAAACACACTTGTCACATTTAATTAGTTTTTTTACCTATTTTTTATTCGGTTGTAGAGGGATACTTTAGTCTTTCCAACATTCAGGTCCTTGTTTGCATCAAAATGAGGTTTAGAACGTATAGGAGGTTATATACTCTATATGCATACCATAAGGGTATTTTTTGCCCGCAACCCTACATATAAAAAGAATGACAGTTTAGTTATTTCACATTTAATAAGTTTCTTTACCTATTTTTTTATTCAGTTATAGAGGGACACTTTAGTCTTTTCAGCATTCAGGTACTTGTTTGCTCCAAAATTGAATGTTAGGGACATTTTAGAACATATAGGGGGTTATACACTCTATATGCATACCATAGGGGTGCTTTGCGCTCGCGACCCTACATATAAAGAATCATAAACTTGGCATTTCTTTATGAAGCTACATATACAATAATAATCCAAGTGAGAGAATTTAAAGAGGTTGTGTCAAAGATGACAGAGGAAACAGAAATGCTAAATATTCATATAACCTAATTTCACCACATAACAGAAAGCTTGATAATTCAATGATTCCACAAACCTAAAATGCTAAATATTCACATAACCCAGTTGAAGTTCATAGATTAGTAAATCCCCATAGGAAGTACAAGCCAAAGAAAATATGTAAAGATTGATAGAACAGCACAGAAAATTGTATATACGCAGAGACCGGCCGCGAAACCATGAGGATAACACACAACACTGATACTTCTTCTAGTTCAAATTATGCAACACATCCATCTAACAACACAATATTCAAAGTGGATTTTCATTTGAATAAATTGCATATGATTTGGTTAGAAAGTAAGTAAATTATACAGTTTGTATTAACTAATGCCAGGGTACTTCTTGTAACAAAAACAGGACACCGATAATTCAATTCAACAAACCTATTTTTTATATCTACTTTTTATATCTACATTCAAAGCTTGAAGCAACATTCACATGCTTGCCAGGCCAATAATTATCAGGGTACATATGAACAACTAGCGGAATCAATTAATCATGACCCATTGAAACTACAACAAGTTCATCACAAAATACAGATTGATTCAACACCCTAAACTTGCCAAGATCGCAAATTTTGCATTTCATAAGTTATACATCAACCCTATGCAACAGTCAGTTTTTTTTTTTAAACAGAACATCACAAAACAATACCCAAAATGGAAATTCTATATTCTACAAACAAGTACTCCAGTACCTGTAAAAGCTTCCAACTGAGCAGCTTCAGCCTCCTTCCAACAAAAAGACATCAACTTTCCTACTTCAGACCCAACTGCTTCATTCCACTGATCCACATTTCCCCATCTCAACCACTCATTTGGCAATTTTTTCACTGTCTTTCATCAACTTCACATATCCAAATCCAAGTAGTGAACGCTACAAAACCCTAATTACACCTACACATTCTTCCTAGGCCTACCCCTCTTCCTCGCCACTGGCTCCGCCGGAGTCACATTTCCTCCGGAAATGTCCACAAAACCAGCCCCATCCACCGCGCCACCATTGGGCGGCTGCGCCGCTGCAGCTGGCTCCGACGTATTCCCTGCAGCCTGAAACATAGGCGGCATCCAATTCGGAAACCCGGCGCTCTTCCCGCCCTCCGAAAACCCTAACGGAAAGAACCCCCAACAACAACTATACGCCTCTTTCCCGGGCACCAGCGGCGGCAAAGACGGAATTTGAGCAGCGTGGAACGCCCTCTGGCAATTCTGACACCTCAAACAACAGCCCTCGTAAACCCTAGGGTACTCATACAGATTGTAACAGTACGGACACGCCGTCCAGAAACTCGACAGCTTCGCGTCCTCGCTCCGCCTCTTCGCACCCCCCGAATTCGCCGCTGCCGCCGTGTGGCCCCGTCTCACCGGCAATTTCCGCTGGACCTGATCCTGATTGTCCCTCTCCGATTGCCGGAACTGCTGATTCCCCTTTTGATGCTTCATTGCCACGAGATCGACCTTCGTGAACAGGCTCAATTCGTTGTCGTACAGCGATTTCTTCGCCGGATCGGAGAGGACAGCCCACGCGTCTGCGACGAGCTTGAACGCGGAGTCGGCGAAGGCGAACTTGTTCTTGTCTGGGTGGAGGAGAAGCGCGAGTCGCCGGTACTGTCTCTTGATGAGATCGACCTCGTCGGAGCGGCGGTCGACCTGGAGGATGGAGTACCAGTCGTGGTGGTTGTTGATGCGGCGGTCGGCGGCGAGTAGGACATCGGCGACGGCGAGGATCTGGTCGGAGCCGTCGAGCAAGGGCTCGGTCTCTTGGGCCAAGATGGCGAAGTCTCTGGAGCCGCTGAGGTCTCGGCCTTGCAAGAGCTTGTCGGCGATGCCGAGAAGCCTCTCGGCCTCGACTCTTTTCGCTTGTTGCTCCATCATGTGTGTTCTCGAAATGGAACGAACCGTGAAGACTATGAGAAGAAGGTGGGTTTGTGGATGGATCGTTGTAGTAATAGTACTCCGGCTGTTTGTTAGCGTTTATGGGTGAAAAAAATAAGGCATAATACACTCTTATTTGTTGGTCCAAGTGGCCGGGTTCTTTACATTAATGGAAAACAAAGGAGTTAGAATCACTCCAAGTGGCGGCTTCTTCTCACGCCACGTGGCTTTTTAACTGGTAAAAAAACTTATAAATGATAATAATTGAAAATAAATAATATTGCATTTTTCGATTTTAAAGAAACAAAATCTAAAACACGTACGCAACATGGTGGGTAATGGGTATGCATGAAACAAAATTGTCGTCCAACTATAATTTATATCAATATACATATATATATTATAAAAAATAAATAAATTATCTCATATTTACAAGTAGAGCCATGTTATAAGTGTACCCAGTACCTATCCAATGAAAAATAACATATTATCTTGTTATCAATAATTTTATAAGTAAGTGGGCCAATTTTTTTAAAATAATAAAGGGAACTCATATTATAGTAGGAAATTAAAATTTTAAAAAATCGTATTAGAGAAGAAAATTAATATTTATAAAAATATGTGTGTGTGTGTGTATATATATATATATATATGATAGAAACGCTTCGTATTTTATAATATATATATATAGGATAAAAACTTAAAATATGATAGAAACTATTTTTAAAAAACCCCTTTAAGAAATAAATATATATATATGATAGAATAAGAAAAGATAATATTTGATAGAGTTTTATAGAACATAATGTTTTCTGAAATATTAGAACAATAATATGTACAAAGACATGATAAATATATTAAAGAAATGTATATATATATATATGTATAGAGAGAGGACTTACAGTGGTTGAATAATTTTAAGTTGTTGCAGCAGGTGGAGAAGAAAAGGAGGGGAAGATGTAAAGAAGTCGTATTAGACGAGGAAATTAATCTATATCTATATCTTGTTGGACATTTACTTGCGGTAAGTTCTTTATTGATATAAAAAGTTAGTTGGTCTTTAGTGGTCTTTTGCGTTGCATGAAATAGAGGATTTGGTTTAAATTATGTTGATTGTTTGAAGAATTAAATGTTTAATGGTTGTAGATTAATTCAATTTATATGTACTCTATGCGTTATGTGAAGAGCTCGATGCTCAAGACGTGGAGCGTACAAGCGATGTTTACGAGGAACTAAAATGGAATTTGGTAGTTTAGAAATTATTATTATTATTATAAATGTTGCATGATGTTGAACAAGATATTATAAGGGTTTTGTGATCTCATTTATTTTTTTAAAGTAGATGGTGAAGATTTGAGTTTCCAAATGAATAAAGTGGGTGTGTGAGTTTATTGCCAATGACAAAATAAAAAATAAAAAATATATGCGTACTTGGCTTTTCGTAAGGTAGTTTAGAAATTATTATTATTATTATAAATGTTGCATGATGTTGAACAAGATATTATAAGGGTTTTGTGATCTCATTTATTTTTTTAAAGTAGATGGTGAAGATTTGAGTTTCCAAATGAATAAAGTGGGTGTGTGAGTTTATTGCCAATGACAAAATAAAAAATAAAAAATATATGCGTACTTGGCTTTTCGTAAGGTCAGAGAGAAGTAATTTGATTTTAATTTGTGTGATGATCTTAATTTATAATTTGTTCAATTGTTTTTACTATTTAATCACTCACATGCATTGTAATGTTCCGGATTTTTCTAGATTTTTTTTTAATTTTTTATTTTTTATTTTTCATGTCTCATTTTGTGTGCCACTCGGGCTTAAAGTCGAGCCGAGAGTTTTAGAAATGCATTTTTATTTATTTTAAGTCAATTAGAGACGACGGGATTGATTTTAGAATTTTTTTAAAGTTGGGACGATTTTCGGGCTTGGAACTTCTCCCGAGTTTGGCATTTTCATTAAGGGGTATTGTGAACATTTCACACACATATACATATATCTATATTTATACATTGGGGAAATATTTTGTGGTACATGCGCAGCATTGTGATAGAAAAGTGAGGGCAAGATGGTAAGTTAGTAATCCACCAATTGTTAACACTTGACACATTTTTGGCTTTGAAATCAAAAGGAAGACAAGCCCATACCCCCCGGGGCAGGTGTGGTGACTTAGGCGGTCGCCTAGGGCCTCCAATTTGGAAGGGGCTCGAAATTTTAAAATTCCTTATATAAGTTATATTATAATTATTTCATAATATTATTTAAAACTAATCACTGTAGAAATTTAATACTAGGCCTAAAAATTTATATTTTAAAATAACTTTTTATTTTGTTTATTTTCTCTCTTCTCTTCATCCACGTTTTTTAATTAAACTCTAGCCAATATAGAAATATTAGGCCTCAGAGATTTATATCCTTAAATTACACTCTCTTTTTTTTGTTATTCTATATATCTCTTCCTCTCTTCTCATACAGAATCTTAATATTCGTCCCAAATATTTATATTCTTAAATAATTTTTTTTTTTTTCCTCTATTTCATTCACAATTTTTACAACACTAAATTTTTCTCTTTTCGTTAGGATACACCCACAGTAAATATTAAATATGTATTTAACCGTTGTTTGGAAAAGTGGTGAAACTTTCCATTTTCTTTTTCTTTTTCTTATTCCTCATATACTTTCTCTCATCTCTCAACAAATTGTCTTCCTCCTCACTCATTACAAGTTTATAGTTATCTTTCTTCTCCACTCAATACTTATTACTCTCAATTTGAACCTAATGATGCAAAATTCTGTCACAACCCAGAACGACGTTGTAACCTACAGGGAAGAGAAAAAGTTGTCGGAAAGGCACCGGTGCAGTACCAACCCAAGAGTCTCTGACGGTCAAGTTAGTACAAGACCAGGAAAATGAATGGATTCTGCTAGGGATATTTGGCGTACCTTTTGAATTGACTGATCGACTGCCCTTTTTATAGGGTAGGTTGCAGTATTTAACAAGGGAATTAATTTCCCTTTACTTGTTCAATACGAATCGGAGAATCATTCTTTATCCATATCGCTTTATTAATTGTAGCTTATCCAACTCCCTGGCTTCCATGTTTACTAAAGTCTGTGTTAGATTGTAGAGTCTGTATCATCAGTTGCCCTCCATTCTCATTTTTTGATTTCAAACTAAGAAAATGTAAGTTGTTTAGTACATTAAAAGGTTAGTAGAATAATCGTAGAAAAATATTGTAATACCCCGATACAAAATTAATTTGGTTAGCATAATTTAATTTTGATTAAACATGATTTATTGAATATTTGGTGGGATGGGTTGTATTGTGAAATTAATGGTTGACTTCAGAGCTTATTAAGTTTGTGAAAGCCAATGGTAAGAAAATGAATAATAAGAATAATAGTATTATTAATAGTATTGTAACAGGTGACACCTATGTACAGAGGGTGTGCTTCTATGAAGTGGGTATGTACCGAAGGGGTGTGTGTGTGTGATTGATACCAGGTGTGTTTGTATTTGGTTATTGCAAGTAGTGATGGGTGTACTACATAAGTACATAGCTGCTGGTGGTTAGTTTATATATTTATATACTGTTTTAGTAATGGATAAAGTTTCCTTAATAAGTTTTAGAATGGATGTGGTTTAGTTGTACACATACACTAACACGTCGCACCCACACCTTGATTTATATCATGTCATGCTTATTATTATTAGAGTAGTGCTATTGTGAGCGCGCGCTCGCAATAGCACTCACGCGCATCCCCTTTTAGCCATTGGATGTGTCTTCTTGAGATTCGGAAACACTAAAAAAAAAAAAAGAACATAACTCCGTTTCTCTCTTTTCTCACGGCGTTTAACCCAACTTTCTCCTACGCCACTTGAGTTAATTTATTATTATTTTTTTCTGGGCTGGGTCTTCTTCTCTTTCCTCTCTCTCTTTCTACGTTGAACTCACGACCGTGAAACTGTCGCACACGATGGCGTGGTCGGAACTGTGCGCCGGCGAGCAAGGATTTGAACCCGCAACTTGAGAGAGAAGAGCCAAGGAGCCAATTAACTTTAACGGCGAGAAATGATTTACCGGCGAGGATTTGATGAATCGGTAAGCCAATTAACTTTCAGAATGGCGGTCTGTAGCTTGAGAGAGAATAGCACTATTAAGTGAGTCTTGAAAACAGCCCCAAAAATACAATACCCAAAGCCTGCAAAAGTTCAATCACCTTCCTCTCTGTTGCTTTAGGTATTATATCCTGAAAATTTAAAATAATATAATAAAATCCCTAACCAAAATAGAACATAGATCATTCGAGAAATTAGTTTGGGATAACGTGGTTTTGAGTTTTTGAAGGAAAATCAGATGATAATAAACTAGTGGTTGAGTTTTTGAAGGTGATTAAACGATACTGACTTTGAAGAACCAGAAAGAACACCGAAACTGGGTCAGAGAGAGATGAGGCCAAAGAGAGAAAATCTAGTGCACACCTGTAAATTTCGCGGCTACTGTTTTAGTCCGCGTCTATCCGGTTCAGTACTCGTGGTCTCCCGATCATCCTCACTCGCCGGTCCTGTCAATCTTCAATTTTTAAATAATTATCTTTTCCGATCAGCTTCGCCGACGTTCTCTTTTTCCCACCTAGACTTAATCAATGGTTGATTTGTTGATCAAAAGAAATAAAGAGTGTGAGTCATTTGCAGAGACGAAGAGAGAGAGCAGTGTGTTTGATGAAAGACATATGGAAGAGAGAGAATATGTTTTGCCGATAGAGGAGAGAGAAGAGGAACCGTGTTCAAGGTCAGGAGAGAGATAAAAAGTTGGTCTACTAGTTCACAGAACGATAACGTTGCGAGATGAGAGAGAAACAGAACCTGTTATGTTTCTTTAGTGTTCTCGAATCTCAAGATGGACATATCCTACGGCTAAAAAAGGGGTGCGTGTGAGTGCTATTGCGAGCGTGCGCTCGCAATAATACTACTCTTATTATTATTATTATTTTCCCAGATGTCATGCTTATTATTACTCAGCTATATATTGAAGATACTATATATATATATATATATATATATATATATAGTTGAATAGTCGAAGTGGGTGCATAGTTGTTAAAGGCTCAAGGCGCACTAAAGCACTAAGGCCTCCTGGAGCCTGAGGCGCAGGGCACAAGGCAAGGTGTGCGCCCGACTGAAGTGAGGCGCAAGTTGAGAAAAAAATAAAAAAAAAATGGCACAAGAGAAAATAACAAGCATTTTAATAGTTAACATAACATGCATTTTCATTTTTCATAGTAAAAAAATTAAATAAATAAAAATAACATGCATTGTACTAATTAGTATGGAATAATTATTAAAGCAGTAACCAATAGAGCACAAAGCAAAGCAGGAAAAAAAGAAAAAGAAAAAGAAAAAGAAAGAGATAAGTGAGAATAGGAGGAGGAAAAAGACAGAAGAAGAATAGATGGAGAAAGAGAAGTGAAAAAAAGCAGCAGTAGAAGTCCAGAAGAAGAACAAAGAAAAAAAATGGTAGGGTCCACTACTTAACATATGCAGAAGAAGAGAAAATAAGAAGCAGCGTGTTTGTGTCTACTCTCTTGTCTCATATAACTTATAATAAGTGGTAGGGTCCACCACTTAAAATATGCAGCAAAGAAAAATAAAGAAGCAGCAGCAATGAAAAAAAAAAAAACAAAAAGAAGAAGCAGCAGAGCCCTATTCTGCAACAGAGCCCTATTCTTTTGTTTGTTTTACCTTTTTGGCTTTTATATAACTTATAATAAGTGGTAGGCTCCACCACTTAACATATGCATACCAATTATATGAAAAGTCAAACCAACACAACTCTTTAAATAACATAAAAACAAAGTACTTCAAACAGGCGCGCCCCACATGCGCCTTGGGCCTATCGCCTTTAGCAAAAGGGCGTGCGCCTATGCAAAGAGGCTCGCCTGAGTGCATGTAAGGCGCCAAAGCTGTGCCTTGATGTGCTCGGCGCCCAAGGCGCGCGCCCAGAACACCTTTGACAACTATGAGTGGGTGTTTGGCATTGCTTCCCTATTACTGAAAAGCATTTAAAAAAAAAAAAAAAATTGCAGTGTAATGTATTTGGTGAAAAAAAAAAAAAAAGCTTTTCTAGATGGTAGAGGTTAGATCTAAAAAGCGCTTTTAAATAAAGTTAGAAATCGTAACTTTTAAAATTGTATTTAGATAGAGGTCCATGTTTTTAGGTAACTAATTTGCTTTTTGACAACTTAATCCCTTTTATATTTTTTATAAATACAATTGTATCCCTTGTACAAACAAATAGCAAACAATATGGACCGTGTAACAAACTAAAATCCTAATTTATTTTGGGACTCTCCAGCCTTCCAATCTTAGTTTATTTTGGGATTCTGAATTATATAATTGTTAGATGCTTAATTTTTAATAAATTACTATTTGTAATTTGTTTTTAAAATAACTATAATACATTTATACTATTATCTTAAATAACAAGTAATAAGATTATTAATTGTGGTTAAAGTGTTTAGTTTTATTTTATGAAATGTTGTCTATATTACAAAATATTATATTATTAAATTTTATTATTAGATAGCATATGGAAGATCCCAAATCAGATACAAATTAATCATCATTAAAATATGTTTAACTCATTTATATTTTAGTACTTAATACAAATTCAATATCATAAACAAAATATGTGATATTTAAATATATAAAAAAAAAAAAAGTACAAGTTGATCTTTATAAATTATTCAACTTAGTTAAATTTTATAATATTTAATATTCGGGAATTAGTATATGTTTAGTGTAAGGGTAATATAGTAAAATTAGTAATAAAAGTGTTTGAAGCAACATTATTACCAAACAAATTTAAAAGTGCTTCAAGTATAAAAAATGCTTTATACAATGTGTCACCAAACGCTTAACTGCGTTTTACTAACAATACTTTTATAACAGCTCTACTATTAAAAGCGCTTTTAACATTCTAACAGCAATCCCAAACTGGCTCGAAGAGGCATATTGATAAGTTTGTTTTAAAATCCCTTCCAACTCCATTACATAATAAACTTGTTTTAGAAAGGAAAAATAATAATAATAATAATAATTGGGGAAATCAATCACATAGTAAGCTTTGGAAGCGGTCAAGAAATAAAAGGAAAAAGGTAGAGGAAAAAATAAAAAATAAAAACGAAAGAGAGCTTGTACAATCCTTCGGCACTTATAGCAAGTATATAGAAGTGTATTTTAAATTTCTATTGGAAATTGTATATAAGTCTTCAATAAGTAATTTAGAGAGCTGCCCTTGAATAATTCTATTATTTGCCATTATTTTCTGTTAATTGAGTTTACAATTGCTGTAACTGAGACGATTATTGTATTATTAGAATTATTGTCTTGAGATTTTAAATAAAGGGCTATAATTATATTTTTATTGACAATTATGTAAAGTTTGAAGATGGTTATTGTTTGTTTCTCTTTAGAAATAAATATGACTTGGTTATCATGTTGTATAGGGAAAGAGAAGGAGACGGAAGCTACAACAATATAGAAGGATAAGTAAATAATTTCAAAAGTAGCCAAGGTGAGTGTACTCACTGAACGTTTATAGTTGAATGTGTATATTGAAGTATTGAAGATATTTATTTGATATGGAAATGCTTATATATATTATATAAGGTCCATATTCTGGCCTGGAAGGAGAGTAATATATTATATAAGGTTCATACTCTTGTCTGAAAGGAGAGTAATATATTACATAATGTCCATACTCTGGCTTGAAAGGAGAGTACTATATTAGATAAGGTTCATACTCTGGCTAAGGAAGAGAGTACTATATTTAAATATGGTCCATACTCTGGCCTAGAAGGAGAGTATTACACTATATAAGGTTCATACTCTGGCCTAGAAGGAGAGTACTATATTTTAATGCCTATAAAGCTGGAAGTTTTATGTTAATATAGTTTTTGTCAAATAATATTTGTTTATATTATGTTGATGTAGTAGTGTTGCATTCACTGGGTTTTAAGCTCGCTCCTTCCATATCTATATTTTTTTCAGGTATCAGGTTAGGTTACTACTGCCAGGTCTAGAGTCTTGGGTGTGAATGGGAAAAAGAACAATGGAACGTCTTTTGTAAAATATGTAAATATTGTAGTAGAATTTAATATTGTGACTTGTAGTTAATTGTTTAGTTTTCTTAGAACTTGAAGGTGGATTTATAGTTTATTTTAAATTGTAAACTTTTAAGCAGGTATTCTGATATATGATGACGTCACGTATGTATGAGGTTAATGCAGATGGTTAGATACAGTCCATTTGTTTAATTTATTAAATAATGTAAATTGGGCTGGGGTATGTCAAATATAAACAATATCTAACTAATATTTAACAACACTAGTTTATACATTTATAGTTTATTTAATATTGTTTATGTCTTATATAGTAACTACAAGTATAAATATATAATAGTGCACATAATTTAGAAAAGAGCACATGTGGAAAAGTGGCCAGGTGTTAAGCCATTGGGATCAAGGTCCCAAGTTCAATCTCTCTGGTGATTCTTTTCGCACGCATATGTTGTAGTGTGCAGGACAACATGCCAGCATTGTAGTAATACTCAAAGAAAACAAGTGTAACAACCGCGTGTTATGCACGCGTTGTAATAATACAGGCGCGTGCAACAGGACAAAAAAACCAAGTGGCGTTAACAAGCGCACGTATAGACGCGCATTGTATTAATACATGATCTGTAGCGTGCCTGTGTTGTTGTTTCCACAGGACAAAAAATAATAATACAGGCGCGTGCAACAGGACAAAAAAACCAAGTGGCGATAACAAGCGCGTGTATGCATGCGTATTGTATTAATACGTGATCTGGAGCGTGCCGGTGTTGTTGCTTCCACAGGACAAAAAATAAGTACACTATTGTACACTAATAAGCGTTGTAGTTGGCTGCCACGCTTGTAATTGTGTGTCTCTTGTAACAAACCTCTTTTTCTTTTTCTTTTTTTTTTTTTTTTTTTTTCAAGTTTGTAAAATACAGCCTTGCAGAATGTAAGAACTTGTAGATAGCTTGCAGATTGTAGGCCGGTAACCCCTCTTTATAACTTGCAGGAACAAGTCTGTTGTTGGCTTGTACTAATAATAAATAGCCGTTTGAACTTATTACTCCTTGTTTGTTTGTAGATAACTGCATTGCTATTTGTAACAGCCACAACCTTGCTCCTTGCATTACATTGATTACACGCCTTGTAAAACAAGAGTCAATTGTGTTGTCATGTTGGCCTATTTAATTGCACAACACAAAGAACTTGCTTTCTTGTTTTGTTTATCTGATGGCACAACACAAAGTCAGCAAGAGATGAGAATATTCTTTTCTAACATTCATATTTCCATCCGTTGCAACATTCAATTTTCTCTATAAATAAGGCAGTTGATTATCTTCAAAGAATCAACAAGCCACCCCCTTCTTTTTTATATTGTCCTGACCTTTTATTTCTTCTCTTTTTATTTGTTGATCTTCTGGTAATATGGACACCCTTGTTCGACAAGATGGTGTGCAACCCCTGTTCAATAAAATATTATTGAGCGTGATATCAACGGCAAAGCTCTTCTGGTCAGACCAGGGATGGCAATTTCTATCATGACTAGTGAAAGTATTGCCTGCCTGAAACTCAGACACTCTTTTCTAAAAAACATCGTCCTCCGCTGTGCAGAGCCTCACGAGAGGTCTTGCGACGCCCCTCAAGGCATGGAGAATTTTTTTTTTTTTTTTTAAGACTGCTTTTGAATGTGGCCTGCATTTCCTTCAAATTTGCCAAAGAAATACTCCAATTTTTCTCTATCGTTACATGTCAACTTACCCCCAATGCCTGGAGGACAGTGAGCGGGTGCACAATTCTTTGGTACCTGTGTGGGAATCCACCTTTAACATTGAAAGAGTTCTTATCTTGTTATTACCCTAGGACGCCACAGCACGGAGACTGAATTAACTTTGCACATGACGAAAATAAAGGGGCTTTGCTCCTTGATTTTCCGCAATATGACAGAGACGGACGGTTGAAATTTTTCTTTGCATCAAGCAATGGGTGGGAATTTTACCCAGACGCTAGTGAAGAAGAAAAACAATCGAGGGTGCAGCGCAAATGGGGCAAAATTGACTTCACTGGTAAGCTGACTTTATTTATTCTTATAATAACTTATTGTTCTTATTAGCCCTTTATTGGCTTATTTATATTTTACTGGCAGTGTTGAAAGATAAGGACACCCTTAGCGAAGTTGAAAATGCTTGTGTGCAAAAGGCCCTCAACTATCATAGCAGAAGTTGGACCCAAGTGGTAAATTCTGAGACCCTTGCACTTCTCGCATCCATAGATCATGGCATTCCACCACTGTGCTTAACGGAGAGAGGTAATTTCTTTTCTTTTTCACGATTGGCATATATGTTCTACATAACTTACTTTCTCAATACTCTTTGGTCTCATAGGCATGCCGGCGTCACTTGGCCAGGGTGTTAGCCCTTTGTCATCACCTAGTAGCAGGAGGAAAAGGAATAACACTAGACAAAGGGTCACCGACAAAACTTCTTCTTTACAGATGGAGCCTCAACCGACTATTCCCGCCTTTCCTTTTCGGGTTCCCAGTTCCCACGCAAGCATTGTTTCAGCCAATGACAGGGAGAAATCTCTTTTGTAACCCCTTTCAGTCTCTTCTTGCTCAAGGAGGTCCGTTCGGGAACCAGACAATTTTTGTAGATGCATGACCAACCTTTCCAATGGTACAATTCAATCCGGTAGCATCACCGTTTTGCCCCACGACCCCAATGTCAATCCTTAGAGATCCTGGTTTCGTCGCAGACAGGATGAACCAGTTCGTATTGCCTGAAGACTTGCATGCTCTGGACACTTTCCCCATTCCAATTGTCTTGCAACATGGAATGCATGAATTGGGTCGAGTGAGTACTTTATATGTGTCTTATATAACTTTCTCTTTTATATTCACAATCTCACTCTCTCTTGCTTACTATTATAGTACGCTACCATGTTTATGGATGTTACACACTGAGCTGTTACCGCTGAAATGATACCAGAAAGAGCAAAGGCTTGCCTTACCTCCGAAATTCATTCTTTCAATTCAGTTTACGCATAGAGCTTGGCTGAAACTTCAAAAGCGAGAGAACTCCAGGTTCGAACAGAGGCTGCTGAGAAAAGCCTAACTCAAAAGTTAAAAGATGCACAGAAAGGTCTTGACTTACATGTGGCAGAACTTAATGCTGAAATGTCCACCAAACTTACAGTTGAGGGAAGACGTGCCGTTGCAAGGTTCAAAGACTCTGCGGAATATGCATTTTATGGAGCATAAAGCTTTAACAGCGGCTTTGAGCGTTTCCAATCCCTTGCTTGTGAAGAATATTCAGACAAGGATTTTGATATCTTTAAGGCTTTCCCGACGACTTCCCCACAAGACACCATAGGTACAGAGATGAGGACGAAGATTAACTTCATGTTTTAGGCTCCACCCTTTATGTAATTTCAATCATTCCGTTACTGTAATGTCGAATATTGCCTTTTCAAATATCATATCAAACTCCCATTACATGGGGTTTAAGCATTTATCCTATCTCTTAAAATATCTGCGTTGTATGTTGTAATGTGGAAAACTTTATTAAGATTCTATATTATGCATGATATTGGCTTTAGGTTTTATTTAACCCGACCCTTCTAGTGCGGCGCACTTATCACTATACCTTATGGTACGGGAACATTGATTACGGGGATTCATTCAGCCCGGATCCTTATAATACACGACACTTTTTATCATCCCTTGTAGTACCGGGACATTGATTACGGGATTCTTTCAGCCCGAATCCTTATAATACAGGACACTTTTTATCATCCCTTGTAATATGAGGACGTTGATTACGGGATTCATTCAGTCCGGGTCTTTGTAATACAAGACACTTTTTATCATCCCTTGTAATATGGGGACGTTGATTACGAGATTCATTCAGTCCGGATCCTTGTAATACAGGATACTTTTTATTATCCTTTATAATACGGGGATGTTGCAAGTAAAAATAAAAATGAAGATCATTGATCAAGAGTTGTTATAACTAAAATGAATTTTATTAAAAACCATCATTTTCCTTGAGGCTTAATGAAAATAAAAGACTAAGTCACGAATCGATACGAAACTAGCACTAAACATCACAAGAACTAAAAACTAACATTAATATTAAATTATATCTTTACTGATAGTACTTCCTCAGGTGCTCTGCATTCCAAGGGTGGTCAAGTTGCCTTTCCCCTAATGTCTTTAGCCAATAAGTGTCTTGTCTTTTTGTATGAATAACCCTATAAGGGCCTTCCCAATTGGGGGCAAGTTTGCCTTCGTTGGGTTCCTTAGTTGCCTGAGTCACTTTACGTATAACGAGGTCTCCGGGTTGGAACCTCCTTTTCTTTACACAAGAGTTATAATATGGAGACATCGTTTGTTGATAGGCTGCAACTCTTATTTGAGCTTGTTCTCTTCTCTCTTTGATTAAGTCCAAGTTGACAGCCATTTCTCTTTTATTCTGGAGTGGATTGTAGTGTTTGGTTCTGAAACTTGTTACACCAGTTTCTACAGGAATTACAGCTTCGCTCCCTAAGGCTAGGAGAAATGGAGTTTCACCTGTTAGGGTTTTTGCTGTAGTTCTGTAAGCCCATAACATATAAGGAAGCTCCTCCGGCCACCCCCCTTCGCCTTCTCAAGTCGTTTCTTAATTAAACTGAGTATTGTTCTATTGGCCACTTCCGCTTGCCCTGGCTTGCGGATGCCCTGGTGATGAGTAATGATTTTTATTCCTAATTGGGAACAAAAATCTTTGAAGACAGCATAGTTAAACAACTTCCCGTTGTCTGACACGACATAGTGAACTCCAAACCTGTATAGTATAGACTTCTAAGTAAAGTCCTTGACATTATTTATCGTGATGGTGGCCAGTGGTTAGGCTTCTACCCACTCGGTGAAATAGTCGATTGCCACAACAGCATACTTGGTTTGCCCTTTCCCTATAGCCAGTGGACCAATCAGGTCCATTCCCCACTAACCAAAGGCCATGGACTTGACATCGGCACTAGTTCCTCTGGTGGATGTCTAGGGACATTGGCGAATCATTGACATTTATCACACTTCCTTACAAATTCTAATGCATCTCTCTGCATGGTGGGCCAATAATAGCCTTGACGAACTGCCTTGTACGTCGAGGATCTGCCTCCGGCATGATTTCCGTAAGTGCCCTCGTGTATCTCTTTCATGATATAACGAGCTTCCTTTGCAGAGACACAATGTAGAAATGGCAAAGAAAAACCCCTTTTGTAGAGAACTCCATCGACGAGCGTATACCTGGGCGCTCGGATCTTTACCTTCCGAGCTTCCGCTAAGTTTTGTGGTAGCTCCCTATTCTTGAGGTACCTGATTATTGAGTCTGCCCACTCTAACTTTGGTGCCAACTGGTTTACTTTCTTGTACTCTTTGGATACACTAAGCTTTTCCAAGTACTCAAGTGGTATAGCCTTAATACTCTCAAGCTCCATTGCGGTTATTAACCGAGCCAATGCATATGCATTCTCGTTCTCAATTCTGGGTATTTATTGGATTGTAAACTTCTTGAAGCGACTAATTGGGCCCCTGACCTTCTGCAAGTATAATTTCACTTGTCATCTTTGGCTTTATACTCTTCACGAACTTGCCTTACAATCAACTGAGAATCAGTAAACACCTTTAATTATTGCACTCTAAGAGCTTCTGCTAGCTTTAATTTTGTTATCTAAGCCTCGTACTCCACTTCATAATTGGTAACTCTGAAACCAAATCAAAGTGCATATTTCAAATTTTCTTCCCCTGGTGATATAATCACCAATCTTGCCCCACAAGCTCGGGCGTTGGATGACCCATCAACATGAAGTAATCAAGCATCCTTGATAAGTGCTTGAATATTACACATTTCAGTACCTAAGCTAGGGTATTTCAGTCTTTGCATCTATCTTATTTTCATGTTTTAGTCTTAATTTATGTTTATGTGTATTTCAGGGCAATAAAGTTAAAATGAGCTAAGAACAGTCCATTATGGCCTTTTGGAGTCAAGCCAGAGTATCGGGACAACATTCAAAAGGAAGCAAGAATGCAGCAGCGCTTTGAGTCCGGACCCCATTACTTGCGTCTGGATGCGAGCATCCCATACACTGCGTCTGGACGCCAAAAGCTGCGTCCGGACGCCATGTTGCTGGAAACAGATTTAATTACGGGTTTGACCTGTTTTTATGGCTACAGGTTTTAACCTTTTGGGCTGATTTTTGTAACCTTTGGGCTTTATTAGGTTTTGTATTAAAGGGAAAATAGGACCTTTATTGAGGGTGAGTTTTTATTATTTTATAAAGTTATTATTTTTTCTGTAATCATTATATCGCTCTCTGGAAAACACGCGAAAGAGGAGAAAAACTAGGGTTTTGAGAAAAAGTTCAGAGAAGAAGAAGAAGAGCCAGATGAATCAGAGGATGGAGCCTGTTGACATCTTATATCCATCAACCATGAGTGCCTAATTCTTCAACTTAGGGTTGGATAAACCCTAAGCGTGTAACCTAATTCTTAACTCTTGATTTTTGGGGATTAATTTGTGTAATTTATGTTATAGCCTTGATATATATATTAATTCTTTCATTTGATTGTCTATGTCAATCTCATATTGTCTTATATGTTTTTGAATAATAATTAATTTTTACACTTGATGTCTTTGTGAATTGAATCTTGTGATGGCTTTACATTATGTTAAGTAGATGCAATTGTGTTTTGATTTGATGGAAATTGCTTATATTTGATGGATGGCACTACATGTTTAGGTTAATTCATTGTCTAATTAGTTTTAATTTCATGCTTAATTAGTTTAACTTAAATTTAATTAGTTTAATTGCACTTAATTTCCTAGGTAAATAGACCATCCATACTTGTGTTTGAATTCCATACTTTTTACCACAATTGCATTAACCTCTAGATTAATGTGTATTGAAATTGTAACTTGAATTGATTAATCATGCTTTGAATTGGTGAATTGCACTACACTTAGTTTAATTGTCATTAAGTAGTTGATTCATGCTTGAAATTGATGGTTTACACTTTTCATTGCAATTATTAGCCATATTTAGATTACATATTATTGTTTTCCCAATTAGTTGAAAGTTAGTGAGTTAGGGAATGTACTTAGTGGTGAATCCTACACCCTAAGTCTCTTTCCAATCTCTTAAACTCTACTCTTTTATTGCATTACTTAAGTTAAAATTAGTTTTAATCACAAAACAAACATCTTTTTAGCAATCACATAAGTACTAAAGTAGAATTCAATTAAAAAAACCAACATTTTTTAGATCTCTTGGGATGATCCCTTCTCGCTTCATACTCCATAGTACAAGTGTTTAGTGATTTTATAAATTATAAAATATGGTATCTACTTGACATTATTTCAAAATCTAAAGTGTTGTGCATTATTTTGTGCACACGCTGGGTCGCACCATAGTTTTGACGCCATTGCCGGGATCTAACGGTTTAAAGAATTGAATTAGACATTTGTTCTTTATTGATTGTTTACTTTGAAGTCATTTTATTTTTATTTTCTCACTTAATATTTGTCAATTAGGTACTTGAAGCAAAGTGGAGCAAACGCTGGACCTTGAAACACTAAAATTTTTTGAAGTTGCTTAAGGACCATTTGTATGTTTTTCTTTGAGTCTTGAATTTAATTATCTAATATTTTGCATGTTTTGGACAGCCCAAGTGGAGACTTAAATTGAATTGTTTTACTTTTAAGTCCAACCATACCTTCTTGTAGAAGGCATCGGCCCATGTGAAGGCTTTTATTTATTTGTGCATTGATATTATTGAGGAGTTTGGGAACATTGTATGTGGAGGTTGACAATTGTTGTGTTTGTGTGTTGACTTATTTTAGTGCATGTATGGTCGTAGATCACTTAATCGTCCTCTCGCTCATTTAAATCAAAATCTCAAAGTTTCCCTTCGGCATTAAAGAGATAGTACTAGGGATAGTCATCCTATTCTTCCCACGTTTGATCTTCCATCACCCTTAATAGAAGACCCAATTGAAGATCCCATTGAAAATCTTGGTCATGTGGATCATAACGGTGTGCACCATCCACCACAAGTTCATATTGTGGATCCTCAAGGTGTGCATCCACCCTTGGGAATGCCACAACCAATCAATCCTGTTGTGCAACAACCTAATGTAGGGATGCCAAGGCCAAATGTTGTTCCCAATTGGGGAGCAACAACATCAATATGTTCAATACCCTCATCAAGGTCAAATGGCACATCCTCCTCTCAATTCTTCAATGGTCCTTAGGGATCGTTACACTCCAAATCAATATAATGCACCCATTTGCATTCAGTTACCAAATTTTTGTGCTCATCATTACGAGATTAAGGCTTCCACCATTAACATGTGCCCCCTCTTCTATTGGTTGAGCAATGAAAAGCCTTATAAACATTTAGATGAGTTATTGGAAGTTTGTTCCACCGTGAAAATCACGAATGTGTGGGAAAAAGTCCTTGAAATGAAGCTTTTCCCTTTCACTCTTTGGGACAAAGCTAAATATTGGTTTAGCAAACTGGGGCCAAATACAATCACCTCTTTGGCACAATTGCAATAAGAGTTCCTAAAGAAGTATTACCCTGCGGGTTGAACCGATTCCATGAGAATTTCCATTCGTGAATTTGCACAAGAAGAAAGAGAACCCCTTCATGAAGCTTGGGAACGTTTGAATGACTTGCTACAGAAGTGTCCATATCATGACATTCCTAAGTTTCTTTTCAAGTTTATCCAATGCCAATAAGGGCATTGTTGATTTTTCATGTGGAGGTAGCTACATAGAAAGAAATGAGGATGAAATTTGGCATCTTTTCAAAAAAATGAGTGAAAACTCAATGCATAGATCTTCATCTTCTAGGGGTGGTCGCCTAGCAAATGTGAGAGGAAAGAAAGCTTTATGTCAAATAAACACTCCCATGGAAATTTTCGCCGAGGTAAAAAATCTTACTCAAAGGTTAGATAAATTCCTTTTGAATCAAGGTTCGGCAATTCCATTTTATTCCCATTATTCCAATGAAATGTGCATGACTTGTTCTAGTTACACTCACCATATTACAAACTGTCCTCTTGGACAAATCATACCATGTGAGTCTCAAGAACAAGCAAATGCCGCTTTCATTCATCAAGGGAACAACCTTTATTCCAATACTTACAATCCGGGGTGGAAGAATTATCCAAACTTTGCATGGAAAAATCCAGGAGATGGTGCAAACCCTCCTCAAACTCAAGGTTACCAAGCAAAGTATGTTCCCCCACATCTCCAAAATCAAAATCAAAATTCTCAAGGTTACCGTCCTTTATTCTATCCTCAAAATGTGAATCAATATTTTCATCCTCAAGCATCAAATTCTCAATCCTACTCTCATCCTCAAGCATCAAATTCTCAATCCTACTCTCATCCTCAAGCATCAAATTCTCAATCTTACTCTATCCAAATCAAGCGCCTTCTAGGAGTTCCGTTTTTGAAAACAAGGTCTTGGAAGCCTTAGGTGATCTTCGAAAAGATAATCAATTGTTTCATTCTCACTCTCAATCAATTGCAATGCTTGAAGCTCAAATTGGGCAATTAGTTAATTCTTTAAATGTGAGAGAGAATGCTAAAGGGCAATTTATGGCGTAAGTAAGTCCTTCATCGGGATTTTCTCGAAATGAGCAAGTTCAAGCAATTACTACCTTAAGGAGTGGTAGGAAAGTGGACAATAAGGTAGAGGTACCTAAGGATAATAGTGAAGTAACACAACCAAATGGTTACATCCATCCCATTCCAAATACAATTCCTACTTCCTTGGATACTAGTGGTTCCAAAAAGGGCATTCCATCATCTTCAACATCATTTCCCTAATTAGAGAAGCCTTATGAGACAAAAGCTCCATTTCTTCAAGCTTTGAGAGAGACTTCATCATTTGGGAGACAAGAAGGAAAAATTCATGACATGATGGAAGTGTTTAAACAAGTGAAAATTAATGTTCCTCTTCTAGATGCAATTAGGCAAATTCCACCATATGCAAAGTTCTTGAAGGACTTGTGCACTCAAAAGAAAAAAAGCAAAGGAAAGGGCTTTAAAAAAGTGCTTCTAACTGAACAAGTGAGTTTCATTCTTCTTCATAATCCTCCTCCTAAATTCAAGGATCCGGGTGCTCCAACCGTTTCTTGTGTTATTGGAAACCAAGAGGTTCTTAGAGCTCTCCTTGATTTAGGTACAAGTATTAATCTCATTCCACACTCTGTTTACTTGCAATTAGGATTAGGGGACTTGAAGCCAACATCGGTAGTGATCCAATTAAGAAACCGAGGGAAATTGTTGAGGACATCTTAATTAGTTGATAAATTTTATTTCCTGGTTGATTTTATGGTACTTGATACTGAACCAGTCCCTAATTTTACCAATCACATTCCATTCATTCTAGGAAGACCATTCCTTGCCACTGCCAATGCCACCATTAATTGTAGATCCGACATTATAGACATCTCTTTTGGCAACATGACGGTTAAGCTTAATATATTCAATGCGAGTCAACATCTCAAAGATGAAGACGAGTGTTTCCTAGGGGATGTTTAGGATAAAATCATAAAGGGGACTCTTCCCTCTATTCTCTCTAATGACCCTCTTGAGGCATGCCTTTGTGAAATGTTTAAAAGTTGTGGTTTTGACATAGAAGGATCCATAAGTGAGGTGAATGCTTTGATGGACTCTGTGCCCACTTTGGATTTCCTACCTTGGAAAAGCAAGAAAGAACCTTTTCCTTTACTCTCTAGTATTCCACCAGTTCCTTTTCTCATTTCTCCTCATACTCTTGAGTTTAAGCCTCTTTCTTCCAATCTCAAATATGCCTTCTTAGGTCCAAAAGAGACTCTTCCGGTCATTATTGCTTCAAATCTTGAAAATGACCAAGAGAATGATATTTTAGAAGTGCTTAAAGCTCATAAAGAAGCCATTGGATGGAGTGTAGCTGACCTACAAGGCATTGACCCTTCTATTTGTATGCATCGCATACACATGGAAGAGGATGAAAGGCCATTTAGGGATGCTCAAAGGAGATTGAAGCCGAATATGAAAGAAGTTGTCAAGAAGAAGGTTGTGAAACTTCTAGTTGCATGAATAATTTATCCTATTTCTGATTCTGAGTGGGTTAGTCTAGCTCAAATGGTTCCCAAAAAGTCAGGAATCACAGTTGTTGAAAATGCTAAGGGTGATCTCATATAAAAACGCACCGCCACTTCATGGCGTGTTTACATAGATTACCGAAAACTGAATTCCGTCACTAGGAAGGACCATTTTCCATTACCTTTCATTGATCAAATCTTGGAAAGATTGGTCGAGCAACAATACTATTGCTTCCTAGATGGTTACTCGGGGTACAATCAAATGGCTTTAGACCCATTGGATCAAGAAAAATACCATTTTCACATGTCCCTTCGGTACATTTGTTTATCGACGGATGCCTTTTGGATTATACAATGCTCCTGTCACTTTTCAAAGGTGTATGATGTCAAATTTTTCGGACATGTTGGAGAAATATTTAAAAGTTTTCATGGATAATTTCTCGGTTTTTGGGTCCTCCTTTGATTCATGTTTCCAAAATCTCTTTAAAGTGCTTCAAAGATGTCGTGAGACTAATCTCGTGTTAAGTTGGGAAAAGAGCCATTTCATGGTTCAAGAAGGAATCGTGTTTGGACATGTCATTTTAAAAAGAGGAATAGAAGTTGACAATGCAAAATTTGAGCTAATTTCAGAATTGTCTCCACCTACAACGGTGAGAGAAATCCGCTCCTTTTTAGGTCATGCCGGTTTCTATCACCGATTCATCAAAGACTTTAGCAAAATTGTTAGACCCTTATGCAAACTTCTTGCCAAGGAGACACTATTTGTCTTTGATGTGGCATGCCAAAATGTTTTTCATCAACTTCACACTCTTCTATCATCCGTTCCCATCATGCAACCTCTAAATTGGTCATTACCATTTGTGATTATGTGTGATGCTTCTGACTTCGCAATAGGTGTTGTTTTGGGGTAAAGGGTAGGTAAACTACCATGTGTTATATACTATATGAGTAAGACTTTCTCAGGTGCCCAATTGAACTATTCTACCACCGAGAATGAATTACTTACCATAGTATATGCCCTTGATAAATTTCGGTCATATCTCTTAGGATCCAAGGTCATTGTGTTTTCCGATCATGCCGCTCTTAGGCTTCTTTTAATGAAAAAAGAAACCAAACCTCGCTTGATAAGATGGATCCTACTTCTTCTAGAATTTGACTTTGAAATCAAGGTCAAAAAAGGTTCCGACAATGTCGTTGTCGACTATTTTTCTAGATTAATGATTGAATCTTCTTAAAATCTTCCAATTTATTAATCATTTCCGGATGAACAACTCTTTTAAATCTCAAATGGGAATTTGCCTTGTTCGCGGACATTGTTGACTATCTTGCAACCGGCAAACTTCCCATTAATTAGTCAAAACAAGAAAAGGACCGATTCTCTGCTAACATCTGGAAATACTATTGGAAAGATCCCATTCTGTTTTGTTATTGCTCGGATCAAATCATAAGGAGATGTGTGGTGGAAAGTGAAGTTCTGAGCGTCCTTGTGTTTTGTCACACACTTGCTTGTGGTGGGCATTTTAGTGAAAAAAAAGACCGTTTTGAAGGTTCTTCAAAGTGGGTTCTTCTGCCCACTATCCACCAAGATGCCTATAACTTTTGCAAAGTGTGTATTCGGTGCCAAAAGTTGGGATCAATGTCAAAGAGAGACATGATGCCTTTAACTTCAGTCTTCGTGGTTGAAATCTTCGATGTATGGGGCATAGATTTTATGGGACCATTCCCAATGTCTTATGACTTTCAATACATTCTCGTTGCCGTTGATTATGTTTCAAAGTGGGTTGAGGCTTGTGCTACCAAAACGAATGACCACTCTGTGGTAATTGCATTCGTCAAATCAAATATCTTTGCTCATTTTGGTATGCCAAAGGCCATGATAAGTGATGGAGGAAAACATTTTTGTAATCAATTCTTGAAGCAACTCTTCTTAAAATACTCCACACATAAAGTGGTCACTCCCTACCATCCCCAAACAAGTGGGCAAGTCGAGGTGTCAAATAGGGAAATAAAGCATATTCTTGAGAAAACTGTGAATCTAACCCGAAAATATTGGTTAAGAAAACTGAATGATGCTTTGTGGGATTATCAGACAGCTTATAAGACTCCAATAGGCATGTCTCCAGAAAGACTTGTTTATGGGAAGCCTTGTCACCTTCCAGTTGAGCTAGAACACAAAGCACTTTGGGCAATAAAAAGGCTCAACTTTGATCTTGATAAGGCTGGAAAAGACCGTTTGTTCGAACTCAATGAGCTAGAAGAATTGAAAAATGATGCCTATGAAAGTTCAAAAATCTATAAGGCAAGGATAAAAGCATTTCATGATAAACATATTGTGAAAAAGTCCTTTGAGGCCTGGCAAAAGGCTTGGTTATTCAACTCTAGGATCAAATTCTTCCCTAGAAAGCTTCGAACCAAATGGGAAGGCCCTTATCTAATCATCTCTATCTTACCTCATGGGGCGGTTGAACTTCAAAATCTAAAAGATAAAGGGACCTTCAAAGTTAATAGTCAAAGGTTTAAACCATACATTGATGGTCAATCTCTTCAAAGAAATGTGGAATCCGCCCTCTTGGTGGATCCCGTTTACTTTAAAGATTGAGAGCATTTCACGTCTTTATAGCGACGTTAAACACTAGTTGTATCGAGTTCATCCTTCGTTCCATGTTTCACTTCTTGCGGTGTCTACATTTCAGTTGAGATTCATTGCACATCATTGCAAAAATTCAAGCAATTTTAAGCCTTTGCCAAAAAAAATGACTGAGTATGACCAAAATTTTGAAAATTTTCAGAATCATCTCGATTTCCGTTCCAATGGTCATTCTAGGTTTATTTAGTCATCTTAAAGTCTCATTAGCAATTTCGGGATTTTTCGGGCTCATTTCGGGCATTTTCTCAAAAATCTCAAAATTCTCGGAACTTTCGGACCCCAAAAAACATGCTTTCACGGGAAGGCTCCGATTTCTGTTCTGGTCATCGTTCTAGGTGTCTAGGACCTAGGGGAGCTTAAGTTTGTAATTAGGTAATTTTCGAGACCTGGGATGGACCCTGCATTAAAAAAATAAAAATAAAAATAAAAAGTCCCTGCCCAGTTTGGCGTCCGGACGCAATGTTGTGTATAAAATAAAAATAAAAACCTTTTATTTGCATTTTATTTTTAATTTATTTTCTTCTTTTATTTGTTTTTCCTTTTGTACATTTATACATTGATAAATTCAAAATAAAATAAAATAAAACAAAAATTTATATATATATATATATTCAAAGTAGCATTCCATCTTGCTAGAGACGTTAAACTTTGCCCATTTGATTTTAATTTTCTAAGTTATGTACATAATATCATTTTTCTTTACATAAATTCAAAATAATAATAAAAAATTATTACCAAGGGCTTGATCTCATATCTCTTTGCATCATATTATATATTGTTTTGGACTGTATGCATTACTTATCCCATTTGATATTTGATGTGAGTTTCATAGTATGGTTATACAGCTAGGTTTTTGTATCCAAGGTTGGGGGAGACATCTTTCCTAATGGATCATTGCTGGACTTCATAGTCTTTGCCATTACGGTATACTCTTTCCATCATTTTTCATTGTTCTCAGTGTACATTGAGGACAATGTCTAGTTTAAGTTTAGGGGTACGGTCATCATGATTCTTTCTATTTTAAGTTATTCTTTAAATGCATGATAAGATTTGAGATGTATTTGGCAATGATTTCGAATTTTTGAAGCATAGTGCCTTTGAAAAATAAGTTGCTAGAGTCTAATACTTCTTGTATGCGCTAGGATGCCATTTAGGGGTAAATTTCAATTTTTGACATCATATTTGCTTTTGTGGTACACATCATCTTGTTGGTTAAAAATGCTTTGAGAGTTGGTTCTAGAATTCTATACTTGCACTTGTGCACACTAGCATTCAATTTGTGGGGTACATGCTTAGTTGATTATTGTCTTGATTTATCCCAATTGAGCTAGTATGCTGTGAAAGCTTTCATCTTGATAAAATGACATTTCAAAGAAAATAAATAAAAGCACTAACCAAAGGTGAGAATGCACTCACCAAAGGTGAGAAAAAGAGGAAATGAAAAGTAGTGTATACTCTTCTTTGATCCCATTGCAAAATAATAATATTAATAATAATGTTAAAAAAAATGAAATCAATTAAAAAAAATAATAATAATAATAATGTTTGATTGAATAATAAGGTTCATTCAATGACTTGATGACTGATACTATATCTGTATGCTAGTTTGAGGGTAAGGCTATGCCATTACTTTAATTTGCTAGGATAGCAACACATTTTGAAGCCGGTTTACTCAAAAAGAATGATAGAATTGATTCAATTTGCATGATTAATTACTTGATGTGTGGAAAACCATTCTTGCTTACATGATGTTGAAATGTTGAGAATAGCTTAGAAATGGCAAAATTTTGCATACTTGAAGTAGTCTACTTTCAACACTGGTTTGATATGTGTCGTTGCTTCTTAAGTAATAAAAGACTGTTGATGTTTGTGGGTACCATTTCTCGAAACCCTCACGAGACTTTACTTGTCCACTAGGGATAACCTAGGGGTTAAAAAGGCTTGTTGCATATGCTAAATGTAACCGTGATCCCTATGAAAGTGGCGTTATCTTTATTTGCTTATTAGTTCATAGTTGTATATATGTTTGTTTCATTTTCATACTGTAGTTCATTGCTAAGGACTAGCAATATCTAAGATTGGGGGCGTGATAAGTGCTTAAATGTTGCACATTTCAGCACCTAAGTTAGGGTATTTCAGTCCTTACATCTATCTTATTTTCATGTTTTAGTCCTAATTTAGGTTTATGTGTATTTCAGGGCAATAAAGTTGAAATGAGCTAAGAACGGTCCATTATGGCCTTTTGGACTCAAGCCAGAGCATTGGGACAACATTCAGAAGGAAGCAATAATACAACAGTACATTGCGTCCGGACGCAAGCATCCCATACACTGCGTCCGGAAGCCATGTTGCTGGCAGCAGATTTAATTACGAGTTTGACTTATTTTTATGGCTACAGGTTTTAACTTTTTGGGCTGATTTTTGTAATCTATAAGCTTTATAAGGTTTTGTATTAAAGGGAAAACAGCACCTTTATTGAGGGTGAGTTTTTGTTATTTTATAAGGTTATTATTTTTTCTATAATCATTATATCACTCTCTGGAAAACACGCGAAAGAGGAGAAAAACTAGGGTTTTTGAGAAAAAGTTCAGAGAAGAAAAAGAAAAGCCAGATGAATCAAAGAATAGAACTTGTTGACATCTTGCATCTATTAACCATGAGTGGCCGATTCTTCAACTTAGGGTTGGATAAACACTAAGCATGTAACCGAATTCTTAACTATTGACTTTTGGGGATTAATTTATGTTATAGCCTTGATATATATTTCAATTCTTTCATTTGATTATCTATGTCAATTTCATATTGTCTTATATGTTTTTGAATGATAATTAATTTCTACGCTTGATTTATTTGGGAATTGAATCTTATGATGGCTTTACATTGTGTTAAGTAGATGTAATTGTGTTTTGATTTAATGGAAATTGCTTATACTTGATGGATGGTGTAATACCCCTAATTTTAAAAGGATAGTCTCAGCATTTTAATTATGGTTTTATTCCATTTTTGTTTGATTAATTGATTATTTATTAAATTGTTTAATTGTTTTGTTATTTATTTTATTTAATTGCTTCATTGTGTATTTAATTACATTTTTGTTAAATTGGTGGTTTAATTGAATTAATTGTATTTTTATTTTCATTACTGTACGCTTATGTGGAAAATGTATTTAACTGTCTTATTTATTTTATTTAACTTAATTGGGTTGTTTAATTAAATTAGGTTTTATTCTTTTGGCCGACTAGGGTTCAGTTTAGGGTTTTAATTGGACTTAGGTTTAGCAATTGCCTATAAATATATATAAGTTACTTTGCCTAGGGTTTTAGAACCCTATTCACGGCACAGTGAAGACAGAGACATAACAGATAGAGGTTTTGAGAAAACAGAGCACGTTCGGTAAGGGTTTTGGTTGTGGCTTAAAGGTCGGACCTAGGAGGAAGGAAGGTTGAGCAGTAGGAGGTTAAGTTGACAGTAAACAGATGTAGTCGGAAAGCTTAGGAAGACGGTGACAATGTAATACCCCTAACTTTTAAAAGGATGAAATGGGAATGGGAATTAAATTTTGGTTTTTATTGCATTGGTTTTTTTTTATATGACGTATGTGTTTTGTTTTCTTAATTGATAAATGGTGATTTTTTTTTTATTATTTACTTAATTAATTAAGGGTTTATTTATTTTAGTTTAATTGTTTAAATTGAGTTTGTTCTAAGTTAATTGTTAATTGATTATTGATGTTTTATTTGACGTGTATTTGGTAGCTTATATTTGGTAGTTTTTAATTGGTAGCTATAAAATTTGTTTATTTATTTTCTTTGTTTTATTTACCTCTTTGAATTAGGGTTTTATGTTTTATGTATTCACATTGGGTTAAGAAGTTAGGTCTAGCCAACTTTTAAGTCATATTGGAATTAGACGTAGGTTTAAATAAAAGTCTATATATAGAACAATATATGTGTCTGCAAGGGTTTGAGAAAACCCTATTCACGTAGTGTCTCGAGAGAGGAAAAACAGAGTGGTTGAGGGGCAAACATGAAGGGAACTGGGAAAGGGCTTTGGATTGAAGCTCATGTCAAGGAGGAAGGTATGGTTACTGTGAGATAGAACTGAGCAGTAGGAGTTCGTTGGAAACTCCATAAACGGCGTTGTAAGGTTTTAAACCGAAACCTTAAGGCAAGTTTCATTCTATCTTTTTCCAGTAAACTTGTGTTCTGTGCATTCTATATAGACTCCAGGGATTAATTAAATTTTTTAAAAGTGATAGTTGATGCATGTTATAATGGACTGTAACTTGTTACGTTTAAATATCTGAAATCGTTTCTTGTATAAACGGGGTTGTTTTTGGTTTAAACTTCTGTCAATAAATTCACGATAAAATTTGAGGAGTTTCTAGGATTATTGAGACTTATATTGAACCTCAAGAACTTTAAGAACATTTGGAATAGAGGATTGAACTTCGCTGGAAGTGAAGAAGAAGATAAACAGATGAAGCATAAATTGTTTCGTTCATAGCTTAAGCCTGTGTCAAGTAATTCATTCTGGAGATGGAGAAGTTTCTAGGATTGTTAGGACTTAATTTGTACCTTAGAAATCTTTAACAAAAGGTGGGACAGAGGGCTGAGGCTTTGCCCGACACGAAGAATGCAACACAGAAGAAGCAGAGAAGGAAAAACGGAGGCAGGGGAAATGGAGGCGGCTCCATTAAAGTGAAGCCGGCTCCAATATGGGTGGAGCCGGCTCAACTTAAAATTGGAGGCGGCTCCAATTTTCTAAATGCCCAGTACGTGGGTTTTTGATGGTTTTTGGACTTCAGGGGCTTGGAAGTGAATTCTGGGAAGTTGTGGGAGGTTTTATAAGTTTAAAATTAATATATTTAAGCATGGAAATAGTTATTACAAGCTAATGTGCTAATCTTAAAAGGTTAAGCATGAAAAATAAACATATGACTAGGTATACTGTCGAGGAAGGAGGAAGATGGTTGATGCCAGTGGTTTTAGCAAAGTAACTGGACTGGAATGGAAGTTGTTCTCTGGGTTGTTATATCAATGTTATATTTTATATAAGGGCCACGAAGTTGGTTTACACCGAATTAGTAGACTTCATGAAATTTTAAGTAATAATTTGCATGTCATCTCGGAATATGGAAGGTTTAGTGCTTTTGGTTGTTTTAACAAAGTAAACGGAGTAATAGGAGTGTGGTTATAGAATCTGAGTGTAGGTGCTCAGTTTATATGTCTGTATGTCATTTATATCACACTCCGGATTATAATTGGGGATTAAATAAACGCCGTAGGATTTAAATATTAATTTGCATGCCGACAAGGATTGAGGAGGATTTAAATGCTAGTCTTCGTTTTCATAATGTAAATGAACTAGTATGGATGTATTGGTTGGGAATTCTAGTATAACGTGCAGTTTATAATTCTGATATTCATTATATTATGTTATGGATGATAATTGCTGAACTGTCATAATTTTTGTTCTGTCAATTATATGGAAATGGATGGCTTAAATTGTTTATCAGTACTTTAACAATTTAAAAGGAGGATCTATGATTATAATCATACACTGGATGCATAATAGGATCTTGTCTATATTTGATTGTTATTATGTTTGTTTCTGGATATATTTGATGTTCATTTGATCATATGCATGTATGTACCGGTATGAGATGGTGACATACGGAAGGACGGATTAGATCAAAACGCTAATTCTAACCCAATCATACATACGGAATGGATTAACTAAAACAGTTAACTCCTACATGGATGTATGTCCTGTCAACTAAAACAGTTGAATGACATAATGGATGGTTATTTTATTTTTCAATCTTAGGAAGGAATTTATATATATATTTATGGTACCGTGGTACGAGCTTGAGTCTCCTGATCACGGTTAGGGTGCGTATATCGCCTAGGATGGATAACTGGGCATAGGTGTTGTTCCCTGGTAGGTCTAGGTACACATGACCACATTATATGTGATTTGCATGGTATCTCTACTCAGGCTGAGATAGACCTACTGGACTAGCAAACGTCCTATAGTGTGTACTAATATTTATATGGACTACTTTAGCTATTGTTGAGCTATTTAGGATGTATCTGCATATCGGGTTTGTGTACGGATTGTAGTAGATTGGAACTTGCATGTGGGCTTGACCCACTCCTATTTTTCAGGTGTTCGCCAGTACGAGGCTTAGAGCTTGATCGTGTTGATGCAGATACAGACACTCACTCTTCCGCTTATATAGGACTTCCTTTCTATTTTGGTTTTGGATTTTTAATTCTATAAATTTATTTAAGGATTTGGTATTAGGGGTCCATTAGGTGGATTCCCGAGTTGTACGGATTTTAATTATATTAATTTATTATTTAAGGTTAGAGGATTATTATTTCAGTTTTCTTTCAGCGCATTATTCTTTTATTCTTAATTCAGTTTTATTCTTGCTTATTTACATATTGACAGTTGGTATCCCTCGGATCTGTGCTCGGACTTGATCACCCGTGACTCTAGAATCGAGGGGTATCACACAAGGTTTTGATTCCAAAACTATACGGGCAAGTTCTATTCTTTCTCTCTCCCTTGGCCTGTGTTCTATGCATACCTAGATGGTCTCTAGGGCTTTAATTAAACTTTAACTGAATCTTGCATGCTTAGTTTATGTTGAATTAATCGACGGTATGTGTTTTAATGTAATCTGTAATTGTTCTTACAACTTGAAGTTCAAGTTCTATGTTAACGCATAATGAATCGGTAGCGGTTTTAGTCACTGTAATTAATTCCAACTATTGTAAACAAATCATTGGGATGCTACTAGATATATATTAGACTGTTAAGATTAGTTTTAAGGAATAACAGAAAGGTAGGAAGAGGCCGGAGACGAAACAGATGGCCGAAAACGGATCAGAAATGGATCAGCGCTCCCAAAGAGGGAGAGAGCCGGCTCCCCCCTTCATAGAGCTGGCTCCAAGGGCTAAGGAGCCTGCTCCATGGTGCATAGAGCCTGCTCTGTTGTTTAGAGAGCAGGCTCCCTTGTTTTAAAGCGTTCTGGAACTGTTTTGGACGTGTTTGGTATTTTGGATTGTTTCAAGGACAGGACTGAGGATTTTAAATGTAATTTTATGGAATTTTAAACTCTCTAATTGCATAATTTGATCCATAGAGCAAATAGAATGAACAGTATAAAAATAAGCAACTTTGCACGTGGTTAACGGATATGAAGAATTAAATTGTTTAATCTTATGTTAACACTTTAACGGACTGTAGCATGGACTCTAAACATGATATTATGTTGTATTAGAACCCACAATGCATAATTTATCTCTATATGCTAATGGTTTTCACAATGTGGAGGTTTTAAGCAATGTCGCACACTGTTGACTGATATAAAGTATCTAGTTGCTTAAACTTATTTTAGCAACTTAGATGACTGGAGTATGATTTTGAAATCTATATTAGATGCATAATAGGGTCATGTATCGGTTAGATTTTATTTGTGCTTAGATTGGATTTTAATTAATGAACTATTAAATTCTGTTCCGTTAATTAAATGGATATTGTTCTGGATTTTAATTATGATTTTATTGCATTTTTGTTTGATTAATTGATTATTTGTTAAATTATTTAATTGTTTTGTTATTTATTTTATTTAATTGCTTCATTGTGTATTTAATTACATTTTTGTTTAAATGGTGGTTTAATTGAATTAATTGTATTTTTATTTTAATTACTCTATGCTTATGTGGAAAGTGTATCATCAACTATTGGATGTATGGTTTGTATGCACCGGTATGGGACGGCGGCATACTAGGGACGGATTAGTTTTAAAATACTAAATCCTACCTATTCTGGAATAAGGGAATGGATTATAAAATAAATCCTACTTATATTTAAGTCAGATCAGCTGCATAAAGTTAAGTGACCTACTGGATGATTGGTTATTTGTGGTTAAGTCAGATCAACTGAATAAGTTGAGTGACTAACCGGGTTATAGAACTTATGTCAGATTAATGAATAATTGAATGACATACTCTGGTTTTGGACGGACTTTAGATATATGGCTATGGTACCACGAGATGAGCTTGAGTCTCAGGCTCGTTGGTTAGGGTGCGTATATGCAGTGGATGCTTAGCTGGCTATGATAAGTTAAGGTATACCCTGTTAGGTCTAGATATTCATGCCCACCTTTGGGTGTGTTTTTGCATGTTACCTTCTATTCAGTTTGAGACCCCTTTTGTAGTCCAATGAATGTCCCTTAATGTGGATATATATATATATATATATTTATGGACTAAATAGATATTGTGAGATATCTAGGATGTATCTGCGTATCGGGTCACTGTATGGATTGCAGTTAGATTAGAACTTGTTCGTGGGCCTGACCCACTCTTATATTTTTTCAGGTATCGGACGGTTCCAGTCTTAAAGCTTGATCGAACTGAGCAGAGACGGTCATTCACCCTACCGACGACGTAGGATTCTATTCTATGCTTTAGATTTGGTTTTTATTTCAGTTGGGATTTTAGTTAGGGGTCCACTAGATGGATTCCCGAGTTGCACTCTTGGAGGTTTTGGAGAGTTGGATTGTATTAATCCTTAACTATGGAGGATTTTCTATTTAATAATTCTTTCAGCTTTATTATTTAATTCTTAATTATTTTTTATATTCTGTGTTCGTTTATATATTAATTATTTGATATTTCCCTCGGGTTTGGGCTTGGACCTGATCAACCCATATCTCGGATTCGAGGGATATCACAGATGGCACTACATGTTTAGATCAATTCATTGTCTGATTAGTTTTAATTTCACGCTTAATTAGTTTAACTTAAATTTAATTAGTTTAATTGCACTTAATTTCTTAGGTAAATAGACCATCCATACTTGTGTTTGAATTTCATACTTTTTGTCACAATTGCATTATCTTCTAGATTATTGTGTGTTAAAATTGTAACTTGAATTAATGAATCATGCTTTGAATTGGTGAATTGCACTACACTTAGTTTAATTGTCATTAAGTAGTTGATTCATGCTTGAAATTGATGGTTTACACTTTTCATTACAATTATTAGCCAGATTTAGATTACACATTATTATTTCCCCATTTAGTTAAAAGTTAGTGAGTTAGGGAATGTGCTTAGTGGTGAATCATGCACCCTAAGTCTCTTTCCAATCTCTTAAACTCTACTATTTTATTGCATTAATTAAGTTAAAATTAATTCTAATCACAAAGCAAACCTCTTTTTAGCAATCACATAGGTACTAAAGTAGAATTCAATTCCAAAAACCAACATTTTTTAGATCTCTTGGGACGATCCCTTCTTGCTTCATACTCCATAATATAAATGTTTAGTGGTTTTATAAATTATAAAATATGGTGCCTAGTTGACATTATTTCAAAACCTAAAGTGTTGTGCATTATTTTGTGCACTCGCTCAGTCGCACCAATCCTCCAAATGCATCTAACTCTCAGGATCAATTTCAGCTGGGGCTATGACCCGTCTTCTTTCAGAGAGGAAGAAAACTCAACCACAAAATTAACAAGTGTTTGGCCTTTTATCGCTACCTTCGGCTTGTATTGGATGTCGAACTCACCGAGCTCTATTGACCACTTTATGAGACATCTTGATGTCCTGGCTTGTAAAGGACCTGCCTTAGCGGTTAGTCTGTCGGCGCTATTATGGTGTGTGCCTATAAGTATAGTCTGAGTTTCCTTACTGCAACAACTAGTGCAAACGCTATTTTTTCTATTGCCGGGTACCTTTCTTCTACTTCTCGAAGCAGTCGGCTAGTATAATACACTGGTTTTTGAATACCATTATCTTCCTTGACCAATGCTGAGCTTACCGCTGTAGAGGAAACTGCTAGGTAAAGGTACAATTCCTATCCAGAAATTGCTCGGGACAAAAATGGTGGTGAACTGAAATAGTCTTTGAGCCCAATGAATGCCTGTTCGCACTCCAGGCATGTCGTCATGTGTCCATGCAAACACATCTTTGTTGTCTTTGAGAAGTTGAACGAGTGAATCTCAGATGAGTGTTGAGTAGTGACCCTATGCTCACCTTTTTTCCGGCTTTTTGTTCATCCAAATCGATCTCTGCGAGGTCTTCCACTGGTTCCGCCCTATGAGTGGGTTCATTTTTAGTTAACCCATCTAGTTTCTCAATTGCCAATGTTTCCTGCAACTTTTTAGTTTTTAAAGTGGCGGCGTAACACTCCCTTGCTGTTGTTTGGTTACCTCTTAACTCACCAATGCCTTGCTCTATTGGGAAGCCCATCAATAGGTGGTAAGTGGAAGTGACGGCTCTCATAGAATTCAAGGTTGTTCTCCCCAAGATTATATTGTATGTAGACGGATAGTCCACTACCAGAAAATTTACCATCACGGTTACTTGTGTTTGGACTGATTCCGACTTTCAACGGAAGTGTGACCACACCTAAAGGGAAGACCTTTTCTCCAGAAAAACCAATAAGGGGCGACTTCGTCGGCCTTAACCTTTCCCTACCAATACACATCCTATCAAATGCATCAATAAATAACAAGTCGGTAGAACTACCATTGTCGATTAGTACACGATGGATCGCGTAGTTGGCCACGACTACTGTCACTACTAAAGGATCGTCATGTGGGATTCTCATAGCATTTTCTTATGAAAATGTAATGTTCTGACCTTCCACTCTAGGAGACTTCACTGGGGTTCATGAATTTCAACTTCATTGACTCTTACCGAGCTCCGAACTCTCTTGATATGCGCTTTTCGAGCCGAGCTTGATTCTTCCCCCACATGCAAATCCTCCCGAAATCACTTTTATTTCTCCCAATCGACGACCAGGAAGGTTGTTCTATCTGTTCTCGCGGTTAGTTGAGTCGCACCCTTTTCACGGTCTGTGGCATATTTGCGTAACTGCCCCCGTCGAATTAGGCTTTTTATCTGGTTCTTCAAGTCAAAGCAATCATTAGTATTGCACCCATGATCTCTATGGAACCGACAATACTTATCCCTGGATCTGATTTTAACTTTGGGGGCCACTTCAAGGAGTGGTCATTTTGGATCTGCAGGAGGATTTGGCTTATCGGGGTGTTCAAGGGAGTGAAGTTAGTGTCGTTATCTTGCCCCATGGATACTCTAGGGGGCCTATCATTGGTAGGCATTCTGAATTTGGTGTCTCTCTCGTCTTTTGAGCTAGCAGCTGGCCTTTTCTTGTCTCATTTCTTATCGTCGACTGTAATACCCCTAATTTTAAAATGATAGTCTCGGTATTTATTTTATGATTTTATTGCATGTTTAAATTCATTATTTAATTATTTGGCTTTTTGTTTAATTGTTTACTTGAATTATTATTTATTAGAATTATTTGTTTATTTAAATTGTATGCTTATGTGGAAATTAAACTAATTGTGTTGTTTGAATAAGTGTTTAGTTGTAATTAATTGTGTAATTAAATCAATATTATTTGTTTAAATTAAATGGTTATTTTATTTTTAAGCGTTGGGCTTGTATAGCAGTAATGGACCAACTGTTTAGGTCTCATGGACTACTTGGTTAGGAGATTTAAATGGGTACAGTTACTATCCACGAATAGTTGTACATATATATATTGGTATATATGCATATTTATGGATATTTTATTTTTTAATATTTCAAGTGATTAATATTAATAATTATAGTTAGTTGTATATATATACATATATATAGCTATGAGTTAATTGTGTATATATATATGTTTTTTTTTTCATCACGTACAGATTTTTTATTCTTTTATATTTTCGTTTCCCTTAAGTTAGCAGACTTAGGGTGCAATTAGGATTGGGGTTAGTTTTGTATATGCTTATATATATACATAGCATTGTTTACCTTAGGGTTCATAAAACCTTATTCATGCCACCTTATAGAAGAGGGTGGTAGCTGAGAATTGAGAGAGAAAACTGTGAGGAGAGAAGGGAGAATTCGGCCGAAGCTCAAGGCTGGACCAAAGGAAAAGGAACGAGGTCTGCTTGTGGGTTAGAACCAGAGCAGCAGGAGGTCTGATGGCAATCAGAAGTCGCCGGAATATCTAGGAAGACGACGTTGAGATTTTAATCCGAAATCTCAAAGGCAAGTTTTGTCTCTTACTCTTTCCTTTAAACTTGTGTTCTGTGCATGCCTAGGTTAATTCCAGGACTAATCAGAGATTAAATTGACCCAGTTTGCATGTTTAAATTGATTTAAAACTGTTCTTATGTGTTGTTTATGTGTTCTTGATTAATCTGAATTTTGTTATATGTAAGCTTGTTTTAATCTATGTTTAAGATGCATATCAACTATATAAAATTATTTGGAATAATGCGGGACATAGTTCAGACTCTTAGAACCATCAACAATGGAAAATAGAGGGATTGGAACTCATTGGAGACGAGGAAGATAAGGCAGAATAGGTTGAGAGCCGGCTCCCAGAAGGATTTTATACGGCTCTCCGAGGAGAAAGCCGGCTCCATAAGGGTGAGAGCCGACTCCTGTTGGGGGGGAGCAGGCTCCCTTGCTGGAAATCTACGAGAATGGGTTCTGGCTCCTGTTTTGGGTATTTGGGGTCTTCTGAAGTGACTTAGACTATTATGGGGGTTTTAAATGGTTACACTGAACATTGTTAAAATCCCAGAATGCTTAAATTTATACCTTTATAATATGGAAGTAATCAATATGACATTACAATTAAATTTGCATGTTAATTTAATGATTAGTTCATTATTAAAATTGTTCTAAAAATTTCATGGATATTATATAATGTTTATTATGTATTAGCAATAATAAATTTAGTTAATTGTCTGACTGTTATTATGCTTATCTCTGGATATAATTGATGATTGTATTACATAACTATGTCGTCAATTATTGGATCTTGTAGATTATTGATAAGCGCCGAATATTGTATATTCAAGCGCCCTAAATTGCATTAGTAAAGTCCGTTATATGTTAATTTAAGTAGATTATCTTCATTTGTGTGTATGTATATATTTTCAGGTCCATTTGCCAAAAAAGGAGCAAAATCAAGGCTTTGTGGAGTTTTAGCCATCAAAAGGCACAAGACTGAATTTCTGGCAGCAGTGGATCCTGAACTTTGCTCGCCATTTTGAACTTGAAAACTTGAGAACTGGACTTCCCTTATAACATAAAAGATTTAGAGTTCTGAATCAGCTTTCCAAATCTTCAAACGTTTTGTCATTCAGAGCTCGGAGCAGAGAGTTATGGCCTTGTTACCAGAGGTGCGCAGAACTGCCTGGCAGCAATGAAATTCTGCCTTGATCTTCATTTTCGACCAACCATCCTTGAGAATTGTATCTCCACCAAAACATGAAGTATTTAAAGCTCTGAATTAGCTCTCCAAATCTTCAAACGGTTCATCATTCGGAGTTCGGAGCGCAAAGTTATGGCTATTTCATCAAAGTAGGTCTGGGCGGAGCAAGTGAAGCATGGAGCTTTTTACACTAAATTCGAGTGCTCGAGGCCCTATTTCGAGCACTCGAAATTTGGGCAGTTTGCTCCACGAGACAGCCCACTTGTGCTCTAAAATTTCCAATTTTGGATAGCCCTCTTTTATGAGGTGGTTGGGATGTTTTTGGAGGAGGGAGAGAGCCTAGTTTGGTGGTAGATAAGAGGGATAAGAGCCACACATATCATTAAGCTTCATTCTACAAGATTAGAGGAGAGAGAAGAGAGCAAGAAAGAGGAGTTCTTCAAGCCAACACAAGGGAGCACGAAAATGGAGTTGGATACCTTGCTTCCTCCTTCATCTAGAGCTACTATGGGTAACTAAACCTCTTCTTAGGGAGTTGATGTAACCCTTGTCAAGTAAATATGTATTAATTGTGTTTGTATTTGGGGAACTTTGCATTTATGTAACAAGTTTTTTAATCTAGAGATACACTTTGATGTATTTGTGTTTCATTCCATATTTAATCTTGTAGAGACTCTTTTCTTGTCTTAGAAATTGTTTCTTCATGATTATGCTACTTACATCTTTATAGAGAGAATGAAGATGAGATTATACAATGGTTTTAATGGCATTTTGTCTAAGAAATTTAATAGTCCATGGCTTAGGGAAACCTTTGATGGATTATGGCTTAGTTCTTGACTTCATGTGCACTTACCACACAAATTGAGGACTTTGATAGTTCATAACTTAGGAAGGATACTTCATTCTATACCCTAGTTTAGATAGATGACTTATACCAACCTTTGATGGATTATACTTAATTCTTGAATGTGTGAACTTCTTGAAGATATTGTAGTTGTCTTGCATTTCTACATATCATGGTTGCATGTATGCTTTGTTCCCCAAGTTAATTGCAATTAGGCATGTTTATATGGCTTGTGGTGAAGTCAATTCCCTAGTCTCTTCTCTATTGTTCTATCTCTTTACTTCCTAACACACTATTGTTTTATGCACTTTGAATTCCTAGTTTAGTGACCATCACACAAACCCTTATTACCCCTTATCATTCTAAGAACAATTCTAGACACTTAGGTTGCCATAGACTAGCGCAGTCCCAGTGGTTCGACTTATCCGACCAATAGCCCTATTTTACAATGATTCGTGCTATTGCGAAGGTTGATGTTTAATTGACCAACCGATCAATTTTTGGCGCCGTTGCCTGGGACTTGCATACGGTTTAGCGACCAAGGTTCTAGGGTTAATTTTAATTTGATTGTGAATATTGTGTCTTGTGAATACTCCTTGTGTATTTTTGATCATCTTCGTGTTTGTGAGATTCTAGGGACTCGTAACTCGCCGTGGGAACGCTAGCAAATTGTAAGTCTAGAGGCCCCCAGGTAAGTCTCGTGACTTCTAGTTTCGCATTGTGAATATTGTGTATGTGTTTAATTTAGTTGTGAAGCCCTTGTCGAGGCTTTTATCTTATTTATATTTCGTGTTCAAGCATCGGTCCTTGTCGTGGCCATTTACATTTTTGTCTTGATAATTGAGGAGAAAGGGATCATTGCATGTGGATGTTTTGGTGAAGGGTTGCTGTGTAGTTTAATTGTGTTGTATATATTTTGTGTGAATTCACCTTAATGTATCTAATCAAGTGGCTGAATTAGTTATTAATGGGGAGTAATTTTCCTTCAACTCAATTTTACACACCACATGAGTTTTGTGCCTTTGCTCTAGTCATACACATCATACAAGAGAATGTCTTCCAACGAGACAATTCTCGGACTTTTATCTAGAGCAACTAAATGAGAATTTCTCTGAACCGGGTAGTGATCCATACTTCAATGGTTATGACTCGGGTAAGGGAGATCACCAAAATTTCTTGTGGCATGACATGGAAAATTCAGCCCCACAATCTCATGGGCAACATTTTCAAGCCAATTTTCAACCCAATGATCATTATTTCCAGCCCTCTTCTCCTTTTCCACCATCTCCATTGGATGAACTAATTGTTGCCAACGAACAAATGATAAAGTCTATGCATACGCAAATGATGGAGTCCAACAAGAAAATGTTGGATGACATTGTTAGCATGCAATCCACCGCCTATTCTCATTCCCAATCTAGAGTTGATTTAGATGACCAAATAGCCCAAATTCAACAAATGGTTGATGTTCTAAATCAGGAAAAGGAAGAAGAATTTCCAATTGAACTTGTGGTCAATCCAAAAGAGAATTCTATTAATGATGAGATTACTCCTAGTAACTTTCATCATGAGAATGATCAAATGGTTACCACGTGTGAAAATGAAGAAATTGTGGTTGAAGATCAAATTGTTGCCACACAAAAAATTGAAGAATTTGTGGTTCAAAATGAGGAAAAAGATGATGAGATTGTCCACCCTAATCCAAAACAGGCCCTAAATAATCCTTTGCTTGATGCACCTCCTTCAATGGAGGATCCTCTAAAAGCTTGTTTGGCTCATTTCAATTGTGAGGATGTCGATGTTGACAATTCCATTTGGGAGGTGAATTCTTTGCTTGATATTCCTCCACTCATTCACTCTCCTCATTGGAAAACATCAAATGTATCTCTTTCTTGGGAGCTTGCATCTACTCCCATTCCCTCACTTGAGTTGTCTCCAACTATTGAGCCCGAACCACCGGATAAGTGTAAGGAGGATGTTAGAAGTTTGAAGGACAATTCTCCAGCCATTCCCGTGCTAAATATGATCTTTCACAAACCTTTGCTAGGTGTGCCCTCACTTAATCCATCTTCTCATAATCCAAAGCAGCCCCATAATCCAAAGTTCTTCATTGAGGATGAAGAGTGGATTGAGGTCTTTCCATTACCTCTTTTCAACTTTTGTCTTCAAGCTCTTTTTTGTCCGCTTCCAAAAGAACTTTCTTATTTAGGGAAGCTTGAATCTCTTAAGAGACATGGTATAGGGTGATGAGGACTAACCTGATCTCGATGCGTCTAGCTATCGACGTTAAAGTTAGCACTCAAGGGAAGTATTTCTTTCAATTTCCAAGCTTCCTTCTCCTAAATTTGCTCGTGCCTTGAAATTTTCTGGGATCTGGTTTATAAAAGCCAAAAATTTGATTCTTCTGGAAGGTTCTTCAGTTGTGTTCCACAATCTTAGACCGGCTTCTTAGACCTTCTCAACTCTAATTTTCATTCCTGAAAGTTTCCATCTCTTTCTAGCAATTTCATAGGATCTTTGGCATGCAACTCATGTGCACAACCTCTCATTTTCAATGCATTGTTGGATCATGGTTCCCCAAAATTTTTCATCCATTAGAGAGAAGCTGCAAGGTTTGAAAATTTCTCAAAATTTTCCATGCATTGGAAATGAAATGCAAAGTTTGAAAATTTTTCATCCGGGCCTTAGAAATGTTGAGCAATTTGACATTTTTTCCAAAAATTTTCCACCCATGCATTGGAATGGACTGAATTTGCAAATTTTAAAAATTTTTCATGCTTTAGAGATGAAGTGCAAAGTTTCAAAAATTTTCCATCCATGCATTGGATTGGATTTATGTTGCAAAGCTTCAAAAATTTTCCCTATATTAAATTGGAATGATGTTGCCATGCAAAAGTTCAAAAATTTCTTCCATACATGGGAATGCCATGCAAAGTTTCAAAATTTCTCCATGCATGGGATTGGATTGAGGTTGCCGCATTTTTAAAAAAAAAAAATTCATTTTGTCCCAAGGCCTTCATCATTTCCATGTTGAATCCATGCAAAATTTCAATCCATTTCATCCATGCAAAATTCTTAAAATTCAATCCATTGTATCCATGCAAATTGCAAATTGCATCCAAATGATGTTGCATCATGTATACATGATGCAAGATGTATATACAGTTTATACATTGGAATGATCAGGTAGATGCACAGTATATTCAAAATGCTCAAAATGATGTTGCATCATGTATACACAGTTTATACATTGCATGGGAATGAAATGCAAATTGCATCCATGCAAATATGTGAGCAAAAGTATGCATCCACCCATCACTTCCATCCATGCAAACCCATCCACGCATCCATGCAAGCTCACTACCTTCACATTGCAACCATTCAATTTCCATGGTGTGCAACTTCATTTCTGCACCTACTGATGCCAATTTCGTGCACTCCAAAGTCCAGTTGAGTGCTTGAAAATTCCAACCCAAAATTTCGAACCCTCTGCCTCAATTTCGAGCAATCTCAGCTCCATGTTGAGTGCTCGCAGCTGCCCTCCTCCAAGTGCTGCACCCACTGCCGGATCTTCGAGCACTCGAAGATCCCATTCGAGTGCTCGAAAAGCCTTCAACCCACAAATCCCGAGCCCTCGAACTCACTCTCGGCATCAACCTCACAAACTCCACCCTCAATCACCTCCCACCTCTCAGTACTCCACTCAACACAACCCCACGACCTGCATTCACTCACTCACATCCTTTTTGCACCACCCAACTAACCCTCTCGGCACTTCCAATAATCAACCAACTCACAACCAACTTCTAAACCTTCTCCAACATTAACATGCACACCAAGCACCTACTCAACTCTTCCTCTCGGCCATCTCATCAACACAAACCAATTTCACCCCTCTCCAACACCAACCCACCCTCTCGGCATCTACAAACCAAACCACCCATCAACCCATCCCATGCATACTAACCCATCCCTCTTAACTCATCCCACACTCCAAGCCACACCTCTCGGCCACCCTCACACCAACCCACAACCCATCCCCAAGACATGCATGCATACATGCAAGCTCCATGCATGCATGCAACTTCAGCATCAAACCAAACCATGAAACCACCTACAATCACACATATCTCCCAACCCAGCAAAGCTCTCCTCTCGGCAACTCAAACCAACCTCAACCCCACACACCACCCTCCTCCCTCTCGGCAACTCTCCAACCAACCCACATCAACCCACATCAACCCACAACCATGCATGCACAACCTTCATCTCAAACGTATCAACCTCACCTCATCATCCTCAACCCGCATCTCACCTCCCAAACCAACCACCATCCCTCTCGGCCTCGCACCATTCAACCACCATCTTCCTCACTCACATCCTCTCGGCTAACACCAACCTCACTTCACCACCCTCATCTCATCCCACCATGCATGCAACCCACAACTCACCACCATCAACCCCCCAACCTTCCTCATCTCTCTCGGCAAACCTCAACCCATCAAACCCACCCTCACCACCTTGCTTGACTCACCACTCTCGACTAATCACCACCACATCTCCCTCACTCACTGCCAAGACTTCGAGCACTCAAAGTCCCATTTCGAGTGCTCGAAGTGTGAACCAACTACACCATCCTCACAATCCCGAACCCACTGCCTAAAACTCGAGCACTCCAACTCCCATTTGGAGTGCTCCAGCCCAACACCAACCACTCATCCCTCTTAACCGAGCCTCACCAACATCCACACAAACCAACCAACCCACACACAACCCATCTTTCCCTCTCTGCAACTCAACCACTCCATCCCTCCATAACCAAACCACCACACAAGGAAATGCATTCATGCATGCACCACCACTTCCACCCCACATTTCCCACCATGCATGCATGCATGCACCTCTCCATACATGCTTATCCATTTCCTTCCACTCCCCATGCATGCTTACCCACCCATCCATCAATCTCTCATCCACATCTTCCATTAACCACAAATAATGGGCCTTGTGTTCTCCGTTGTTGGGTAAGTGTCTAACCCTTTTTTTCTTTCAATTTTTGATCAATGGAGGATGGGATTGCTTGTGTGAAGGATTTGTGATTGTTTGGGAGTTGTGTATTGCATTTGCAGGGCCAAATTTTTGGATTTTCTCATCTCTAATCAACCTTTGGCCCTCTTCCTTTTTGTCTTGCACACCACGTGTTTGACGAATTGCTTAAGCCAACTTCATCTCTCTAAATGCACGGTTTTTGGCATTATTTTGTTTTCCATTTTAAAGTTATGACTCATGTATGCCAATTTGTATTTTGTATGGATTTTTACCTTGTAATAACATTCATCTTAGTGTTTTCATTTCTGTTTTGATTTTTCTTAAGAGACCTATGCTTTTACCTGTGTATATTCGTTGTATTTTGATAAGTCTTCATGTCCAAGTTGGGGGGACACAGTTGCGCACTCACATAGCTGAACATCTTCGCCTTTGTCACTCCACTTGGTATTATTGTTCCTTTCCCCCCTCTCTGCGCTTATTTTGATGTACTTGTCTTCTCACATTGAGGACAATGTGACATTCAAGTTTGGGGGTGCATTTATGCATTTTTGGTTTCATAATTTTGGCTAAGCAATGATAGTGTAACTTGGAATTTGTCGGAGACGAAGCATATGTTTAATACCTTGTGTATAGAAGCAATTGACATTTTTGAAAATAAAGAAAAATTTGAGTTGAAATGATCATGTAGATTCAAATTAGTCTGTATAAATGTCTCAATTAAATTCTCGCTGGATTTGACACTCTGTTAAGCTTCACAATGCACATATGCACATTGGAAACTAAACTGTGAGGCATGCAACTTGATCGACCTTAACCTTGGCCTAGTTAATTTGATTTGATGAACCTGATAAATGAATATCTTTGGCATGATTTAAGTTGTCTAAAAAAAAAATGAGAAAGAAAGAAAAAAAATAACCAGTTGACGTTCGTAGCCTTTCCAACTTGAGCTATTAAGCCCTAGGAGTGTCTCTACACTTAGCACCCTAAAGCCGTCTGGTTTGGGAATTGTTGGCCTAACGCTTGCTACAAGGGTTGGTTAGAAAACTTAAGGGACTTAAACATTGCCGGTCATTCAAAAAAATAAACATGGTTCGTTGGAGTTCGTAGCCTTTCCAACTTGAGCTATTAAGCCATATGGAGTGTCTTTACACTAAGCACCCTAAAGCCATCTGGTATGGGAGTTGTTGGCCTAACGCTTGCTACATAGGTTGGTTAGAAAGCTTAAAGGACTTCAGCATTGCACAACTATTCTATGTTTCGCTTATGAGTTACAATAAATTGTCAATAGGCAACAAAAGTTGTCTTGAAAATAAAATCATGCCTTAGGGACTTCATGTAAAAGGGAATTCAATGATTTGAAAACTTGTGCCTTGGAATTGGAAAAGAAAGTAAAAGCCGCATGTTGAGAATCCAATTCACTTTCACTGAAGTATAGTTGATTTCCAATTAAGAGATGACAATTGAGTTATTTATATGGACGATGATGTTGATGCATGCATGTTGAAATGGTTTTTATAAATTTTTGTATCAATGCTTCATATATGCAAGGTAGTTTTCCCAATGACCCCATCTCCAGTTTTTATCTGTTTCAAGTTCTATTTGAGCTATGTATCTATTTTATTTTACCATGGTAGATATTTTTGTAGTAGCAGTCCCATGTTTGTCATTCCATTGAGTTTTACATTTTGGTTTTGCTAAGGGACTAGCAAAATGTAAGTTTGGGGATGTGATAAGCGCCGAATATTGTATATTCAAGCGCCCAAAATTGCATTAGTAAAGTCCGTTGTATGTTAATTTTAAGTATATTATCTTCATTTGTGTCTATGTATATATTTTCAGGTCCATTTGCCAAAAAATGAGCAAAATCAAGGCTTTGTGGAGTTTTGGCCATCAAAAGGCACAAGGCTGAATTTCTGGCAGCAGTGGATCCTGAACTTTGCTCGCCATTTTGACCTTGAAAACTTAAGAACTGGATTTCTCTCATAACATGAAAGATTTAGAGCTCTGAATCAGCTTTCCAAATCTTCAAATGGTTTGTTATTCGGAGCTCAGAGCAGAGAGTTATGGCCTTGTTACCAGAGGTGCGCAGAACTGTCTGGCAGCAATGAAATTCTGCCTTGATCTTCATTTTCGACCAACCATCCTTGAGAATAGTATCTCTACCAAAACATGAAGTATTTAAATCTCTGAATTAGCTCTCCAAATCTTCAAACGGTTCGTCATTTGGAGTTCGGAGCGCAAAGTTATGGCCATTTCATCAAAGTAGGTTTGGGCGGAGCAAGTGAAGCATAGAGCTTTTTACACTAAATTCGAGTGCTCGAGGCCCTATTTTGAGCACTCGAAATTTGGGTAGTTTGCTCCACGAGACAGCCCACTTGTGCCCTGAAATTTCCAATTTTGGATGGCCCTCTTTTATGAGGTGGTTGGGATGTTTTTGGAGGAGGGAGAGAGCCTAGTTTGGTGGTAGATAAGAGGGATAAGAGCCACACATATCATTAAGCTTCATTCTACAAGATTAGAGGAGAGAGAAGAGAGCAAGAAAGAGGAGTTCTTCAAGCCAACACAAGGGAGCACGAAAATGGAGTTGGATGCCTTGTTTCCTCCTTCATCTAGAGCTACCATGGGTAACTAAACCTCTTCTTAGGGAGTTGATGTAACCCTTGTCAAGTAAATATGTATTAATTGTGTTTGTATTTGGGGAACATTGCATTTATGTAACAAGTTGTTTAATCTAGAGATACACTTTGATGTATTTGTGTTTCATTCCATATTTAATCTTGTAAAGACTCTTTTCTTGTCTTAGAAATTGTTTCTTCATGATTATGCTACTTACATCTTTATAGTGAGAATGAAGATGAGATTATACAATGGTTTTAATGGCATTTTGTCTAAAAAATTTAATAGTCCATGGCTTAGGGAAACCTTTGATGGATTATGGCTTAGTTCTTGACTTCATGTGCACTTACCACACAAATTGAGGACTTTGATAGTTCATAACTTAGGAAGGATACTTCATTCTATACCCTAGTTTAAATAGATGACTTATGCCAACCTTTGATGGATTATACTTAATTCTTGAATGTGTGAACTTCTTGAAGATATTGTAGTTGTCTTGCATTTCTACATATCATGGTTGCATGTATGCTTTGTTCCCCAAGTTAATTGCAATTAGGCATGTTTATATGGCTTGTGGTGAAGTCAATTCCCTAGTCTCTTCTCTATTGTTCTATCTTTTTACTTCCTAGCACACTATTGTTTTATGCACTTTGAATTCCTAGTTTAATGACCATCAAACAAACCCTTATTACCCCTTATCATTCTAAGAACAATTCTAGACACTTAGGTTGCCATAGACTAGCGCAGTCCCAGTGGTTCGACTTACCCGACCAATAGCCCTATTTTACAATGATTCGTGCTATTGCGAAGGTTGATGTTTAATTGACCAACCGATCAATTATATGCACCAGTATGAGACGGTGACATATTCGGGACGGATTAGCTCAAAACGTTAAATCCTACCTATGCTGGAATAAGGGAATGGATTAACTATAAAGGTTAAGTCCTACTTATATTTGTGTTAGGTCAATGAACAGTTGAATGACATTACCTTGATTTTTGGATAGATTATATATATATATGATTATGGTACCATGATATGAGCTTGAGCCTCAGGATCGATGGTTAGGGAACGTATATGCATTGGGATACATAGGTAGCTATGATGGTCAGAGATATACCTTGTTAGGTCTAGGTACTCGTGCTCACTTCAAGTGCATTTTTTATGTTGTCTACTACTCAGGTTGAGACCGCCTTGTAGTCCAATGAAAGTCCCTTGGTGTGGATATATATATTTATGGATTATTTAGTTATTGTTGAGTTGTTTAGGAAGTATCTGTGTATCGGGTCTCTATTTGGATTGTAGTAAAGTAGAACTTGTTCATGGACCTGACCCACTATTATTTTTCAGATGTTCAACAAGTCCAGGCTTAGAGATTGTTCATGCTGATCAGAGACAATCACTCACTCCTACAACTACGTAGGACTATTATTTATGTTTTAGTTTTGGTTTTCCTTTTTATTTCAGTTATTTATTTTTTAGCTGGGATATTATTAGGGGTCCATTAGATGGATTCCTGAGTTGTAATAATATTGGATTATTTAATTAGTAAGTCAGGGATTAATAATTAGATTCTTTTCAGCTTAATTATTTATTCTTTAATTCTTTTGTACTCATGCTTGTTTGTATACTTAATTGTTTGGTATCCCTCAAATCTGTGCTCGAACTTGATCACTCGTAGCTCTAGAATTAAGGGGTATCACATTGACTCATTTGCCTTTTCTTGAATTCATGATATCTTCAGCATTCATATGTTTCTAGGCCTTTATTAATAACTCTGCCATGCTATTTGGTGGGTCTTGTGACAAGGAAAATAGGAACTTGGAGGATTGTAACCCTCCCATAAAGGCTATAAGGGAAACTTTATCATCCACCTCGTCGACCTGCAACATCTCCATATTAAACCGACCAATATAATCACACAATGACTCCCTTTTGTCTTGCTTAACATTCAACAGATAAGTAGTTGGCTTTTGATGTTTCCTCCCTGCAATAAAATGCCTTATGAACTACTTACTGAGTTCATCAAAGTCGTTGATAGATCCTGGCTTCAATTTATTAAACCAAAGTCGGGCTGACCCATTAAGTGTTGTAGGGAAAACCCTGCACATGATCTCATCTGGAATGGCTTGCAAGTTCATAAAGGACTTGACAGTTTCTAAGTGGTCGAGGGGGTCGCGAGTTATGTTGAAAATGTTAAGATGAGGCATCTTGAATTTTGTTGGTAATGGGAGGGCCATGATCTGAGGACTAAAACGTAGATTCGTCTTTTGAACGAGGTCATTAACTGTGGCGGAACCCTTTCCTTTTAGAGCTTAGGCCATTCCTTCCACTTTTGATTTGTGATCCTGGATCTGCTAATTGATGTAAGTTGCTTCAATGCGTTCTCTGGTATCAGATATATCCCGGGAATGAGGCGTAAAAGTACACAGGTTTCTCTGTTAGCCTTCCGTTTCACTATGTTCTACTCCGTTGCTGCCATCGTTACCTTCAGGGGGTACTACAGGGATAACTAGATGTTGTATGATCGCTGTATTTTGCTGGACCAACTGATTCATACCTTGAGTAAGGTTCTGAACCTGTTTTTCCAACGCAACAATCTTCCCATCATTTATAACATGCCTGGGAGCGTTCTTTTGACAGGATGCATGCTCGGACTGATTTTCTCTAGCGCAAGACTGACTAGCACGAGGTCGGTCATTCCTGCGATGAGGTTGATTATCGTCATGATGTGATTGATGACCATTGTTGTGATGCGACTGGTTCTCATCGTTATATGGTCGACGGTTACTGTCATCACCAAGCCGTGATTGATTTGCGCTTTGATGCTGATTCATACCTTGAGTAAGGTTCTGAACCTGTTTTTCCAACGCAACAATCTTCCCATCATTTATAACATGCCTGGGAGCGTTGTTTTAACGGGATGCATGCTCGGACTGATTTTCTCTAGCGCGAGACTGACTAGCACGAGGTCGGTCATTCCTGCGATGAGGTTGATTATCGTCATGATATGATTGATGACCATTGTTGTGATGCGACTGGTTCTCATCGTTATATGGTTGACGGTTACTGTCATCACCAAGCCGTGATTGATTTGCGCCTTGATGCTGTTGATGGTGGATACACCCAGCCTACACTATATATGCTCAGGTGGTAGACGCCGCTCTACAGCAGTATCAGTTGACCGTAGACTTCAGACAAGCTAGGGGTGAGAAGCAGGGTGACAGAGACTCTGTTAATCAATCTGCTGAGAAAAGAAATGGCAATGGACACCGACATAATGATAAGGGCAGATTCCAGGGACAGCAGTCTTGGAAGAAGCACAAGGGTGGTGCAGATGCTCACAGGAATGGGGCACATATTCAGAGGCAGCAGAATGGGGACCACAGGCAGGACAGGGTCAGCCTCTGGCTAACTGATAGGGGAGGCCATTTGGCACTTTCCAGGGTAGTTACTACACTTGTGGAGAGTTTGGTCACACTTCCAGGCAGTGTCCTAAAGCAAAATAGGGACAGGGACAACATGTGCAGCAGGGACAGAGAGCACCATTACCTTTACCCGCTCCACAGATTCCACGGATTCAGGGACAGACATATTCGGCTTTACCAGCACCGCCACAACCTCAGGGCACGCACCGCAGTTAGGGATGGCAACGGGGTGGGTTTGGGCGGGTGTACCCTCCCCCGTCCCCATAACCATTTAAAAATTTAGCCCCTGTCTCTGCCCAAAACCGTAAAAACGGGAGAACTTTCCACCCCATCCTCGTAACCGTTTAACATTTTTACCCCCACGGGTACCTGTCCCGCCCCGTTTAAAACCAAAATTTATTTATTATTGAAATAGATTTGTTCTCTTTTTTTCCTTCATCTTCAATTATTCACCGTTGCAAATTTCCCTTTAATCAAATTCATTTATTACTTTAATATTGTTATATAGGGTATTTAACATATAGTGAAAAATATATATATACTAATGAAATAATGGTAATTAAGTAATTTGCCTATCTAAACCGGGCGAGGTGGTGTAAGGCGACCTTCCCCCGTCCCCGCACCAAACCCGTGCGGGTTTTTATTACATCAAACCATCCCAGCCCAAATAAGCAAAACGGTCTCCCAAAACCACCAAAAATGGTACGGGTGGGGCGGGTAACCGCGGGGGCGAATCAAATTGCTATCCCTAACTGCAGTAGTTGCATTATGGCAGGGTATACAACCTCATGCCATAGGATGTTGAGGCACCTCATGCTGTTGAGGGTATGTTTCTTATTCATGGCACACAGGGTCGTGTTTTATTTGATACGAGTGCTACACATTCATTCGTGTCTAAATTATTGGTTGCATTATCTGGGATGACGACGCAAGTATGCGATAGACCTCATGGTATTTTTACACCTTTAGGCGATACTGCTATTTTACATGAGAGTGATAGGCCTATGACACTAGATATTGGTAGACTTAGATTTTTAGCCAATCTATTAGTCCTGGACATGCACACTTATGATGTGATACTTGGGATGGATTGGTTATCTCACTATCATGCCCAAGTTAATTGTTATTATAGGTCTATTGTTTTCACCATACCTGGTCAAGATATGTACGTTGTCACTATGCCACGTTCTAATGGGGTGACTAGCACTTATTTATTCTATGTGGAGGAGGAGACTAAGGAGGAGATTACAGTGTCACTGGATAGCATACCAATTGTATAGGAATTTCTGGATGTTTTTCAAGAGATTCCAGGGTTACTACCAAGTCGAGAGATAAACTTTGTGATTGATTTAGCTCCAGGTACTACGCCTATTACTAGAATACCATACAGGATGGCACCAGTGGAGATGCGAGAGCTGAGGGATCAGATTCAGCAATTGCTCAATCAGGGTTTTATTCGTAGGCGTACTTTACATTGGAGAGCACCAGTTTTGTTTGTGAAGAAAAAGGATGGTTCACTTCGCCTATGTATAGATTACAAGGAATTGAACAAGGTTATTATTTATAACAAGTACCTTTTGCCCAAAATTGATAATCTTTTTGATTAGTTGAAGGGAGCTATATACTTCTCTAAAATTGATCTACGTTCCGATCAGGGAGCAAGATGTTCATAGGACAATATTTTTCACTATATATGGTTCTTATGAGTTTCGTGTCATGCCTTTCGGAATGACTAACGCACCAGCAGTCTTCGTGGATTTAATAAACAGAGTCTTCAGGGCTTACTTAGATCAATTTGTTATCGTCTTCATTGATGATATTTTGATTTATTCTAATTCGAAGGACGATTATGCTAGACATCTTCGCACAGTGTTGCAGACGCTTCGTGAACGCCAATTATATGCCAAGTTCGAGAAGTGTGAATTTTGGCATCGGTAAGTGAAGTTTTTGGGTCACGTAGTATCAGAAAGGGGAATAGCAGTAGATCTAGCCAAAGTTTGAACAGTGGTAAAGTGGAGACAACCTACTTCACCTACAAAGATTAGTAGTTTTCTGGGATTGGCAGGATACTATCGTAGATTCATTTAGGGGTTCTCGAAGATAACGGGACCACTCACTCATTTAACTAAGAAGGGGTACGATTCGTATGGGATGAACACTGTCAGAAAGTTTTTGATGAGCTAAAGAATAAGTTAACTTCGGCACCGGTTCTGTCTACTTCACAGAGCGAGATAGAGTATCTTGTCTGCAGAAATGCTTCTTTGTAAAGTTCAGGGTGTGTTTTGATGCAGAAAAAATGACCAATTTCGTATGGATCTCGTAAACTTAAGCCTCATAAGCTAAACTATGGTCTTTGCCTTACGCATTTAGAGGCATTATCTATTGGGAGAGTCCTTCAGATTATTTAGTGATCATAAGATTTTGCAGTATTTGTTCACTCAACGGGAACTGAATATGAAATAGCGCAGATGGTTAGAGTTTGTGAAAGACTATCATTTCTATATACAGAATTATTTACGGAAAGCGAATGTAATGGCAGATGCACTATGTCGCTAACCCTATGCGAGTCTTTCTGCTTTATTTACCACTGAGTGGAATGCTTTGAAGATAGTTGACGAGTTGTCTGATGCTTTTATGACTTGTATGGTAGTTACACCTTCTATGATTCACAAGGTCTTAAAAGCACAACTCACGGATCAGCAGTGCATTGACAAAGTTGCAAAGATAGCTTCTGGGGAAGTTTCATTGTGCTATGTTGGGACTGATGGAGGTTTAAGGTACAAAGGGCGTTTAGTAACACCTTCTGCTAACGATTTGAGGAATGATGTGATGATGGAGACTCTTCATTCTGAGTTTTCTATTCATCCAGGAGGAGACAAAATGTATCGGGATATGAAGCGGCAGTTTTGGTGGGCAGGTATGAAAAAGGACATTATTATTTTTGTCTCTCGGTGTGGTACTTGTCAAATGGTCAAGACTGGTCATCAGAGGCCATCAGGATCTCTACAGCCACTACCTATACCAGAGTGGAAGTGGGAAAGCATTTCTATGGATTTTGTGGAGGGATTGTCTAATTTATTCAAGGACCACAATTCCATTTAGGTCATCATTGATAGGTTGACTAAATTAGCTCATTTCTTGCCTATTCACACTGACTTCACATCGGAGCAGTTGGCGAGACTTTACATTATAGAGGTTATGAAGTTACATGGCATTTCGTTATCTATTATATCGGATAGGGATTCGAGCTTTGTGTCAGTATTTTAGAAGAGTTTTCAGTAGGCTTTGGGTACAGAGTTGCATTTTAGCACTGCTTATCATCCTCACACAGATGGTCAGACTGAGAAGGTTAATCAAATCATGAAGGATATGTTTCATTCTTGTGTTCTTGATTTCAAGGGCCACTGGGAGAATTATTTGCCACTTGTGGAGTTAGCATATAATAATAGCTTCCAGAAGACTATTGGTATGGCACCGTTTGAGGCATTGTACGGCCGACCATGTCGATTTCCTGTTTATTGGATGGAGGTGTGAGAGAGCAGATTTTTGGGTCCAGAGTTCATTAAGGATACTTCTGAGAAGATTGCTCTTATTAGGGATCGTATACGCATTGCCTATAGTAGGCAGAAAAGTTATGCAAATCGTCATACTCGTGCATTGGAGTTTTAGGTTGGGGATCAGGTTCTACTCAAAGTGTCTCCTATGAAAAGAGTAATGCGCTTAGGGAAGAAAGGGAAGTTGTCACCACGATTTGTCGGTCCATTCATGATTATGGATTGAGTTGAAGCTGTGGCTTATCGGTTAGTACTTCTAGACCATTTGGATCGTGTGCACAATATATTTCATGATTCCATGTTGCGAAATTTTCTGCGTGATGAGGATCAGTATCAGCATATCGATGTTAGTGAGATTGAGTTGCAGCCGGATGCAACATATATAGAGCCACTGTGTCATATTGTAGATCGTAAAGATCAGATTCTTTGCAATAAGGTTATACCTTTAATGCATGTTCAGTGGAGTCACCATAACGAGGCTGAGTCTACTTGGGATTCTGAGGATGCCATTCGCTCGCAGTTTCCTGACATAAAGGAAGAATGTAAGAGCGAATTTCGAAAACGGAATTCTTTTTATTAGGAGGGAAGAATGCAATACCCCTAATTTTAAAAGGGTAGTCTCGGTATTTCTTTTATAATTTTATTACATTTTTAAATTCATTATTTGATTATTTGGCTATTTGTTTAATTGTTTACTTGAATTATTTGTTTATTTAAATTGTATGCTTATGTGGAAATTAAACTAATTGTGTTGTTTGAATAAGTGTTTAGTTGTATTTAATTGTGTAATTAAATTAATATTATTTGTTTAAATTAAATGGTTATTTTATTTTTAAGCGTTGGGCTTGGATAATAGTAATGAACCAACCATTTGGGTCTAGTGGACTTCTTGGTTAGGAGATTTAAATGGGTACAGTTACTACCCACGGATAGTTGTACATATATATATGGGTATATATGTATATTTATAGATATTTTATTTATTAATATTTCAAGTGATTAATATTAATAATTATAGTTAGTTATATATATATATATAGCTATGAGTTAATTGTACATCTATATATGTTTTTTTTCTCATCACGTACAAACTTTTTATTCTTTTATTTTTATTTTTTTCTTTTACTTTTTCGTTTCCCTTAAGTTAACAGACTTAGGGTGCAATTAGGATTAGGGTTGTTTTGTATATGCTTATATATATACATAGTGTTGTCCGCCTTAGGGTTCATAAAACCCAATTCACGCCACCTTATAGAGGAGAGTGGTAACAAAGAATTAAGAGAGAAAACCGTGAGGAGAGAGGGAGAATTCGGCCAAAGCTCAAGGCTGAACCAAGGGAAAAGGTGTGATATCCCTCGATTCTAGAGTCAGGGGTGATCAAGTCCGAACACAGATCCAAAGGATACCAAACAATTAATATTTAAATGAACACGGAATACAAAATGAAATAATGAATAAATAATAAAGGCTGAAAAGATATCTAAAATATATTCCTTAAAATTAAATGATTAAAATCCAATAATCCAAACCTCCATAAATATTTTCCAATAATTAAATAACTTGGGAATCCATCTTTAGTGGACCCCTAATAAAAATCCCAAACTGAAATGTAAACAACTAAAATAAATTCCAAAGGTAAAACTGAAACATAAGAAGCAGTCCTACATAATCGGAAGAATGAGTGACTGTCTTTACTCAGCTTGATCAAGCTCTAAGACCAGAACCGCCTGATACCTGAAAAAAAAAAAAAAAAAAAAAAAAACAAGGTCAGGCCTGCGAGCAAGTTCTATACTACTACAATCCAAGCAGAGACCCGATACGTTTGTATATCCTAAACAATCCAACAATAACTATGTAGTCCATACATATATATATCCACACTAAAGGACTCTCATTGGACTATAGGCCAGTCTCAACCTGACTAGTAAGCAACATGCAAAATGCACCTGAAGTGGGTATAAGTACCTAGACCTAACAGGGTACACCTCCAACCATCATAGCCAGCTATGCATCCCAATGCATATACACTCCCTAACCGTTGATCCTGAGACTCAAGCTCATATCGATGTACCATAATTATATATTTAAAATCCATCAAAAAACCATAGTAGTGCCATTCCACTATTCATTGTCTTGACACGACAAATCAATAGGATTTAACTTTATAGTTAATCCATTCATTTATCTCAGAGTAGGTAGGACTTAGCGTTTTGAGTTAATTCTCCTAGTATGCCACCGTTCCATACCGGTGCATATAATTCATAAATCCAGTAGTTGATAATACAGATAAAAATATAAATATCAGCTAATCCATAATAAGCATAATAAGAATATGAAAAATTAACATGCTTATCTTAACCACCGATACAGGATTATCCAACAAGTGACAGTACAGATAACAGGGATAACCATCCATTAATCCATGATAAGCATAATAAAAATATACTAAATAACATGCTTATTTGCTACCAACGATACATGATTAAACTGTATAACCCTTCCCAGAAAACTTCTAAAATATAGACAAGAAATTTAAAACATCAAAATCCAAACAGTATGCAAATTTATTTAATAATTTCATATTGATCAAGCTATTAACACCAAGTGTATCATTATGCATTATCCTACCTTTTGAAGTTTTAATTTGACTCTAGACAACATTTAAATCATCCATTACAGTTCCCAATTACATCTGGAATATCAAAAATCTAACAACAGTAAAGAAAAACTCATCGAAATTGGGAAAAAAAAAAAACAAAAATCAGCAAAGAACCGACTCCCTAACAAGGGAGCCGCCTCCTTACCTCATGGAGCCGGCTCCTTAGGCTAGGGAGCCGCCTCCCAAAGCCCTAGAGCCTCATCTACTCCATGGGAGCCAGCTCTCTCCAAGAAGGAGCCGGCTCTCTCCCTCCTTTGCTTCGTTTTCCCCTTCTCTAGCTTCTTCCATACATCCGGTACCTCTCTGCTAAGGTTCCTAGCAGTCTTAGCTAAGTCCCAGATTTATTCCAACTAGTGTTTAAGTCCATAATGTATAACTGACATTAATTTAAATAGATGATTATACAAGAAAACGCAAGTTCAAACAATTATAAATTTATTAGCACACATACTGTTGTTATCAGATTATAACATGCATGACAGATAAATTTAATCGTTCAATTAATTTTGGAATTATTTAGACATGTAAAGAACACAAAGCCAAAGGGAGAGAGTTAAGAATAGAACTTGCCTGTGGGATTTTGAATTAAAATATCGACGTTGTCTTCCTAAATTTTCGACGATCCTTCGCTATTCTCCTCCTCTGTTGCCCCTTGGTTCAACACATGAGTAATCACCTTCCTCTTCTCCTTGGTCCAATCTTAAACTATGGCCGAAACCCTAACCGATTTACTCTGTTTTCCTCCTAAGTCTCTCTCTGTAAACACGAACTCTCTGTATACGTGAATATGGTTTTTCTTAACCCTAGACAGATGTATACTGTTCTTTATATAGGCTTTAACCAAAACCTAATTCCACTTATTTTAAAAGACGGAAACCTATACTAAATATAAAATTAATTAGCCACCATATAATTTCATAAAAGAATATAAAACCCTAAACTATATATTATATTAAATTCATTCTTAAACTAAAACCACCTAAGCATAAATGTAAATAAAACAAATAAATCAAATAATCAATTAAATAAAACAATTAACCAATTAATTCAATTAAATAAATTAATCAATTAATTCAATCAAATAAAAATAATTAAACAATTCAGCAAATAAGCAAATAATCAAATAAAAATGCAATAAAATAATTAATTAAATACCGAGACTATCCTTTTAAAATTAGGGGTATTACAAAAGGAACGGGGTTTGCTTGTGGGTTAGAACCAGAGCAGTAGGAGGTTTGACGACAATCAAAAGTCATCGGAATATCTAGAAAGGCGACGTTGAGATTTTAATCTGAAATCTCAAAGGTAAGTTCTGTCTCTTACTCTTTCCCTTAGACTTGTGTTCTGTGCATGCCTAGGTTAATTCCATGACTAATCAGAGATTAAATTGACCATGTTTGCATGTTTAAATTGATTTAAAACTGTTCTTATGTGTTGTTTATGTGTTCTTGATTAATCTAAATTTTGTTATATGTAAGCTTTTTTTAATCTATGTTTAAGATGCATATCAACTGTATAAAATTATTTGGAATAATGCGGGACATAGTTCAGACTCTTAGAACGGTCAACAATGGAGAACAGAGGGATTGAAACTCGTAAGAAACGAGGAAGATAAGGCAGAACGGGTTCAGAGCCGACTCCCAGAAGGATTTTGTACGGCTTTCAGAGGAGATGGCCGGTTTCATGGAGAAGGGAGCTGGCTCCATGAGGGTGAGAGCCGGGTCCATGAGGGTGAGAGCGCGCTCCTATTGGGGGGGGAGCCGGCTCTCTTGCTGGAAACCCTACGGGAATGGGTTTTGGCTACTGTTTTGGGTATTTGGGGTCTTCTGAAGTGACTTAGACTGTTATGAGGGTTTAAAATGGCTACACTGAACATTGTTAAAATCCCAGAATGCTTAAATTTATACCTTTATGATATAGAAGTAATTAATATGAAATTACAATTAAATTTGCATGTTGATTTAATGATTAGTTCATTATTGAAATTATTTTAAAAATTTCTTGGATATTATATAATGTTTATTATGTATTAGCAATAATAAATTTAGTTAATTGTCTGACTATTATTATGCTTATCTCTGGATGTAATTGATGATTGTATTACATAACTATGTCATCAATTATTGGATTTTGTGGATTATATGCACCGGTATGAGACGGTGGCATATTCAGGACGGATTAGTTCAAAACGCTAAGTCCTACCTATGCTGGAATAAGGGAATTGATTGACTATAAAGGTTAAGTCCTACTTATATTTGTGTCAGGTTAGCGAATAGTTGAATGACATTACCTTGATTTTTGGATGGATTTATATATATATATATGATTATGGTACCACGATATGAGCTCGAGTCTCAGGATCGATGGTTAGGGAGCGTATATGTATTGGGATGCATAGCAGGCTATGATGGTTAGAGGTGTACCTTGTTAGGTCTAGGTACTCATGCCCACTTCAAGTACGTTTTGCATGTTGCCTACTAGTCAGGTTAAAACCGCCTTATAGTCCAGCGAGAGTCCCTTAGTGTGGATATATATATTTATAGATTATTTAGTTATTGTTGAGTTGTCTAGGATGTATCTGTGTATCGGGTCTCTGTTTAGATTGTAATAGAGTAGGACTTGTTCATGGACCTGACCCACTATTATTTTTCAGGTGTTCGACAGTTCCAAGCTTAGAGCTTGTTCGTACTGAGCAGAGATAGTCACTCGCTCCTCCGACTACGTAGGACTATTATTTATGTTTTAGTTTTGGTTTTCCTTTTTAATTCAATTATTTATTTTTAGGATATTATTAGAGGTCCACTAGATGGATTCCCGAGTTATAATAATATTGGATTATTTAATTAGTCAATGATTAATAATTAGATTATTTTCATCTTAATTATTTATTCTTCAATTCTTTTGTACTCATTCTTGTTTATATACTTAATTGTTTGGTATCCCTCGAATCTGTGTTTGGATTTGATCACCCGTGGCTCTAGAACCGAGGGGTATCACATCGACTCATTTGCCTTTTCTTGAATTCATGACATCTTCAGCATTCATATGTTTCTGGACCTTTATTAATAACTCAGCCATGATGTTTGGTGGGTCTTTTAACAAATAAAATAAGAACTTGGAGGATTGTAACCCTCCCATAAAGGCTATAAGGGAAACCTTATCATCCACCTCGTCGACCTACAACATCTCTGTATTAAACCGGCTAATATAATCACGCAATGACTCCCCTTTTTCTTGCTTAACATTCAACAGATAAGTAGCTGGCTTTCGATGTCTCCTCCCTGTAATAAAATGCCTTATGAACTGTTTACTGAGTTCATCAAAGTCATTGATAGATCCTGGCTTCAATTTATTAAACCAAACCCAGGCTGACTGTGATACCCCTCGAATTTGAGACATGGGTCGATCAGGCCCAAGCCAAAACCCAAGGGAATATCAAACAATTAATATTTAAATAAACACAGATTTTGAAAGGAGTTAATAATTAAATAATTAAAAGCTGAAAAGAATTCCAAATTTAATAATCTTTAAATAACTCAAATTAAATCCAGAAATCCAAACCTCCATAAAAACCTCTAATAATTAACAACTCGGGAATCCATCTCTAGTGGACCCCTAATAAAAATCCAAACTGAAATATAAACAACTGAAAGAACATTTAAAGTTAAACCATGGCGGGAAATCCTACATAATCAGAAGAATGAGTAATTGTCCCTGCTCAGCTCGATCAAACTCTAAGACTGGAATCGCCTAATACCTGAAAAAATAAGAGTGGGTCAGGCCCATGCGCAAGTTTTATACTACTATAATCCAAGCAGAGACCTGATACGCATGTACATCATAAACAATTCAATAATAACTATATAGTCCGTAGGTATAAATATTCACACTACAAGACTCTCACTGAACTACAAGCCCATCTCAACCTGACTAGTAGGCATCATGCAAAACGCACCTAAATTACGCATGAGTACCTAGGCTAGCAGGGTACACATCAAACCATCTTAGCCAGTTATGCATCCCAATGCATATACGCTCCCTAACCATCGACTCTGAGACTTAGGCTCATATCGTGGTACCATAATAATATATTTAAAATCCATTTAAAACCAAGCGTGTCATTCAGCTATTTAGTAACCTGACACAAATATAGGCAGGACTTAACTTATGTAGTTAATCCATCCCCTATTCCAAAATAGGTAGGTATTAACATTTTGATCCAAATAAATACTTAATATGCCACCGTCCCATACCGGTGCATACAATCCATATCCAGTAGTTGATAATACAGATAAAATAGATATCAACTAGTCCATAATAAGTATAATGAGAATATGTAACTTAACACACATATCTTAGGCCACTGATACATGATTTCAACAATTGAAAACGCAGATAAGAGGTATAACCATCCATCAATCCATCATAAGCATAATAAAAATATATTCATTAACATGTTTATTTATTGCCCATGATACATGATTAAACTGTGTAACCATTTACGAAAAATTGCTAAAATATGAACCAGCAATTTAAAACATCCAAATCCAAACAGTATGCAACTTTAATTAAGAATTATATACTGTGGTTCATTAATACACATTCTGAGAGAATAATACACAACCTAGAAATCATTTTAATCCTTTTTAGACGTTCTTAGTTCACTCTGGAACTCTAAAATCCAAGCACTATGGCCAAATTCGTAAAAATCCATCACACAGGGAAAAAGCTTTCTCTTTCAAATCAAAGAGCCTTCTCTTTTATCAAAGAGCCTTCTCTTTCAAATCAAAGAGCCTTCTCTTTCAAATCAAAGAGCCTGTTCTTTTATCAAAAAGCCTGCTCTTTGCTAAAGGAGCCGCCTTTTTGCCTACTACGCGTCTTCTACTTCATCTCTGACAACTTTCGATGATTCTGTTCATCTATGTTAAGGTCTCTAATGGTCTTAACTAAGTCTCAAAGTTATTCAATAAAATAATCCAACTTTTTTATGCATTAATCAACATCAAATAATATGAGTATTCATGCAGAAAGATTCACATCAAGCACATAAAAATTTGTTTAAACGCATATGGTTTTAATGAAATTCTAACATGCATAAACAATAAATTTTACGTTTATTTACTCCTGGAATTGCTTTAGGCATGTAAAGGACACAGGTCAAAGGGAGAGAGATAGATATAAAACTTGCCTTTAGGTTTCGGTTTGAAACCTTTCAACATCGTCTCTGAGTTTTTCGATGAAATCCTAGACTGCCGTTCAACACCTCTGTTGCCCTTGGTTTCACGCACGAGCAACCACCCTTTGTTCTCTCCTTGACTCAGTCTTAGTTTCAGCCAAACCCCAATTCTCTCACTCTGTTTTCCTCTCAAACCTCTCTCTATTTCTCTCTGCCTCTCAGTATGTGAATAGGGTTCTAAAAACCCTTGGTAGACTCACTTGTTATAATATATAGGCTTCTAAAAACCCAAACCCTAATACTAATTATAATAAAAGAACGAAACAGAAAGATAATTAATTCTATACTAAGTCGGCTATAAAAAACGCGATTACCTAAAAGAAAAACAAAACCCTAATTAAACAAGATTAAAATTAATGACAACAACTAATTTAAATTACCACATAATCATAACATCAATTACACAATTAATTTAATTCAATAAAAACAATTAAACAAATAATTTAGTAAAACAAAACAATTAAGCAAAGAATTTAAATAAAATAAAACAATTAATCAAATAATTCAATAAAATAAAACACCTAAACATTTAGGCAAATAATTAAATAAAAATGCAATAAAAATAATAAATTAAAATGCCGAGACTATCCTTTTAAAATTATGGGTATTACACTGACCCATTGAGTGTTGTAAGGAAACCCCTGCTCATGATCTCATCTAGAATGGCTTGCAAGTTTATAAAAGACTTGAAAGTTTCTAGGTGGTCGAGGGAGTCGCGAGTTCTGTTGAAACTATCAAGATGAGGCATCTTGAATTTTGTTGGTAATGAGAGGGCCATGATCTGAGGACTAAAAGGTAGATTCATCTTTTGAACAAGGTCATTAACTGTGGTGGGACCCTTTCCTTTTAGGGCTCAGGCCATTCCTTCCACTTTCGATTTGAGATCCTGGATCTGCTGATTGATGTAAGTTGCTTCAATGTGTTCTCCGGTATAAGATATTTCCTGGGAACGAGGCGTAAAAGTGCACAGGTAACATATTACATATGTTATAATTATGATTATATCATGTTGAGTTAAATAGGTCATAAACGAATTACACGGGTTGAACTCCTCAAGCCTAACCCGACACGGTTAAGTAAACGAGTTAATCGTGTCGACCCTTTTATAACCCAAACCCGTTTATGCCAAACCTAAACTCTTTTACCTCGCGTCGGGTTCGTGTTGTGTTGTTGTACCGTGTCGTAATTTGCCACCCCTAGTAATAGTTTAGAATTGTTTAATAATTGTTCCAATGATATTTGCCTACTCACTGATGCTCATCGATGAGTAGGCGCTTCATTTTGACCGTGGCTCAATCATAAATATACACATTATCTTTAATTACAAAATAAATAAAAAAAGTATGGGATAATTTATTGAAACCCCTCAGGTTTAGCCAAATATCATCCTCAAACATCTTTCGAAAATAACTATCACTTACATTACAAACTTTTGCTCCATTTTTCACTCACACCCCAACCGTTACTTTTCAGAGGTGTCAGACAACTTTTTCATATAAAAAGACATATTTACCCTTCGACTTCAATCGATTTGACTAAATAAAGTGTAGTTTAATTATTAAACTGACATTTTTACCCTTATTATTTTTTTTTTTGGAATTTGACATTTTTTCCCTTATTGTTCCATTAGAATAAATTAAGAAAGTAACCTCATTGGCTTTAAAATAATAAAAAAGTAGACCTCGTTAGCGTAATTGAAGAGTAAAAATGTTGCAGTGTAATTAGTAATTCCTTTGTAATTGTTGATTTGAAGTGTAAAAATGCAAGTGAATTGTAATAATATTTTTAACATGTAATTACAAATTTATTTTTAAACCTGTGATTGCTAAAGCCCATATATGTGAAAAAAAAAATCCCAATAAAGTGATTACATATAAATCTGAAAGCATCCTAACGCAGGAAAAAAAAAATCGGTAAACAGATTGAAAATGATGGTTAATTAACCCTAATCCAAGAAAAAAATCCGGATCAATTAACCCTATAAATAACCTAATTTGGGTTAATTAACTCTAATCAACTAAGGAAAAAAAAAAAAAAAAAAAAAAAAAACCCTAATCTAGCAAAAACTCGCGGAAAAGGCCAATGGCTTGATTGACAGATACAAACAACAAATGGCACAAATAAGGGTAAATTCCCCTAACATTCATCTGTAAAAAGATGGGTTTTTGAGGTAGAGAGAGGAAGTGCAAGTGAGGCGGTGAATGCCCAGCGGGCAGAGGAAGAGGAATGTGGTGAAGTAGGTTGCCAATGATGCAAATACCATAACAATAACATGTAAACACAAAGAAAGTCCTAGCCTCTGCTGACAACACCTTCCTTGCCTCTGTTCACAACATCAAACCTTCCTTATTAAGCTGACAAAGGCTTGATCGATGAGGAAACGTCTCTGAGAAAGCCTGAAATGGCCTTCATCATACGAAGTTGGATGGAAGGTATATAGGTTTGATCAGTGATGTATGCGGATGGACTCTGGAACTATGGATCTAGGGTTTTGGCGTTGATCTGTAAAGACATGCCGGTGTTGATTTGTAGAGAAGAGAGGGTGTTGATCTGAAAATCGAGATGCAGCCAATAATGTATTAGAGGAAAGAGAAAGAAAAGGTATGTATGGGCGGAGTAGTGGTGATAGATGGGTATGATAATGAGGGGTATAAGAGTTATTTGAGTAAGATGATATTTTAGAATAAATTGAGATTAAAAAATAGGGAGCAAAGTTGTATTTTCCTATGCTATTAACGGAAACTGTAATGAAAAAGGTAAAATGGACCCAAGTTATAGTTATTTTCGAAAGATGTTTAAGGGTGATATTTGGCCAAACTTGAGGGGGTGTCAGTGAAATTATCCCAAAAAGTAATAAGGAAAACAATTTCATTATGATAAATCTACTAAATCACATTATGCATTCACCTCACTCACTGTTTTCCTTATCTATTAATTTCCTTATTTTGTAATTAAAAATAATTATATATATTTGTAATTGGATTGCATCAAATCATAAAAGAGCACGTACTCATCGGTGAGTACTGAGTAGGTAAGTATTGTCTAGTAAACAATGCTTATCAAAGCAAATAATTCATAATAGAAACATTATATATTTTACATTATACTTTATCTAATAATTAAAATATTTTCAACCACGTACATGATTATATATTAATGTAAATTAAATGCACATATAATTATTGGACAATACTTACCTACACTCACAGCTGCTGGGATTACAAAATAGGAAATTACAAAATAGGAAAGTGCCTCTAGCACTCCTCTTATCAAATTAATGGCTCAAATTTTTTTGTTCTTTTGTTGCTAAACCATAACAGGTCAGGGAAGTTTGCTGCATTTTGATGTTTTTTAGGGGTGAGCAAATAATCTGTCAATTCGGTTAGAACCAATCTGATCCACCTGGTTCGGTTCGATTTTCAGATCTCATGGTTTAGAAAAATAGCAATCCGCTATTCGCGGTTCAGTTAACAGATTGGGCCATACAAAAACCGATCTGATATGTTAATCGAACCGATCCGATCAGTTACCAAAATTATATATTAATATATTATATGTAAATATAACTATATACATATGCACACACACAATATACTTACCGTATTTCTTTTTATTATTATTATTAATTAGGGTAAATTACACTGACATCCCCTGAGGTTTCGTCATTATATACTGACCTCCCATCTTGTTTGCCAAATAATACTGACCTCCCTCGAAGTTTATATACTGATAACACGGACCTCCCCTGCCGTTAAATAACTAATGGTTTATGCTTATGTCCATAAAAAAAAATCAGTACAAAGACAAATTTACCCTTTTAATACCTTAAATGACATTTTTAACCTCAATAATCACTGCAAATTTACAATACCATCCTTCACTTATAAACTCAAAAGGATAATGGTGCCCTCATATCAACAAACCGAGACATTAACCTCACATCAACACCCAATGGGTCTAAACTGTAGCCACTAAATTTACTTGTGAAACCAACGGAAACTAACCCGACATTAACCTTTCCTCTTCTTCTTCCTCCTCCTCCCATCAACTAATTCACCCATTAACTCCACCCATCAATCTCATCCATATTTAATTACACACACATATATATTTATCTATATATATACAGACACACACATCAATCTCGTCTATACACACACACACACACACACATATATATATCTATATACATATACACACACACACATATATATATCTATCTATCTATCCACACACACACACACACACGCGCGCATATATTTATCTATATATATACACATGGCGACTGCGAAGGGCAAATCAGGGTACGTCGCCCGGATCGTTTTGGGTTATGGATTGGAGGTGGCGATGGCTAGGTGAGCTCGGAACGGCTGTTACGAATCACCGACGATGATAGCCTCGGAGAACCTAGATGTGAAAATGTTCTGCTTGAAGTTCTCAATCTTTGTAGTACCTGGCATTAGACAAATGTCGTTTCCTTGGTGATAGACCCAGGCCAATGCCCACTCAAATAGATTTTTGTTATGTTCAAGATTCTCACCTTAGAACATCTGGTTATACTACAAAACAGAGATGTCAGCATCAAAAGTGCATACTCACATACATAAAAGAACCAAGCACATAACATTAATTAACACAATAAATATGTTTCCTAGTCATGTTCTGTCTTTCCAACAGATCAAACAAAAACATTATTTACACAACAAAAATTTAATGAAAAACTAGATTGCTTTATTCATTTTGTTGAACATTGACAGATAATCAAACTTCTTCTTGTCAAAATGCAAAAGAAGGTTGAGTAGTCTGAAACCAATCATTAACATCAAATTCTTCTAATAACAAATACGTCGGGGACAGAGGAGAGAGAGAGGGGGATTGTCTGCAGTGGCAAGGCCGTGGGAAAGGAGAAGGGAAAAAAAATCTTTAAAAGGGTACTATTGGTAATTTACATCCATGATATTTTATATTTTTTATAATAAATAAATAAGGGTAAGTTAGTAATTTTACTCTTTCCGTTAACGGCATCCATTGACAGGGGAGGCCAGTGTAATTTGATAAACAAGAGGGGAGGTATGTGTATAATGACGAAACCTCAGGGGAGGTCAGTGTAATTTATCATATTGATTATTTAAGACTTTTTCACTTTTGGATGACTTACAACTTTATTTTGTTATTAGGTAATTTAAGTTTGTGGTGTATATGTTAAAAAGTTAATGACAGATTTTTAATTACTAATTTGATATTTTAATGAGCCATAAAGTGTAATCATATTGGGCTGTTTGAAAAGTCCAATCCGTAAAGACCGAACCGATTTAATCCGTTATTTCACATATTGGTTGGGTTTAGATTGAAGGTCCTAACAGATCGGTTCGGTTTTAAATTTCACCAATATGTGAAGACCGAATTAGATTAAACTTTACCCTCAAACCAAATCGATCTGATTTGTCGTCAACCATACTTTTGTTTTCTTCATTCTACGAGGGTACTTAAATTTATAGTGCTATTAAAGCTCATTGAATGCCATTAACAAATGGGCTTACTTGCCTCCTTAATAGGGATGGCAACGGGGCGGAGTTGGGGTGGAATTGGCTAAACCCTACTCCACCCCATTAAAGAATTCATCATACCAACTCCGCTCCAACTCCGGAACGGGTTTATAATTGGTATACTATCCCCGCCCCTACTCCGGTAGACAAAATACCGACTCCGTCCCGCATACTCCATTTAATTGCGGTAAAGTTGAAACTGTTGAATTAATTCCTGGACTTGGAATAGAATACTGAGATCTTGAATCTTTGAAGATTGAATCACATGCACAATTGTAGAATTTTAGTAAATAGTGATTCTAATGAATATTTAGTCAAAATATATTAATGGACACTTAAATTAAATATATACGTTATATATATATATATACAATCGGGGTCGGGGCGGGGGGTGGGGTGGGGTATCACTAAATTCGCCCCCGCCCCAAACCCGCTTCGAGTTTTCAATTCTTTTACCATATCCGTCCCAAACCCACTTATAGAGATACTAAATCCGAATCATTAGGAGCGGAACCGGGCGAAAACCCAGTGAATTGGAGGAAATTGCCATCCCTAGCCCTTAATTGTAAAAAGAGAACTCCTGCTTGTTAAGATATCAGGGGAATACTAGTCCTTTTTTAATATTAAAAAAATACTCATTTTTTAGGTGCCTTATAAAGAGGGAAAATAATAATAATAACAAAAATACTCCATCGGCAAAACAAAAATCATTGAATGTTTTCACGCGCCCTCGCCGCAAGTGGGTTACCATTCCACCTCCTCGCACTTCCTCGACGCTTACTTTACGTACGGTGTGGCCTTCTTCATTCAAAAGGGAGTCAAAATCCACGCGCTCGAAAATCCAACAATCCTCTGAATCTCTCGTCTGACGATCCTCTCTTCCTTTTCGATCCTATATATTTATTATCAATCGCTGTCCGAAAACATCAAACACCCTTTTCTCTTGCAGATATAAACCCTAATTCACTCTCAGAATTTTCGCCACTCCTGGAATGGTTACCTTCACAAAACCCTAAATCCATCGCCAAAAGTATTCTATCGTGAGCTTCTCGGCCTCTTATCTCTGCGTTCTTGTCGTCCTTTTGTATGTACAATGAGTAGCACTTGTAAAAGGTTCGATGTTTTCGATTTCAAAGAAGAGGATGAGCTTCCCTCAGAAATCTCCGATAGGTTTCATTTCAAATCCAAAGACCCTGTTGCTCTCGACAAGTATGCTTTCCTCGAAAAAGGTAAAAGTTTGCATGTCAGATATTAAAGTGTTTTTATTTTTCTATTAATGTGTTGGATCAGCCAGTGTTTATTTGGGCGATTTCTGGAATTGAAAATTTGTTGTTGAATTGATGCATTTGTGCGTCTCAACATAGGTTTAATTTAGGGTTTATATCGGCTAATACCAAAATGTTGAATATATTGAACTGGGTATGCTTTTATTTATACTATAGTAACAATGGTTTGATTGACTGGTGATGTACAAGTGGGGGTCTTTATGGTTTGTTCTGATTCACGTATTTGAGGCTGAACATTTGGCATTGCATGCTAATGCTTGAATACAATTTGTCATAGTTAAAAATTGCCAGAAATGGTACTTGGAGTTCTTGCACTCATGAATTCATGTTTTGTACCTACAGGCTTTGTTTTCTAGGAGGAGATAGCATAATTTCAGTCTAGTATCTATCTTTCCCTTTGTGATACTGCCAGGGTAGTTAAATGGGGTTTCTTGTCTTTGAATGAGATGTCCAATCGTATAGGAAGAATTTGACAGCGGCCATCTGAGCTGACCATCTAGGCCATTTTGACAAATTACCTTTAACCAGGAATTTCCTCTGCTTATCTTTATTTACCTATTTTAGAGCATTGTTTTATTGACCTTTACCCTAGAATTGTATTTTTTGATTTTTTATTTGCAACTGTCCTGCCTTAAGGAAAGACAATATTTTCGGAGTTCCTTTGGGTTGGATTGTTGGCCCAAATTGAGTATCATTGCTGCAATCTCCATTTCTTAGTAAACGGCACTCTATGTATTGAGAAATAACATAATTGGACAACTAAGCTCATGGTCTAAATAGGTGGAAGTTCTCAGTTTTCATTACTAATTACTACATTGAGATGCTACCCGTTGTCAAAGTACACAGACAGTTAAGACCTTAATTATTTTTTAAATGCTTGCATCACCATACTCCTCTGTTAATGACTAATTGCAGCTCATCTTTCTCCGTGCATATTAATAATATAATATGTATTTATCTGTTAGTCTCCTTTGTTAATGTTTTGTTGCGGCCCACCTTTCTCCATATCTTCAACCCTTTCATACCAATCTATATATGTTCTTTTTCTTACTTATGATCAATGCTTTTGACAAAACAATAGCCAGTCCAATAGCTGCTTCAGTGGCTGCAATAGCTATAGCGAAAATTGCAAAAATGGTTCCTTTTAACTGACGACTATCAAAAAAATCACCAGGAAAGAAGACTTTTATCCTCAAGCTTGACTTCATTCTTTCTCATTCTCCTGAATTTCCATTCATATGGATGGGGCTTGGGAGTCGAACAACCCATTAAAATATAGAAAACGCTACTTGGAACAAGAAGATCCACTAAGGTATTGAGCAGTGGTGTAGGATCAGATCCCAAAGATAGTACAGACTCGAACTGTAGACCTTCTCGGTAAAACAGCTCGGCATGTTCTGAGTGCTGGAGAGCTTCCCTTCCTTCATGGGACTTCTCCAAGGGAGTTTTCCACAAACGAATTCACGGAACGTGAGAAGCAGATGATTAGCCTTATCCCCCGAGTAACATTATATGAATAAAGGCAACCATCTCCATAAGCAATCTGATTTTTGGTTTTCTTATTTCTTATTTCTTCTTATTATTATTATTTTATTTTATTTTTAAATAGCGAAATGTGAGTTATTCCTGTTGAACGAGATTGAGTTTGGTAGATCATTTTGTCAGCTCTATCGTCCAATTGCGTGCTATGTTCTGGGCCATGCGATTGTGGCAGCAGCCAAGTCATGACATGGGCAGTTCAGTCTCAAGATTTCTATTATGCTGTATGGATTAAGTTAGCTCAACAAAGCATTTTATTAACTATGTGGAGCCGGCTACATGGATCCTGATTCGCCATCCAGTCTGGCTAAGGCTGTAGTCTCATGCTGTCTGGCTGTTAGTATAGGTGAAATCTAAGGACCGTAATCCTAGACTCTAATTAGAATTAGCGCAAAGGGCAATCTTGACCTAGAGGGGGCGAATAGGTCTTACTTAATGATTAAAGAACTTTAACCAAATTTCAACTTTCAATTATCACAATTAATTGAAATTAAAATGTTAACTGATAACCATGTAAGAATAGATAGATTGCATAAATATTAAGCATAAAACAACACATGAACACTGATTTTTTACATGAAAACACCCGGGAGAAAAACTATGGGACCTAGTCCAGGTTAGATCAAATCCACTATCAAAAGAAATATATCACACCAGGTACCTGATTGCCAGACCCTATAAAATAATCACTCAGTTACGTCTAACTTATACTCGTGCTAGACAATCCAATCCAATCTCTGCTGCTGCCAGTCAAAGAATCCCCTCCCCATGCAATCCGCTCTTCACCCGTCCAATGACCAGCAGTGCCTGATTGTTTGTTTGTTGCGTGGAACTTGATGTGGCGTTGAAATTCTTGAAGCTCTATAATTGTATCTTTCAGCACTCATGAACACTCACCATCTATATGAATGAAAGAAACAAAGCCATTTGGATTGCTAGGATGTACTAAAAAATTCCCTCACAAATATATGCTGCTCATTTGCTCAATATATGCTTTCTATGCTTGATGTAGTAGGCTTGCATAAGTTTTCTGAAAGAATAGGTCCTTCGAGGCTGAAAAGTTAGGGTTAATAAATGTCTTTACATAGATTGATCGAGACTAACTTAACTAACTTTCAAAACGTAAATAAAATCTGAAGTCAAAAGTGCAGACTCCGATTTGTAAGAAATTTGCCAACCAAAGTCCCATAACCTTGCAATACATACTAAATTATGAGACCTTCATTTTGATAAATGAACTGATTTCTTATTTTTTCATTCTTTCTTCTAGAAATAATTCATTTTTTATAGCTAAGATACTTGTATACACACCATTGCCCCTAAGGGGACTTCAAACCTCAATCTCTCATGTAGGAGGAGGAAAAATGCCACTAGAGTGGCCTTTCTTTTAAAATGTGTCTTTTTTTGCTTGCTTATTAAATCTGTCAACTTCTTTTTTTTTTTTTTTTTTTTAATTTAAAAAATCTGAAATTACTTTTTTTGTACTGCCTTCACTTCCTTTTTTTATGCGGGTGCTAGTTTCCTGTGGATCTAGCATTTGGTCAAAGGAATTGGTGATGTACCATGTATGGACTATGGATGTAACACGTATGTGTGTACCATATAGTAGTAGGGAGGAGTAGGAGGAGAAGATGCCACTAGATATGAGTCTTGGTGATCTTCCTTATAAAACATGGCTTGTTTTTGTGTAATTCTTATTTTTTGGCTTCATTTTTTAGTTTTATGTAAAAAGAGAAAAACTGAAAAGACTTTTTATACTGTTTCCTTGTCTTTTTTTTAATTATTATTTTTTATATTACTAGTTGCTTGCGGAACTAACATTCAGTCAAAACGCAAAAGAAGTTGGTGATGTACAACGTATGGATGCATGGATGTACCATGTAGTAGGAGGAGGAGATGCATTAGAGCTAACTAGCTAAGGCTCAGTGGTCTTCCTTCTAAAACGTCTCTTGTTTTTGGACACCTGTTTATTAATTTTTTGGCTTCATTTTATAAGCTCTATGTAAAAAAATAAAAAATAAGAAAGAAAAAAAAATCAGGAAATTACATTTTCATACTATTTCAGTGTCTCATATGTATGGGTATTGTTTCCAGTTGCCTGTGGAGCTAACATTAAGTCAAAAGTAGTTGGTGATGTACCATGTATGGATGTTGATGTAATGGAGAATGATCAAGATTGTCGTGATGCTGTTTCGTGTATCCCTCTGGAAGCAGGAGAGGAATGTGCTACCAAAGGAATGCCTGTGTTGGATGATGATCTGCAATTTAATTCCACAAGCCATGAAGGACACCCTCATATCATTCCACACAAACTCAAAGATATAAGTGTCTTTGCTCCGTTGGAGACAAGAGCTTCAAGCCCTGGAACAGCTCTACCTGGCAACGACCAATTAGATTGTTCCCTTCTGGAGTCCCCATCCAGTGTACTTGAGCTTGCCTATATATTATGTTTAGAATCCAGAAAATATTTATCTAGGTTTGCTCATTTGAGCTGGAACTATTGCAGGATGTGTCAGTTGATGCAGTTTCTGATGCTGGGGAAAGTTTGAATGAGAGTTCTCCATCAACTTCTTCTGATATTTCAGAAAATGGTGGTATGCTCTCACGAAATTTGTTTTTGTTACTACTCATAAAAAAAAGAAAAAAAGAAAAAAATGTTATTGTTACTATTCTATCTTGTCATGTTTTATTTGGACTTTTACGAAATGCACCTTGATCTGCTTATAATATTTGCTGCATATTTTCAGTTTCGTTGGTTGGACTGCCATCGGATCCTTATTTTGGTGTTTGTAAAACGGTAATAACAGTTACTGCCTTTTCTTTTCAAGTGGATCAATGATGTTTTTTTCTAAATAATTAGAGTAAATAATATTTTGGATGATTGAAGGTCACTAGTTAGAACTTCAGTTCAGACATGTCACATATGATTCTATGCTCTCTACATTTGGTTTCACAACAATCATGTCCTTTTCTGTGTCTTCTTTATGCTTCTTTTAAATTACTGTATGTCAGTCGTTGTTGCAAGCAATGTTTTTTGCAGTAACTAATAAATTTTCTCCATTTGGCTACATAAGTGGGAGTAATCTGGTTATCTCACTTGGGTTATTTATGTGTTTGGATGTGTTTGATGCCATCATCTATATGCTGCGAATGGAAGAGTATTTTCTTTTACGGTGTTTTTAGTCAGAAAGGCACTATTTTGCACTTAATATTGTATTATATCAAACTTCTTATCCCTCTCATTAATTGATAATTATCAATTTTCTTTTGCGTGATTGTTTTCAACCTTTTTACTTGTCCGGTTGTCCCTGGTCATGATCATATTTTGCTAGTCTGGCTTAGTGAAGTTGAGAATGTCCCACTTCTACCAAAAATTGATTTATTGGAAGTGTCATGTTATATAGTTGTTAAAAATGTTGTGTGAATGTCATATAAAGAGTTTGTGGGCATAAATATATGCAAGGATACATGGCTTAAAGTTTCCAAATGTTCTTGTGGACAAGTGGATATGTTTCAATATTCACTAATTGAAACATATCCTTGTAGTTCCAACCCTGCATGGTTTGTGCGAAAACATGCATTGATTCTAGAGCTTCATTGGAACTCTTCAAAATTCTGAAAGGATGTAATGCTCATTGAAGCTCTCGTAAAATTTATCAATCTCAAGAATTTAACTTGTGTTATAGAAAGGATTCTCGAGTTTTTCCCTCCCGCTGAGAAAACATTTATTCTTCCGTTTTTATTTCTCAAAATAATTTATTGATGCACGGAGAAATAGGCCAATTCAGCAGCTTTTCGTTCAATTTCTCGTGGAGTCAAATTCTGATCAGTACGACTCAAGGGAATAGCCCCCTAAGTTGAGCAAAATGCTTAGTATTATTAAATTTTTTTTTTTAAATGATCATCCCAATTTTTACCTATTGGATTCACCTGTTGACTAATCAGCACATAAAATATCTATTGAGAAAAAAAGGAGAAGATAATGGACTTGTGTAAATCAATTAGTTTTTAGATAATGAAATAATTTTTGTCGTTCAAAATCTACAGAATTCATTAGTGAACAAAAATGCGTTTGTCATACTCATATCGGTGGAATTGTTTGATCTAAAAGGAGATCTTCTATAATTTCGCACGTGAGGGGTTATTTCTTGGTTTCACCCTGTCATTAATAACTTGATAATTTTTAGATAGTAGTGGATAGAAACAACGCTTTTGGCAATTCCTCGTGAGGGGATGATTGAGAGAATTTTGAATCAGAGCTCTGAATTTTTGTTCATCCCTCGCCGTAATAATATCTCAGGGGTTGCAAAGATAACTTTGTATATCTACTATATGACCATTAACTTGGTTAACTAAATACTTGTCTAAATTAATTAATTGAGGTTTTGCTGTCATATTGATATCTAAATTATATTTAAAAACTATAAATTTGGAAAATTTAGAAAAGTTGGAATTTTTACACATTGCACCATGGAGCTGTTGCTCAAGAATTGACATGGTTTAAATTGCAGCATTGGGTTATGCAATGTTTGTAGTATATTGGTACCTGGAGTGTAGTCAAGGGGTAACAGGAATGGAATTAGTTATCAATACAGTTAATTTTTTTAATTCGTTAGTGTAAATCCTAAAAAGTTATTATGCACGTATTTTTGGCTCGAGCTTGTTACATTTTAATGTTTTAAATTCTTTTTTCAATTCATATCACCTAGAAAGATGTTTAATTTATTGTATAAGATTTAGTATTGGTGTAATTGACACTAAGAACAAAGCACCATCTATTATTAAAACCATCATACCAATTTAAGTAATAACTAAAAATGTAAATACAGGTCTTTAACTGATAAATGAGAAAAAAAAAGACAAATATTTGTTAGTAGATTACTTACCGAAAAAAAAAAATATATTTGTTGGTGGAATTAAAGTGACATTATTACAATTAGTAATTTAGTCCATTATTATAGTACCGCATTAAAGAAAGTTTAAAACTAAGTCCATACTAATGAAAAAGTGAAAAACACAATTTTTTTATTTGTAAAACAGATAATAGAAAAATAATGTAAAAGTACCCGATGTATGTGAGTTTGCTACTTGATTCGTACTACTTTAAATTTAGCAACTGCTAAACTCTTTTAGATTTTTTTTTTTTTTTTTTTTTGTTGATAAGTAAAATTTTATAAAAACTCTTTTAGATTATTTAAAAATTAAATTAGGAAAAACATAAATAGAAAATGACTCCACAAAGAATAAGATACCTTATATCATTGCACTCAAATACCTTATATATTTGGTTTTGTAATTTGAAAAAAAAGAGAGAATAAAATAACAACGAAGTGTCAAAATTGGCTATATAATATAACATGGATCCTAGTTATCTTACCAATTTTAAAAAAAATTATGTGTATTTATTCAGTATTCATTATTCATGCTCTAATCCCCTAAAGAAGAGAAATAAAATACTTCATGGTTGAACCACCCACAATTTGCCATGGCTTGGAATTTAGAAAGGAACCTTAAAATTTTGTTTTGTTGATAGTTGTTAAACGCTCAAGGTGCACTAAGGCGCCAAAGTTATTTTGGAGCCTAAGCACAAGGCACAATATAAAGCGCGAGTCTGATCGAAGTAGGGTGTGTGTGTGATCATAATGCATATTAATTGTAAGTATATAAAGAATAATTAAACTTTGGAACACATACTTGTCAATATCAAAATAAAGAATATTTTCAATATATCAATTCAATGAATTAGCTAAATCAACATACACATACCTTTCTATATGCATATGAATTCAATAAAATCAACGTACAATCAGAACAATTCAAATTATGACACAAATGATAAAAAATTCTATAAAAATGGGATTTTTGATATATCAACTTAGAGGATCAGGTAAATTAAAGCTCATAAATCATTTCATATGCATATGCGTTAACCAAATTAGATGTGATTATATATGGAACAATTAAAAACTATAGTTATGCAAACTTTAAACATACATTATAACGAATATGCATGCAATTATTATAAGTAGCGAACCACATATTTATGGATTTTGTCAAATATTTCATAACGTTGAAAAATATGATCCTTTAAGTATGATCATGATATGGTGTAGAACATTCTAATTTTGAAGTGATTTGATAAAATAGAAAAATTGTATGAATAAATCTTTTAAAAAAACCAAAGGCGCGCTTTTTTTGGGCCTGGAACCTACTAAAATGCATGAGCCGGATTGAAGGGGCCTGGTCTGTACGAGGCTGAGGCGCTCTAGCTGAGCCTTGATGAGCCTCGGGATTTTTTGGAGCCTAGGTGCACCTTTAACATCAATGGTTGTGTTATCTTTTATTCTAGTATATCTAGCCTTGAATATGCATTTGGACCCTTAGAAGATATGACAACTTGAAGGAATGGCTAAATGAAGTCTGCTGAGCTAGATGTGGGTTTTGAGCTGGTCATAATTGTTGCTAAGTTTTTATTAACAGAAATATGGAAATGAAGCGTAATGATTCTGACAGTCCATTAACTAACAGTAACAGTCTGCCATCCAATGGTAATAAATATTGTGGATGTGAATCTTTTCCTTCTCAATAACTTGGGGTGTACTAGGAACGGGGCTTCCAATGCTGTTATGTATGTCTTTATGCGTTACATAATGCTTCATATTTAACCAGATGGTCTACAGTAGGGATTGCAATGGGGTGTGTTACAATTGGGTTTGGGATACTCAACACTGGCAGGAATCAAACTTGTAAAGAGGGATACCCCGTGGCTCCCAATATATATATATATATATATATATTCTAGTTACTTCACGTGGGAAAAGCTTTATGTTATGTCTCATGTCAAAATAGTTAAGCTATTTGTTGAATCCATTGAGATGATGATCCTCCAAAGACACACAACATGACACAGCTAGCTTTGTTTCTATTTAAGCTCTACTCTAGGTTTTCAAACATTTTAAGATTTTCTCAACATTTTGCACTGTTTCCTTGGGGTTATAAAAATATTTTTAGCTAACTGGAACTCACCTTTGAAACGAAAACTTGGAACTGTGCATGTTTCTTTTAGTATTTTACTTGTTTTCTGTTTCTCTGGGAAGTGGTATTCCTTGAGTTGTGATTGTTTCCATTGTGATTGGCAGGGGAACAGAAATATGACAGTTGCTGTTTGTCCCGATTATGTTGTATATCGTGATGGATATTACACAGAGTCTGTGTTAACTTTTTCCAGCAGTTGCATCAATATGATGGGTTTGCCTTCCTATGGAAATTATGAAACATTTACCTTTCAGTGGGGATTAAATGATATCCTTGGTATTAAATCTCAATTTTTTGAAAGGGTGAGTCCTGTTAAACTCTATTTCACAGTCGGTTATTTTGTGATGCTTATATCTGTTTGGAACTAAAAATTCACTTTCTCATGTGGCTTTTGTGTAGCTTGAGATAGCTATGGTAAAGATTCATGTAATGTCAAAAGATGCCGTGCAAGCTGACAGTGTACATGGAACTTCAGGTCAACACACTTCTACAAAATACGTTCATTTTACTTACTTTTGCTTTTAGTTAGTTGGATAATATGCTTACCTGCTTGGAACTTTTTTCTTCATTTGAATTTTAATGGCATTTTACCTGGTTGAAAATTGAATTCTTCCGATGGGGTTTTGAATCCAACACATGCATCCCCGACGGTTTCCAAATCAGTGTAACCTTCCCTCTGTTTTGTACAGTCTAACTATTAAATTTCATTGTTTTAGACAAGTAAGGTACTGTCAAATTGTGTACTAAACAAAGCATTGATCTATTGTTAGAACTTGCTATTGTTGCATTACACATAGCAAGTGTGGGTTATGCTGTTGATTAAGAGATAGACTAGTGTGGACTCCGATTTTTTTTTTTTTTCCCAGTTATTTTTATTTTTCATTGGCAAGAAACTCACACACCCATTTGTCCCCACGGAGACTTGAAGCCTCACCTTCCATATTGGAAGGTAGAGGTGATACCACTTATCTAACTAATTCAATATATGTGTATGCAAGTGTTTGTGTGTATAGTGAGAGAGAGATTTAATGGTAGTCAAGTGAGAATACTCCTCAGAGTCAATGCCTTGTAAGGCTTGTATGCATCTGCAAGGTTCCTCAACATAATGACTGATGACGATAGAAGTTCGAAGTGTAACTGCTAGGATGTGAATGGTTCAAGGTCTGCCCCCATTTGTTCTGAATCTTTTAACTGTAGATTGTAGAATGGATAGTTTATTTAGGGTCGTGAGAAAATAAAGGTGGTGCTTATGCAGGCATGATGGTTTTGCTGGTCGTCACGTCACCTCTATTTTGAATTAATAAGATGCCTCTATGTGAACAGGGGCTGTTTATTTGGAACAAATAGGAGGCATTGTGACTATAGGGTAGATGATTTTGATCGTAGACTTAGAGACCGTTGATGTTACAACCTTTTATTATAAGATTCACTGCAAGGCAATGTGATGCCTCCTCTGTCATAAGAGTGTAACCCCCTGGTCATTGATTTCGTATAGTAGTACTCTAGCTTATAAGGATGTCACAATCATCATGACATGGGAGTCAAATTTCTCTCTTTAAGATAGGTTGAGATGTGCAAGGTCTCAGGAGGAGACCACCTTGAAGATCTCTTAACCGCAACCACCAAACCACTCACTGGGCTGTGCCATGTACGCATGCCTTGAAGCCGATGAATTAGCCATATGATCTGGGGCCATGCCATATCTGTGTATCTCGAGCTGAGTCATGATGAGTCAGTTATGAATTGAGCGATATACACTTCCCTGAGTCCTGCTCCCAACTCAGGCTGTGCGCAATGTACATTTGGATACATTTGCGGTTTTTGAAATCTTAGGGGATATTTATTGGAGACTACTTATTTATGGGTATTTTGTTATAATGCACATGCCAATAATGAGGCTTAAATATGGAGAAGTCTTCATAATATATAATTAGGAGACTGATTGCAAATCTATAGGGGATTTTTGTAGGCGGGCGTAATTGTAAATCTATGGGGATTTTGTAGACTTTGTTGGTAGTCTAAAATTATAGTTGGCTGGTTAGGATTCTTGTGTATTCCTTTGGGTGCGCTCCCCTTTTGAGCGCCTTCAAATGAAATCTTATTTATCAATAAAATAAATAATACTCTTCCGTCCCATTTTAAGTGTCCCTTTTTCGAAACCTAACTTTTTATGATATGGATTTTAATATTTTTATTGTATTTGTAGTGAATGAATTAGCAAATCTATGATATGATGATGTTTTACATTTAATTGTTTTTATAAGTACAATGCAAGAAGGTTAAATTTGGAATGTTGTAAAATATAGTACATTGACTTCTGAATTGGGACAACTAAATATGGAAAGGTGGACACTTATATTGGGACGGAGGGAATATATAATTAGTGGACACATTGGAGATAGTGTACACATGGAGAATTAGGGGTGCACATGGTCTGATTCGGTACGATTCCTGGCGGAACCGTTGGAACATGGAACCAAACTGTGAAGATTGGTTCGGTTTGGTTCCCCTTAGATTTGTTTATTTGCTCTTGTTGGGTGGTTGAGAACTTGAGATAGAGAGGCTGAGAGGGAAGACGATGAAGCTCGCTGAAGTCGCGGTCTGGTTCGCTGGAAGATGATGAAGCCGGTGAAGAAAAGGTGTATTAGTGACCAATATTAGCCAAACAAGCATCAATAGAAAAATTCGAATAAGAATTTGCAACAAAAATGCAAGAATTGAAACCCTAGTTTTGAAAAATGCCCAAAATAAACACAAAAAAAGAGAAAATTTTTGACCTTAGTTGCAATCCAAATCGATTGATGATGATTCGATGAATGGATGAAGGCTTGAAGCTTGCTAGAACTCCAAATTGATTGATGAAGGCTTCAGAGAGACAGAGACGATCGACTCAGAGCCTAAGCGCGAGGCGCGAGTCTGATTGAAGCAAGGCCCATGTATATAATAATGCATATTTAACCATATATTATTATATATATTCATAATCAAGCAGTAATTGCAGTTAATGTAAGTAGTGAACCATAACTTTATGAATTTTGTCAGATATTTCATAATGTTAAACAATTCTATACATGATGTAAAATCTTTTAATTTAGTAGTCATTAAGTAAAAAATAAAATGATATGAATAAATGATTAAAAAATACAAGGCACCCCTTTTTTGAGCCCGGAGCCTACTAAAAAGTGTGATCCTGAGGGCTTTATGTGAGCCTGATTGAAGGGGCCTGACCTGTAGTAGGTTGAGAAGCTCTAGCTGTGCCTTGACGAACCTGGGGCTTTTTTGGAGCCTAGGTGCGCCTTTATCAACTATGATGGGAGCAGGTGTGTAGGCTTATTCAATTGGGTGGCTTGGGCATTAGGAGGTTTGTCCCTTTTAATAGGCCTCTCTCAGTGAAGTGGCTGTGGAGATTTGGAGGTGAGCACCATCGATTATGGAGGAGGGTCATTTCTTGCCGCTTTGGGGAGGAGAGAGGTGGTTGGTGTTCCTGTGTGGTTATATTAGCCAGTAGTGTTTGTGTTTGGAAGTTCATTTGGAAGTGGGATGAATTTTCTAAACATATCAGATTTAGAGTTCGGGACGGCAGGGGCACTTGGTTTTGAGGGGACTGACGGTGTGGGGAGTGTTCGTTAGCATGTTCCTTTCCTTGGCCCTTTAGGATTGCTGTTGATAGACACGCTTGGGTTGCCGACTGTTATCGGTTTGATAGCGGGAGGATTCCTTAGGATGTGCGTTTTCAGCATCATTTTCATGATTGGGAGTTGGATGACGTTTTTGATTTTCTGGCTCTGTTGTATACACAGGCCCCGGATGGTGGTGGCTCTGATTCCCTTGTCTGGGTGCCCTCTCCTTAGGGATATTTGCTGTTCATTACTTATTTCTTAGGGGTTGATTTTCCATGGAAGACAGTTTGGTGCTCAAAGGCTCCCCTCGAGGTGGTTTTTTTGTTTGGGCTGCAGCTTGGGGTAAGATTTTGATGCTGGATAACCTTAGAAGGTGAAGACATGTTACGATCAATTGGTGTTGCATGTGTAAGAGGGATGGAGTCACTGGATCATCTTCTCTTGCATTGCCTTGTGACTCACGATTGTTGGAGTCTTATTTTTGACGTGCGCTTTCAGCGTCATTTTCATGATTGGGAGTTGGATGACGCTTCTGATATTTTGGCTTTGTTGTATACACAGGCAGCAGATGGTGGTGGCCCTGATTCCCTTGTCTGGGTGCCCTCTCCTCAGGGGAGATTTGATGTCCGTTCCTTATTTTGCCTTCTATGCTTCTCGGGGCTGATTTTTCTTGGAAGACAGTTTGGCGCTCAAAGGCTCCCCTCAAGGTAGTTTTTTTGTTTGGACTGCAGCTTGGGCTAAGATTTTGATGCTCGATAACCTGAGAAGGTGAAGACATGTTACGATCAATTGGCGTTGCATGTGTAAGAGGGATGGAGTCACTGGATCAACTTCTTTTGCATTGTCCTGTGGCTCACGATTGTTGGAGTCTTATTTTTGGTTTGTTTGGCATGCATTGGGTTATGCCTCGGGTCTTCGAGAGGTTTGATTGATGCTTAGAGAGGGTGTGGTGTGGGACCCCCACACGTGTTTTTCGGGGAGAGGCACGCTTTTGCGTTTGGTGGTGTATTTGGAAGGAGCGGAACAATAGATCTTTTGATGGGGAGGATAGGGAGGAATCTCCCATAGGGACGTTAAAATTCCGCATTATTAGCTTTCTTTTTTGTTGGGGGATGGGGAGATATTAACTATCTATAGAGGAGATAGTTGATTTTTTGGGTTCCTTGGGTCCTCCTTCTTTGGCTTCGACTTCTATGTAGTTCTTGGGATGTGACACCCCTTTTGAAAGCTTTTTAATACATTTTTACTTATTAAAATAAATGGTGTTTGTATTTTGACTTATCCTATCAAATAATTTTCATCACTTGATGTCTCGAACAGTGGAATATTGGAATGTGATTGTTTCGTTAGCAATACTGGAATGAGATTGTTAACAATAGGAAATTTCTTATTAGGCAAGTCTTGGGCTTCAGGGAATTGTAATCCTTGTCCAACCAGGAATTGGGTTTGGAACTCTAGAATTTGGTACCTAAGTTATTGGTTGAGACTCGTGATATTGATAGATATGCAGTCTCATGAGGGAGTTGATGGGTAGAGGTAGTTTATCGGTTGGTAGAGTATGAAAAATACGCTGGTAGCGAGGGGATAGGCTCTTGGAGTGTTATATGGTTAAAAGGCACGTGCAGGGTAATGGTACTCAACTGATGTAATATCCGTATGAATCATAGTGGAATCTTCTCTAATATGTGGATGTATGGTTTTGGCCGAACTTAGTTATATCTTGTGTTTGTTTGTGATTGCTTTGTTGGCTTTCAATGGATCCTATTGTTAATGCGTTTCTGACGTAACAAATTGGTATCAAAGCCGAAGAGCTGAAGGTGAAGGAGATCGAGAAAACACAAGGAGTCTCAACGGTGCTTCACCGGGTTTCAATTGCAGGTAGAGTCAATCGGCTTGGTTGGTCATGAAGGTCAGAAAACTGTGACGGGTTACATGGCATGGAGCTCGAGTAGTAACATCTTGCAGGAGGAACTGGCAATCCAAAGGAAAAGGAGGAACTATCCTTGGCTGAAATTCCCTGAATCAGACTAAGGAGGAACTGACTCCTTGGGTGAAAGTCCCTAAATCAGACTAGGTTTAGTGGATGGAAATCCCTAAAGAGTGATTTGGTTTGTATGCAAGTTTAAAGCTGCAATGAATTGTCCCGATGAAAGCTAGGATTGGCTTGATGGAATTTGAGCCAAGGTGGAGATTGTTGGGACTTGTTTCTCAAAATCTTAGTTTAGTTAAGTTTCTATTTTAGAGTTGTATTATGTTAGGAAATTTCTTGTTAGGCAAGTCATGAGCTCCAAGGATTGTAATTCTTGTCCAACAAGGAATCGGATTTGGAATTCTATAAATAGGTACATATGTTATGGCTTGAGACTTATGATATTGAGAGAGATGTGGTCTCATGGGCAAGTTGATGGGTAGAGGTAGTTTATGGGCTGTTAGAGTAGGAAAAACACGTAGCGAGGGGATAGGATTGTGGAGCGGTACATGGTGAAAAGGCACGTGAAGGGTGTTGATACCGTTGTAATATCTCTATGAATCATAGTGAAATCTCCTCATCGGTGGATGGTCTTTCGTGATATACATAAGCCTGTTAACACTAGCTCTGTGGTTGACCCTCTTGAAGAAAAAACCAGTGTTGTCACCAAGTTGGAGCCATTGGATACGAGACTTTTGCTTGAAAAAACTGTTCTCCGCAGCACTTATAATAATCATAATTTAGTATTTTAGGGTTTTATTTATGGTAATAGGATTTGATTAGGGTTTTCTTTGATGCCTATTTATATTTTGGTTCAGACATTGTGAAAGGGACATTTTGATGATTATTATTGAATATTGAAGCGAGTGATTTTAGATTTCTTCTCCTTCTTTTGTTTGTATCTTCTCCCTCATTCTCTTTCTTGTTCTCTCCCTACCCCTCTCCTACATCAATTGGTTTCTTCTCCTTCATTCTCTTTATTGTTAATTGATTGTAAAATGGTTGAGTAGATAAACCTGAACAAGATGTTGCTCAAAAGCATGGTTGTGCATGACTCGCTTCTACTTTTGGAGAAGGGACAATGATAGATTAAATTAGGGTTAAATATTTATTTTTTGGGATATTTAAATTTAAGGTTATTTCCGTATGTTCTCATTTTAGCACTTTATTTGGTAGTAGTGTTTGATTAGGGTTTTATTTTAGTGCCCATGTATAGGACATTATACAAAAAAAAGATGCACATGACTTTATACATCGACTTGGATAGCTTTTGATGATTACTGAATATTGAATTGAGTTTATTCTAAGATTTCTTCCCCTTGTTCTTCTCTCTTCTACTCTTCTTTTTCATTCTCTCTTATTCTCCATCAAATGCATACCCGACCTACATCTCTTCCTTCACGCCTAGAAAAAGTAAATTGTGAAGAAAATCGAAGTAGAGGTTAAATATAAAATATAAAAAAAGAATGGCAAATGTTTTAAAAGCATGTGTTATCAGGTTAGTGAGATAAATCATAATAGGTATACGTGTACATATACATATTTACACGCACACCCCCCGCACGCGGAGTTATTGACATGCCTACATGTATTATGTCTTTTTGTGAGTTTGTACTTGCGACATGGTCGTTTTTGTGAAATAAATCTTGTCAATCAGCTATTGTTAGTATGCAAATGAGGTAATTTTTTATATTCAAAATTTGATATATTATGTTATCTCTGCTGTTATATGGAGTTATTTGCTCCTTTGGCATTAAGATGGTGTGGTGGAGTCCTGATATTTGAAATATATCATTTGTTCGATGTTGCATTTGACTTCATTTTGGGGGTCTATACTTTTAGCCTGATGGTTTTTATACACCCCCTCCCCCTCCCCCCCTTCTCCTGTCTCTCTATCATGCCAGGAATATCCTGTGGTGCCTTGATATATTAGTTGTTGTCTGTTTTTACTTATTCAGTGTGTTGATTTGATTTACATACTGAATAATAATTTTTCTTTTTCTGCCTATGTAAATTTTGTCCAGGCATTGAGGAGTTGAAGCTCGCCATTGTTGACCGTGACTGGTACAAGAAACAGGCTGAGATCAGATCTTTGGATGTGAAGTACAAGGCTATGTGGGATGTTGTGTTTGAGTGAGTTCTTTCAAATGCCTTAGTTTATCCATGCTTTTGTTCAAAAAATTTCTCCCTTGGTTCTTTGCAAGTGCTTAATTATGTCGTCATTCACGAGGCTCCTTGTGTTTTTGGCCTTTTGCAAATAAAAAATGAGACTTTGATACCTTGATTATGCAGAAAGTTTGAATTCTTGATATTGAATTTGTCTGGCTGAATGTTGCTGATTTTTTATTCTGGGGATAATTCTACTTTTTCATTTGTAGTTTTATAATTCCTTCCCTTGTTGCAGTGATGTATGTAATGAGTTTTCGTATAAGAGTGCTAGGAATTGTCTTAAAAATTATTAAATTATCATAAATCCAGAATGATCATCAAATGATTGGCTTTCTGTAATGCAGAAGTGAACTATGAAGGACTAAATTCATTACAGTTTAATGTTGCTGTTCTGCTTTAATTGTGTTCCAATAGCAAGATAATTTGGTCTTCTGTTGCTGTAGAATAACGGAAACCGTCCATAGTTCTATTGTGAATTTGTATGGTTGGGGGAGTTTCTCTCTGACAATGTCTTTAGGCAGAAGTGGGGGAGCGGTACTCTAATCTTTAGATTTTTTAGGGAAATTTTGTCAGTTACTTGATTTTAATGATATCTGAGATTCTAGTGTGACAATACTGGTGGATATCGCACTTGTTTAGATGTTCATAAACATTAGAAAATTAACATAAATGCGTTGTTTCTAGCGGAACTTCAATAATAAATGAATGACCTAGTATAAGGTTTTATTGAGTTGATCCGAGTAGTAAGTCACCACTACTGGAAGGCCATTTGGAGATTGAAAGCTTACCTCAAGATGGCTTTTTTGCATGGTCAGCTGTTCTTGGGGGAATGCTTACCTTAGACAATCTTAGGAGGGGAGGAGGTGGCAGATTGTGGTGAACCGGTGTTGTATGTGGAAGAGGGCAGAGGAGTCCTTGAATCATCTTCTTTTGCATTGCCCAGTGGCGAGGGATGTGTGGGCTCTGTTTTTAGTGATGTTTGGTATGCATTGGGTGTCTCGTGGTTCTATGGTGGACACAATTGAGGCTTGGAGAGGGTGTACAGTGGATAGCTGAGCCAGAGATGCTTGGAAGGCAACTCCCCTTTGTTTATGGTGGGGCTTGTGGCGACAAAGAAATAGGAGATCCTTTTATGGAGAGGAGACTCTTTTTTGGTCTCTAAAACACGTCATACTGAGTTCTTTATTCTTTTGGATTAATGGAGGAATTGTAAATTGGTGGGGGATCTTGTGGATTTTGTTGAGAGTCTAAAATTGTAGTTGGCTTTTGTGTTTTCTTTTGGGAGCTCTCCCCTCTTGAGTTGCCTTTAATGAACTGGAATTTCCTACTCTATTTGTTACAAAGAATGGGATGGAGGAAGTGGATTGAGACTTGTCTTTCGTTTGTCAAGTTTTCAATTCTTGTGAATGGTTCTCCCGCTGGTTTCTTTGGCTGCTCTCGGGGTATAAGACATGGAGATCCTTTGTCATCTTTCCTTTTTCTTGTTGTTATGGAGGGGTTAAGCAGACTTATGCGCAGGGCAGAGGACATTGGTTTTATTAAGGGATTCAGGGTGGGCAGAGATTTAGCCCATCAGATGGAGATTTCTCATTTACTCTTTGTAAATGATACCCTGGTTTTTTGTGATGTTGATGTGTCTCAATTTCGATACTTGAGGTGTATATTAACTTGTTTTCAGGCAGTTTTCGGGCTAAAGGTCAATGTGGCTAAGAGTGTGCTTGTCCCAGTAGGGAATGTTTAGGATATTTCCTCTTTAGCTGCAATCCTTGGATGCAGGGTGAGTTCTTTCCTTATTCCTTATTTGGGCTTGCCCTTAGGAGTCTCTTTAAGATTAGTGGGGAGTTGGGATTCCGTGATTGACAGGTATGCGAAGAGATTGGCAGGATGGAAGAAGCAATACTTATCAAAGGGGGGTAAAATTACTCTTATAAAGAGTACGTTATCGAGCCTTCCCACTTATTTTCTTTCTATGTTCCAAATCCCTTGTTCCGTTGCAGATAGGATTGAAAAAATTCAAAGGGATTTCCTATGGGGAGGAAATGGTGATGAGTTCAAGTACACCTTGTCAGATGGGAGGAAGTTTGTAAGCCTGTGAAATTGGGTGGACTTGGAATAAGACGTTTAGTTCCTTTCAATCAAGCTCTCCTGGGTAAATGGTTATGGAGATTTGGGAGGGAAAAACATCGTCCATGGCGCAGGTTAGTCTCTTGTCGGTTTGGGGAAGAGGCTGGAGGTTGGTCTACACGTCCGGTTACCCTTGTGTGAGGAGTAGGGATGTGGAAGGCTATTCGGAAGGGTCGGGATGCTTTTTCTGCTCATATCAGATTCAAAGTCAGTGATGGATGTCGAATTCGGTTTTGGGAAGATTTTTGGTGTGGTGATCAGCCACTTTCTCATACATTCCCTAGATTATTCAGTATTGCTGTTGATAAACACGTTTACGTAATTGACTGTTATCGGCTTGATAGCAACGAGATTACGTGGGATGTGCATTTTCGGCGCTCTTTTCAGGATTGGGAGATGGACGAGGTATGTGTTTTTCTGGATCTTCTGTATCGGCAGGAGGGTGTTGGCAGAGATAATGACGCTTTGATTTGGGTTCCTTCTTCCCACGGTCGTTTCGAAGTTAGATCCTTGTTCTTATGTTTGTCCAATTTTGTTAATCGAGACTTCCTGTGGAAAGCTATTTGGTGGTCCATGGCTCCAACTAGGGTGGCTTTCTTTTTCTGGAGCGCTGTGTGGAGAAAGATTATGACAATTGATAACTTGAGGAAAAGGGGCAATTGTATTGTTAATCGTGTTGTCTATGCAAGAATGATGAGGAGTCCGTTGATCACCTCCTTTTGCATTGCCCTGTGGTGAACGACCGTTGGAATCTTATTGTTGGGTTGTTTGGCATTTGTTGGGTCATGCCTCGATCTACTAAGGAATTAATCCATGTTTGGAGAGGATGTCGAGTGAGAAGAGATTTTCGCGATTTCTGGAGAATTGTACCACATTGTGTGTGGTGGTGCATTTGGAAGTAGCGAAATAGTAGAATGTTCGAAGGGAAAGAGTCGCCTACGGCAATGGTTAAACTTTACATTCTTCGTTCTCTTTTCAATTATGTGAAGAGGAGTTTTTGTCCCTCTTCTGATGATTTAATTACTTTCTTGGATTCTTTGGGGCTTTAGTCCCGGTTCCACTTTTGTAATTGGGACATGTTCCCCTCTTGAACGCCTTTTTTAATGTTATTTTTACTTATCAAAAAAAAGGAAAAAAAAAAGTAGTTCACTTTTAGGGCTCAAGCTTAGTGCTAAAGCAAATGCAATTGAACCATGCATATCATGTTTTGGTGGCCTAAAGTGCATGGCAAGGGATAAAGACATTCACAGATATCATGTTTTTATTTTTATATATCTAATCCCCGAATTTAATCCAAGTAAGGCATGTTAATGTATTACAGCAATCCCTAGTAACAGAAGGTCAATGATTAACATGGTTCAAAATATCATATCATTACCAGGTTTGTGCAAGGTTACAAATTGTCACAGCATGGCAAGCTCATTATTCAACTCAATTTGAACCTGAGAATTCAACTAATCTGACTTTGCCAACTGGATGTATCCTTTTGTAGCTTATTCTGTAATTAGCTTTTTCTGTTATGTCCTCTCATATTGGTTGTTTTCCAACAATTGAAATTTATATATATTTTCTCATTGAGAGAGAGAGAGAGAGAGAGAGGGAGGGAGGGAGAGAGAAGTGACATCAAGGAAGGGGAGGGGGGAGAGAGAGAAAGAGAGAGATGATAGTATCTGGTGCAGATCAGAGAGAGGGAAGGGATTATGCTACAAGCATTTAATTGCCAACTGGAGTTCAATTTGATGTATCCTTTTGTAGCTTATTTTTAAGTCAGTTTGATATGATAAAGTAGCTGCACAAATTGGTTAGGTTTCCAACAAGGGGAGTTTATATATATTTTTTCCTATTGGAGATTAGAGCGGAGATAGAGAGGTGAAATCACTGAAGGAGAGAGAGAGAGATGATGGAAGTATCAGGTGTAGATCAGAGAGAGGGAACAGACGGATTAGATGTAACAAGAATTTACTTGTCAACTGGATTTCACTTTGACGTATCCTTCTGTAGCTTATTTTGAAGTCAGGTTGATGTTGATCTGATAGGTCCCCTGATATTGGTTAGGTTTTCCAACAATTGAAATATATATATATATATATATATATTTTCCATTGCGAGATTAGAAAATAGAAAAAGGCGAGATTAGGGAAGGGGAGTTTGATTGGAAAAACTTGGGAGTGAACCCGTCTGGTCCAGAAGCCTTAAAAAGCCCCAAGGACTAGATAGCCTGCCACAACTCAGATTCTGTACCCTCCTTAAATTGAGCCCCGTTCATGAGAGAGATGATTGAAGTCTTTGGTATAGATCATCTGTGGTGTGCCAACAGACCTCTGGAGGTTGTCTATCCTAGACTATTTCATATTGCTATGGATAGGCTGGCGACGGTTGCTGATTGCTATCATCTTGATAGTGGTGGATTGTCGTAGGATGTACTGTTTGAGAAGTTTGAGATGTCTTTGCAGGATTGGGAGCTGGAGGATGTGGTGTTCTTATCGTTGTTTTATTATCAGTGTGTGTGCGGGGAGGGGATGGATGAGTGGACTTGGTCAGGCACTAGCCACCGGAGGTTTGAGGAGCTGTCTTTTTATAGTTGATTGATGAATGATCAGGGGCTTCTTTTCAATGGAAGGCTATTTGGCGCACCAAAGCTCCGCTCCGCTGAAGGTGGCTTTCTTTGGGTGGACGACATCTCTGTGAAGGATATTTACAATCGACAATTTTTAGAGGCTGGGCCTTTCTTTGTTCCATCTTCACGATGTAGTGTGTCATGCCAATGTCCACGAAGAGTGCGATAGAGGCTTGGAATGGTTGCTCAGTTGGAAATCAAGCTAGAGATGTTTGTAGAGTTGCCTCTTGTGCCTATTGTGGGTCCTTTGGAGGGAGCAGTATAGGAGGTCTTAAGATGGGGAGGAATCTCCTTGGGGGTGCAGAAATTGTAAATCTATCAAGTAATATATATATATATTTCTTTTGTGGATAGCTTGAGGATATAAATATGGCTCTCTTAGTTGTATATGGGATGCGTTCTCCTTTTTGAGCTTTAAAAAAAAATCCTTTAGCCTTTTGTTTTGTATCTTTGGTTTCCGCTCCCCTTTTTGAGCGTTTTTAATAAATTCTTACTTATCAAAAAAAAAAATATATATATATATATAATCTTTTATTTTTATTTTTTAATTATTTTAAATCAGTCTTGAAAAAAAAGAAAAATCAAAAAGTAAAAAGACAGAGAGGGAAGTAGGGATGGGATATAGCTGGGCCTAACTTGAGCTACCGAGTATCACCCAAAAATTTTACCAGCGTGGGTGAGGTATTTGAAATAATGGGATTTGGTTTTAAATCTTGGAGTCCGAATTTATTTTGGATGGGATTTGGGTAAAGGTTTACCAACCCGAGTAACCCAAAACACAAAAAAGGTTTATAATTTTTATATTCTTGTGGCTACATGTTATTTATATAGAATAAGATTAAGATTGAATTATTTATTCTTTGGTTGCATGATATTATTGTTAATTATTTTTGATAAGTAAGATTTATAAAAAGCGCTCAAAAGGGGAGCGAATCCCAAAGAAACAAAAAGGCCAAAAAACGCCTTAAGGCCTTCAAAGAGGCCAAAAAGAAAATAATCTCCTCTATAGATCTATAATCTCTCACTGAGACCTAACAAAAAAGAGTATAAATAATGGAGAACTTAAGCATAGAAATAGGCTTCTCTTTTCCATCGAAATATCTCTGATTTCTCTCGAGCCAAATACACTACCAAATGCAGAGAGACGTAGCCCTCCAAGCATCCTGAATGAGGGCCCCAACTAAGAAACCTCTCCAAGTCTCAATCAACCCTCTAGAGGAACAGGGCATAACCCAAGGGACCCCAAATAACCCAAGCATCAAATCCCAACAGTTTCTAGCCATGCTGCAATGTAACAGAAGGTGATCAACTGTCTCCTCATCGCGTAGGCACAAGTAACAACGATTGACCACCACCTTATTCTTCCTCCTTAAATTATCCTGGGTTAAAGTCCTACCCAAGACAGAAGTCCAAGCAAAGAAGGCCACCTTAAGGGGAGTCTTGGAGCGCCAAATAGACTCCAAGGGAAAGGACCTCCATCACCAACCGTAAGACACCTGAAAAAGGACCTCACCTCGAACCGACCCTGAGAGTTAGGATTCCAAAGCCAACAATCGGAATCCCCATGTGAGATCACCTGGCGATACAGTAACTCCAAAAAACGAGTGACCTCCTCAATCTCCCAATTCTGAAAGTGCCTCTTTAACTAAAAATCCCAAGTCAGTCCTCCGTTATCAAGATGATAACAGTCAACCACCAATGCCTGCTTATCAGAAGCAATCCTGTAGAGCAGTGGGAAAGAAAGAGCCAGGAGAAGCTCCCCACACCAAAGGTCCTCGCAAAATCTGATCCTCCTACCATCCCTGATTCGAAAACGAACATGTTTGCAAAAATCAACCCATCCCTTTCAAATGGAAGTCCAAACCCCCACCCCCCAGGACCACGCACCTCAAGAGAGCTCCACCCTCCACTGCTCTCCCCAAATTTGCTCGCGATAACTCTCCTCCAAAGCCAATGCCTCTCAACCCCAAACCTCCAAAACCATTTCCCAAGGAGAGCCTTGTTGAAAGGCAACAACCTTCTAATCCCTAAGCCTCCACTCCGAATTGGACAGCACACTTGCTCCCAACGAACCAAAAACTAGTTAAACTTAGATACAAAATAATAAAGAATCTAAGCTTTTGAGTCCCTTCGGAATTTTATAACCGAAGAGCATGATTGAGTCAATTTTTTTTAGTGATTTTAAAACAGTCGAATGACAAGATTCCCCCTATCTATTCCCTTTGTTTTCCTATCTCGTGCTACATCTTCTACATGTTTTTTAAATCTTTGGTTTGCTTAAGTGGTTGACACGCCAATATTTGAGGAAGCAATTTTCTCTTAGTTCTCGATTTCATTTTAAATATGGGCCTTGACCTCTTCGTCTTCCATCACTTAGAATTTCAAAGGTTATTTAAGAATGACAAGTTTGGAAAAGCATCACTGGAGGATCTTCACTCGAGAATTAACAGAAACCCCTCTTCCTCCTATCTGTCCCAGTCTCTCTCTCTCAAAGTAAGATCGTATTAAGAAGCATTCAAAGGGGGAATGCATCCCTCTTCCACCTGGGATTCTCACTTCAACAAAACACCATCCTCCTCTGGCCTCCCCAAATCTACTCGCAATCACTCTCCTCCAGAGTTTATGCCTTTCTACCCCAAATCTCCTTAAACACTTCCCCAAACGGGCCTTATTGAATGGCACCAGTCTTCTAATGCCCAAATCTCCCATCCGAGTTGGACTATAGACTTGCTCCCAATGAACCAGATGAAACTTGAACTCCTCCCCTGTACCATTCCAAAGGAAATTTCGCTGTAACCTCTCATTCCTCTCAGCCACAGGAGAAGGAATCTAGAACAAAGGAAGGAAATAAGCAGGAAGGCTCGACATAGTGCTCTTTGTCCGTGTCTCTCTTTCCTAATGTAACGACATTTTCTTCCATCTTGACACAAGTTGTGAAGAATGGAGCTGCAAATGTTTCTACTGGTGATAATTATCTAGTGCTAATTAAAGTTTTAATTAGTTACTGCTTGTACCTTTTTATGACATTCTTCACATTTTTCCCTTCCTATTGAAATCTCAGATAAATTTAACGGAAGTAAAATTCTACAAATAAGGAAGCCATTTACTACCATTGTCCTGTTTTTGCCTCCTTTTCCATGAATTAATTGAAGTGTGAAATCAAAGAGTAAGAGATAGATTGTGAAATATCTTAGAATATATCTGCAATCTATCAGTGGTTTCTTGCCTCATTCCAATTGCTTCTTGCAGTTACTAAATGTTTCAGGTTGTTTACAAGGAATCAAGGCTATTTGATGATGTGTAGTTGTACTTGCCACTACTTTCTTTGGGCTTCTGTATGTTGATTAAGCGGCGCTAGACTGAAAATTCCGAAATGCTGTTAGGTAGTAATATGTGTTGGGGCACCAGAAGTGCGTGAACATCGGGATCCAATGAAAGCCAACAAAGCAATACACAAACACAAGATATAACGTGGTTCAGCCAAAACTTTTTACATCCACGGATGAGAAGAGATTCTACTATGATTTTGTGGAGTGCCACCGGTGCTTTTCCTACTCTACCAACCCTAAACTCCCTCTATCCATCAACTCCCTCATGAGACTATAAGGACGAAGCCAGAATTTCAAGTAAGGGGGGCCACTGTGCAAAATAAATATATATATATATATATATATATATATATATATATAAATATTACAAATATAAAATACAAAAGAAGAAGAAGAAAGAAAAAAATTCAAATATGCATGTTAAAAAGATGAATTTTAAGAAGTAGAAATTGAAAAAGGAAAGAAAAATGAGAGAACTTTAAAAAGAAAAAGTTAAAGAGTTTCAATTGAGGAAGGAAAATTTAACTTTTTCTTTTAGGAAAATTTGAAGAATTTGAAGAGTACAAGAGAAAATAGAATTTGAAGAGTACAAGAGAAAATAAAGAGATAATTTTAGAAACCACAAAATATAGAGAGGGGGGGGGGGGGGGCGGCGGGGCGGGGTGGCATAAATTTTAATTTTTTCATATTTATAGAAAAAATATAAAAAATTACTACATAAATTATAGAGGGCGAGGCAGGGCTTGGCCGGAGGGGCATGTCCCCCCCCCCCCCCCCCCCCCCCCCCCCGGCCGCCCCTTTATTGGCTCTGGCCTTGTGAGACTACGTCTGTTTCAATCTCAAAAGTCTCAACCCAAAAACTTAGGTACCTATTTATAGAGTCCTAAACTCAATTCTTTGTTGTATTAGGATTTCAATTTCTTGGAGACAAAGACTTATCTAACAAGAATTTTTTTTTCTTAGATTAATCGGGTGTTCGGGGCTTTGCCCTGACTAATCCCCAAGGACGCAGGAAGTGTGCCCCCCCACCCTGGGCTGGGTAGGTTGCAAAGTATGGCCACTGAGGCGTAGCCCCAAGGAAATTGTTTGCACCCAGTGGGAACTCAGACCTAATGCTTCATGAGGCACGAGGACCAAGTGGCCTTGCCACTGGCCAACCCCTTGGGGTTTATCTAACAAGAATTTTCTTAACAAAAAAAAAACTCTAGAATAAAAACCTAATTAGACTAGGAATTTGAGACACTTCTCCCAACAATCTCTGCCTTGGCCCAAATCTCATTAAGTTAATCGTCGATTCCCACGGCATTGATCAGGACAACTAATTGCAACTTCCATCTTGCTCACAAGCCAAATCACTCGTTTGGGACTTTCACTCACAAACAGTCGCTACGACCCTGTCTAATTTAGGTACTTTTGCCCTAGGAGTCAATTCGTCCTTAGCCTTATTTAGGGACTTTTACCCAAGGAGCAAGTTCCTCCTTTCCCTTTGGCTTGCAAGCCAAGATGTCACAATCCTTTGGCAAAACTCTAATTGTCCCATAGTATGCTACTTGATCAGTCAAACTTCTAAGGCTTCACCTTAATTACTTGAGCTCCATGACATGTTACCCATCGCGATTTTGTTGAGACTGTGTTTTCTGGATTTCCTTCACTTTCAGCTCTGATACTAATTTGTTGGGCTGCGGAAGTGTGCGAACTTTGAGATTCAATGAAAGCCAGCAAAGCAATCATACACAAACACATGATATAACGTGGATCAATCAAAGCCGGCTTACATCCACGGATGAGAAGAGATTGCACTATGATTCAGAAGAGATATTGCAATCGCTGGGCACCAATACCCTGTACGTGTCTTTTCACCATTTACCACTCCACGAGCCTATCTCCTTGCTACTAGTGCCACCAGTTTTTTTCTATTCTATCAACTCATAAACTACCTCTACTCATCAACTCTCTCATGAGACATCCTCTCTCTCAATAAACTGAAATACGTATTTATAGAATCCTAAACTCAATTTCTTGTTAGACAAAGATTACAATTCCTTGGAGGCCAAGACTTTTTAACAAGAAATTTCCTAACAAAATACAACTCTAAAATAGTAACCTATTTAGACTAGGAATTTGAGACACAAGTCCCAACAATATGTTAATAGAATTTCTTGTTGTCAGTCTTCAAAACACAATAGCATTGGTCAGAGTTCGGTTCATTGCCGGTCCTATTGTTTTATTAGATTTATTTTTGCATACAGATGATATATATTTATTCTTGGATAATTGGTATCTTGGATTTTTTCTCCCTTGGCATGTTTATTTTATTTATATTTTTCGTCAAAGTGATTATGTGTTATATTATGCATTGTCCTGTAATTGAAGTACGAAGTGGACATCTTCTTTCCATCCGTTTTTCATCAATATTAATGCTTGCTCTGCAACTGTATCATACAATAGTTGAATTATAGTATATAATGTTTAATTGTTTTTCACTTATTTCTTCTGTTTGTTTTTCTAATTTCCATAATTTGAATTGTTAATTTTCAATATTTGTTTTATACAGTATTAATGCGGGAAAAGATGAAGATGCTTTACCTGGACAGAACGGCGTGCACTATCCAAAAAGCTATTTTCCCAAGTGAGTGAAACAAATATTTCTGCTGATTTTTACTTTTTTTGTTACTTGGGGAGAATGTTTTTCTTTTTATGGACTTAGGTTTTTTGCTTTTTTTTGTTTTTTTTTTTTTTTAGCATACATCGTCCCGTTGTTTACTCCATTCTTATGTGCTAATGCTATGCTCGTGTTCTGTTTAAACTTTCTGAATGTGTTGTGTTTCTGGTCATTTTTTGCATTTGTCTGCCAGTTTCGAGTTTCATGTTCATCTCCTTTATGCTATTCTGGCTGAAATATGGTGTTCTGAATTTGATTAGGAATGGAGAAGCATGTATTTTAATATTTTATATTTAATTATTGCAGTGCACCTGCAATGTGCAGTGTTATATTTTTTGTTCTTTCTGATCAAATGTTAGTTAAATAGAAAAAAGCTTGGTCTGGATAGTATATAGTTTGAGATACCTTAAGGGAGAAACGAGTTAAAGTATGACAGAAGCTATTTTGTGCACAATAATGTCAAAGCTTAGGTTTGGTTACAGGTCTAGTACCCCATATAAGTGGAAGGTTATAGAAGTGAGCATTACTTAAAGGGTAAGAAAGAAAACTATTTTTTATTTCCCTTCAACAACTGATTTTTCTCACATGGAATTTCATTTCTCGTCGTTGCAGTTCTTGCTTGGTAGCAGTAGGGTCTAGCTGTTATGACGGCGTTTTTCTCTTGGACACTAATGAGTAGTACATTTGGCTTTCCTAGAGATGAAAAAAAAAATTTGAACATGGCTTGGACTTGGTTCTTATGTGTCACATTTGTGTGTGTCTTGGTTGCTATTCGACATCATATGGACTAATAAGTGTGCAAATTGAACTATTAGATATATTGTTACTTGGGGTTTTGCTATCTATTGTTATGGAGTTGGTATCATACTAATCACATGAATTATCTTTTTTGTTTTAAAAATACTTCTTTCTAAGATTTTGGCTGTTCGATTGTAAGCCCATGTTCTCTGATGTTGCTTATATTGAATTATTGGTCAGCGTTCCTATATATATTTATATATAATTGCTTGTATTATATATATAAATATATACATATATTGACTACACTGCTAGTTAACTTGTAAATGCTCCTGTTTTTGTTCTTAATATTTGCATTTTCCTTCATTTATTAGCTTAGTATGTTAGTTATTAGGTCTCTTATTAAATTATGATTGTTTTCCCCCCTCTGGTTTCTTTACAATACTTTTAATTCATGCTTTTTTCTTCTATGATGTTCGCTGAATTAATTTGAAATGTTGCAGTTTTGATGATTCTTTTGAAGAGGTTATCTATCCTAAGGGCGATGCAGATGCTGTTTCCATCAGTAAGAGAGATGTTGACCTACTACAACCCGACACATTTGTAAATGATACAATTATTGATTTCTACATCAAGTATGTCCATTTCTATAGTACCTCGTGTCATTCTTCTTTAAAAAAGTTAGGAAAGTCATGTTCTTGTTGACCAAAAGCGAAAAACAACTTTTACCACCAAGATTGTATCGCATTGTATCTCCTCTACCCTCCACTTTGGGAGGGTAGAGGGTTGTCCTCCCCATAGGAGCAAAATGAGTTGGAGTTCTTTGCGAGTAAAAAAGAGTGAGTAAAAAAAAAAGGGAAAAAGAAAAAACGACTTTTGCCATTTTTTTTCTCTCTTTGTAAGCAATTCATGAAATGAGATGCTTGAGTGGGCTCTGCCCATTTACACTATAAGTGGACAAAGCTATACTCTTTTCACTCAGAAAACTAAAAAGTACGACAGAATTGAAGATTATTTCATGATCCAGAAAAGTAAGGAGCTTAGTATCTTCTTTTTTTTTTTCTCTCTCTTAAATGAAGGAAATTTTATTAATATAAACAATATAGTACAGTAGATAAAGTGAGGGCATACCCCCACTGCAAAAACATCAGAGCCCAAAAAGAAGGGAAAATAAAACCAAGGACAAACCCTTGGAATAGATAAGCCTAGAAACAGGAAATCAAAAAATGTCTTGAAGGCCTACCCCCAACACATCCAAGACTTCCCACAAAATAACTTTCACTAAGTTAATAGGATCTCTATGCCTAGAATTGTGGAATCTCTCATTCCTCTCCACCCAAAGAGAGTACAAAGTGGCAGTAAACAGGAGCTTGAACAATTTATGTCTGCAGCTTTTTGTTGTAAACTGCTGGAAGAAGTCTAGGGCCAAGTCTTGGATTGAAGCACATCTATGCAGATTTCCTTTGCAAATATCTGATAACCCAGCCCAAACCTGCTATGAGTAATCACAACAGCAAAAACGATGATCCAGATTCTCTTCACTTTGCAGACACAATACACATCTTGATGCCATGGAAATACCTGTGTCTGTAAATATGAACTTGTAATAACAGCACCCTGCAATACCAGAGTTGTGTGAATCGACCAACTAGGCCTACCCCATTCCATCATTAGTTAGTCCAGAAAACTTCTTCCCTCTTCACTCTACAAGCTTCCCAATTAGTCTTGAATGTAAGTCCAGCAGTTTGCCACAACAGCTGATCACATCCTCCATGTATCTTGTGATTGAGAAACAAAAGTAGCACCTCTTGGTTGCAATCTTCAAATTTAGAAGTAACCCACTGCAGGTCTTCAATGAACTCACTTAAGCTCACCAACCTATTCCTACTAAGATTCCTCAAAATGCTATGCTGGAACCTCAGTCAAGAAGCTTCCATCACACCAAGGGTCGAGAAACATCTTCACTTCCAGACCATTACCAATCCTGTACCTGCAATTCAACTTGATAATATCTCTGACAGAAACAATGCTCTTCCAGATTGAAGAGGTTTAATCCTTATTCACATGCCAATGGTGGGCCTAAGTCTGTTGGGCCGCTTGTTGGGCCTGAAAGGCCTAATTCAGTTTCTAAGAGGCCTATTTCTGTTTCTTTGGGATCTGAATGTGATGTGCAAGTTCCTTGTGCTGTGGTTGGTGGGCCGAGCGTCCAATCTTCTAAAGAAGTTAATGTTGACGGGTCTGCGGGATTAAAAAGTGGGCCGAGTTGTGGATCCGGGCCGGTGTCTAACAGGTTTGAGCCCTTGTCCTCCTTGCGAGATGATAGAGCTCCTTGTGTTGCTGGTTCGGTGAAAACGAGAATGAACGTTGATCGGCAAGTGAAGGTTCCGGTCCTGAGACGTCGATTGCCGAAGAAAAAGGTGATCCTTCCCGCTTTTCGTAAGAAATGGTCACGAAAGGATAAGCAAAAATGGGTGGCATCTTCGCAATCCGGTTTTGAATAGGGTATGTTTTCAGTTCCTTCTGGTTCTTCTCCTAATAAACCGTGTTTCTCTATACTTCTTCTCCTTTTTTGGGGGAGTCGACGATGTCTTTGGAATGGGTGAAAGGTGGGACAGCTTCTGTTTCGTTCTCTAAAGAATCGGAGGGTGAGAGGGACTCCGTTCTTGTGGACAGGTAGGATGGTGATTCTGGGTTTAGACTTGGTTTCTCTCGGCTATGTGAAGGCTTGTGCGGGGAGTTACAGTTTGTGTTGGTCAGGATGTGAAGGTGAAGCTTGATGATGATACGGCTGCTATTCTGTTGAAGGAGATACGGGACCATTTGGCGTCGAAAGGCTTTCTTGGTGATTCAGGAGGAGTTTTGACGGAGGAGGAGCCTGTTTCGCAGTTTTGCTCGCATTCCTCTTCTGTTCTTGATAATTGGGAGGGAGCTGCAGGTTCTTCTCTGGTTGGTGACTAGGGCATGATTCCATGGGAAGACTTGGAACAACCAGTGAATTTGGCTGTTCCTTTGGTTGTTGTTCCGCCTGGGGGTAATTGGGTTAGCGACTCAAATGTTGTCAGAGTGAATGATCTTGAGGAGGAGTGGGTGAGGGAGAAGGGATTGGAAGTGGGTCCTTTGTTGGGGGTTTCTTTTGAGGGTAGAGTGGATGACGCACTGTGTTTGTTTAATGATGTCCTCAATTCTCATTTTCAGGAAAAAGCAGGTGGTAAGATAGGGTTGCAGGAGGAGAGAGGGGAGACAGTGATGCAAAGCCCCAATGATTTTATCACGTATGAAAGGAGAAATATGGGGTCCAGATCAGGAGGGAGAAGTGGTGGAAGGAAGGGAGGGTTTGCTTTCTAAAGTGTTTCCCTATGAAGTTACAAATTCTTTCATGGAATGTCCAGGGTCTCAATGATCCGGTTAGGAGGAAAGTGGTGAAGTCGGTTATTCGTAAAGGTCGGGGTCATGTGGTGTGTCTTCAATAGACCAAACTTTCTTCGATGTCTGATAGGATTGTGAGGAGTCTTTGGGTTGGGAGATTTGTGGAGTGGATTGCTTTGGATGCTATTGGTTCCTCGGGGGCATCTTGATCATGTGGGATAACAGAGAGGTGTCTAAAGTGGAGGCTCAGGTGGGGCGCTTCTCTATTTCTTATGTTCTTGCTTTGGTTGAGGATGGTTTTAATTGGGTCTTTTCGGGTGTTTATGGTCCTTCGGAGGATGGTGTGCACCACTTGCTTTGGGAGGAGTTGGGGGAGATTAGAAGTCGATGGTGTTTGCCTTGGTGTATTGGTGGGGACTTCAATGTGGTTCGCTCTTCGTTTGAGAGGTCAACGGGAGGTAGGTGGACGTCTGATATGGAGGCTTTCTCAGAGTTTATTGTTGAATTTGGGTTGGTTGATTTGCCTTTGGTTGGAGGGCCATTTACTTGGTCCAGTGGCCGTTCCTCTCTTACCCTTTCCCGGATTGACAGAGTCCTTGTGTCGGGGGAGTGGGAGGAGAGGTTCTCGGAAGTTGTTCAAGCATCGTTGCCTCGTCCTATCTCTGACCATGTTCCATTGTTGTTGGATTGTGACGGGTTGTGCAGTAGACGATCTCCTTTCAGATTTGAGAATATGTGGTTGCGGGCTGAGGGCTTTCTTGAGCGGGTTCGTCTTTGGTGGGAGGGGTATGGTGTGGTGGGCACCCCTAGTCATCTGCTTGCAGGCAAATTGCGTCTTTTAAAGGAGAATCTTAAGGCTTGGAATAAAGAGGTCTTTGGGAATCTGGAATGGAGAAAAAATCGGGTTCTTACGGAGATTGCGGCTATTGACCGTATGGAGGGTCAAGGGGATTTGGTGGAAGCTTTGAAGGTTAGGAGGGCGGAGTGCAAGGCAGAGTTTTAGAGATTGCTATCATGGAGGAGATCTCGTGGAGGCAAAAATCTCAAGCCTTATGGCTCAAGGAGGGGGATAGAAACATGAAATTTTTCCACAGATTGGCCAATGCTCATAGAAGAGGAAATCATATAGGGAGGATTCGGGTTGAGGGGGTTACTCTTTGTAAGGAGGAGGAAATCTGCAAAGGATTTTCAGAGTTCTTTGAGAAGTTGTTCTTAGAGACTGTTGAGTGGAGACCTTTACTTAAAGGGTTGCAGTTTGCCTCTATTTCTGAGGAGGAATGCTTGGGTTTGGAGTTGCCTTTTTCTGAGGAGGAAGTTCTGATTGCTTTGAAGAGCTGCAATGGGGATAAGGCCCGAGGTCCAGATGGTTTCACCATGAGGTTTCTTCTTGAATGCTTGGAGGTGGTTAAAGGAGAGGTGATGGGCACTTTCCATGCTTTCCATTCTCGGGGATTTTTTGAGAAAAGCTTGAATGCCACGTTCATTGCTCTCATTCCGAAAAGGAAAGAGGTGAGGGATTTTCGCCCTATTAGTTTGGTGGGTTGTATCTACAAGTTGATTGCCAAAGTGCTCGCTTCTAGATTGAGGAAAGTTTTGGATGGTATCATTTCGGACTCTCAAAATGCTTTGTTAGGAGGCCATCAGATTTTGGATTCAGTCCTTATTGCAAGTGAGTGTGTGGACTCCAGATTTCGTAGTGGGGTCCCGGGTGTTCTTTGTAAGTTGGACATTGAGAAAGCATATGACCATGTGAGTTTGAGCTTTCTTCTGTACTTGATGGAGAGGATGGGGTTCGGTGATAGGTGGAGGAGATGGATTCAGTTTTGCATTTCCAGTGCTCGCTTTTTGATCCTTGTTAATGGTGCTCCTACTGGTTTTTTCTCTAGCTCAAGGGGCTTAAGACAGGGGGATCCTCTCTCCCCCTTCTTGTTCTTGTTTGTGATGGAGGCCCTTAGTAGATTGATGCGAAGGGCTGCTGATTTGGGTCTTGTGAGAGGCTTTCGGGTGGGCAGGGATGCTGCTTCTCAGTTGGAGATCTCTCATTTGATGTTTGCTGATGACACTTGGTTCTTTGTGATGCGAATGTGTCCCAGATTAGATATCTGAGATGTGTCTTGATTTGTTTCCAAGTTGTCTCCGGCCTTAAGGTGAATGTGGGCAAGAGTGTTTTGGTGTCGGTTGGGGAGGTTCCTGAGATTGAGACTTTTGCTGACATCCTTGGATGTCGCAATGGTGCTTTTCCCATTTCTTACTTAGGTTTGCCTCTGGGAGCTCCTTCGAGGTGTGTGGGGATTTGGGATCCAGTTGTGGATAGATTTGAGAGAAGGTTGGCAGGTTGGAAGAAACAGTATCTTTCCAAGGGCGGCAGGGTCACTCTGATTAAGAGGACCCTCTCTAGCCTTCCCACTTATTTTATCTCTCTCTTTCAGATTCCATCTTTAGTTGCGGAGAGGATTAAGAGGTTGCAGCGTAATTTTCTGTGGGGGGGTAGAGGTGAAGAGTTTAAGTTCCATTTGGTGAGATGGGATCAGGTATGCAGGCCTATTCGGAATGGTGGGCTGGGTCTTCGTAGATTGGTGCCTTTTAATAAGGCCCTTCTTGGAAAATGGTTGTGGAGGTTTGGTGTGGAGAGACATTGGCTTTGGAGGAGGGTTATGGCTTGTCGTTTTGGAGAGATGAGAGGAGGGGAGCTCTTTGGAAGTTAGAAATCCTCGGGGGGTGGGAGTTTGGAAATTTATTCGGAAGGGTTGGGATGATTTTTCCAAGCACATTCGGTTTCGTCTTAGAGATGGGAGGGGTATTTGTTTTTGGGAGGATGTGTGGTGTGGTGATGCTCCTCTTGCTCTTGCCTTTCCTCAGCTTTACAGGATTGCTTTAGATAGGCACGCCTTGGTGGTTAACTGTTATCATCTTGATAATGGGAGACTGGTTTGGGATGTTCGATTCAGGCGTGCCTTTCAGGATTGGGAGATTGATGAGGCAATTCGTCTCTTGGAGTTGTTATATTGCCAGAGGATTGTGGTGGAGGATTCGGATTGTTGGTCTTGGGTCACAAACTCCAAGGGGCGTTTTGAGGTGAGGTCTTTCTTCAAGTGCCTCTCTTTTGATCCTGGAGTTCGTTTTCCTTGGAAGTCTGTTTGGCGTTCTAAGGCTCCTCTCAAAGTGGCTTTCTTTGTGTGGACTTCGGTTCTGGGTAGGATCTTAACCTAGGATAATTTGAGAAGGAGAAGCTAGGTGGTGGTTAATCGTTGTTATATGTGTCTTCGTGATGAGGAATCTGTGGATCACCTTCTTATTCATTGCTCTTTGGCTAGAGAGTGTTGGGATTTGATGCTTGGCTTATTTGGGTTTTATTGGGTTATGCCAGGATCTACTAGAGAGTTGATTGAGATGTGGAGAGGTTGCCATGTGGGGGCTCTCAGTCAGGATGCGTGGAGAGCTACGCCGCTTTGTGTGTGGTGGTGTATTTGGCTTGAAAGGAATAGGAGATACTTTGAAGGAAAGGCGGTGTCGATTTCGGTGCTTAAATTATCGATTTTTTCCACTCTTTTTTGTTGGGTTTCAGGGAGAGGTTATAGATCGTTGGAGGAAATTGTTGATTTTTTGGCCTCTTTGAAGGCTTGAGACCTTTGTGCTCTTTTGTATTTCCTTGGGATTCGCTCCCCTCTTGAGCGTCTTTTAATAATATTCTTTTATTTATAAAAAAAAAAATACTAAGCTACCCATATTCTGTCCTTGGAAAGGAGAAAGTCCCAAGCAAGGACACATTTGGCAGCCTTATCAACATCACCATTTCTCCTCGGGCCAAAACCTCCCTCTTCCTTAGGAGCAGGTCACTTCTGCCAACTTAACCCATGAATTCTGTGACTTCTCTCATCATGACCCCAAATAAAGTTCCTCATTCTTCTCTCTAATGAGTTAATAACAGCAGCTGGGAGAGAGTATACTGAGGTCCAATACTGAACCATGGATAGAACCACAGATCTGACCAACTCCACCCTACCTGACATTGAGAGATTCAACCCTCTCCATACTAAGGAGCTTATTATCTAATGCTTCACTTTCTAAATAGTCATCATCCATTGAAGAGCTCCACTCGTTTTCCACCAAATAATTCTTCAAAGTCAAAGCGGGCTACTCGCTGAACTGCTCTCCCTTGCACACTCTACACCATCTCCATTGATTCAGTGCCGCAGCAGGAGAACTAGGAATAAACCAACAAACTTCAAAAAGAGAGGAGGGGTCAAAGATCTCTGGCCATTGAATTGTTCATCAAGCGTCAATAAATGACTTACTAAATTACCATTCCCCTTACACAAGCAGCATTAGTTGCCAGTAGTTTGGCACATCTAAGTCTAATTGTTCGGCCGTAGGAAGCAACCATTGTAGGGGCTTTGGTACACTGGTGACTTCTCATTTTGGACACTCTATAGAGCTAATAGCTGGTTGTTTATGATTTTAGTGGGTGGTGTGGTTTGGGATCTCACCGTGATTAGGGCACTGAGGGGCTGGGAGTTGGAGCACATTGTGGTGTTCTTTGGGTTGAGTGTGAGTCACGGATAATTTTTTGTTGAAGTCTTTATCCATTTTTGCATTTTGTTGGATAGTCTTCACCTGAAGCCTGTCAATGGATCAGATTTTGATCCGAATCCGGACCAAATCCAATCCAATATCTCAGATATGGACTCAATATTTAATTCGATAATCCGTTAAGAACTTGACATTGATAAATAAGATATGTATTATGGTGAATCCAATCTTACAAAATATAAAATATAGCATGCTATACATTTATTATCTATCATTCAATTGGAGTGAGTTTGATAAAGATATTAATCAAAAGTGTTGTTTAAAAAGTAATTTGGTAAAATTGGCGTACTTAATTTGAGAGCCTGACTATCATTATATACAAGCGGAAAATTACAAATATGGAAAAGATAATAAAATAAAATCAAAATAAAGAGAATAAAATAAAATCAAATAAAATCCAAATAAAAATATATCCCTAAAAATTAGCCTATATTGAAGACCCAATAAATCTGCCATAATCGTTGAGTCAACTTATAGATAAGATTTCCAACACTCCCCCTCAAGCTGGAGCAAATATGTTGATTAAGCCCAGCTTGACTATGGAAGACTGGAGAAGAGAAGGCCCAACAGACTTTGTGAACACATCTGCAGTTTGTTCTAAAGAAGGAACAAAAATAGGATTAATGATACCCGATCGAACTTTCTTTCGAATAAAGTGAATGTCTACCTCAATATGTTTCGACCTTTCATGTAAAACAGAATCAGAAGCAAGCATAATGGCTGATTTATTGTCACAAAACAGCCTTGAAGAACCTTTCTGTGCAAGACCCAACTCTCCCAAAATTGATTGAAGCCAAAGGAGCTCACAAGTACCTTGAGCCATAGCTCGGTATTCAGCTTCAGCAGAGGATCTAGAAACAACAGCCTGCTTCTTACTCTTTCATGATTTGAGATGATTACCATAGAAAGTACAGAAGCCAGAGGTAGAACGTCTATCTGTCTTACATCCAGCATAGTTTGCATCAGTAAAGCATGAGAGTCCGGACTGATTTCCCGAGGCATAGAACAGACCAAGACCAGGGCACGACTTAAGTTATCTCAAAATATTGTAGACTGCATCCATATGAGCTGAGCGAGGGGCATGCATGAATTGACTAATCACACTAACAGCAAATGTCAAATCGGGCCTTGTGTTAGTCAAGTAGATAAGACGACCTATTAAACGTTGATACACGGATGGATCTGGAAGTAATTCCCTTGACTCAACAGAGAGTTTAAGATTGGGGTCCATAGGAGTGGAAGCGGGTCGACACCCAAGCATGCCAGTATCTTGAAGAAGATCCAAAACATATTTCCTTTGAGATAAAGAAATTTCACGACAGGATCTAGCAACCTCAATTCCAAGAAAATATCGAAGAGGACCTAAGTCCTTCACATCAAAGGACTTTTGAAGATGAAGTTTTGCCTGAGCAATCCCTGAAGCATCATCACCTGTGATAATGATATCATCCACATATACCAATAACATAATGCAACGACCATCAGAGCGACGTCGAATAAAACAAGTATGGTTTGAGTGGCAGCGCACAAAGCCCATGGATAAAACAACATCGCTGAAACGACTAAACCAAGCTCTAGGAGATTGCTTTAGACCATAAAGAGACTTCCGTAGCCTATAGACTTTCCCAACATACTCCCCCTCAGCCCGAAATCCAGGGGGTGGATCCATATATATAGTCTCAAGTAAGTCTCCATTAAGAAATGCATTCTTGACATCTAACTGATGCAGAGGCCAAGAATGGGCAGCAGACAAGGAGACAAGCAGTCGCACAGACGTCAACTTAGCCACAGGAGCAAAGGTAGCACTAAAGTTTTTGTCCGGAATCTGAGTAAAGCCTTTTGCCACCAACCGAGCCTTATACCAATCAATAGAACCATCGGCTAAGTACTTCACATTAAAGACCCATTTGCAGCCAACCGTTTTCTCCTCAGAAGGTAAAGCAACAAGTTCCCATGTATTATTATGGTGTAAAACATCCATTTCTGTTGTCATGGCAGACACCCAATTGGGATCCTAGAGGGCCTCTGACACAGATCGAGGAATAGAAACGGTCCCAATCTTGCCCAAGAAGGATTTATATGCACCTGAAAGACCATCATAGGAGACATACTGGGAAATAGGGTGGTTAGTGCTACTAGAAAAACCATACCAATTAGGAGGATGACGATCACGGGTAGGATAACGGGAGGTACGCTCAGGAATTGTAGGAGCAATAGGAGAAGGAGAGTTACCTGGACCTGGTTCTGAAGATGATTTTGGCAGGGGAGGTTGAGTGCGATGGCGACGAGAGTAGACTTGCAAAGGTGGAGGGGAACCCTGCATGGATGGAGAAGGAGATTCCAGGACAGTGTGATTTTCAAAGAGAGGAACAGGACGGGCAATAGGAGAAATCTCCTTCTCCAGATCACAAGAGAGAGAATCCTGTACCACAGAATTAGTACTATAAAAAGGAACAGTTTTATGAAATGTCACATCAAGGGAATGATACATATGTTTGGTCACAGGATCATAACAACGATAGCCCTTTGACATAGCAGAATACCCCAAGAAAATACACCTAATAGATTTATCATCAAGTTTATGACGAGAAGGACTATAGTTATGAACAAAACAAGTACAGCCAAAAACACGAGGCAGAAGGTGAAACAATGTATAATCAGGCTGGAGAATCTGAAGTGGTGCCTTACCACCCAAAACTTGATTGGGAGTACGATTAATCAGAAAAGCAGCTGTAAGAACAGCCACGTGCCAATAGAATTTAGGCACATGCATACCACTCAGAAGACATTGGACCACAGACATAAGATGACGGTTTTTGCTTTCAGCCACGCCATTTTGCTTCGGAGTATAGGGGCAAGTGAGTTGATGTAAAATTCCCTTTTTATTAAGTTCAGACCGGAACTCATTCGAAACATATTCTCGTCCATTATCAGAACGAATATTACGGACAACAGTGTTATACTGGGTTTTGATCATTTGAAGAAACTGGGTAAATAAAAGAAACACATCAGATTTCTTTTTCAATAAATAAACCCAAGTACAATGAGAATAATTATTAATAAATGTCGCATAATATTGATGTCCGAGAAAGCAGTAACTGGGGAAGGGCCCCAGACATTAGAATGAATAAGATCAAACATACTAGGAGCACGACTCATATGAGAAATATAGCTAGTTCTAGTATGTTTAGAAAGCTCACAAAGTTCGCATTGAAACTTATGGTCCTTACATGCTTTATTTAACAAAGGAAACAATAGACATAGATATTGAAAGTTTACATGCCCCAAACGTGCATGCCACGGACTAAAAGTGCGAGAAGAAACATCATAAACACTAGAAGTAGGTAGGACAGAAGCTTGAAGACTCGTTCCTAGTGGTTCCCCAAAGTAGTAAAGCCCATCACGCTCATAGCCCCTGCCAAAAATCCTCTTCGAACAAAGGTCCTGCAACAAACAGTGATCTGGTCAGAATATAACTGCACATTGGAGGTTTTTTGCAAGCCGGCTAACAGATAAAAGGTTAAAGGCAAATTTAGGTACATGAAGGACAGATGAAAGAGTAATATCAGGATACAGACAAACATCACCCTTGCTGTGAATGTAAGATGTAGAGCCATCCGCAAGATACACAGATTGGGTAACAGGTATGACATTAGAAGAAAAAACTGATAACTCACCAGTCATGTGATCATTGGCCCCAGAATCCAGAACCCAAGTGAGCTGCTTGGCCTTAACATGAAATGCAGTAGGAGTACCTATAGCAATAGTTGCAGTGGGACCAATTGAAGGAGCACTAAGTCTAGAAGCAAGGGAGCCAAGCTGGTCCTGGATATGCCCAATCTGAGACTGAAGCTGGCTCAGTCCAGGAAATACAGTAGATCCACTAGGAGTAACAGGAGTTTCTGCAACAGCCACAGTACGAGAAGAACGAGTTCCAAATAAACGGTTCTTAGAAAATTTTTGCTTTAGTTCAGGATGAAGTTTGAAGCAACGAGCCTTAACATGTCCAACCTCTCCACAATGGTGGCAAATAATCTGACCTCCAGAAGCTCGTGATCCAAAGTTGGTTGCAAAAGCCATACTATCCCCAGCAGGCTCAGACACTGGTACAGGAACAATTGAGGGCTGAATTAAACGGTGCCGGCGTGCTTCACCATCAACAGTAGCAAAGGCTTCCAACAGGGATGGCATTGGTGATGCATTCAAGATCCGAGACTTTAGTGGTTCAAATTCTGGGCGTAATCCCATCAAAAACTGATAGGTATGCTGACGATCAAGATGTTTGACAAGAAGAGAGGCTGCCTCAGAAGGAAATTCACTGAGAGGCTCATATTGAGCTAGTTCCTCCCAACGAGATCTCAAATACCCAAAATAATCAGTTACTGACAAATTCAGGCCTTTCTGCGAGGCCTTAGCAATATCTTGATATAATTCAAAAATACAAGCATCATTCCTAGAATGAGCATACATTTGATTCAAAGCAGTCCACAAGTCATTAACAGAGTCATAAAACATGAATATATTATTAATGCGTTCATCCATAGAATTAAACATCCATCCTAAAATGGTACAATTGTCCATATCCCACTGAGCATATTTAGGATCTTTAATATCTGGTCTCTTTTTAGTACCCAAAATTCACCCTGATTTGCCTTTTCCACCAACATAGAGGTGGAGGGAACAAGTCCAGGATGCAAAATTACGGCCATTCAACAGCACACTAGTAACTCGTTGAGCCGATGTGTGGCGCCGAAAAGAGAGTTTCTTTATCATTACTTGATTCAGCCATAATATTAAATAGATCAATTCAACAGATTACCAATAATTTCAAATAAAGGAGGAATAAATCTGATTTTGATCAAACCAAGAAGCCGGAGACACGGCGGTCTAATCCGAAAATGCTGCCGAATATCCCGGCAGCCCTAAAAAATTACAAACACGTCTTCTGACCCTTAGTGCATGAAAAAGACTAAGGGAATACCCCTACAGGGGTCGAACCTAGTGGAGATTGACTCCCCCTAGGACTGTCACAACAGCAACCTGAAAAAGAGAAAAGGTCTGTGAAAAAAAAAAAATAGGGAAGGGGCTGTAACGAGATAGAGAGAGATATTAAAAGAGGCGGTGAAAGGGAGAGAGACGGGGGAGGTGTAGGTTTGAGGCTCTGATACCAAAAAGTAACTTGGTAAAATTGGCGTATTCAATTTAAGAGCCTGACTATCATTATATACAAGCGGAAAATTACAAATATGGAAAAGAGAATAAAATCAAATCAAAATAAAGAGAATAAAATCAAATAAAATCAAATCAAATCAGAATAAAAATAAAATCCCTAAAAAGTAGCCTATATTGAAGACCCAATAAATCTGCCATAATCGTTGAGTCAACTTATAGATAAGATTTCCAACAGTTTACATAGTGATTCATCACGTATACTAGTATTGGAACTCTTAATTATTTAATTTTTCTTCATTTTTTTAGTTCTGTTCTTCTCTCTATTGAATTTTCCTCTTTATTGTTTTCTTTTTCTTTACCTAAGAATCAGATATCAAAAATTATAGATTGAGAATGCAGAGCTTAGTTTGGCAGTAATCTCCTCATACTAAAAAAATGATAAAAAAAAAAACTATATACAATAAAATTGGAAACAAGTTGGCAGTAACATGGATATGACTCATTGAATTTTATTTTCGGAATTGGACACTTACTAATAGATATGGATGGTAATTCTGCATTTAGTGTTAGATTTTCAGAAGGGTTAATTTGTTCTTATTATCTTCCCTGAGGGGGGAATGCTACATTAATAAATAAGTTTGGTTGATTCACTTCCTTTTTACACTGTTGATAGGCTATTAAATCATTTCTTTCTAGTAGTTTTGTTTGATTAATTTTGAGTCTGATGGTTTGGTATATCCTTGAATTTTGGCATGCTTTACTTATCATTTAATTTATTGCAGATATTTGAAGAATAACATCAAACCTGAGGAGAGGCAGAGATTCCACTTTTTTAACAGCTTCTTCTTTCGGAAGCTGATTGACCTTGACAAAGATCCATCTAGTGCTTTTGAAAGCAGGGCTGCTTTTCAGCGTGTTCGTAAATGGACGAGAAAAGTGAATTTATTTGAAAAGGATTATATATTTATTCCGGTTAACTTTAAGTAAGAACTAAGCCAAAGAAACTTTTACTTGTTAAAAAAACTATATGCAAAATATTTGAGCACTGACATGAAATGTGCATGTATTGTTTTGCCAGTTACCACTGGAGTTTAATAGTAGTATGCCATCCTGGTGAAGTGGCTGAGTTGAAAGGTGCGTATTTGTTGGATTTCAAGATGTTTCCTCATGAATCAAGTGTGTTAATCTTTTTTTAATTGCTTTTTTTTGGTCATATTTCAGATGAAGATGTGGAGAAATCTCTTAAAGTGCCTTGCATATTGCACATGGATTCCATCAAAGGAAGTCATACTGGCCTCAAAGATCTGGTTCAAAGGTACCCTAATTCTTCTGAGTCATGACATGTTTTTGTTTGATGGTACAACTATTTCTTTTGACTTCAAAGATCCGGTTCAAAGGTACCCTTTATTTTGTAATCATTGTTTCCTATGCCTTTATCAATTTTGTTTCTCACTTTTTTCTTTTGTGTTTGTGTGTTTGGGAAGATGAACTGTGAAGAAGAACTTGCAAGGCATTTGCACATGTTTTGTTGGAATTTTTACATCACTTTGATTAGGTGCTTTTGTTTTCATCAGTTAACTAATTTTGAGATACTACTTATCAAAAAAAAAAAAAAAAAAAACTAATTTTCAGATACCAAACCGTGAAATGAATTGAACATACAACAGGACAGTCATTATAAACTTTAACCAACAGTCAGTTTTTGAATGGACGAAACCCATCCAGTACAACCATTTGTTGTAATTTTAGCTCCAGGCTGGTGCCGTTACCATGCAGACGAACTTTGTGGCAATTAAATTGGTTTCTAAATGCGTCTGATTTGGTTCTTATCTAGCCAGGCACAAAGGTAACATTTGGAGGAGTTTCCAATTGTGAAAAGTCGTTTCACTATAAAAGGCGTTACAGGAATGACTTCGTTAGAAGGATTCAGAAAAGAAAAGGCATTTAACTGACGTGATATGCATTTGGTGACAAAATCACCGAAGTCCTTTTACTACGGCATACCTACATCAGGATCACATATTTACTTGCATTACTTTTGACACAAATAGTGAATCATAATATTAAAATATATATAAATATTTTTTGAAGAAAAAAACAAATTCTCAATTATGCAGTATGAACATGCCAACCTTAAATCAAATGCCTTGGTTGCAGACTGTTATTGGCTTGATAGTGGAAGGATGACTTGGGACATATAGTTTTGTAGAGAGTTCCATGATTGGAAACTTGAGGAGGTTGCTGCGTTCTTAGCTTTGTTATACAGTCAGGTGGTGGAGGGGGAAGGGATGGATGAAATGGTTTGGGCAGGTTCCTCGTGAGGAGCTTTTGGAGTTCGTTTTCTATCAAAGTCTTTTGGGGATCCAGTGTCCCTCTTTCCCTGGAAGGCCATTTGGAGATTGAAAGCCCCCCTAACGGTGGCTTTTGTTCCTTGGACAGCTGCCCTTGGCTAGGATTGTCACCTTAGACAATCTGAGGAGGCGTCAGTTTGTGGTGAACCGGTGTTGCATGTGCAAGAAGGCAGAGGAATTGGTGAATCGTCCTCTCCTTCACTTCCTGGTGGCAAGGGATATTTTGTCTATGTTCCTGGCTTTGTTTGGCATGCATTGGTTGTCTCCTGGTTCCACGGTGGATATGCACGAGGCTTAGAGAGGGTGTATAGTGGATAACCGAGCCAGAGATGCTTCGAGGGCCACTCCCTTGTGTTTATGGTGGGCTTTGTGGCGTGAGAGAAGTAGGAAATCCTTTGATGGAGAGGAAACTTCTATTTGGTCTCTCAAACACATCATACTGAGTTCTTTAGTCTTTTGGGTTAACGGGCATAATTGTAATTCTATGGGGGATTTTGTGGACTTTGTAGATAGATTGAAATTATAGATGGACTTTCCTCGTGAGGAGCTTTTGGAGTTCGTTTTCTATCAAAGTCTTTTGGGGATCCAGTGTCCCTCTTTCCCTGGAAGGCCATTTGGAGATTGAAAGCCCCCCTAACGGTGGCTTTTGTTCCTTGGACAGCTGCCCTTGGCTAGGATTGTCACCTTAGACAATCTGAGGAGGCGTCAGTTTGTGGTGAACCGGTGTTGCATGTGCAAGAAGGCAGAGGAATTGGTGAATCGTCCTCTCCTTCACTTCCTGGTGGCAAGGGATATTTTGTCTATGTTCCTGGCTTTGTTCGGCATGCATTGGTTGTCTCCTGGTTCCACGGTGGATATGCACGTGGCTTAGAGAGGGTGTATAGTGGATAACCGAGCCAGAGATGCTTCGAGGGCCACTCCCTTGTGTTTATGGTGGGCTTTGTGGCGTGAGAGAAGTAGGAAATCCTTTGATGGAGAGGAAACTTCTATTTGGTCTCTCAAACACATCATACTGAGTTCTTTAGTCTTTTGGGTTAACGGGCATAATTGTAATTCTATGGGGGATTTTGTGGACTTTGTAGATAGATTGAAATTATAGATGGACTTTCCTCGTGAGGAGCTTTTGGAGTTCGTTTTCTATCAAAGTCTTTTGGGGATCCAGTGTCCCTCTTTCCCTGGAAGGCCATTTGGAGATTGAAAGCCCCCCTAACGGTGGCTTTTTTTCCTTGGACAGCTGCTCTTGGCTAGGATTGTCACCTTAGACAATCTGAGGAGGCGTCAGTTTGTGGTGAACCGGTGTTGCATGTGCAAGAAGGCAGAGGAATTGGTGAATCATCCTCTCCTTCACTTCCTGGTGGCAAGGGATATTTTGTCTATGTTTCTGGCTTTGTTCGGCATGCATTGGTTGTCTCCTGGTTCCACGGTGGATATGCACGTGGCTTAGAGAGGGTGTATAGTGGATAACCGAGCCAGAGATGCTTCGAGGGCCACTCCCTTGTGTTTATGGTGGGCTTTGTGGCGTGAGAGAAGTAGGAAATCTTTTGATGGAGAGGAAACTTCTATTTGGTCTCTCAAACACATCATACTGAGTTCTTTAGTCTTTTGGGTTAACGGGCATAATTGTAAATCTATGGGGGATTTTGTGGACTTTGTAGATAGTTTGAAATTATAGTTGGCCATTGTTGGTTTTTTGTGTATTCTCTTGGGAGCGTTCCCCTCTTGAGTGCCTTTTAATGAAATCTTACTTATCGAAAAAATAAAATATTCATACTTCGTTATTATCATATTTTAAAGGTTTTGTTTTTTGGTGTACAAATTCCAACCTAAAGGTAAAACAGGGTATGATAGTAATGAGCCTGCTACTTAATGTTGGAAATTAATCATCATCATCATCGTCCTTGCCTTTATTCCATGAGTATGAGGTTGGCCACATAAATTTTGTTTTTCCATTCTTTCCTATTATACACCATGTCTCCTCAAATATATAATTTTTAAAGATCATTCCCATATAAGTTTTGGTCAGTCTCTTTGTCGCTTGCCTTCTAGGAAAACAACTCTTCCTCTTTTAACTGGTGCATTTTGGATCTATGTTGTATGAGTATACCACGTAAGTCTACTTTTACTAATTTTATCATTAATGATTAATAGGCACTATGCATAGCTTTCCCCTTACTCGTTCATTACTAATCTTATCTCTTCCAGTTACTCTTGTCATCCACCGTAGCATCCTCATAGGCATGTCACTATTGGATAATAAAGAAGTATTATATCTCACCAAATGGATCGTTGTGAGTAATTGATATTATTGTATGGATGTGCAAGATTGATTGCCGCAGAAAATTATAGTCAAGGTAGATGAATTATGTGTTTCTTATTCTGGGAGGTCCTTTATCATATTATTTTACTGTATATACTCGAGTTTTTTCCTTTCTCAGGCTTATGAATATAAGAAAACATGTTTAAGATTCTGCACATCTTGGTGATGTGCTTGTTTAGTGGGGAACAGATTGCAATTATAGATAAAATAAGCAGAGACTAGAACCATATGCTGATATGCCCTAATTTGTGCCTATTCTTTATGTTGGAGTTTCTTTTTGGGTGTGTGTGTTGTGGTGGGGTTTCCTCCCCCCCCCCAACTTTTTTTTTTTTAATTATCCTTATATATTGCTTCCTAGAATTTCTTTTTCGTTTAAAGCTCGTACTACGATTATATATTTTTTATGTTTATCTTGATAACTTTTCGAGACAGTTGGTCTTGTTGGTTGTTAACGTCTTATTTTTAACTTATGACAGTTATCTATGGGAGGAATGGAAAGAAAGGCAAAAGGAAACACGTGAAGACTCCTCCCCTAAATTTTCTAATTTGAGATTTGTCCCACTGGAGGTACTGTGTCTAGTCCCAACTAACATGTTGGTATCTATTTTAAAGTGATTTTGGAGAAAAAAAAATATATTGTACAGAGAAAATGATGTTACAGGGATTGATTTCATTTGTTATTTACATCCTCTCTTTATAATTCTTCTGATCTCTTGTTTGATTTTCACATAGCATTTGATCATATCCGTTTAGGGATGGCAATGAGGTGTGTATGAGATGAAACCCAATTTCCATTCTTTACCAAATTCATTTTGTGCTCTCTGCTAAGCTGTTCCCTGGTTTGAAAATCATAATCCACCCACTGCACTGCTTGCTCTGAATAATTCAATGACCAACTTACCAAGGCCTTTATTCAGAAGAAGATGCAGAGAATTGCCTATATAAAAAGAGAAATCAATGGGGAGTTACCTAATTCTTTTCTTATATAAAAGATCATCTTCTTTTGCATTGTCCTTTGGCCAAGGAATGTTGGGATTTGATGCTTGGTCTGTTTGGTTTTCTCTGGGTCATGCCTGGATCTTCTAGAGGGCTGATTGAGGCTTGGAAAGGTTGACCTGTGGGGGCTCACATCCAGGATGCTTGGAGGGCTATGCCTCTTTGTATTTGGTGGTGCATTTGGCTCGAGAGGAATAGGAGATACTTTGATGGAAAGGAGTTGCCTATTTCTTTTCTTAAGTTCTCCATTGTTTCCACTCTTTTTTGTTGGGTTTCGGGAAGAGATTATAGATCCATTGAGGACATTGTCGTTTTTTTGGCCTCTTTGAAGGCTTAGAGGTTTTTTTGCCTTTTGTTGTTCCTTTGGGATGCGCTCCCCTTTTGAGCGCTTTTTATACAATTCTTACTCATCAAAAAAAAAAAAATGGGGAGAGTGAAAGAGACTATGATTGGCTATACAGAGAAGAAAGAGGAGTCCGACTTAGCTTTGCTTCGGCATCCTCTATCCTCCGGGGCATCAAGAAGTTTAGAACGATGGCAATCTATGAAGGAACAAATGAGATGTAGAGAGCTCAAAGTAAGAACTAGAGCCTGAGTGAATGTTGGCTTAGAGACAATAACTTAAATTATTATTATTTGCAGCGATGGTTAATTTTATCATATAAGTGAAATGAGGGATAGTCTCTAAGATTACTATATAATGCCCTGGTGGGTGGGTTATTCGCTTGGTGTTTAGGTTCCATTGAGCACTTGGTTCATCAGGATAAGCATATTAAATATATTACATTTTTAGATGGGAATCATGGGATTCAGACAGAAGATGCAGATTTTATTAAGTATTATTCAATGAAGTAGAATGTATTACATCCATGTGCCATGAGTACAGGTTTTGGGGTAATTCAAACTAGAGTGGTAGATACATTCAAATTACTTCTGATGAACCTGAATACTAATATTTTGGTTCTGATCCTCAATAAATGGACAGAGAAAGGAAGAACCAAGGTAACATATCCTTTTTAGTTAGGTTTTCTTTGTGATTAGTTTCTCGTGGTGACACGTTTAATTAAAGTGGTTCAACAAGGGATACTAATGGTTTGACTCTGAGCCCTGTAGAAGGGTGTGATGGAATACAATTCAGATTTTCAAACTTCTGCACGACCCTGCCCAGATTTGGCCTCCTTTAAAACCGAAAATTTTGGTGTGGCGGGTTACTTAGGTGCCGTTGATAAAACTGAAACTTTGAGTACTAAAAATTTTAAGCGTTGAATTTTAAGTGTTAAAATTTTGTGTTAATTGTAATTTATTTTATATATATATGTTTCAATTTTAAGTTTCAATGTTCAACGAATGAAGTTTTATTCACTTAATTTTTAAGTAAAACTTAATTTTTAAGTGGTATCTAAATTGCATTAACAAAAGCGCTTAATTTATTCATAATTTAGCTGAATTGAGTTATCAAGCAGCTCCTTGGTAGTTTTGGTTAATTTCCATCCATAGCTTTCATTTGAGCTAACAAGATATTTGCTGTTAAATGATCATGGCAGTTCTGCTTGGAAACTAATAGGTTATGAAAAATGGTTATTGTGATGATGAATATATGTCGAAGTCTTTGATGTGGCTGCAATTACTACTTCCTGCTTGTTGGAGTTTAGAGGTTCTTGTTGTGCTTGTAGTGATGTTAGTCTAAAGGGGGCAGGTTGACCACCATCATGTGTACTTTTCCATTTCTAATTTATTTTTCGTCTTCGCTATTACTGCCTCGGTAATAGAAGGCATTTAGAAGTTTTATAGATACATCCAGTGGAGGAGTTGAAATATTACCTGGTGGGTCGGGATGCAATGTGTACTGAAATGGAAAGGTGCCGATGGTGAGAGAGCTGAGAAAGTTGAGAGTTCTTGTGGAAGTGGTAATTGGAATGTTCATTGGATGTTTTTAGCTGGTGCAAGAGGGATGTAGCGGAGAGAACTATCTAGAACATGGACATAGACACCACACTACATGGCACAAATATGTCAGACAAGGAAAATTGTATAAAAAAGTTGGGCACAACACAAGTTTTAGCTATTCTACTACAAATGTGTAGGCAGTAGGATAGTAAGTCCTAGTTTTAACTTTACAACAACACCCAGTTGTTTAAATTCTATATACCATCCAGAATAAGATATACAGTCTGTCTTCACCAACTACCTTCACAGTGAGACATCCACTTTTGTTGCAATCCGCTGACCTACAATTACCTATTTTCATCACCACCTGCCTCCTTCATTATCACGATGATATTTCATCATTGTCATCATAAGTCAATGGTCTCATTTAAAATAACATCACAAATATATTCAGAAAATCTAATTACATTTACCAACCCATCACTAGCTTGCATGACTGACATCCTCCACAGTTGTCACTTATTATCTCTATTTTCCATTCCGAGATTTTTCAGATCTGATTTTAAGGGATGGTCCCTCGTCTAATTGAAGAAGTCGGAAGGATCTTGTTGATGGTGGCAAGTAGTAATTTTTCCTTTGGTGGTTGGCCTGGTTGCCAATCACAGTATCAGGAATTTTGTCGGTGGTGGTGACTATAGATTGTAGAATTGGCTCTGAGATGAAGAGTGGTAAAAATGAATCTAGTTGGACAAAAAGTGTCCATTACATGCTTGGCTTATGGTGGCCGTATGTAAAATATCATTTGTTTCTTTTTCAAAGAAAAAGTGAAGGTTGTGAATTTTGTAATTCGCTTGTACTTTTATTTATTTATTTTTGATAAGAGATATTTCATTGAAAAGCGCTCATACGCGAGGCCCAAGAACTTATCCTATTTTTGACTGATAGGGATAAGCGTATGCCAATTATTTTCATATGATTAAATATTTTTCTATAATCATTGACATGTGTTGTGTGTCCAAGAAGTTTTGGTGCACAGATACAACTCTTTAGAATTGTACTTGCTACTACTTAGGGTGCAATCTTTTTAAAATATTTTGACTAAAGAGAGAAATGCCATTTTATGTGGAAAGGCATCTGTGGAACACACCTTAAGTGGCTTCATATGCTTCAAATGCTGCATTGGGAAAGATTTTAGAGATTAGTTTTGTGAGAAGCGATAAAGTTTGCCTAACTGGCTCGTAAATGTCTAAAATTTTACCTAATGGGTGATAAATAAAACGGGTGATGAATGTACAAGAGATTGAAGAGCTTAGTTTTCTCTTTCATATTGCTCCATAGCTTGGAGAACTTTGGAGTCAACTATTAAACATGATTGGTTATTGAATCATGGGTGGGCAAATTTCTACTCAAAACTTGGGATCTATTAATTACCATCTACTCTAAAAGCTTAAGCTGTTAGAGAGGGTGTAACTTTAATATTTATATCCTTCAACACACCCCCTCACGTGTGGCCTTCGTTTTGGTCCAACATGTGTTTCAATTTTTTTATCAGGGTGACAGTGAGGTTTGAACTCGAGACCTTTGGCTATGATACCTTGTAGAGTTTGTAGATCAAGTTATAGAAGAAGAAAAAGAATAAGAGTTGAGACGAAACTGGGGAATTGATTACAGTTGAAAAACTTAACTCTGCTCTCATCCTAACATATTATATATATTTACGAGAATAAAGAGAGAGAGACTAAATGACGCCTGTGGGCTAAACCAATTACATATGTACCCCAATATTAACTATTCTAACAGGTGCTGAATTTTTGTGTTAAGTGTCATGAGTTGTTTGTCTATGAACAAAAGAAGATGGAGTTGAAGAACAGTGAAGAACATGCTGAAAATCTCTCAATCTCAATAACATATCGAAACTAAGAACTTAGAGACCATTAATGACCTAATTATGATCTTTGAAAAGGCTCAAAATATTATTTTAAACTTGATTTTTTCTAAATTAGGATTTTGATCAGAAGATTTTGAATTAAATCATGCAAATTTTTTGAACAGGTATTTTTCACAATATAGAAAAGTTGTATAGATGTCTCAATCGATCAAAAAAGGGTCCAGGAAGCATTTATTGAAGTGTCAATTGATTGAAGCAGTGCCAATGGTGTTCGATCAAAAGCTTGGTCGATCAAAACCTGGACAGTGATTCTTGATCAATTGCCACAATATATATATATTCGGAAATTTCTCTAAAACAGAATTTTTAAAGGATGTATCTTCGTATTTTGCATAGGACTCCTATGTTGGGTATAAATATGGGGTTATAGTCAATCTAGGTAAGACCTTTGATGTCTCTACAATCTAGTGAGAGATGTTATCAGAGGGAGAAAGCTTTGGTATTTGATCTTGGGTTTACCGTAAACCATTCTATATGTGATTGAGAGATTCAAAGTAAGGAGCACATCAAGAACAATCGAACAAAGTGTCAACTTGACAAATTTGTAGAACATGGAATTGGGAAAACCATGGAGAGCAAGTTTGCGGGTGATCAAGTTTATTGATTGGCAGCAGCTGATATTGGCGTGAATTATTTGGCGTGAGTTTGAGTCAAAGTTAACTAGTGGATTCTTGGGGTAGAGTTTGTTCAATCTAGTGTTTAAGACCTTTCTCATAGTGGATTGCTCATGGTTGAATTAGGTCTTGTGGGATCTTTTTCCGTTCTGACGTTTTTCATGTAAAAACCATCGTGTTTTTGCTTTATTTTATTTGTTGCTTTATTTGTTTGTGTGATTGCAATTGAGACACATCATTAGCTAATTTACTGCAAATTGAACAACGATTTATGGAAATTTGAAAAGTTATTTACAATTAAATATCCATAAGAGTTACTCAGCTTCCCTTTCTAGCTCTCTAATCAAACCGTACATGAACCTTGGTAATGATTTGCATTCCTCAAAACCTATTCTATTATTTTCATAATGTATATATATTTTTTTGTGTATATGTTTATATATGTTCCTGCATGGATTCCTATCTGTTTTTTACATTTCTGTTGGAATGATTGCTCTCTCTCTCTCTACCTCTTTTTTTTCGTTGATTTTGGTGGGGGGTTTGGGGGATGCAGAGGGGTTGAATACGGAATTATTCTGACGTGTAGGTCATGTTTTCTGCAGCTACCGCAGCAGCAAAATTCATTTGATTGTGGTCTCTTCTTGCTCCACTATGTGGAACTCTTTTTGGAGGAAGCTCCTGCCAACTTCAGTCCATTCAAAATAACAAAGTTCTCCAACTTTGTAAGTGGATTTCATGGTTCTTATTTGTTCTCACGAGCTTCTCATTTTCGTCTTTAATGCGTTGGAATCAATCTTTGCAAGAGAGGGCCTAATTTGTTGATCTGTTTCTTCATTGTGAGTTTGTTCACAAGCTTATTGTATTTTATTTTCTTGTTTTTGTTTGGTGAGATGGTTACGAAGAAATCCTTGATTGATTCTCTAGCTGGATGGTGGTTATGAATTGGAAATCTTAGTTCTCTTCTCTTTCTTTCTGTTTTTGCGAAATGAAAAAGAAAGGAAATAGAAAAATAAAAAGCATACTGAATAGTAGCTCATCACTGTTTCTCGGGTTATTTGAATTTTGTAACGACTGGAATCAGTCACTCCATGGATTTTGGAGTATGCTACCCTGAGGTTGCAAACATTCAATTCGAAGTCCGTCTTTGGGGTAGTCCTTTTTTGGTTGGCGTGTCTAACCATCGTTTTTATCGAGTTTTTGGACTTTTAGTCTTTGTTAAGAAGATGCATAGGGCCTTGAGTAAGAGTTTTTACCTTCTATTCTTTTATTGTTCTCTTTCTTATATACGTAAGGTCGTTATTCATGATAAAAATAAAATAAATTGACTCTTGCATGTAAAGTCTATAACATCTTATTGCACCAAACACTAACATAATCAGTTTAAATTGTTATTGAAACATCCCCGGCCATGATTAATTTAAAGTTGTTGCTCACTAAATTTGAATGTTACTTACAAATACTAATGTCAGGCTTTTGCATAATTTCACTGCTGCTGCCAACATGATTAGCTTCCAATCTTGTGAATCTAATGCTTGATTTTTGTAGTTTACACCACATGGTTAGGTATCTTGTTTCAGCAATAATCTTGGTGAAACATTTTCTATCAATTTGAACATTTAAATATTCATTGCTTTTCTATCTTTCCATGTGTTGTAATCTCCTTTTGTTTTTGTCATGGAGTCTTTTCTTAGGATGCGTGATATATTATATATGTATAATAGAATTCTGTTTTTTCTCTTGAGTGGATGAAAGTTGAAGATACAAGAACCTATGGTTTAAATTCCTAACTCTAAGGAGTGCATATTTGACACATCAAATTGGCCAGAACCCAAGTTATTTAGTTGCTGGGTTAGTTTACAGTCTTTGCAACTTGTTTGTAATGGATGTTTTCATTCTTGGAAGACAACCCTTTGAGATTTTAGTTGAGTGGAAATGAAACGGAACAGAATTTTCACAGAATGGTAAAAGCTAAAATGGTAGAAAAATACCCTCGAGATCAATGTTTTGTCTTGCCCATTTTCTTCGTATTCTTCCAATTGTCTTACCCTTTTCTCCATGAATCATTCTTGGGTGAGTGAAAATATTAAACACATTAAAAAAGTATTGATGGAATTATTGGTCCTTCCATTAGTTACATGCTCGTCTTTCATGATGTTTTGTCAGACGTCCTTTTCTGATGGGTTTATCTTATTATGGTACGTGATTTGAAGTTTTTTGGTTGGGAATGACGTTTTGATGCGTTCAACTTGTGAGCTTATTCGTAGTTTTGTGCATCTAAACATTTTGGAAATTGCTTTGACAAAACTTAAATTTTGCTTCTTGATCTCTTTTTTTATTTATTATTTTGGAGATTTTCTTTATATTATCTTTGTTCTGGTTTTTTATACTTTAATAAGGTAAAGGAAGTTTACTAAGTTTCATGTGCTTGATATGGTTGCTGTCTTTTCTGATTTTCCAGCCTAATTTCTTACTGAATTCAGTTCAAGTTGGGGCTTATTTCGTTGGACAGATATTTTATTTTTTTTGATCTGATTCTAATACAACCAAGGTCATTTTTCAGAATTCATTACATACTCCAGATTTTTCTATATTTGAATTTTTTACTTTAAATAATTTGAAATATACTCCAACAAGATTTAACCTGAATTTTTATGTTTTCTTCTCTTGTATGTCTCTTATACTTATTTTCTACCGTCACAAATTGACCATGCCTTCTTTTGTTGCCTCTATCAACTCTTAGTTTTGTCTGTGGGTAGATTGAACTGTTCTATTTTTCTATGACCTTGTTTATGTGCACGTTCTCTTTCTGTGAAATTGGCATTAGAAATTTCATCCTTGTTTTCTACTGGATTATCCATGATTAGTTTAATGTATATGCTGCTCTGAGAATTTCTTTCTATAAATCGAATTAATATAAACTGTATCTTGAAATTAATTGTTGAAAAGTAAACAAAAATGGAATGATTTAAGTTGTTTTTAGCCAAGAAGGTGGTTGTTATTAGCAAAGCCTTTAACGACTTCATTAATTTAATTTATTTTTTTTTATTTTCTTGGAATCTCTTTCTATTTTGAATCTCCTTTAATTCCAAATTTATTTACTGATAATTAGTCACTTGTATTATATGATACTGTCCTGATGTTCAGGCATATGTAATTGACGGTTTTTCATTTCAGCTTAATGTTGATTGGTTTCCACCTGCTGAGGCTTCTCTGAAGCGAGTTCTTATCCAGAGATTGATATATGAACTTCTGGAAGGTCATTCTCAGGATATTTCTCTGGCTAATTGCGGTGAGAAGTATTGTAGTTCTGACTATCCCAAAAGTAATACCGAGAACGAAACTGGAGTGGAGTTTCTCTCGGAGAGATGCAGTCCTTCAAAGAGTTCTCAGGACAAGTTAATAGCTTCTTGTGCTAGTCAGGGGATTGAAATGACCCTGTTACCAACATCCTTTATGAGGAATAATGAGTGTGATAATGATTCGGGCTTGGTTGTACGGGAGTTTTTCGATCCAGAAGCTACTGCAGGATCATTTCTTGATGGACAATATCAAGCTTTTGACCGGGCAGCATCTTTCAACTTTAAGAGTGCTTTGTCACCAATTGAGGTATTTCAATTCCTTTCATCTTTTTATCTGTAAACTGCTCTGCAATAGCCTGGATGATTGGAAATGTTTTGTGAACCAAAAAGGGTATAGACAGATCTAATTGGTGTCAGAATCATTTCTACTTAACTGTGGCATAAATAGAATCCAAAAAGGCTTTATGAATAAGTTGGTAATGGCAACCAATTTGTTTTTTGTTTTTCCTTTTTCCCGTACACAATTGCTACCATTTTTTTTAAAAGTTCATTTTTTGCAATTCAACTCCTGTTTTAAATGTTGCTATATATATATATATATATATATTTTTTTTTTTTTGTAAATGAAATGGATTATTTAAAGACGTTAATCCATTGTTGAGATTGAGGGATAAACTTCTGCCCAAAAACAATGAGAAAGTCTGGTTTTTATCATTTAATCAAATATTAAATGCTTGATGAAACATATGTTCCTTCCCAGCAAAGCCTTGGAATTGGCAAGCTTTGAAATATGCTGGTAAGTGATTCTTTCTTTATTAATAGAATTTTAAGAAAATAGACACTTGTTACGACTTTCTATGCATACAACTCAACCAACTTCTTCCGTTATGAAAATTGATATACATTATTCTTGGGAGAAAAGTCAAATATCCATTTTCACAGAGGGAAAATAATCATGAGAAAATTGGAATTTCTCTGTAAATGGTGATGATCACATACTCAACGGTAATTTTCAGTGATGTTGACTTGCAGCTGATGATCTGTTGACAGTTGGAATCACCTTTAAGTTTCTCTTAATATTACCAAGTTTAAACTGGAATGTATTATCAGGCATCTATATTGGCTGCTGTGACAATTTACCTGGCTAATTTCATTTTTCAAATTTTTTTTTTTTCTCCCCCCGAGTAGGTCAGTTTTTATATCCTTCGCTTTTTAATTGGATTTGAACAAAGGCAACTGAACCCCCTTGAAACCAAATTCTGTGGACTGAAAAGAATTCTGTAAAATAATATTGTTCTCTTAGAAAAAACTGTTGTGTATTTTATTGTGAATATGTGATCTATAAAATCCTCTATAACTGTCTGAATTTTAACCCTATTGTATCTGTCTTGAAACAGGAAAATGTAGAAGCTAGTGAACATTTTGTCTATACACCGTCAGCTGAAATTGGTTTTCAGCGGTTATCTGGGATCACACCTGAAAGTTGTGCCTTTCCTTATTCATCTAGAGGTTTTGGTGCAGAGACTTCCTGGAACCCAGGAATGTCTGGTCCCCAAGCAGGGCATGAGGACATTGACTCATCCCCGGAAACATCAATTTGTGCCTCCGACAATTCATTAGAAGTAGAGGTCAAGGAAAACAGCCCGGTTAGGGAAGATCTCAATGGAAAAGAGAGAACATATCAACCAAGATCTCCCTCAACAGGAAATATAGACTGCTTGACAGATGGCTTTGTCTCTGCTTCTAGTGAGATGCTGGATGTTGCAGATTCTCAATACAGTGATGACATGCTTGATAGGAACGGTAATGCTGATCCTCTTACCTCTAGCCCCAATAGTCCACTTGGATTGTCTCATGAAGACTGTAACATACTAGAAAATGGGGTTGCTGCATCCGATAGTGCGAGGTTGATTGGTGATGGTTCAGAATCAGATGTGCAGCCGGATGCAAAAAGGTTGGTTGATGATGCTTCAGAATCAGATGTGCAGCATGATGCAAAAAGGTTGATTGGTGATGGTTCGGAATCAGATGTGCAGCAGGATGCAAAAAGGGTGGTTGATGATGGTTCAGAATCAGATGTGCAGCATGATGCAAAAAGGTTGATTGATGATGGTCCAGAATCAGATGTGCAACAGGCTGCAAAAAGGCTGCGGCTCACGTTTTCCCTTGAAGAGGATAGAGAGCTAGCAGGGAATATGTCAAAAGGATCTAAATTTGTAAATCAGGTCTAGTTTTTCGTTTGTCTCTAATTGGATCTCACTAGGATATTGCCATGCTGTGTATAGTGTTATGGCTCTATATTAGCAATGTGCCGCTGGTCTGAACGGAATTTGAATGTGAACTTTCTGTGTTTGGGTTGGACAGTGATGATGTAGATCGCTTTAATTTCATATTATTTTTACTGTATCTATTCAAAGGCACTATGTGAAGCAAAATCATTGGCAGAGACAACAGTTTACAACTGAAATTCCCATTCTGAAGTGTTGTTATTTCTGTGCAACAATGGCCATATAATCTCATGGAACACACATACATCGCATATACATTAGGTCTGCATTGTAGAATCATCTGTTTGATCTTAAGATTTTGGAGTTGCAGATTGGTTGTCGCTAATTATAGCCTTATAGGTCGGTATTATTATTATTAGAGTGCTTTGTTCTCTTCAATTTGTGCACTCATTATGTATATGAACGTCACAGCACAATATTGTCTTAATCTGTGTTGAAGAAGATGAACAGTGACGGATGGGCATAAGGCTGTGTTTGGGCATAATGTTATTTTTGTCTTTCTAAATTTTTGCTAATCACGTGAGGTTATTTTTGTCTTTCTAAATTTTTGCTAATCATGTGCCCGTTTAGCAACAAATGAAATAGTTTCGGGGGGTTAAATGTCTTTTGGTAGTTCAGGAGTTTTTTGGGAGAGAGAAGAAAGCTAAGGGGGTTTAATGCAATTAACCCTTATTATTAGGAAAAAATATATTGGAAAGAAATAATAGAAACTTGAAAAGATCCCTTTCCGCAAATTCTCCGGGACTGTGTTTAAATTCTTACTTTGTGAAAGGATTTGATTATCAAAAGAACGAGTGTGGTTGAGGAGGGTAGGTTTCCGTCACTGATGGTCGTGTTGGAATTAGGACATGGCGTCCACCGTAGATTTTCATTTCTTTAGACGGGGTTATGAGTAGAGGTTGACCTTGAGTAGTATAGGCCTCAAATTTCAAGTTTGCAACTCGTAACAAATTGTGATGATTAGTTAAAAGAATTGGAATGTGGTTGAAATGAAACATGAACCATCTTTCCAATTAAATTGCCAATTTTTCATTGGCCTACAAATTTTGAAATTCAACAATCCCTTGCAATCATGGGTTCTTAATGAGGAAAATACAAACTGCACCAATGCCAGCCTTAAAAAACACAGCTTCTTGCATCTGTGCACAGTTAAACTAGAAAAGGCCTAACTGTACATCACAAACATTCATTACCTTTCTAGATTTGCTAGTCACTAGGTTTGCTACTACGACCTGCAGGAGTTTAATCTTCTTTCTTGTCGTTGCCAACGGGAGCAGAGCCATTTCTATTCCTGGAGGCAGCCAATTCCTTTGGCTCTGCATGGGTAGGAGATGGAGCTAGTTCTTCCTCAATCGGAAGTGTTAGTTTTGACCCTTCTAAAGCAACACCAAGAACAATATTATCTTCCAACGCAGGCCTAGCTATGGATGGTGACGCAGCAGGCCTTTCACCGTCTTGCTTTGCCTGCGAAGTGCGTGAAGGATTGTCTGTATTATCACTGGAAGATTCTGCGGGAGTTAGAAGTGACTTCTCAAAAGAAACTCCAATCGTGGTGTCGTCTTCTGATTTCACTCCTGTTGTTTTCCCCAATGTGTCTTCCCCAATTGCCGCCGCCATCTGCTGCTTTTCAGGGTTGCTTTGGACTGAACTGACGGACTCCATACTCGGGGTTTTGATGTCTGATGTTGACATTGATGAAACCTTTGGGTTTGAGCTGGCAATAGAGCTTGAATCTGATGCCACCTTAGCATCTGCTTTGGTATCACCAAGAATTGATGTTGAGCCAGCCCTGTTTTCTGCCTTGGTGTCAGATGTCGAGGCTGCTTCAACCTTGGCATCTGTTCCTTCATTTAAACATACTGAGCGAGTCGAAAACTTACTCTTATCCTCACCATTGATTTTATAGGAGGGCTCAATCAGCAGGAGTGGGCGGTTAACAGCTGCTTTGGAATGAGTGAATATGGTGTCCGCAAAGGGTACACTGTCCATGTCAGCGTCACTGTATGTTTTCTGAAATGTGCGGATGGGTGTGGCAAGCCGAGCCCGGTGGTGGCTAATAACTCTGAGAAGATCCAACAATACTGCTTCCTGTTTCATCAGAAACATATATTGGTCTTCAGTGGCTAAATTACCAGTTAAATAATTCAGGAAAAAAAATAATAATAATAAAAAATTACCAGTTAATACAGAATATAGCAAAACTTGAAACTAAGGACAGAAACAACAATTTGACTCCACAATAACTACCAGTACAGTATATCATCTTCAAAGAGCTAGACATGGAATGTAAATCTATTTTTTTTTTTTTTTTCCTAAATCACATGGAATGTAAATCTAGAAAACCATGATTCCACACCGAAGTGTCAACCGTCAGAGAGTAATCTGGAATAATAGCTCAAACTTTCCTCCGTAAAAATCTTACAAGAAACCAAAAAATAAATATAAAAAAAGTTAAGAGCCCCTTTCTCTGCATTCCTTTTATCAAGTTCATAGGAATCCATCACAGTAACATGTTAAAACTTTCTTTAACAAAAAAAAAAACCCCACCAAAATCCATATGAATTAGATTACAGCAACGAATCATTGACTGCACCAACCAGCTGAAACCACACAGCACAGTTCCCATCAAAAGTACTAAGAGGATGGGAACTCGATTTGTATTACACATAACACCATCTTTAAGAAAGTTTTCAACTTGAGTTTAGTCAAAGACTTCTTGCTAGCATTCGTGCTTCCAAAAATATAATATAATGATTAATGGGCAGCATATGTCGCTTTAGTGCCAGAATGTCATCAACGCTTACAAAATGGAGATAACAATTGCAGAAAATTGGATACAATAGTAATGATGTGAAAAAAAAAAAAAAAAAAAAAAAAAAAAAAAAAAAAAAAAAACTCCTTACTTTCTAAGGTTTATATTTTGATGTATCTTAGCTATCAGCTGCAGGGACCACCCATTGATTAATATCCAATTGAAACAAACGAGTCTTACCTTGACACAAAGGTACTCCTCAAAATGTGAGGTTTTCACAAAACAAGACACCAAAATCTGCAAAATAATACAGGCCAGAGAAAAATTATAAACACCATTGAAATAATCATTTTTTATTATAACTAATAAAATATGACAAAATTAAGCATTTTCTAAATGCTTAAACAAGATGGAAGCAAGAAAATGAAAAACTGAAATCATAGCAGGTGAATGTTTAACCAATCTAAGTGTAAGAAAACAAGTACACACTTCTAATTATAAAATAAAAAGTACGTATTTTTTATGTCACATGTGATATTTTCTTGGATCAATGATAACAATCGAACCATCCCTCCCTTCAATCGCCGTGCTACAAGCCTACAACAGGTCTTTTTGGGATGAGTGATATTTTAGCTAATGAATAAGCAACTAATGTTACCAATGGCCTAGTGGTATCTCCTCTACCTCTCAAAGTGGATGGTGAGGGTTTGAGTCCCCAAAGGGGCAATGCGGGTGTGTGTGTTTCTTGCCAATGAAAAAAAAAAATTAAGCAGCTAATGTTATTCGATGAGGATTGGAAATTTTGCATTATGAAGAGGCAATTCACATGCATATTTTCTAAATCAGTTGTCAACTAACACAACTATGCATCCATGTATAAAGAGCACCATATATTGTGTTATAAAAACTTCATGCTAGCAATTAATCGCCGTGCTACAAGCCTACAACAGCTCTGTTTGGGGTAAGTAATATTTTAGCCAATGAATAAGCAGATAATGTTACCAACGGCCTTATGGCCTAGTGGTATCTCCTTTATCTCTCAAAGTGGATGGTGAGGATTCGAGTCCCTAAAGGGGCAAAGCGGGTGTGTGTGTTTCTTGCCAATGATAATGTTATTCAGTGAGGATTGGAAATTTTGCGTTATGTAGAGGCAATTCACATGCATATTTTCTAGGGGTGGCAAAATGGGTCAAGAACCATCAACCCGCCCATATCCGCCCGCTTTTTAATGGTTATGGGTGAACCATATTTAATTTAAGGGTTAAGATAGATTGGATAATTTTTAACCACTTAATTTAAGGGTCAAGATGGGTTAAATATGGTAACCATATTCAACCCATATTTCACCCATCACATAATAAACACACAACACACATTTATTCTATATTACACTCAACTCATTTCTCTCTCTAAAATTCTCACTCACAATCCTCTCTCTAAATTTGTCTCTTATCAATCCCTCTCTCTAAGTTTCTCTCTCTAGAAATTTCTTCTAAAAAAAATAAATAATTAAAAATTAAAAAATAAAAAAAATTTAAAACCTTAAAACAAATTTTAAAAATAAAAAAAATTAAAAAATTTTAAAAAAAATTAAAAAATTTACAAAATTTAAGAATTTAAAATAAATAAATTTTAAAAATAAAAAAGGGATACCAGTATCTCTGAATAGAGAAATTTAAAAAAAGAAAAAATCAAAATTCAATGGCTATCCATATGCCTCAGTGTTTTACTTATTTCACTTAATTTTTTCATTAAAACTCAGATCCGGAAAAATATTGGAAACAAAATCTAAACCGACAACTAAAGTTCGATTTTAAATAAAAATTAATTAAAAAATCACAAGAAAAATATATCATATTAACTACGATAAAAAATAATGTCTACAAAAAGACCCAGAACTTAAATTCATAGATCATGAACACATAATAAAAATATGTATATAATATTTTGACCAAAAATTAATATTTAATCACAAAAACAAAAATAATCAGATGCATACAAACAAACATATGTTTAGTATCAACATATAAATAATTTTTAAAAAAAAAAGATGTAGGTCTGATCCAGGCCCCCAAATCAAAAGGCTAGAAGCATCAAAGGGGGCAGACATGATGACCCTTCATTCTCAGTGCACATTACCATGCTTCCTTCATTCTTATATTCCAAAGCATCGGCTTATTGTACATAGATACAGATCTCAACGATGATATACATATACATATATATATACTACTATTTAAGATTTTTTTTTTGAGATAAAAATTTAAAAATAAAAAAATAATTAAAAATAATAATTAATGGGTCCACGGGTCATAACGGGTTGACCCTGCCCATTTTCAACCGGCCCATATTCAACTCGTTCTGAACGGGTTAAATATGCGTCTTGACCCATGTTGACCCGCCCATTTTCAACACAACCCGAACCCGACCCAACCCGCCCATTTGCCACCCCTAATATTTTCTAAATCAGTTGTCAACTAACTCAACTATGCATCCATGTATCAAGAGCACCAAATATTGAGTTATAAAAACTTCCATCAAACATAGTAGTAAGACAACTTTTCCAGACATTCACTTTGCTGATCAAGTTGTATATTCAGTAAAAAAAGAATCATGAATAAATAAAAATAATTGTGAAACAGGACAAGCTGAAACACTTACTAAAAGAGCCTGACTCTTCGGATCGATGTTATCAAGAAATACTCTTCTATGCAACTTTTGCTGCTCCACTTGAGGATTTTTGGCCAAAACTTTGCGCATATCTGCTACAATATTCTGCACAAAGGAAAAGGATGATCCAAGATATAGTGATGTGAAAGGGAAATAAACTTTATGCCTTTATTTGCACAAAACTTCCGTTGACAAACAAGATAATCAATACAATTCCTCACATTGATCTTATTGACATCTAGGTGACTGATGGCAAGGTGGGTTTTGATGCGCCAATGAGTCTTCTGGCTAAGATTCCTCACCACATTCACTGAGAACTTGTGGTTCGGAATGTAAACTGCTTCACGATCATCACCTCTTATAACTGTTGGCGACCACCAACCCACGCACTGAAACATAAAGTATCGGATTACAAAAACATATCGAAACAAATATTAAGATCCCTCAAGTTCTAACCTAGTATATTTAAAAAAAATAACTGTGGTTAGCATTTCCAATTCAGAAGTGTTAAGGCCTTCATTCTTGATAAGCCTAAGTAGCACCATTTTATTTATGTACAAGCAGTCGCAACTGAAAGAGTGGCACCAAGCATAAGCATTTTATTTTCTTTCTAGTTTTTATTATATATACTGCATTTCTGTTGTATACTGAAGCACAGTAACTACGAACCTCTACTGTACCAGAAACTTCGTAGCCGTCAATTTTCGTCTGGATCCATTCATTTGGAACAAACGGTCGAGTTGCATGGATCATTATACTTGAAAGGAAATTTGTGAAAATCTGAAGAAACCAAAAATATAAATCAAGATTTCTAGTTCATGAAAATACACCTAGTTATCTGAAAGCATAAAAAAATAAAATAAAATAAACAAAAATAATTTGATGGTTCATTACTAGCTTTTAACATGACACATGCTAGGATAATCTAGAAAGCTCTGTATACATTAGAAAAACAGCATTGTTTTCATGGAAGGGTGGAAATAAGAACCGAGCTATACCTCACGACCAGCAAGGGTGAGCAACACTGTGCCAAGACCCCCAGCAGTCAGATACTTCAGGGTAGAAAAACCCAGCAACTCCATGAACAATGAAATAGCACCAATCCACACTGCAGTATAAATGGCATTCCCAGCTAATTGGAAGCCCATCTGCAAAAGCAAGACCCACAGTCTATCAATGAGATTCATTTGCAACACTTCATCATTGCCCTCAAGGTAGCTGAATCATTGAGTCATAGTTCTCTAATTATAACAGTCGGACAAAATTAGGAAGTGTGCTCCAATGATTCATCAAAAAGTCAACCAGCAAATGCAATTTGTAAAATGCCTATGCATGGCCAACACTCTGATAAATTCTCAAATAAAATAAAGAAAAAAAGTAAGAAATAAGCTGATCAAAAAAGAATTATAGTGATCTAAAATATATGGTTTCTTTCTTTTTTTTCCCTTAATTAAATCATTGCAATTGTTTGTCAAACAATATTCATTTTCCCCCCAAAATCATAGCCTTCACACAGTTATGCGCCTTATAGTAATAAAAGATGGTAAACAATTAAAATGTAGTAAAATGTCTAAGTAACAGAAACATACATTTCTTGCATCACTAGAATCATTTGTCTCCAAAAAGAACTTTTGTGATTGTTGAACCAATCTGCCAAAACAGAATATTGTGATTGTTGAATCAATCTGCCAAACCAGAATATGGTCGTGTTCAAACATCATCACATAAAATCTGGCACTTAATCCGACATTATAGTGATTTGAAAGGAAAATACAACCTAAATATCAACCGCATTAAAAAAGAAGTTGAAGTAGTAAATCAATAGAAACAGTTAGAAGAACAACAAAAGAAAAAGAACAATGCTAAAGTAGTGGCTACCCTGCTTCACCAATGGCAAAAACAGAAATAAAGTTGGCAAAAACAACAAAAAGAAATTGAACACATATAACCAAACAATTCACACTATGCAGTAGGCACACTAGAACTGATTGTTCTGAGATTTTGAAGTACCAACAATGATCAAAGCAGATGGTTAACTGTAAGTCTGCAATACATCCGGGTTTCAACATATTGTATTTGTGAAGATTCCAAAAATCAAATAAACCACTCAATTCCTTGGCCAACACTTTCTGAGTTAAAACTATATATGCTAATTCCTGAAGAGAAATGACTCTGATAGAAACCACCAACCTTGATAAACTGTAGGCACAGGCAAGCACTGTAGATACTGATCGTACAAAATTCAGAAAACGTTGCTTGACAACATGGCTTGCTTCTGAAGGTAAAATAACCGGATCCAATGTCCTGAAAGAAACACTATTCCATTAGTAATAGTGGAGAGGCTGGCAATAAGTGTTCAGTTATAGCAGAACTCTAATTCCTTGCATATCAGTAACATCCTTTTTTTTAGCATAGCAGTAACATCAAGTCACTGAAACCTGCAGATAAGTTGTGTTCCAATCCATAGCAGCCAAGGCTGAAGATAAGATGTCGTACTCTTTTCCCAACTACTGTCACTCTCCTGCAGGAAATTGTCAAACGAAAGCATCAGAAGCCAATTAAGGGATACAGGGTGCTGAGAGGAGCTAAAAAATTAAACCATGGCAATAAAAGAAAGTGTATGTACATGGAGGAAAAGAATCCTGCACTGTCTCATTAGCGGCCCAAGACCCCACATGGCAAAAGCAATGATACCAATTGCTCGAACCAACTGAATTATAACAGAGCTTCCTTCTAAAGCATTGTATGACCTGCAAGATACCATGAAAAAGAAATTATGAAAAAATCGTATATTAGACAAAAATAGAAACATTAACACATGAGACTGACATAGGACTGACACCATTTGATAGGAAAACTTCTACCATCCCCAACCCCAAAAAAGAATTAAATAAGTTAACAGAGCAACAAAAAAGAAAATAAAACAGAAGTCAAATTGTACAAAACAGGGCACAGTCTGATTACAATGGATAATACACATCTACTCCAGGACTGTGACAATTAAATGCAAAATAGCAATAGTCAGTAGCCAGCTCTGTGCCTTTACCTATAGCATACTGTTTTTCAATTAAAAGAAAATAAATTGAGAATATTTTTGTTCCAATTTTTAATTATCGCTCAGCTATACATATGCTGCCCCGGAATTATACATTAGAAATTAATCTAAGGGAATTTCAAACTTCATAGAAGTGGATATCACAAAGTAGCATCAAGAACACAATATGAAGGTGCTGGAGAAAAGAGAAACTCACTGAACTTAGAAGGAACAGAAGATTAAGGGCCCGATTAGGTCACTGGCAAAATTCCGCAGAACAAAGCTAGATTCTGTAACTTTTGTTTTTAATTTCTAGCTTAGATTAGAAATTTCAAAAGTGAATGTTAGTTGCTACTCCTGCTCATGGTAAAAGATTGAATTAAAGCTACATATAAGGTAAATGTGTAATCTTCTACACTAAGGGTAAAAAGGTAATTTAACACTTTAATGCACTCGCCGATTTAGGGTTCATGCACGCATACATTAGGATTTCTAAGATTTCATGATTTGATTCTCAAAATCCTATTTGATATGCATAAAAGCGTTTCTTGAAACTTCTTGTTCTGAAAATTTTCAAGTATAAACTGCAATAGACTTCAATCAATCGAGCTGTTAATCTGTTAATCGAAGACCACTGGAGTTGTGTCGATTCATTGACCAACTCCTCTATCAATCAAGCCATGCAAAGATTCAGTTTACTTTTTTCTAAAGCACTACAAACCCTACTCTCTATATACCTCTACTTTGCCTACGTATACACTGCTTCTAGGTAGAATATAATGTAACAGAGAATAGCTATATGGAGCACATACAGAGAGCACAATTGTGAGATCTAGAGTGCACATCATTCTTAGTATTGGACCATTGGTGAGTGTTTTTCATTGTGTGTTGACATCACATCCAATGTTGTGAAGTTTATCTAACGAGTTCAACACCGACCTCAATCCCTTAATCAGAAATGGACTTGGCAAGCAAACTGTGTGCCCGAAGACTCAAGGATTGTTCGGTGGATCAATCTCTATCAAGGAGATGACTAAGGGTTTCTAGGGTTTTGGAAACTGTTAACCTACTTGTAATCCTCCTTTCTCATAGTGGATTCAGTTTGCCTAGACTAGGTCCCATGATTTTTTCCAGCTTGGTTTTCCATGTAAAAAATCTGTGTCCCCAATTTTTACTGATTTAATTGTTTATTGCACACTTTGATGATGGCTGGAGTAGATTTTAAATTTTTGTTATAATTTGAATTTCTGTTAATTTTGAATGCAATTCAAAAGGTAGTTAAATTAACTATCCAACCAACGAGATCAACTCACCCCCCTCTAAGACGCTGCTCTATTAATCCTTTGGAAGTCTAGATCACAGGCCTTGCTTGACTCTCAATCAGAGTATCGGGTTCCAGACCTACAAACTTCCAGGTCCACATTTGGAATATCCAAATTGCAACCAAAATTGTGAAACTAAAACACTGAAACCTTCCCACATGTCAAAACCAGCATCTCAGAAGAAAGAAGGAATTATGACTACCAAAAGAAACTGACCACAGTGATTCCTCTTGCCAGTTGGTCAGCAATGTAAAATTGGAAAACAGTGCCAAAATTAGGATCGGTGACAATAACACATCCATTTATCCAAAACAAAAAGGTCAATCGCATTCAAAGTCCGGGTTGTGAAACTCCTTTAATATTCTGAGAAAAGCGAGAACCAGATCTCCACATGGCATTTACATGGATGATTATTAACATTTCCAATAGTCAGAGTTTGGCAATGTAGGTTACGGAAAATTAATGATAGCAATAAACTCAGTTGTTCTTCAAACTCCATGCCATTGGACAAGTTAGGGAAGTGCACTCAAACATTTGGTCTGAATTCCTTTAAAATTTTATAATTATTGAGTTCCTTATCAAGCCAGAGCCTCAACAACCCGCAAAATCTGAACTGAATAATGTAACCAGGGCCAAAAATTCAGAGACCTATAAAATCTGAGGCCAAGAATCAATGACATCATGCATCTACTGACAAGATAGAGTTGGAATTTTGACCCAAGGCATCTGCAGATGACTCAACACATCTGCAAATGTTGACATGACTAATAGAGTGAAAAATACATCTTGACCATAGCTAATGCTGGGCTATACTTCTACAGTAGGCTTATAAAAGAGTAATAAATAATGATAGACGCACACGAACAATTGAACAAATATACGCAAATGTTGTTAGATTATTGAAGGTGAACACAGAGCACTAAATAAATAGTAAATCATAGCAAACAAACAACTATGCATTATCTAGAGTATTTATATAGATATGCACCTATATTAGGGTAACTACAACAACAACAACCAAGCCTTTTCCCAACTCTTGGGATTAGCTATATTAGGGTAACTGAATTAAAAAATATATATAAATACAAATATATATGTTATATACAAATATTGAAAACACAGATATACCTCTTCATCACCATGGCGGCAGTTTCTAGAACAGGAAAATCATTTCCTCCACTTGGTTTTAGAAAGGAGTGGCACTGGAAAACATTACATCTAGAATATAAAGGACTTAATGGCCCGTGCACACTGTCTAAAAGATGGAGACTCCAATGATCCTGCTGCTGAAGATGTGACAAGTAAAAATTTGGATGTTAAAAATTTAACAGGTAGGAAAATTGTTAAGCTTCAATTATGTCACAACTCACATGCACACATAGCACAAGAGCAGTGGATTACTTGACAAAAAAATAAATAACACACATATAATTGAACTGAAATTTGTTTAAATAGAACTTGTTACTTTTATGTAATGTGAGAAGATTGTTCCTTCAGAATCACACATTCAAGTAACAAAAATGAAAATGGAAAATAAAGGTAAAGGGGGAATGGGTAGAATATTGCTTGTCTTTTCAGCGAAATCTAAACTTCAAACAGACTGAATTTCCATTAAAAAAAAAAATACTGGATCACCAAATTACAGTAACAAGCAGCTGACCTTGAATATTTTTTGCGCATCATTACTGCATGTCTCGCTCAACAATGATGTGGCATCAATTCTATAATTTTTTGGTATTTGATATTTCATCCTCAACAGTGATTTGGCATCAATTTCTGTATTTTTTGGTAAGTTATACGTATTCAATTTTAAAACGCTTCTGACCACAACACTACCATAGAAGCATGAATCTAACAACCTTCAACATGCAATAGAGTGCATCAAGACAAACTGGAACAAAGACCATGACAAACAATTGTAAATTGATTAAAAGTCCAGATTATGAACTTATATGCAATTCTGACAAATCATGCAAAGTAGCATATATTATGTACGTAAGCTGTAGAAAATAAAAGGTCAGGAGGGGAGGGGAGAGAGAGAGAGGTGGATTTCTAATCTGAATACGAGCATACCGCAGCATGTGATGAAAGGTTGATGTCGAACATATGTAAGCAGCCCTTTCCTATCATACCCTGGAAAAAACATCAAAAGAACCAGATGTATTGGAATTTTAAAACTTAAAGGGATGGTAAAAAATAATATAATCTCTTAAAGAACCAAGCAGGCAACCACGCACCTTAGGTTCATTCCTGTGACTGTATTTATTGTAAATTCCTAGTTTGCAAGACAATAGCAATGAACCAGCAATAGACATCATCGACAAAGGTTGAGATACACTAGGGGCAAAATATCATAATGCGCATAAAAGCAGTTTATCCTTGGACCCAAAGTATACTGCGAAAAGGAGGAGCAGAGATCAAAAAGATTACAAACTACCATGCAATATATATAATACACCTGTCAAGTAAACTAAAACAAGTTTATTGCACACAAATAGAAAAGTGAAAATAGACTAACAACGATGAATCCATATCTTCAACTCTCCAAAGTACTATAATAATATCATGCAAATAACATAACAGAAAATCGAGCTCAAATAGAAATGTAAAGAAGCCACACAAGAGTAAGAATCTGGCACATGTATAACAAATTGAAGGAACTCCAAAGCTAGTATCAAAAACCCAAAGCATAGGCCAATATTTTGTTTTCGCAATAGGAAAAACAAAAACAGGGAAAGTGTGTGCATTCTGCTGGATGAAACTTCTTATTATTTGCAGGCATAGTAATTACAAATTACATTGTTGAGTATTGCAGTCTACATGATCAATTAAAAATTGTCAAATCAGATAAAATACATAATGAACATAATGAAAGCAACGCACAGTCATACATAAATTGTACAACGAGAACAAGAATAATTATCCAGTACCAAAAGCATGACGATCAAGTTACATTAGTGTATATTCGTCAACACTTATATAACAAGGTAAATTATTTATAAATAATAAATACACATAAGTCAATATGTACATAAACTTTTGTTGGGCATATGATGCTACAACTAAATAGCAATAAATCAACCTATGTTACAAACTCAGGCAAGAAAATGCAAATACCATACCTTGCCTATACCAATCAATGGCAAGCGCGCCCGTGAAAGCCTGAAATATTGAATAGTTCCTGTGTTTGGCTACAGAAAAAATGAAGGAAAATAAAAGAAAGAAACCAAATCTTGAGTCAGATCAACTCACATAGGCAAATTTAAAGGTTTCAATCTGAGTCTTCAGTTGTTTCTAAATAACGCATTTGCCTATATATATTCAGAATTATTTTCTTTTCTTTCTGTTCTTTTTTCTTTCCTTTTCTCAGAAAGCAAAATCAAACCCTAGATGTAGAAATTACAGATCAAAATAAAACCCCAGTTTCAACGTGCCTAACTATTAAGCATATTTGAACATTAAATTTACAAATGCTCAATAACTAGAGCATTAAAATTCAAAGAACAAAATTGAAAATAATGATACTTACATTTCTATATCTGTGTGCTATACGAATAAAATTCCACAATTTTGTTTACTTTTCTTGATAAGGACTTGTTCTTAGAAGGTGAACTGGAAAATGGAGGGGACAATAATAGCTTGCACCGGAAGGTGTTGATTTCGAACTGTTCCGTGTGCAAATTGAAACTGTATTGGATATTCGGACTATTATTTGCTTTACGTGGCGAGCTGTCAGGGCCGGTTTCTAATATGCGCCGTGTGTATATTGCTCGTGTCTTTCGCGGAGACGCAACGCCGACATTTTTAACATTATTTACACGTGATTTTCAAGAAGATAAGGGTTTGGTACTTGGGCTCACTTGGGTGGCTCTTGAAAAAAATGGTGTGCCGGTTGACCCGAGCTCAACACAGGTTCAATAATTAATAGGAATTAAAATACCTATTACTTTTAATTGATCATTTATATACGTAGTAATAAATAACGGAATGAATTTGTCTGCTTAATTGTATTTAGAATGAATAATTAATTAAAAATTATTTGATTAGATAATTTATAAGTTTTTAATGTGAGCATCACTACTCTAATAAATTTGAGCCCAATATGAGTAATATAAGGTTTTCATTTGTTCCATTAATTTGTGAATTCGATTCAATTTAATCTTATTATTGCAAATTGGATTGATTTTTTAGTCTCACAATTTGAAAACGAATTGATAAATAATAATTCGTAGTCTATAAACCAGTTAACGAATTGGGTCTTAAAAAACTCAATAATGGTTAAAAATAATAATATTGAACTTTTTATAAAAAAAAAAAAAAAAAAAAACTCAATCCCTTGAACCAATATAATCTAATTCATGAAAAGATATAATCTGATATAATCTAATCTGTAAAGTAACCGATTATATGAAATATAATTTTCACCAATCCATAAAAAAACGAACTGAATTAGATTTAATGTCTAATCCGATTCACTCCTATTCATGATCACCCTTAGATTTACGTTGATTAAAATGCTCAAAGATACATGGATAAAGTGAAAAACTAAATAAATAAATAATTTTACAACCCTTTTTCACATTTTTATTGTAGGACTCATTAATTTAAGCATGTTTGACATTTGTTTTGTTTTATTTTTGGCATTTTATTTTAATTTGAAACAAAATAAGTGTTTTGTTATGAAGTGTTCTGGGTTGAAAACGAAAACATGTTTGGCAACACAAATTTGCGGTGAAAATTTCACAAACAGAAACATTCAAAACATGTTTTGCAATATCTTTCGTTTCAAGAAATTTGGAAATAAAGCATATTTGACAGAGTTACGATGTTATTAAAATTACTGAAACAAAAACAAGAAACATGTTTGGAAAAGAGTGCTTTTGATTTGTTTTATAAAATCTAAAATATATTAATATAATTATTATTTATATATAATAGTACATTATTTATATGTTTTGGAAAAAAATTACTTGATTATTACTTATATTTTAGTAATACTAATAAGTTAAGGTCATATTTTAAAAATAAATAAATAAAACCAACCGAAATCAAACCCAAAGTAACTAATGGTTTAATTGAAATAACGTGGCTGGATTATCTACTGGGATCAATACCGTTTTGGGTTGGATAATTGACTGATCCGGAGTCTCCATTTGTTAGGGCACTTTCGTAATTGGAGGAGGCATAAGAGGGAGATCAAAGTAAATTAACTTACCCTTGACATGAAACTCTTATAAGATGAACATTACTACACATGTTCAGTTGCGGTCTTTATCAGGACTGGACCGACGGTAGAGGAACCAAGGGAAACGATGGCCCACCAATGTTCTCACTGCAGCTGGGCTTAATGATAACACCAAAGTTGACTTGTTCATTGTCGATGCATCCTGGTCTTTTCCACAAAGTATTACATTTGCAATCCCAAAGCTTCTACTCTTTGCAACCTCCATCACCATCTACCAAAGGCAAAAAGATTTGAATTGCATCTACAACAAAGAAGTATAGTTTCAAACATACCTCGGCTCACCCCTAGCAGCACAATTTACACAGGTCTCATGGCACAACTTGGTGTGGAACTCCCTCATTATACCACGCATGAAGTTCAATTTTTGTTTGGCTGTCCAATTTCGATTACCTATACTAGAGAGTAAATCTATGGTTAAGCATAAGAATTCGTGTGCCATTTGCAACATCTCCACAGAATTACATGACCACCTATTCTTCAATTGCAGCTTTGTTTCACCAATTTGAAGGTTCATCGAAGACATATGTCAATTTGTCTATGTATTCAGCAACTGAAACACATTGATATTATTCATGTTGGAAAATATGTGCTTCGAATGACATTTAAGATATTCAATTCGATATTTAATTAAACATGCAAATTAAAATAATAAAATAATGATAATAATAATAAATAAAGAACTTAGACCAAAGCTAGTATTGGATGTTATATCCTTAAGACAATTTATGCCCCGCTTGGTACTGACGAACTTTGTCGCGCTTGTCTCCCAGGATACAATGGTTTACATCCACTAGTAGCAGTACTACAAACTCGTGGATACGGTGAACCTCCTCTATGTGATACTATCTCTCACTAAAAAATACATCTATACTATATAAATGCTAAATTAGGTGCAATTCGAACCAAATGGCTCGTACCAATCTTAATATAGCTTCATGAAATTGGATTAGGGTCTAAGTGGCTTGGACCACTTGACCTATGGTTTGAACTCACTTGGGTTGGGTTCAAGTCTATAGAGGAAGAGAGAAGAAAATGAATTGAACCAATTGCAAATGGCAGCCCAATGAGGTATTTAAAGAAATAGAAGTGCCTTTTCGGGTTAGGTGTGTCTCTTTATCACTGGACACAACCATTTATATGTGTTTCTTCATCACTTGGCACAACCATTAATATATGTTTATTCATCACTAGACACACCCACCGCAATAGGTTGCAATAGTTCATATTGAATAGGTTATGTCTGTTGGTTTTGAGTTGTATCTTTTCATTCCACAACCAACTAATGATCACACATATTTAGTCACAGGCATTTGTTGATGACTGATGAAACAATTTTCATTAAAAAATTCTAACAATTTATCAGCAATCAATGGAGAAACAACACACCTCAAAATCTGATTCGAAAAATCTGCTTTATTTCAATGGTGTATCACACATGGGAAGAACACAATAGAAATATTTTTAGAAAAGAAAACCATTCTCAAAGAGTTGTCTTGGCCAAAATCACCTCTTCCATTACATCAATTATCAGATTAGGGTTCCTAAAAGATTGAACTGCTTCAAGGAGGATCTTTGCTGGCTGGAATCTCCCTCCTTCTTGTTGCCGGCCGCCTCCTCGTCCGTCGGTTAACAGCTTCCAACCTTTTGCTTCCCTATCATTGAGGGCTGCTACACTGGAATGTTGTTCAGTCAGTCTCCATCAACGGCTAATTTAGCCGTTAATTGTGGCTATCTGTTGGTTTAACTAGGTTGGGGTTCTCCCATTGTATGCTCTATTTGGGCTTTGTTTTTTTCCAATTTTTGAACGGTCTTGGGCAAAGGCCCACACCATGTAAATATCCTTTATATTTATATCGGTTACTTCAAATTTTGAAAAAAAAAAAACCTGAAGCACAGTGGCATAAATTCCCAAGTCAGTCCAAATAAATAAATAGAGTACTTCATGAACCACTCGAACTCAGCTTATTTAAAGTTCAATTTTGGTTCGTTTGTTAAACAAAAAAGTCTAATCTGAATGCAATTTTTAGGTTCGTTTACTAAACAAGTTTTATCTTGAATAATATTGAGTTCGACCCGTGTTGACTCATATATGTTCATGAACATAGGCTCATATACGGTTCGTGAACATGTTTATAAACATAAGCTTATATATAGGTTCTTGAACATACGCTTATGTACGTTTGTTTATATTCATGAACTAGTCAAACGATCTTAAATATGAGCTCAAATCTAGGTCAAATGACTATTGAAATTAAACGAGTTGAACCCGAACTTCTCAAAATAATGACGAGATGAGTTGAACCCAAGCTCAGTTTTTCAAACTCTGTCATTATTTCTAGCTAAGCCCACAAAAGAACGAGTCGAACCCGAACAAGTTCAAGCTCAACTCAATTCGGTTCATTTGCAACCCTATGAATCATAGAAGTATTAGACTGGGTTTACTATTCATCACAACACTACGCCAAAATAACTAACAAGAACATTTTTATTCGATATGCAAAAAGCAATGGTGATGATCAAACTTTTGGTCAAGTAAGAATTTGTTAAGTTTTTATTCAAGAAGAATTGAAATTCATTGTGTTGTGCTTAGAATGCACCGAATTGACAAATTAAATTTGAAATTGAAAGAAGTTTACTTTTAACTTTGAATTGGTTTTCTTATATTCAAAATCTTAAATCTTATATATTACATAAATTGTAATTTTTTTTTAATTTTATGTTCATGCTATTAGTTTTGGCCTCACGTGTAACTTCCAATGACTTAAACCTCTTTTTAATAATTTGCCAAACACGGCTCAAAATAGCTCTTTAATTCTAAAAATTAAAAGTAGCATTTGAAAAGTCAATCCAAATAGGATCTTAATCAAATAGAATCTTTAACAGACCTTTACGAGGTGCTATGTTTAGTGTAAGAAAATTAGTAATTTAAACAAAAAATTGGCTTTGGGCTGGGTTTGGTAGGCTGAGCAACCCATGTTAATCCTAAAATAGGGAACCTTTGTTTTGTTTGGCTAAAAGGAAAATCATAGTATTGAATAGTGAAAGTGCAGGTGATAGAAATGAAGTGAGAAAAGGAATTTAAGTTTTTGGATTAAAATGAATTTTTTATAATAAAAAAATGTATTGTAGAATTATAGTATTCTTTTATGGTTTGAATAGCATGAAAATTTGTAAAAATAAATATTGTGGGGTATATGTTTGTATGGTTTGAAAAACTTGAAATTACTAAAAAAAAAAAAAAAATTAGGATTAATTACACTCACACTCTATGAGGTTTGCCATATTAACAGCCATATGAAAGTTAATCATTTTTTGAACAATCACGCCCCCTCTCAAAAATTTGATCCAAACAACCCCTTAAAATATGAGAAAAGACTAAATTGCCCTTCAATATTTAATTCTTTCTAACTATAAAATTTTTAAATGACCAAAATACCCTTGAGAGATCAAAATGTTCTCTAGAGACCCCCTTCTCTCTCCCCTCTCTATTTCCTCCGGCCATCACCATCATCACAACACCGAAATACAAAATCAATACATACAGTCTCACACATAGATACACAAAATGGCAGTCAGTCATTTTCCCATCCTTTTCAAACCCTAATTTATACACAAAATCATATACATATATACACATCTATATGTCTATATCTATATACACACAACAAAATTAGGCACCAATGACAATGGAGTGACTTGAACTCCTCATCATTATTGACCAATTTGTCTCTGTATCCTTCCACCTAATTGATGATGGCGCAACCACCACTATTGTCGCGGTAGCTATATCCGGTTCACTGCTGCCCTTATAATCCTCCTCCTCCCCGTTTCTCTGACCCAAGGGCCGTTGTTGTTCCTCGGAGCCGTCAACGACAACCCAATTGATGGCGATCTTGCATGACCGATTTTTGTGTGCCAGGTTTCCCGTTGTTACGCAGCCGTGCACCGCTGTGGCATGATTTTACCAATAAATTCCATTTTATTGTTATTATTTTTATATTTTTCTCATGGTCCTTTCCAGAGTGTATGTGATGTTGCTATATTTTCCCAAATTGCCAAGCATAATGGGCCGGCTATGATTGAATCTGAGCACACATTATTTTTATTTATTTTTTTCCCTGCTTTCTAACATCTTGAACCCTTGACATGGGAATGATAGCACAAAAACAAAGGTAAACCAGTAATCTGAGGGCACATTATTGACTTATTGCTTTTTTTTTTTTTACTTTTTTTTCTTTCCAAATAATGGCAACATTTGGTTTGATCAAAGATGGCTCAAACGTACCTTCCCAAAAAAACAACAATGGCTCAAATGTTACTCTCTGGTAGACATCTTTTGCCTCTGATCAACACTTGGATCACCTTCCCATTTGTAAAGATTTTGTTTGTATACTTATGTGCATATATTAAATTCTGAATGTTGGGCTTGGTACTCAAATTAATTTGCACATGGATTGATTTAATGTTGAATAAGGTTCACTTAAATTGTGATTTTATTGGTGATGGATTGTGATGGTGGTGGTGGTATAGACACTAAAATTTTATGGACTTTTGTTTTGACAAATTATTCCATTAAATATGAGTCTCATGTTTAATTAAATTATTTAATTGGCCCAAATTTGGTTCACTTAAATTATTTAATTAGCCCAACCCAGATGATTAAATAAAAATAATAATTATTCCTAATAAAATATATTTAGAATGATTATTTTATAGACAATCATCACAACATAGCTGGCTCGGCCCAATTATGATTTTGTCCTTATCGGGAGAGGATACGTGTCATCATCCTATTAATCCAAAAAGCTTATAAATAGAGGCCTAGAGGAAGGAGGAAGGGGTCCAGAAATTGAGAGACTCGGAAATCCAAAGGGGCATAAATCCAGAGGAACAAATTCAGAAATCTAGAATTCCAGAGAGAAATACAGAAATTCTACCAATACTCATCCCTAAGACTATGTTTGGTAGGGTGGGTTTGAAGGGGAAGGATAACTTTAGTTATGAGGGAAAGGGAAGGAAAGGGAAGAGAAGGATAATTTTAATTTGGTATTGTGTTTGGTTGATTAATGAAGGAAAAGAAAGGGAAAGACAATAATCACATTTGGGAAAAGAAGGGGAAAGAAAAGAAAGGGAATTATTTTAATAAATTGACCATTATACCATTTTATATTTTAATATATATATATATATATATATATATATATATATATATATATACTGTCTCTAGGCCCACAAGAAAAGAAAAGAAAAAAATTAGCCTCTACTGTCTCTAGGGCAAATCATTTCAGCCTCTATTCTCATTCTAAACTCCATCTCTCTATTCTCGTTCTCAACGCCGAACTTCTCTATGTGTCTCTTTCTGCAACTGCAAACTACTACAAGAATCAGAAGTTCAAAACCCATATATTTCAGTTTATATATTTGTCTGCAAGAATCAAAACTTCAAAACCCATATCGGCATCATTTCAGATTGTTCAAAAAATCAAAACCCAATTTCAGATTGTTTAAAAAATCAAAACCCATATCAGATTGTTCAAAAAATCAAAACCCATATCAGTTTCCATCGCCCGCTGTTCTAATTCGGGTTCACCGTTCGCAAGCTTTAGCCGCTGGCCCTCTTTCTCTCAACTCTCAAGCTTGCCCCCTCTCTCTGCAACTACTAAATCAACTAATCAAGGTCTGTAATTCTTGTTTTGCAAACTAAATTCACATGTAATCAAGGGCAAAATTGGCTTCTGAAATCACACACCAAGCCTCTCCTTCCATTTCCCTTCATTTCCTCCCATTTTTGGGAGGTTAAGAAATTTACTGTTGAAGGCTTGTGTTAACCCTCCAAACCCTTTATTTCCTTTCCATTTCCTTCCAACAATTTTTGCCAAACACAAATTTTTAATCCCCCTCCATCACCTTCCCTTCCCTTTCCTCCCTTTGCCATTGCACCAAACTGACCCTAACATCCAAACCCAAACCCAAAGGCGAAGAGCAACAAACACATCAAATCGTGTCGTTCTTCATCAAAATTCCACGGTGATCAACAACAAGCACATCAAATCGTGCCGTTCTTCATCAAATTCAATAAATTCTCTCTAAAGGCAAAGAACAACAAGCACATCCAAAGACGTGTTGTTCTTCCTCAAATTCAACAAAAAACAACAAACACATCAAAATCGTGTCGTTCTTTCCCTACGATTCAACAAGTTCAAAGAATCATCAAACAACATTGTTCAAGATCAAGTTTCGTCAGCCCTCGATCAGAAATCATCGACGATCTTCTTTAACTACAAATACTTGAAGAAAATTGTCAACAACTTGATTCAAGATCAAGCTCCAACGGCCATTGAATCCAACCAACAAAGGTGATCGAATCAGAGGATATTTTCTTTCTTTTGTAAAGAATACCTCAGAGGATTGTATTTAATTTTTATAAATTAATAAAATTCTATTTGCTACCTATTTTGTTATTTATTTGTAGACTACGAAATTTGTGTGTACAAATTTTTGGCGCGCCCGGTGGAACAGGACTTGTTTCTTTGTTCAAGTGGGATTTGAAGTATCCAACTTGGTCTTTGATTTGTAAAAGACTTTCCTATCCAACTTTGTATTATAATTTTACTTTTCCATTTGAACTGAATTATACAAATCCTAGTACAAATAGAAGTTATTTTATTGTCTATATATACCTATCCATGCTATAGGGTTAGACATCAATTCCAAAGCCTCTGAAAACTTGTTATATTGTGGCCTCTACTCGAACAAATAATCGATATGATTTTTCTCTCTCTCTTTTTTTTCCATTTTTTTTTCTCCTTTTTTTTTCTCTCTTTTTTTGTTTTTCACGCATTTTTTTTTTTTTTCTCTCTCTTTCTTTTCATGCATTTTTTTTTTCTTTCTTTTTTCCATGCATTTTTTTCTTTCCCTTCTTTTTTTTTTCTTTTTTTTTTTTTTCACTGGATCCACTATTCCATTAAAATGCATCTTTACTAGTTCCTCTGGGACCCATTGTTCCATTGGAGCGCATCTAGTCCGTTAAGACCCATTGTTCCATTGGAACGTATCTAGTCCGCCAAGACCCATTGTTCCATTAGAACACATCTTTACAAGTCCGTCAGCACCTATTGTTCCATTGGAACGTAGCTAGTCCGTCAAGACCCATTAGGACCTATTGTTCCGTTGGAACACATCTTCATTTGTCCTTTGAGGACCCATTGTTCCGTTGGAACACGTCTTCATTTGTCCTTTGAGGACCCATTGTTCTGTTGGAACACATCTTTTTGTTCTTTCAGGACCCATCATTTTTTTTTACTTGTCCCTTTGGACCCATGAGTTTCATTGCAATTTTATTTTATTTTATTTTAATTTTTTTTTCCCCCTAGAGAAATCGACTTCAATAAAAGTCAAAAGTGAAGTGAATGGTAAAGGCAATCAAATTCTGACTAAGATCCCAAATAAAGCAAACTTGACAATTTTTTCAACAAAACTCCATCAGAATCTTGACATATTGCACAAGTATGTTTGTGCATCCGCCTTTGAATACAAAACTCCACCAAAATTTGACTTTATGTTCTTGTACATCTAGACATCACTCTCGAATGTGAAATTTGACTTGAAGTTCACAGCTTATGCAAGTGGGCTTGAACATAATCTCCATAAGACTTGACTGTGTACAAGTGCACTTATGCATTAGTTTCGAAGACAAAGCTTGCTTTGGAGTTGACGGCTTGCATTAGTGTAATCCTCTTTGAAGATGGAGCTTCACCTTATCTTGGCAAAGCCTTATGTAGTTCAAGCTTGAGTTCGATGTGGACTAGCCTGAAATTTAAAGATAATTTAAGCTCATATTAAGGAGCGTTGTTAATTTTATCTTCTCTAATATTTTTTTTTTTTTTGAAGGCTTAGAAGTAGTCCAAGTTTGAGTTTGACATGGACCAATTTGAAATTTGAAGATAGTTTATGCTCGTATCAAGGAGAGTTGTTGAGAATTTTTATTTTATTTTATTTTTTTTATTTTTATATTGGGTTGACTGAACTTGGAACAAACCTCCAAGATGCCTACGTACCCTGAATAGGGATCAAGTCATCACATTTTTTTTTTTTTCCAGGTAGACAATTTAAACTCGTGTCATTTTTTTTTTTTAGACAGTTTAACTCGTATCAAGGGGTTCTTGATTTTTTTTTTTTTTTTTCCGGGTAGACAGTTTAAACTCGTGTTAAGGAGTGTCATTTTTTTTTTTTTTTTTTCAAGTTGACAGTTTATACTCGTGTCAGGGAGTATCATTGACAGTTTAGGCTCGTATCTGGGAACACTTCAATTTTAATTATTCTTTAACTTTGCAAGAATAAGACGATAATCCAAGCTTATACTGGTGGGCACGGACTATCTCGTCATCACTTTGAGGATTTTCTTCTTGGTTTCCTTGACTTAATGCCCTTTGTGATTTTGCATTTTCGGTTGAAGTCATTGTTGTAGCATGGTGCGTTTCTTGATGCAAGTCTCTCGAGTTGATGCTTATAATGAAAGATGATGTTATTTCGTCATCCGAGTTAGGAAGTATATTGTTTTCTTCTTCGAACTCACTTCCCTCATCTTCTTGAAGGTTGTCGGGTATATCTGGAACATCTTTCTTCGCACCATGATTTTCCATGCTAAACTCCATGTCGTGGGCTCGAGTAACAAACTCTTTAAATGTGCGAGGCTTAATCCCTTGTAGGATGTAAAAAAGCTCCGAGCGCATGCCTTGCATACATGTTTCAATTGCAGAAATTTCAGACAAACGATCCTTGCAGTCAAGACTTAGAGCTCGCTAACGGTTGATATAGTTAACCACGGGTTCACCCTTCATCTGTTTTGTGTTTATAAGCTCCAGCATACTTACAGTACGACGAGTGCTTTAGAAATGATTGAGAAATTCTCGTTCCATCCGCTCCCAACTGTCAATACCTCTAGCTTTGAGGTCTATGTACCAATCAAATGCATGCCCTTTGAGGGAATGAACGAATTGCTTGACAAGGAGATCTCCGTTTGTACCAGCATTGCCGCAAGTTTCTACAAAATGTGCGACATGTTGCTTGGGATTGCCTTTTCCGTCAAACTGTTGAAACTTTGGAGGTTGATACCTAACCGACATTTTTAAGATGTCAATTCTTTCTATGTAAGGCTTTGAATACATGCGAGCACTTTAAGGAATGCCATTATATTGTTCTCTTATGCAATTCACTATCATGTCTTGAAGTTGTTGGACAAAAAGTGAGGTGACAGAGGCAGCTTCAATTGTTTGATTAGCGAAGATGTCATTTTGATCGTTAATTGGAGTGGTCTCTGACATGGAATTAGAATAAGGATTCGGTTTTTGCTTGACTCAACATTGTCGTCACACAATTTTAACTTTTCTGTCAGCGAGGCAATTTTCAGATCTTACTCCTTGAGGGAGTGTTGTAATCTTTCAATTGCACAGGCCATAGTCGTCAATTGTTCTTCGTATGAGGTAGTAGTCGTTATCATGACTGGCATAGTAACGGAGTCAGAAAAAATCTTTGGCCTTGGGTGGATCAGCCTTGAACTTGAACTTGTGACTGGAGCAACTTTGGAAGTTATAGGAACCTTCTTTCTTGCCCCCAGCGGGGTGAAGGCGGTATGAGTTTGAGTTGTTACTTTGATAGATTTGGTGGAATCTACTTTTATCGCATCGTGCTGTCTTTTGGCAGGAACAGATGATTTGACTATACTCCACATCATTGAACTTGCAGAGGTGTTTGTACCACTAGACGAAGTTGCAACCTTCTTATCACTTTTTGTGGTGGTATTGATGTTATCCGTCATGGCCGCGATGTCCTTGGGGGTATTCTTGTTCTTCGTCTGAATCTTGTTGGAAGTTATAGAATCTGACGATGAATTTGTTGAGGATTTGATGTAGGAGAAAGATATGAGAGGCAGAGGAAGTCCCACGGGGCATGCCAAAAATTTGTACACACAAATTTCGTAGTTTGCAAATAAAGAACAAAATAGGGAGCAAATAGAATTTTATTAATTTATAAAAATTGAGTGCAATCCTCAGAGGTATTCTTTACAAAAGAAAGAAAATATCCTCTGATTCGATCTTCTTTGTTTGTTGGATTCAAAGGTTGTTGGAGCTTGATCTTGAATCGAGTTGTTGACAATCTTCTTCAAGTATTTGTAGTTGAAGAAGATCGCTGATGATTTCTGATCGAGGGCTGACGAAACTTGATCTCGAACAATGTTGTTTGATGATTCTTTGAACTTGTTGAATCGTAGGGAAAGAACGACACGATTTTGATGTGCTTGTTGTTCTTTGTTGAATTTGAGGAAGAACGACACATCTTTGGATGTGCTTGTTATTCTTCGCCTTCAGAGAGAATTTGTTGAATTTGATGAAGAACGACACGATTTGACGTACTTGTTATTGATCACCGTGGAATTTTAATGAAGAACGACACGATTTGATGTGCTTGTTGCTCTTCGCCTTTGGGTTTGGGTATGGATGTTGGGGATGAGTATTGGTAGAGTTTTTGTATTTCTCTCTGGAATTTTGGATTTCTGAATTTGTCCCTTTAGATTTTTGGCCCTTTAAATTTTTGAGTCTCTCAATTTCTAGACCTTTTCAATTTCTGGACCCCATTCCTCCTTCCTCCAGGCCTCTATTTATAGGTTTCTTGAATTAATAGGATGATGACACATGTCCTCTACTAATAAGGACAAAATCATAATTGGGCCGGGCTGGCTATGTTGTGATTATTGTCTATAAAATAATCATTCCAAATATATTTTAGCAGGAATAATTATCTTTTTTATTTAATCATCTGGGCTGGGTTAATTAAATAATTTAAGTAGATCAAGTTTGGGTCAATTAAATAATTTAATTAAACATGAGACCCATATTTTATGGGTCAATTTGTCAAAACAAAAGTCCATAAAATTTTAGTATCTACAGGTGGCAGCTGCAATAGTGGTGGAGGTGGAGATAGAGGAAGAGAAAGATGGTGGGCAATTATGGGTAGAGAGAGCTAAGGGGAGAGAAACTGAGGGTTAAATTAGTTTAATAAAATGGTTTGGAAATGTTAAAGGGTAATAGTGTCAATTTACCATGTGTTAGATATGGTAGGGGTGTCTTTGTTAACTTTATCAAATCTGAAGGGTTGTGATTGTTCAAAAATAGACTAATTTTCATCTGACTGTCAATAGGACAAACCTCAAAGGGCGTCACTGTAATTAATCCAAAAAACTATTATTAAATAAAATAAATAAATCTAAATGAAATTGTCTAGAGAATTTGAAAGTTTCTTGTGTTTTTTACTGATTTTATTTATTTTTAATAGAAAAGTTAAGTCGATAAAGAAAAATTATATAATGATTGAAAAAAATGATTTTTAAAAAGTAAACATCTCATCACTTATTAGTTATTTGTGAAGCAAATAAAAATAAGAAGCCTGGTTACTATTATGAACCTAATAATTTCTCAGCTTACCATTTTCTTTCAAGTATGATATGCATAGTGAAAGTATTAACCTAATGGAGAACCGAACTCCCCATTTATTAGATAACTCATGTAGAATCCAAACACGAATCCCATTTTCACGGTTTAATGAATGATCATAAAAATACACTTTATGAAGATCTCTTCATTTTCTTAGGGATCGAACATCAATTATGACCATTTGATAAGTAACTTATTAAAATAGATGTAGATAAATAATACTTTCTGAAGATGCATGAGAAGTTTTCTCCTCACATGACTCAAGAAAAAAATAAAAATATTCGATTCACGATAAAAACTTTCAATATATAATCATTTCCTTTTTCTTTAGTCCAATCTAAGGTCTCGTTTTAGAGAATCATCATTTGTTTTTGTTTCTTAATTTTGGTTAAGTTTTCTAAAGGGACAGTGGTTATGATGGTTCATAAAAAAGGGCACACGCACTACTAAAGACAAAAAGTGCTGACCGTTGTAACTCAAATTTCAAAAACCAATCCGCCCGTTATTTTGAACCAGTCCAACCAATGGTCCCCATAGGCCCCTTACTCGTATTTTGTACAGGGCACGAGTGTTTGGTGACTTTGGCCAATTTATAGCAGCAACGTACGTTGTAGGGACATTAGTGATTTTTTTTTTTTATTTTTTTATTTTTTATTTTATTTTAAAATTGTATATGTATTTAATAAAAAAAGAGAAAACAATTTTTTTTTTTAATATTATTGAAAATAGGATTTAGTCACAATAATAGTATATGAAATTATAAAAAGACTCAGACACATTCCAAAGATCTAAAAATTAGAATAAAATAAAAAAATGTGAAAAAACACGTAAAATCTAAACCTTAGGTGACTAAAAAAAAAAAAGCCTTAGGTGGTATATATATATATATATATATGAAAAAATTAAAATATAAAAATTTATAAATGCTCCAATAAGAAGAGAGATCTTATTCCGAATGAATTAAATGTTCTCTAATTAGGTGCATTTGATAATATAATTTGAAAACAATTTAAAAATAATTGACGTCAATAATTTATCATTGAACATTGAACGTTTAAAATTTAAAAAGATTAATAAATCTCGATTTTTTTATTACCACTTTAAACTTCAACACTTAAAATTCTCTCCTTAAAATCCTTATTATTTAATTTCAAATTTCTCAAATAACACTTTTATGTAGCCCGACAAAAATTAAGATAGAATTAACTATTATAAATGTTTTAAGAATGTGAAATATTATAGAAGCATAACATTTTAATAAAAAGAAGAAAAAATTCATTCAATTGTAACGGGTGAAACATTTGTCGCATAAAATTTTAAGTTATTATTAAGTAATGCTAGTTTTTTTCTAACTTCTTAATGTTTTTGTTACCATCAAATTATATTGCATACTTTTTATTACTTGTCTGTCATTGAATAAAAAATGGAGTCCACTCTGACATCAAGTGTAATCATCATTAGACCTAAATAAAACTTTCCAATAATACCATTCATCAACTAATTATATATTATCGTCGATTCGTCACCGAAGTAAAAGTGACTGCATTTAACGCAATCCTATTCAAAAAAGAGACAAGAATGAATACTGGTGATTAGCGCACGTGAGGCTCAAGGAATACCCACTCAAAACAACGGGTATCTCACGTGACAACCTTGCTATTTGAATTCGGACCTGGCCGCCTTTACATCAATTCAATTTAATTCATCTGGATCGTTGAGTTAACCTCTCAGCTTTTTTTTCTCGTTTCGATTCGAACCAATCAGTCATTATCTCTCTTTCTCTATCTCTCTACACCGATTTCTTCTCTCACATCACCACAGGTACGATCACATCACACATTGATCCCTTTCATTCTGATATATTTTTTCAGCTGAAACTCATTAATTTTTTATTTTCTTTTATGTCTGATTCGATCTCTGAAAATAGATACACTTACATACAAGTGTATACACAAATATATGTATTGGCACTGATATTGGTAATGTTGACATGATACGACGATTTTCTTTAGGTGCAAAATTTCAAAATGCAGTGCATGGAACCCTAATTTGCGTATTTAGAATGCACTGTGAGGAGTTGAAACTTAATTGCGATTGTTTCAGCTCAAACTCATTAGAAATGTCCATTTTTATCTGATTGGGATATTGTGTTGACATGATCTGATCATTCTCTATATATGCACATGAAATGCGTGGTACCCTTGTTTGAAAAATGTGATTGATTAAGAATGCATTGTATTGAACCCTAATTTTGATATTATATTTACTCAGTGATTTGTATCTGCTAGAGGTTTTGCATTGCAATTTGGTTTGAGACTAAGCAGAGATGGAGAATTCTGAAATCAAGGACTCATCTCAATGTGTCAGAGTTGCAGTTAATATTAGACCTCTTGTAACTGCAGAGCTTCTAGTTGGCTGCACAGACTGCATTACTGTAGTTGCTGGTCAACCACAGGTATTGTATCTCAATCTGTTTAGGCTCGAAATTGTTTGACCGTAAAAAATAGAAATTTTGATTGATTTATTGTTTTTGATTGGGTGCGCAAACAGGTTCAAATTGGATCGCATGCATTTACATTTGATCATGTTTTCGGAAGCACAGCAAGTCCATCTTTTAGAATTTTTGAAGAGTGTGTTGCTCCCCTTGTTGATGCACTATTCCTTGGCTACAATGGCACAGTTCTTGCATATGGCCAGGTTTAATTTTAGTGCATTTCATCACTATTAGATTTTCTTTGATAGTAAATGTGTAATTGGTTTAAGATACAACCTTGTTTTCTGTGCTTATCTATTGTTAAAGACCGGGTCAGGAAAAACTTACACTATGGGGACGAACTATAACGGAGAAGAACATAATGGTGGAATCATTCCTAAAGTGATGGAAACTATATTCTCAAGAGTAGAGTCGAGGAAAGACTCCACGGAATTTTTAATTAGAGTATCATTTATTGAGGTAAGAAATGCAAACTATATCTTGTATTATTATCGGCCTTTTCTATTTTCAGATTAAACATGAAGTATATAGAGTTGATGTGATTACATATGAATCTGCGATGATTTCCCAGATTTTTAAGGAAGAGGTATTTGATCTTCTGGATCCAAATCCACCAGCTTTTTGTAGAGGTGATGGGGGTTCTCAAGCAAAGCATGCTGGAGTTGCAAGATCTCCAATTCAAATCAGAGAAACCGTCAATGGGGGTATAACACTTGTTGGTGTAACGGAGGCGGAGGTTAGGACAAAAGAAGAGATGGCTTCATTTCTGCTGCGCGGTTCATTATCTCGGGCTACTGGAAGCACAAACATGAATGCCCAATCAAGGTGCGATGTATAGGTGTGTTTGTGTGTGGTAAACATGTGTATCATGGTGATTTTCTCTGATGTGTTTCTGGTTGTTTTTGTTTTAACTTCCATTACTTTAGAAGAGAATCACCGTATGGTGCGTGTGCATTTCTGCTCAAAAAGTGAAAAGAAGTACCTCACAGTTTTTTTTTACTCGTCCTTTGGTTTATGACACTAATATTAATTACACCATGTAAAGCATTTGTCATGTTCTAGTATATGAAAACATAGCATTTGTCATGTTCTAATACATGATTTTCTTGTTAGGATTCAATTCACTTTTGTCTTCTATTTCTTTATTTATGTTTTCAATTTTTATTTCTACTTCAAGTTTTGGACTTATTGTTATTATTGTTATTTTTTAATTCATTATATACTACTGTAATGCCAGGGACATCACATTGGGACATCACATTATATCATTGTAGTACATATCAAAACCTTTACACAATTAACCTGTATGTTTTGCTTTGACAAATGAGATGTGCTATACTGCTATATACTGGCACTTAATAATGTCAAAACATAAGGACTCGTATAACAATAATGTTTTTACAAAGATGTACTGCCAATTCTTGATAAGTAATATTACTGTACATTTTGCCTCTCATTGTTAGTTCCGGTTTCTTCTCCTACTCAATGCATATAAAGAGAATTATATTTCTCTTATGTGGCGATATATTGAAATGTAAGATGTTAAAAATCTACTTGCTCGGTATATACTTTTAGTGTTACGGCTGTCTGGAGGAGCAAAATCACGAGGTCACACTGAAGTTAATCTTTATTAAACAAAGAATGTACCAGGTAAACCCCAAGGGGTTGGCCTAGTTGGAAAAGACTTGAGCCCTGGTGCCTCATGAAGCATCAGGTAAGGATCGATTCCTGCTAGGTGCAAACAATTCCTTCGCGGGGGGCCGGGGTGGGGGGGGGGGGGGGGTGAGTACCAACTAGGAAAAAAAAGAATGTACCAGGTACGCAAATGCATATTAAAAAAAATAATAAAAAGGAAAAAAAAAAAGAAAAAGGGAAACCTGAAAACTGTCTAATTATGAGCTAAAATATGAGATGCATTCCCCTTTAACTTTCATATATGGGTGACTGTAGCAAATTCTAACCAATACCTTTAACTAATGAATCTATATTTCCAATAACCACGAGACTCATTATCTTGCAAATCATCCAAAAGATTGCACTAAGGATTAGATTTTAGAGATCTCTTCCTTAGTTTGTCAAAATCCTTAAATATTAGGGAAGAAAGTGATAGACAACAACTTGCTTCAAATGTTATATGTTTGAGGAATTGATTTAGTAATCAATCTCTAAGAGTGTAAATAGAAATAGAAAATGGGGGAGGAAGAGCCTTGAACCCAAGATCTCCAAGAGCTCCAACACCACGTTAGACAACTCTATCTCAAAAGAGTTAAAGCTGCTAAGGAATTGGCCTAAAAATGTATATAAGTTCCCACAGAGAGCTTCTTGGCCATAATTCATTGGTGGAATGCCCCACCAGAACCAATCTTCTTCAGTAAACATCTTTAATCTAAGCTTAAATGTTGTAGAAACCATCAATTTGTCTGTATCATGATTCTATTTATGTTTGCTTTATATAAATAAATATATATATATGTAAGGATCGATTCCTGCTAGGTGCAAACAATTCCTTCGCGGGGGGCCGGGGTGGGGGGGGGGGGGGGGGGTGAGTACCAACTAGGAAAAAAAAGAATGTACCAGGTACGCAAATGCATATTAAAAAAAATAATAAAAAGGAAAAAAAAAAGAAAAAGGGAAACCTGAAAACTGTCTAATTATGAGCTAAAATATGAGATGCATTCCCCTTTAACTTTCATATATGGGTGACTGTAGCAAATTCTAACCAATACCTTTAACTAATGAATCTATATTTCCAATAACCACGAGACTCATTATCTTGCAAATCATCCAAAAGATTGCACTAAGGATTAGATTTTAGAGATCTCTTCCTTAGTTTGTCAAAATCCTTAAATATTAGGGAAGAAAGTGATAGACAACAACTTGCTTCAAATGTTATATGTTTGAGGAATTGATTTAGTAATCAATCTCTAAGAGTGTAAATAGAAATAGAAAATGGGGGAGGAAGAGCCTTGAACCCAAGATCTCCAAGAGCTCCAACACCACGTTAGACAACTCTATCTCAAAAGAGTTAAAGCTGCTAAGGAATTGGCCTAAAAATGTATATAAGTTCCCACAGAGAGCTTCTTGGCCATAATTCATTGGTGGAATGCCCCACCAGAACCAATCTTCTTCAGTAAACATCTTTAATCTAAGCTTAAATGTTGTAGAAACCATCAATTTGTCTGTATCATGATTCTATTTATGTTTGCTTTATATAAATAAATATATATATATGTATATATATATTAAATGATGTTAAGATGTATGGTAATTAAAAAACAAAAGAATATTATTGATTATGAAAAAAACTACATCAAAATTATATTGTTTTGAGGAAAGTGGAATAATGATAACAAGAGCATGGAAAATATTGAATCTTTATTCTAGAATTAATACTTAAATCAGGATAATAGAAAATAGTGGAGGAAGAAAGTTTTTGTTCTTTTCTTCTCTTTATTACAACCATGAATAGTCGAGAGATGAGAAAAAAAATCAAATATTAATAGTGGGGTAGGCGTTTATTTTAGATGCATACTCATTCTGGAGCTTTGAATCTAGTGCAACATGTGTCAATGGATAATGAATTCCCAGAATTCCTGATGTTTAATTTTTGCATTCACACTTTTTGATGATGTACTTCGGGCATGCTTCTTCTTGACGGGATATCATGTGTTTCCAATATACTTCGTGTTTAATATTTCATTTATCCAAAAAAACCTGTTGAACTTTTCCCTTTTTACTATTTTGGCATACATCTTATAGTTTTGCTTCTCCACCCTTATATACCATCCTATCTACACATCATCACATGTTATACCATTTGGCATTCATAATCTATCCATTTTGTTTCAGTCGTTCACATGCCATCTTTACAATTTCCATGGAGCAAAAGAAAAATGCTTCTTGCCCAAGTGGAGAAATGCATGATGATGTTGGTGATGATATATTGTGTGCAAAACTTCACTTAGTGGATCTCGCTGGTTCTGAACGAGCAAAACGGACAGGAGCAGATGGGATGCGTTTCCGGGAAGGTAATTTAATGTTTATGATATCTGAAACTTAAATTACAAATAAAGCGTGATGAATATCATGATATTGACTTGTGCTGGGTATGGGGTGGTAGCAAGATCAGCCTCCTGAATCTTGTTCCCTTGTTTGCCAAATCCTTAAAAAGTTGTTATGTGCAAACTGTCTATTTGTTGCAAAATTTTAAGCTATTTATTCATTTCAATCTACTAAGGTTAAAGTACTGTTTTCTTGATTTATTTGTCTTAGGAATTCATATCAACAAGGGATTGCTTTCTCTTGGCAACGTGATAAGTGCTTTAGGTGACGAGAAGAAGCGGAAAGAAGGAGGCCATGTTCCATATCGGGACAGCAAATTAACACGGCTTTTACAGGTATGTAAATAAATATCTTTTAATGTTTGAAAGTTTAGCTGACTATTTTAGAATGTACTAATTGAAGATAAACGTCCTTCTTTTCATTTTGGGCTGTCTGTCCCAAAACAAGTGTCTCTCTTCAAATATTAAAAAAAAATGAATCTTTGCTATGTTGTCCTCAAGTTTTGAAAAAGTTCCTAAATAAATATGGTATGTTTTTAAATTTTTAAAAGTTTAATTTTGGAATTTAAAAGGCAGACATTCATTAATTGCATGTATCTTTAAAAAGTTTGAGTCCCGAAAGGGACATTAATTTGGGGACGGAGTGTTTGTCGCCCTTCCAATAATCCTTTGGAGGGTCCATTGAAGTGTTGAAGAAATGAAATAAAACTCATTTGAAGTCTTACCAAGAATCTATTGCACATCTTTGAAAACTCTTGTGCTTTTATTGAATGATTAGTGATTAATTATAAAATCAGCCATTCATTTCTCTTTTATATTTCTTTCACAAAGTGACAATATGTTGATTGCTTTATGCTAGGAAATGTTTGGGATGATGTAGTATCACATTATCAAGCCTAGAAAGAAGGAAAGGGAATAATTTAATGTAAAAGGCACTGTGACAGAAGAAAAGGGGATACTGGAGGACGAGCAAATTTATTTTTATAATACTTGATTTAACATTATGCTTTTGCTTCTTATTCATGATCTTCATAATTGTGATCATGATCGTGATTGTCTCTTTCTTCTTCTTCTTCATTTAATTTTTAATTTATTATTATTTTTTTTAATTTTTCTTTTTGGCATGTGCTTAGTGATGGAGATGGTGATCAAATGGTTGTCTTGCATGCTTTCCTTGAGTTTTCACACATAGTTGCTTTATTTAGTAGTTTATTTTTAATGTGACCGGTGGCAAAGTAATTTTGTATGCTCACCCGATGTTGGTTTACTTAATGAAGAAAATTTCTATTGCTAATAATTGTAATGTGATTCGCTAGGATTCCCTCGGAGGAAACAGCAAAACAGTTATGATAGGTATGCTGTTCATGTATATTCTGATTATGTTCAGTCAATAGAGAGCCTTTTAAAGTAACTTAGCTGAAGTTAAAAAAAAAAAAAAAAAAAAAAAAAAAATAGTTACCTTAGGCATCTCATAATTTGCTCTATAATAACATTTTATTATTTTTTGCTCTTCTTTCTTTGAATGTAGCTTGCGTAAGTCCAGCAGACACAAATGCGGAGGAGACTCTGAACACTTTGAAGTACGCAAATCGTGCCCGCAACATTCAGAACAAGGCAATTGTAAGCTTCCTTCTCAAAGACAACTGATTTGTTGTTTTTGTTCCATTATGCTTTCAGCTTTTGATGTCTCATTTTCTTTCTTTTTGTAGATCAACCGAGATCCAATGACAGCTCAGATGCAAAGGATGCGGAGCCAAATTGAGCAATTGCAGGCTGAGCTTCTTTTCTTTCGTGGAGATGCTAGTTCACCATTTGAGGAACTTCAGGTATGCATTTTTAGGTCAGTATGTGTTCTTTGATATATTCTTTTTGGCTGTTGAATTTATCTTTGTTTTCCAGATTCTCAAGCACAAGGTCTCTTTGCTTGAAGCAAGCAATGCAGATTTACAACGAGAACTTGAAGAACGTCAAATTACTTGTGAGCATCTGGCACAATGCGCTATTGAAGCTAAGGTTTGTAAATGAATAATTGTATTCTTATAATTTTTTTCATGGTTACTTTTGAAGGCACGGTCATGGGATGCCTAATACATGGATCTAATGTTCAGGTTGAAAAAGATAGACTGATTATGAACATTGAGTCAGCTCGCAATGGTAAATCTTGGGATGCAACGGACTTGAATTCGAATCAGGTTTGTATGAATTGCTGCATGGAATTTTCTTATGGTTATTGCAACTTCCGCTGAGTGCTACTTACCAACCTATGTTTCAAAACCTTCTTTCTCAGGATTGTGATTTGTTGAAAACATATGTTGCAAAAATTCAAGAACTAGAAGGAGAACTGTTGCACCTGCGAACTTCGAATAGTTCAAGCCATAAAGAATTTATTCATCGTCTTGACTTGGATGATGGTGCACTTCCCTCGAAGAATTCATATTTCACAAGTCTTCATGAAATTTCCAACATGTCTGATAGAAAAGTTTTGGACATTCCTGGTAAGTTCCTATTAGTTGTTTTACAAGTAACTTGTTCATGTGATTTTGGACATTGTTTTTTATTATCAAGTCTTGATGCTTTTGCTGGGATTCAGCAGTCTGGATCAGAACTAACATTTTTTAGTTTGTTGCATGCAATGTTTTAAGGCCATTGAATATATGTTGGTTGTATTAATAGTTAAAGATTTCACTCTTTACGGTAGTTTTTTTTCCCTCCGGTGTTACACTACATTGATCTTCGTTTCAGTTCTTTGTTTCTATTATTTCCCTACTTGTTAAAGAATGTAAAATTACATTGTTTTAATCCCAGTTGAGATTGAAGACGAAGAGAAGGAGCTAGAACATTCTTCTCTTCAAGAAATGTTGGATAGAGAACTTAGTGAATTGGACAAAAAACTTCAGCAAAAGGAGGTAGAACTTTGCTTATCTTTATCGAACATTTACTTTAGCTACCTGCAAATTGTAGTTATTTATTTTTAAATTTTGGTTGGTAGAGATTGAACCATTTGTTGTTGTTTCAGTGTTTTATGCAAGATAATGTTAACATTGAATTAGAGAAAATGACTTGCATCAATCTAGAAAATTGACAAGAATGATGCATATTGGAGAGGGGCAAATATTTTCAATTACCAGGCTGCAAGCTTAGATGTACTTGATGTAGACTTAAGAACATGCACGTCCTTGCCATTTAGTTAGATGGCTTCACTTCTATACCTGTTCATTTCATTATTTTCGCATCTCTGATTTTGATGTCTTTTAAGATTCACCTTTGGTATAAAGGCTTTACTTATCATCCTAGCCTGTTAAATCTAATGGTGGAATTTAAAATACTAAGTTTTGGAATTGTGGACAGGATATTATGCTTGTTTTCCTGTTAATTTGGTTTCTTTGAACTACAAACTACCGTTTCTCCCCAATGGTGCAAATTACACTTCATAGCTATTGATTTAGATTTCTACAGCTGTAATTGTGAATATAATTTAGTTAGTTTCATAACTATGTGATGATATGCTGTTAATAGTCCCATCATACTATTGGAAATGAAGAAGATGGCAAGAATGTGGTATATCATGCAAAAGGGTTGGAGTTATTATATATTTCTATCTAGGTGTTAGTTTTTAATTTGTTTGCCCATTGCTGTGGCGGTGTGGCCTCATTTATTAATTTCATAGTTTTTGTTGTTTGCTAAAGGCTGAAATGAAGCGGTTTGCAAGTGTTGACACCTCAGTTCTTAAACAACATTACGAGAAGAAAGTTCATGAACTGGAGCAAGAAAAAAGGTCTCTGCAGGTCAGTTTTCTAATCATGAAGCTTATGCTTTGAGTTGAAGTTCACTATATACTGTTTGTAGAAGATGTTATATTTGGAAAATATTATTATAGGAACCCATAAATATTCTAATCTCTTGTAGGTTAGTTTTCTATTCATGAATTTTATTCTTTGAGTTTAAGCTCATTACATACTGTTCGTCTAATCTCTTGTCAAATTGACAGAGAGAGATTGAGGATCTGAGGCATAATCTTGCAAATATTTCTTCCACTTCTGATGAAAGCTCTCAAAAACTGAAGGAAAATTATCTTCAAAAGTTGAATGTTCTTGAAGCACAGGTGAATCCTATCACTTTGCCCCCAACCACAATTACTTCCTTGATAACTGTTCTTTTTTCAGGTTGCAGTGCTGAAAAAGAAGCAAGATGCTCAAGCTCAACTCCTTAGACAAAAACAAAAAAGTGATGAGGCAGCAAAACGTCTACACGACGAGATTCAGAGAATAAAGACTCAGAAGGTGCCATTTTATTGTGTATATGAAACCTGTGTACTTGAATTAGCTTTTCTTTGTAGACTTAGTGTTGATGCAATTGTGCATTATACAGGTTCAACTACAACAAAAAATCAAGCAGGAGTCTGAGCAGTTCAGGTCATGGAAGGCATCAAGGGAGAAAGAAGTTCTTCAGGTATATATATTATTATAGATTTATTCTATCCTTTCGTGATTAATTTTTTGTGATTTGTATAATGTTCCTGAAGCACAGTTGAATTAGAATAATTTATTTAGTGAAAGTTTCATGTATTTCATAATATTGCTACTTCAGAAGTCTTAATTAATATCTTCCTGTAATTTTTTTGTTTTGTTTGTTTTCATTCACTATTTCTAGAGAATTCAGCCATTTTTGTTGTTTGCTCTTATCTAGAAGAATATGAATCATGTCTTCATTTGAATTCGTTTTGCCTTTCTGTAATCTGATAAGAAATGGATTATCATCTGGCTTTGAACCCTCACGGACTCATCCTTTTTTCCTCAAAATGGGTATATCTTCTAAATGTTACAATGATCTCAATTTTACTTTAGCAAATATTTTTATGAGCCATATAACATTATTTTACCCATTGATTTGAATTTTTTCTAGTTATTCTTTTCAACATGTGTAATTGTTTGTGCACAAATGCAGCCTTAGAAGTTAGCACTTCTATTAGGGTTAGTCCTATTGCCTATATTAAGAGGAGCCCTTTCTTCCTAGTCCGTTTAGGTGTATAATCTCTTTATTTTCATTTGAATGTAAAGAGATTTTTTTTTTTAATCTCAATGTGCTACATTTGTCCCTTTTATTTCTTTCTTCTTATCTTAGAAAAAAAATATTGAGGCATTCCTGCGAATATAATAGAGGAAATAGATGACAAACATTTAAAGGCTTGAATGAGGATGATCACCCGTTCACAGTTCTGGTATTTATATATTAAAAGAGCACATATTAAATATTACAGGAAAGGAAACCAAATAAAATCGCTGCAGATTCTATGCCTCCATGATTCTAGACTAACATATCTTAGTTTAACATGGTAAATCAAATCCCATGATTCTAGGCTAACATATCTTGGCTAATATTCCCCCTCAAGTTGGTGCGTGGAGGATATACATCACGAACTAAAATTCATGATTTTATCTCGAAATACATGGCTGATTATCATTTTCCTATCTGAAGTGCCCAACTTGGACAGCACCCTCAAATACGGTCTTGATGATGCCCTTTGTAAGAATGTTTGAAAGTTGCTGAGAGGTAGTGAGTTAGTGACAAACGAAGTGCAAATTTGACTGAAGATGATCTTCTCTTGAATGAGGTGCCGATCAACCTCTTTATGCTTAGTGCCATTTGATGAGTGTAGATTTATGAATTCTGTCGTTGCTCTTCTACACTTCGTACAAAAATAAAAGAAAGACCTGCAAAGACTAAATTAACAATTAAATAGTGATAAGCAGGGTCGAACACAGATCCAAGATTTTTAACTCAAAGTTAAAACCAAAATTGAAGGAATAACACTTTTAAAACAATTTAATGATTTTTTTTTCTATTGAACTAAAAATAAAATAACTAAATAAGACAAATAAATTCTGATCAAATAATAAGAAAAATCTCAAGGAAAGAATCCACCACCATAGCTTATTATAAATAAATTTGTATATTTCTCTTTATGTAAATTTTCCTATTGTAAGCAAATCACTTCACCAGTCCAATTACAACTTGGAAAGATGAAGGAAAATAATAGCGTGAAATAACAATTGCTTGAGAACATATTTTACCCTTCTATTCTGTGTTCTTATTTTGATAAAAAAAAAATAGAAAGAGGATTCTTCGTGTTTGCCAATTAATGGTAATTCGGAGATCATGCTGAATGGGATTTGCTTCAATGCTAATGGTAGACTCTATGCCTAAATATATGCGTAAATAAAATAAAATCCCATGATTTTAGGCTAACATATCTCGGCTTAATATTGTAAGTCAAATCCCATGATTCTAGGCTATTATATTTATTTTGAGAAAGTTTGGTTTGTTCACAGAAAATTTGATGGTTCATGATGTTGTGGAAATTTGAAATTTGGGATGGTTGGTGCTAGGGATGAATTTAATGCGTAAACTTGATCCGTCATGCCTGTAGTTTTAATTTTAATTTTTATTTTTTATAAGCATATAATACGGTGGTTTTTAGAAAAGAAAGTAGTTGTGAATATAGATAATGACTTTTGTATGATGTAGCAGTGATCATAGTGAAAAGAAATACGAGAGAAAGAAGTAAATTTCCTGACTATAGTCTTACAAAGGGCCTATATCCTTTTCTCTTAGTCTTGGATATACCAGCAAAACGCATTTAGAATGAGTTTTCTTGGTCTATGTTATTTGCTTGTATCAAGAGAGTTTCAAGTAAATAGGGCTAAAATTGATTATTTGGATGTAACTTTCGATAATTAAAAATACACTGAAATTTGAGGGTCAAGGACTCGAGAGATACCAAAGAAAACATGCATTTTCATTACTTGGCCTAGATTATTATTAAAGATGGAGAAATTGGAGATGATAATATGTGTTATGATTGAGTTTGTCTTTGATAGAGCAGAATAGTGATAAAAGGTTTAGCGAACAACCCCAAATAGTTAAGTAAAGACTTTATTGAGTTGAGTTGAGTTATTATAATTGGATGAAGAGAATTACTCACTACAAATTACGTAATTAATTTTTGTCTCATGCTTAGTCTTAAAAGTTTGTCTTAATTTCAGTGCTGGTGGCCCTTAATACTCTTTTGCGTAACAATAACATGCTTTTAATGCTCAAAGTAATGCATAAGATCTATAAAAAACTAAAACTATAGTGATAAATCAATAGTAATAAAAATTACACATTGAAAAATGGACAACATGCATGGTATTCCAAACATAATATGGTAAAATGTCCTGTGGGGGCTAATGATATACATATATATATTATATAGATATATGGGCTAATGATATGTTGTGATGGTTTTTTTTTCATATGGACTTTCAAGGCTTTTATAAGTGAGACTAAAAAGGCCCAAAAATGAAATTATCTATCGCTCGAGGGGCCACATGTCAGAGCTTTTTCCTAATATACCATTAAAGGGGGGCCATGTATATGGCTTTGAAAAATATTGGGGCCATTCTTATTTACAGTCTACCCCTGCAAATAAGGGAGAGTTTTCTTATATAGGGATTTCTACTTTTTCTATTTTGGGTAACTGAATTTCACAAATCATGGATACACATAATGGTTTTTATAATTACTGCTGCATCCATTTGGGGGGCAAAAATTTTGCTGCTGCATTATGCCATTTTATTGTTCCATAATTGGGTTTATTTGTTCGAGAAATTGCATTTTACTTTGTGTTTTGGAGTACAAAAATATTTGGATATTGCTGATGCCAATATGTATTGGCAATGTCTGAGTAGAATTTGTATTTCAAATCATCCTAGGAGTTTTGAAATTTGAATAAATTATTCATGGGTTCTGTATTTTGGATGTTCTGATATTAATTTGCTATTATTTGGATTTCGCAGTGCTTGTTTTATCTTAATTTTTTACTATGGTGAGTTATTACATCTTTGGACTACATTGTGTTAACAACAGCTTAAGAAAGAGGGTAGAAGGAATGAGTACGAGATGCATAAGCTATTGGCTCTGAACCAGAGGCAAAAGATGGTAAATTGATGTTCAATTAGGATTTTAAATTCTTTCTAGTTCTGTTGCATCAGTTTTAACTTTCAGTATTTTCTCTGTCAGGTTTTGCAACGAAAGACAGAAGAGGCTGCTATGGTTACAAAACGGCTAAAAGAGCTATTAGAGTCTCGAAAGGCTTCATTGCGTGATACATCGGGTTACGAAATTTACTGCTTCATACAATACATGTTTATTTTGTATAACAATTGTTCATTGAAAATTTTTCCCCTCTTGCAGGTGCTGGAAATAGCAACGGTCCTGGAATTCAGGTATCCATAACTAAATTTGGAAATATTTAATTGTTTTTATTCATGCATTTCTAAGTAATAACCTTTCTCTTGAAAAGGCACTGATGCAGGCAATTGAGCATGAACTTGAAGTAACAGTACGAGTACACGAAGTACGTTCAGAATATGAGCGTCAAATGGAAGAGTGAGTGCCATTGCTTGCTTATTATTATTATTTTTTATGAAGAATAATATAGATGCCAAGCATTTGAATCTTGTGATGGTTGAGTACTTGGTATGAATTAGCTAGTCTTTGCTAGTTAAGAGATTTAGTTTTACTTAGTTGCATTTGCTTTCTGATTGATTTGATTGACTCATGCAGACAAATCCGGCTATCTCTGATTTAAGTTTTTTTTATCTTATTATTTATGAAGCTTGTATTTAATCAGAGAAAAGTAATAGCTGTAATTTTTTCTTTTTTGTTTGTAGGAATTTTGTGTTATAAGATATATATTCTTTTTCACATCTTGGATTGCAAACCTTGCCAGCCTTTTATTTTCTAAGTTTCTTATTTTGACTTCCACACATCTCTTTTTATCTAAATATCAAGAAACTTTAACTGCATATATTACAATCCATTATGGTGATGTTCGAAGAATAGAATAGGCGAGCCTCTTCCACATCAATAACTAATAGGTGATATTTTTAGTGAGACCAGATCCAATAATATCAAGATACTTTTATAGCATAAACAGTTCACTTTTTAGCATTTATTTATATAAGTTTTGCATGTTCATGAAAATGAGGAAGCAAAGTACAAAAATATGTGAAATGGGAAATGCATAAAATTCCATGGGTTCATATTGATTTATTGAATGTACTGGAAGCTATCACCATCCAGTTATAATTTAAAAATCCTATTTTCAAGCACTAAAGCTTGTGCATGTGAGAGGGTGATGAATTAGGCCTTTACCATTGTTTGGTCCTGTCAATGTGGCGCTAGCTTTCTGGCTGGGAGACTACCTGACTTCTGTTTCATTTACATTAAGTTGTGACATGAACAGGTACAGGAGAGAGAGATTGTTAAAACAAGGATATGAGAGCTGCCAGTGAGTGTTGGAGAAATTGGGAAAGCAATCATTCTCAGTTGAGGTTATTGGAAAAGTAATTCCATTTGACCAAGAACTCTTTGTTAAAAAGCAAAAAAATGAAAACAGAATACCACTCAAATATTGTTGCGGGATTTGTGATTTTAGCTAATCTGGATTAACAAATTTTATTCACATTTTGCTGCCAAAAGGTATTGGTATTCAACAAATTCAGTCCGTTCCCTTGGTTATTTATTAAGGGTTTAGTAACCATATCAGTATTGTGCAAATTTGTTGTACCCTCGATTGCATGTTTTTCCTGGAGGGAGTTGTGAAATGAAAACAGAAGTCCACTCAAATTTTGTTGCGAGATTTATGATTTTAGTTAATCTGGATTAACAAATTTTATTCACATTTTGCTGCCAAAAGATATTGGTATTCAACAAATTCAGTCCGTTCCCTTGGTTATTTAGTAAGGGTTTAGTAACCATATCAGTATTGTGCAAATTTGTAGTACCTCTACTGCTTGTTTTTCCTGGAGGGAGTTATGATCCTGCAGAACTTTTCTTGCCCTAAATTTGTTGGTAGCCTTTTACAATCACTTCGACAGCATGGTGTATGAGTAGGAAAAAAGCTCTAGATAATTATTTCAGCATTTAATAGTGCATTTGAGGATCTGGTTAGAGTTTGCCATCTTTGTCAAGGTATCATAGACATGAAAAGGGCGAATATGGTTATTCAATTTGACTAAATTCAGTTCCTGCCCCAAATGCTATTTGCTGTTTTGGTGTTGCCAACTAGATAAATATTTTGTTTTCTTTTTTCATGAACTGTCAAAAATAGAATACAAGTTGTGATCAAGAGCAGGACTAGAGAAGTCGTGAAATGGGTTTAGTTCGCATATGTAAATCTTAGAAGTTGAAGGTCTTGATAGCCTTTTTTCTCAAAGTAACAATTTGCACAAGTTTTATCTTTTGCTGCACGGATGTAGAGTAACAAAGGTTTTACAGGTATTGATGTCATGGTGCCACAAATGCTGCAAATATTTTTTTTTCTCATTCTCTGGATCATCTCTATAAATTTCAGGTCTAACACAGACCTTGAAACTGCAATATGGTTGTTTAGGTTTAGAATAGTAATGCATCTACTACTTTCCCCATTTCATAATTTTCTGGATGTGTATTATGGTTGTATAATTATAAAAATGTTTGTGGTAGATTCCTACTGCCAGTATTAATTGAAGTAAATCATTTTTGAATTATAGGAGGGCTAGAATGGCAAAGGAGGTCGCAGAGCTGAAGGAAGAAGCACAGCTTCTAAAGCAAACAAATTTGAAGTCAGATATATTTTTGCCAATTTCACTTTATACAAAGTTTTTTTTTTTTCCTCAGCATAACTTCATGTATCATTGCTTTAAGGCTTCCCTCTCAAATCTCAATGGGTCTATTGCAGCAATTGTTCCCAGACAATGTCTCCTAGTGCAAGAAATTCAAGGATTTTTGCGCTTGAAAACATGCTTGCCACTTCATCCAGCACCCTCGTTTCTATGGCATCACAGTTGTCAGAAGCAGAAGAGAGTGAACGTGCATTTAGTGGCCGGGGACGTTGGAACCAAGTTCGATCTCTTGCTGAGGCAAAAAATATTATGAATTATCTATTTAATATAGCATCCTCTTCTAGGTAATTATTACAAGAAGTCAAAGGAATCATTAAAAAGCAAAAGGTCACTATAATTTTTTGAATTGTCCTTTGCTGCTTTTTGTAGGTGCTCGTTAAGGGATAAAGAAGTTGACTGCAGAGAGAAGGACTCAGAAATAAGAGACCTGAAGGAAAAAGTAGTCACTCTAATTAGACAGCTGGAAATGCAGAAGGCTGAACTTGTTCGTCGGGAGAAGTTGCAGGTTAGTTCCTTTGCTTTCATGTTATAATTTGATTTAAGACATATATAACAAATAGAAAATACTGCTGGTTGATAAAAAATGTATTTAATTTAGATTAAATTTACTATTATGACCAGATGTTGACATCTTGGCTCTTGGTCGGTTCTTTATTTTTATCAATATGTGCTCAATATAGACATTTTTAAGTCTTGCTATCATCACAGCAGCAAAGTTTGTTTCTGCAACTAATTAATAGTTAATACTGTTAATGGAGAAAGGATGATATTGTCCTACCAAAAGGCCCCCCTTCCCTTTCAAACTGCACCCTTTTCTACACTATATATTTATTAATTGCCTTTCTGTTTCAACAAACTTGTTAGCTTCTTCAGTAAACGTGCAATTTGAGTCCATGGTTCTTAGTTTGTTTTCTATCACTACTTGTTGTCTTTGAACTCCCTGGTATCAATTTTTCTGCTTGAATTAAGAGACCTGAGATCCCTTCGCTTCTGAGTTTCTCCTTAGTGCACCAATCTTACTACATTTGCCTCTAGTTTCTTCAAAAACTCCGCTATTAAATCTTTGAACTGGCAGATTCTTGATATCTGAAAATTTTGTTGCTACCTTTTGCCATGACTCAACAGTTAAGGCTCTTGTAATCACAAGGTTTATGTCTGCCGTTGGCATGGGATTGGTTCAAAGAAAGAAAAGATTTATCCGTATCCATTAAGACCAGAACCCACCTGACAACCCACCATTAAAGCTCTGAAATGCATTACCCAGAGATTAGCTCGAGGCATCAGTAGTTCACCATGCTATCATAGTTTGACTAGCTTCTCTTCTATCATATTGGTGTAATATACTAACAAACATTTTCTGTGATTTTAAGTTTAGACATTTAGTGCCGCATAAACAGCCTTGTGTTTGTGCCGCAATAGTGTCACACCACCACCCTAAAAAAAACCTCTTTTTTTCCAGACAAGTGTGGCATTGCTGCATGAAACTATTTTTTTTTTTTTTGGGTAAAGGACATGTTGCTCTGTGTTTGCCTATTTTCACAATAACCATTTCCATTTGACTTTACCATACTTTATATATGCTAATCATTTTTATTTGGTTGTGGTCTTTTAAATTTTGTTACAGAAATTAACTCCAAAAGAAACGTCCACTGAATATACAGTAAATTCTGGGGCTTCCATGGCAAACAGTGAAGAAGGGCATTGCTCCTCATTTTTTACGCACACAAAATCACAAGTAAATGAGTTGGTGCAATTTTCAGTTTTTAAATTAACTGTTGCTTGGTTTAGTAAAATAAATGAATGGTCTTCATTTGCCCACAGGGAATCCGGAGCTCCATTGTTTTAACAGATGGAAAAAATGTTGAGTCATTGGAAGATATGGATACTTCAGAATCCGAGCATTCAAGTGATGATGACTGCAAGTGGGAACAATCTGAGTTAATCACAAATCAACGGCGACTCAAGAAAAGGAATTCTAAATATGAAACATGCTGCTCGTGTGGCAAACAATCTTCATGCAAGACGATGAGATGTGAATGCCGAGCTGTTGGGGGCAATTGTGGGATGTCATGTGGTTGCCAGGCCACGAAATGCAGCAATAGAGAAGTGGATTTGATTAAGGAATCAGATCACTTCCCACAATCAAAACTAGCCGAAGTCACAGCAGAACTCGCTGATGAAACAGAAAGGAGCCGCGCCCTCGTTTCTCATGGTGCAATGCTACTTCAAAATGCACTATCCGAGAAGCCTGCTGAGACAAATGATGACTGTGTGCAGAGAAGGAAGCCTTTATCTGACATTGGGAATACAGCGGTATGTTTAATTGCTACACTTTTTTCGACAAATTATGCTCATGCTTATCCACTCACATGATCACTGTCAGTCTTAAAACTCTCAAAACACAACTACCAGTTCATGGTGTTTGTTGTAACATTATTATGTGATTAGATCAACTTCATATGCATTCTGTTGTTCCAACTTAAGGTTTTCAACTCCTACAGGTCAAATCAAATGCGCCCAAACCCGATCAGAGAAAGAAATGGCGAAAATCAGTAATTCAGCTTGTTCCTGTAGCCGCACTTTCCTCTCAGCCAGAAAACACCGAAACCCCGAAGAAACCAGAGAGTAGCTTGGTGGTTGAGGCAGACGTGCCATTAAAGTTGCCAAGAGCTATGCGGTCTGCAGCCTCGAATAGTAACAACCCGTTGAGAGAGAGGAATGCTGAGCAGCAAGATGCTTCTGTTGTTAATAAAGAGGGTGGTCCTCCAGCTCTAAGAAGTCCACAGCTGCAGGCAAGAACGTTAGAGGACAAAGAAAACCGCGGTCTCTAAGCTGTTATTCCTTCAAGAAAAGTTCCAGTTATCTGAAATGTCGAGAATGTCATGGCTGGTGAGGATGGATCAAACCTCTGCCGATCAGGCTTCTCTGGTTGATGTAGCAGAGGCAGGTAGGTTTGTGTAGTAATTTAGAACCACATTGATTGGGTTGGTGGCAGTTTGTTCTACTGCTTCTCCCTATTATTGTATTTGTTGTTTTGAATGCAACGAAAGCTTCTTTTCATGTAGGAGCCCTCCATTATCACTTCAAAAATTAAAGTCCATGGTCTACATTTACTATGTTGACACAGCAGGCTGTTCTGCCCTTTTGCCACTGTATAACTCTGTGTTTTAAGTAAAACTAAGTGAAAATTGTATAATCTAATGAAATTATGAGGATTGGATATTCATTTGTTCCATAACTATTTCCATCTCTGGCTGTGTTACTAAAAGGTGGGCTTTGTTAGATGGCATATGTCCCAAAGATAACAAATTGGCTGGTTTTGTTGCTAAAGATGAGAATATTGAGCCATTTTTTTTTTTTTTTTTTTAATTCAAAGAGTAAGATTTAGGGACCAAATTTTGTGAGTAAGTGTTGGGGAAACGGAAGTTTTAAAAAACTTTATGAGGGTTTTTCAAATAAAGATCTTGATTCATGTGTAGAAACAAGTTTTATGCATGAAGAATATAATGATCCATTCAATTTAATGATAGAAAACTTACATCAAGGTTTGAGTAATCTTAAATCTCTCCTCTAAAGTGAATGTTCTTGTTTATTCTAGATCACTTTCCTAGATGCTTCTTCCTTGGATCTCCATCTTTTTGGTAATGGTCTTGCCTTTAGGAATCACCCATAAGCCTCCATGAATGACCTTGGAAAACTAGGCTTGTGGGAGCCTCCATTAGATAAGAAAGCGAACCCTAAAAATTAGAGAGATAATATATTCCTTTTTCTTTCAAAAGTTTCACCTAAAATATACATGGACCATGTATATATAGGCAATATAAAGATAAGGAAAGGAAATAATAAATCATTCTCAATCTCTAATTCACATATCTCAAATTTAATAGGATTCCAATATCAAGTTGGGTTATAAGTGAGAATCCTTTGGGCTTATTATTTTCTTGGCTATAATGAATTAATAATTGGCCCGATCCATAGACCCAATTTAATTAATTTATAAATTAATTTCTACTCCATTAAAAGAAATTAATTGAATTTCAATTAAATAATAAATAACCTCTAAGTCAATGTTGCACTTTGACCCCTCTATGCATAATTAGTTATTAGATAAACAAAACTATCAATCCGACTACTTAATTAATATATTTATTTTGGTACCTTTGATTATTTCTGACTTGATCATAATAAAACATTTGTTTGACAAAAATAATAATTTAAATAAATAAATATATAATAAATCATTTTGTCTAAAAACACACGAACGCCTTCGAATTTACTTTGTGATCAACCATTATCAATACAAAATAAATACAAGTAGCAATGATGTAGATATTGAAAATATAACCCTCTAACTATTAATTACATAATTACCCAAAGTGTCGGTCTAAGGATTCCAAAGAATCAGCCGAACAAATCAAAGTAATTACTAATTAATAAAAAAGGCTACACTTCTCTCATGCTCAAGAGTCAAATGCCATGATAGTGACATGGAGCAATTGCATACGACAGCTTTCGCAATATATCTCAACCTAACGCGGATCCAGTTCAAATCTTAGTTAATAATGAGTCCATCCATAATTACCGACTATGAACAATTTATGATTACTATTTATATTCATGTATTGATCGCCATCACATACATATATAAATATTTCTTGCAATCAAGTGGACACTATCAATTCCATAATGAATCGAAACATAATACATTGAATTCACCAATCATATAAATCATAAATATTTGAGATATGTCAGGAACATATGTCACTATAATCCAAATAAGAATTTGCTATGCCAAGGCATGTAAATCCCAACAAGAAGATGGTTGGTGGAGCCTACTACCCCACTCATATAAATTGAATTCGACAACTACCCGAATTCAAATCTTATTAGAAGTAAAATTGTGAATGTCAAAGTCTTCAACTTGGAATCTTACCATCATTCAAGCAAGATAGATCTAAATGCTCTAATTTTCTAAATTTAATGTTATAAGAAATCATAAAGAAATATAAGAGACAAAGTCTTAATATAAGATAAATTCTAAACCATGGACATTCACATTATTTCGTGAATTAGTCGGGCAAAAGCCCTGGATACCTTGGTTATCAATATATATATATATATATATATATATATATATATATATATATATATATATATATATATCGATTGGATGTGAATGCGCATAAGAAGATTGTCCGATCACAAAGAAACCAAACTATAGGACCAAAATTGGGCCCTACTTCAAGTGAATTAGGGCTCAGCTCGTTCAAATTTAGACTCTATATATATATATATATATATATATATACAGTAAATATATATATATATATATATATATATATATATATTTCGATTGGATGTGAATGCGCATAAGAAGATTGTCCGATCACAAAGAAACCAAACTATAGGACCAAAATTGGGCCCTACTTCAAGTGAATTAGGGCTCAGCTCGTTCAAATTTAGACTCTAGTGAGACTTTCACTAGTTGCTATATATATGAACCTATTACATTAGGCACAAGCCTTTAGACTAAAACCTAAAAGAATAAATAAATAAAGAGAATAAAGTGTCAAGGAAAAAAAAAATAGAGCCAATGTTAGTATTTGTATAGAAGCACAAAAACATTGGCTGTATTAATGTTGCTTGGAGAGAAATTAACCCATTTTCATAATTTCCTATTCTTACAAGAACTTTCCTACACACACACACACACACACACACACAAAGGTCACGTCAGTCAGAATTCTTTCTCAATTATTTCTCAGATCATGGGAAAGAGTACCGGTTTGCGGCTAGATACAGTGTAATCGAGTTTCTCCCGCAGAGCTGCTTCGAAAATAAAAAAGAAAGGTTATTGCGCCTCATATATCCTTTCTTCATGGTCAGGTCAGTCAAAATTCTTTCTCAATTCCACGTTGGTGAAAGGTTCCTTTTCTTAGTCCTTTGAAGAAGTAGCGTGACCCTAAGAACCAGGTTTCGTCATCTATGGTAAATCCAGTACTCAAAAGAATCTCTTTTTATCTTCAATATACTTTGAGACGTCTTGCAAAACTACATTTCAAGCGGAAGATAATGACATATAGACCCTATCGTTAGTAGAAACGAAACCTTTTCAACCATATTGGTTTAAGCCCTAACCCCTGATCCTTTAACAAATTCACTGTTTTCTATCGATTATCTATCTACCAGACAGAAATTGCCTTCAAAACACACATAGACACACTCAAATTTAGAAGCTTTTTTCATCATCTCTGTAGAGTTTTTTCTTTGCATATTGATTGAAGCCTAGATATGGTAGTGATTGCCAACAAAGCCTATTTGGGTCATCGCACCAAAAGAAGGAAAACATCATCAAATTCATCACCGGATTGGTCTGGACTTCCCATTGACTTGTGGGAATCAATCCTAACCTGATTGTCGATCTTCAACTTGCTTGGTGCCGAAGCAGTATGTCGTTCTTTGTGCTCTCTTGAAGAAGCCCGAATATCATCACTAGAGATTCCACTGTTTGATCAACCATTGCTCTTGCATCCTAGCCCTGATCAAAATAATAAAATTAGGCGTTGCTTATAGAATTTTGCAGAGAAAAAAGCCTACAAGCAGCTGATAAAAATCCCATAAGACTTCAATTTTTATCCCATAGGTGGTTGATTTTTTTGGACCCAAAAGCAGTCCAATACATCTTCAGTCCATTCTTGGAGGTTTTGATTAAATTTCCTCCTTTTCGTATTACCAGTGAAGTTTGCAAAGCAAGCATTGATTCCTTCTTTGTCCGGGATATTAAGAAAGGTGTTCTGTCATCAGCCCCAATTCATTGTGACAACAACTATTGGGTTGCAGTAATATATGATTCAATTGATTCAAAGATTGCCTTTTGGAAGTGGGGAGACAGTGAATGGATTGCCATTGACGGTGCACATCAATGCTATTGTGATATCATATCCTACAATGATCACATTCTTACTTTGGGTGAAACAGGTTCAATTGAAATCTGGGATTTTAAAAATTCTTTCCCTGAAAAAAAGATGGAAATTAAGCCTATTTTTCCTGAGAAAAGTTGGAATTTGAAAAGTCTCTTGGAGATGATCTTTGTACTATTCAACGTTACATGGTGGAATCAAAGGATGATCTTTTGCTTATTTTGAGGCATATTGGGAATCACGTTGTTGGGATGGTGTACTTGGTTGTTCATGAGGCCGATCTTTTTGATGAAGAGAATCAATGCTGGATTTGTCCTCACCTGACAAAGCTGATTCATGTTTACAAACTGGATTTCAGTCAGAAAAAATGGGTAGAACTGGCATCATCATGCAATTATCAAGTGTTATTTTTGGGTCCAAATCAATTAGTATCACATTCAGCCAAGAGTTTTCCATATTGTAAATGCATTTCGATTTACTTCACGGATGAGTACTATTGTGATCATTTGGGTGAGAATGACATATGTGGTTATGACACATGTATGTTTGACATGGGGAATCATAGTATAGAACTAATTAACGAAGATGAAGATGATTGACAGAAAATTGAACCAGCACCTATTTGGGTTGTTCCTAATCTATGCTAGTTATAGAGACATCCTATGATATGATTTAGCAGACTTATTTCTTCTTATTTTTGTATTCTTATGGACTACAATTTCGTGCATTAATACTCAAGTAGTTTTTGATTTGTTGGTCCTTGTAATGGATCTATATTATTTACCATATGTTAATATGTTAATACATGCATCTTCAAGCTTATACTATATTCTGATGACCAGTGCTAATTTTCTATAGATTGTCAATATTGCTTGGAGAGAAATTAACCCATATTTATAATTTCCTATTCTTACAAGAACTTCCCTATACCTTCACACACACGCATATATATATATATATATATATATATATATATATATATATAGGTCAGGTCAGTCATAATTATTTCTCAATTCTTTCTCAGATCATGGGAGAGAGTACCGGATCGTGGCTAGATACCGTGTAGTCAAGTTTCTCCCGCAGAGCTACTCCAAAAATAAAAAGAAAGGTTAGTGCGCCTTACATCTCCTTTCTTCATGGTCAGGTCAGTCAGAATTATTTCTTAATTCCACGTTAGTGAAAGGTTTATTTTCTTAGTCCTTTAAAGAAGTAGAGTGACCCCAACAACCAGGGTTCGTCATCTATACTAAACCTTGTACTCAAAAGAATCATTTCTTATCTTTAATATACTTCGAGACGACTTGCAAATCTACCTTTTGAGCAGAAGATGATGACATATAGACCCTATTGTTAGCAGAAACGAAACCCTTTCAACCTTGTTGGTTTAAGCCCTAACCCCTGATCCTTAAACAAATTCATCGTTTTCTATAGATTATCTGTCTACCAGACAGAAATTGCCTTCAACACACATATACACACACTCAAATTTAGAAACTTTTTTCATCATCTCTGCAGAGTTGCTTCTCTGCATATTGATTGAAGCCTAGACATGGCAGTGATTGCCAACAAAGCCTATTTGGGTCATCCCACCAAAAGAAGAAAAACATCATCAGATTCATCACTGGATTGGTCTGGACTTCCCATTAACTTGTGGGAATCAATCCTGAACTGATTGTCTGTTATCGACTTGCTTAATGCCGGAGCAGTCTGTCGTTCTTGGTGATCTCTTGCAGAAGCCCGAATCATCACTAGAGAGTATACTGTGGTGTGTCGTCAATTCAAACCCAAAGTTTATATGCAAATGTGGCCAAGTTTTACATTTATAAATTGCCACTACTACCTTTCACTAAAAATATAGCTAGGGTGAGTAGGGATAGTCCCAAGGGATTGAGTGTCGTACTAGGTTGAGGAATCTAAATTAGGGTAAGTAGGTCGAGTGATCAAATAGTGGTTGGTTGGTTGAATTAAACTACATGCAAATTAAACTAAAGTAAGCAATAATGCAATAAAGAGAATAAAAGAGAGAGAGATCTTGGGGTTTAGAGATTACCACTAAGAATAGCTTTTCTACACCTTAAATGAATGATTAATGAGGGGAAGAACATGTATTGCAATATAGAGTGTGTGTATGGTTGTTTCAACAAGCATGAATGACAAATTAAGCATATATTGTCTAAGTAACATGGTGGATAGCACAACATATCAAATTAAGCCATTAATCCTTTCTTTAAGCTCATAATCTAAACACATCACAAGGTTAGAGAAATATCTTACTTGCTTTTCATAAGTATGGAACATCAACAACAAGTATGGATTGTCCTCCCATACTAACCTAATGGCATGAAATTAAACTAATTAAACTAAGGGAGAGGCACAATCCATCAAGCAATGAGTATGAACCATCAAATAAACCACAAGAACATGACATTAAGCACTATGTCTCGACAATCTCTAAATCTATAGCATCAACACACAGAGACATGCATCAATAACACAAGAAATAGAGACAAATACATGAACATCTATTCTAGCATACATAGACATATGGATAGAATGAAATGATCAATTGGAAGCATTAAACCACATAAATATTTGAATAAACAATATGTATATATATAAAAGTGTCAAGACATGAATCACAATACAAATCCCCTCAAAAATACATAAATCAAGAAGTAGAAAGCATGTTTAGGGCTAACTTTAGACCCAAGAGGATGTCTAGCCACTCATAGATGATGTCCTCCAACCCTCAAGGGCAAGCTCCATGGAAGAAATTTGCTCATTGGTTGATGAAGAGTCTCTAGCCTCCTCCTCTTCTTTGCTTACTCCCTAAGAGTTCTACAAGGTATGATATGATATGATGTGATACAATGTGATATTATCTCCCCTCTATAAAAAGTAGTCCTTATCCTTATATAGGTAGGTCAAATGAAACCTAAAATGAGCTGGGGTCGTACAACAAATATTCTCCAATGATTGGATAAGGGATAACTTTTGTGAGCTGGAAATTTAACTTTTTCGCACTGGAGGAAGTTTAATCGATTGAACCTTGGACTTGGATCGATCGAACATGGCTGAGATCTATCGAACTGAAGTTGGATCGATCCTCGATGGCGGCGCCTTTTTGGATAAAAACAAATCTGAGATATTTTGAAGATATTTTTGGGAAAAGGACAAAAGTGGTTGATAGGGTGGTATAATTGGATAAGATTAATCATTTGGATAAGGACAAGAATGTTCGATCGATCACAGAAGGAAGTTGGATCGATCGAACTTTTAAGATTTTTGAACAAGGACAAACATGGCTCAGATCCATCTTGAAGTGCTGAGATCAATGAAAGTTTGATCGATCGAACTTTTCTTGAGATTGATCGAAGTTGCTGAAATTCCACCATTTGCTTCCTTTTGCTCTACTTTGCTCTTTTCTTTGATTCATCCCAGAATTGCTTCAATTATGTTCTTATTTGGCTGACTTAGCTTGTTTTGGGGATAAACACCTGAAAATGGAAATAACACGAAATCAATACAAAACGGTAAAATAAGATAGATAAAGATTCTAGAACACCTAAGCTTAAGGGATTTAAATACGCACTTTTCAGCGCTCATCATACTGTTTGATCAACCATTGCTCTTGCTTCTTGGTCATGGCCATGACAACAAAATTAGGCGTTGCTTATACAATTTTACAGAGAAAATAATCTACAAGCAGCTGATAAAAATCCCTGAAGATTTAGATAATTGCAAAGCATCGTCCAATCGGTGGTTGATTTTTTAGGACTCAAAAGCAGTCCCATTCATCTTTAGTCCATTCTTGGAGGTTTTAATTAAACTTCCTCATTTTCGTGTTATCGGTGAAGTTTGCAAGATAAGCATTAATTCCTTCTTTGTCCGGGATATTAAAAAAGGTGTTGTCATCAACCCCAATTCATTGTGACAATTATTCGGTTGCAGTAATATATGGTGCAATTGATTCAAAGCTTGCCTTTTGGAAGTATGGAGACAGTGAATGAACTGCCCTTGACGGTGTACATCAATGCTATTGTGATATCATATCTTACAATGATTATATTCTTGCTTTGGGTGAAACAGGTTCAGTTAAAATCTGGGATTTCAATAATTCTTTCCCTGAAAAAAAAAATGGAAATTGAGCCTATTTTTCATGAAAAAAAGTTGAAATTTGAAAAGTCTCTTGGAGATAATCTTTATACTATTCAACGTTACATGGTGGAATTAAAGGGTGATCTTTTGCTCATTTTAAGGTATATTGGGATCATTTTCACTGGGATGGTGTGGTTGTTCATGAGACTGATCTTCCTGATGAAGAGAATCAATGCTGGATTTGCCCTCACCTGACAAAGTTGTTTCATGTTTGCAAACTGGATTTCAGTCAGAAAAAATGGATAGAACTGACATCATTAGGCGATGATCAGGTGTTGTTTTTGGGTCCGAATCAATCAGTGTCACATTCAGCAAAGAGTTTTCCATATTATAAAAGGGAATTCAATTTACTTCATGGATGAGTAATATTGTGATCATTTGGCTGAGAATGACATATATGGTTATGACACAGGTAGGTTTGACATGGAGAATCAGAGTATAAAACTTATTAATGAAGATGAAGATGATTGGCAGAAAATTGAACCAACACCCATTTGGGTTATTCCTAATCCATGCTAGTTATAGAGACATCTTAAGATATGATTTAGCAGACTTGTTTCTTCTTATTTTTATATTCTTATGGGCTACGATTTTGTGCATTAATATTCAAGTAGTTTTTGATTTGTTGGTCCTTGTAATGGATAGATATTATTTACCATATGTTAATCTGTTAATACATATATCTTCAAGCTTATACTACACTCTAATGACCACTGCTAGTTTTCTATATATTATCAATGTTGCTTGGAGAGAAAATAACCCATTTTTATAATTTCCTATTCTTACAAGAACTTTCCTATACCTTCACACACACACACACACATATATATATAGGTCAGGTTAGTCAGAATTCTTTCTTAGATCATGGGAGAGAGTGCCGGTTCGCAGCTAGATACCATGTAGTTGAGTTTTTCCCGTAGAGCTGCTCCAAAAATAAAAAGAAAGGTTATTGCGCCTCAAATATCCTTTCTTCATGGTCAGGTCAGTCAGAATTCTTTCTCAATTCCACGTTAGTGAAATACTCATTTTCTTAGTCTTTTGAAGAAGTAGAGTGACCCTAAGAACCACGGTTCGTTATCTATGATAAACCCAGTACTGAAAAGAATCTTTTCTTATCTTCAATATACTTTGAGATGTCTTGCAAATCTACCTTTTAACCCTATTGTTTTAAGCCTTAATCCTTGACCCTTCAACAAATTCACCGTTTTCTACAAATTATCTGTCTACCAGACAGAATTTGCCTTCAACACAAACATATATAGACTCAAATTTAGAAACTTTTTTCATCATCTCTGCAGAATTTATTCTTTGCATATTTATTGAAGCCTAGACATGGCAGTGATTACCAACAAAGCCTATTTGGGTCATCGCACCAAAAGAAGAAAAACATTATTAGATTTATCACCGGATTGGTCTGGACTTCCCATTAACTTGTGAGAATCAGTCCTGAACTGATTGTCTGTCGTCGACTTGCTTAGTGTCGGAGCAGTCTGTTGTTCTTGGTGATCTCTTGTGAAGCCTAAATATCATCACTAGAGAGTCCACTGTTTGATCAACCATTGCTCTTTCTTCCTAGTCCTGATGAAAAAAAATAAAATTAGGCGTTGCTTATACAATTTTGCAGAGAAAAAAGTTTATAAGCAGCTAATAAAAATCCTAGAAGACTGGGGTAATTGCAAAGGATCATCACATGGGTGGTTGATTTTTTTGAACCCAAAAGCAATCCCGTATATCATCAGTCCATTCTTGGAGGTTTTGATTAAACTTCCTTCTTTTCGTGTTACCGGTGAAGTTTGTAAAACAAACATTGATTCCTTCTTTGTCCGGGATATTAAGAAAGGTGTTCTGTCATCAGCCCCAATTCCTTGTGACAACAACTATTAGGTTGAAGTAATATATGGTGCAATTGATTCAAAGGTTGCCTTTTGGAAGTGTGGAGATAGTGAATGGACTGCTCTTGACGGTGTACATCAATTCTATTGTGATATCATATCTTATAATGATCATATTCTTGCTTTGGGTGAAATAGGTTCAGTTGAAATCTGGGATTTTAAAAATTCTTTCCCTGAAAAAAGATGAAAATTGAGCCTATTTTTCCTGAAAAGAAGTTGAAATTTGAAAATTCCATTGGAGATAATCTTTATACTATTTAACGTTACATGGTCGAATCAAAGGGTGATCTTTTGCTTATTTTGAGGTATATTAGGAATCATATTCGCTTGGAAGGTGTGGTTGTTAATGAGGCCGATCTTCTTGATGAAGAGAATCAATACTAGATTTGTCCTCACCTGACAAAGTTGTTTATAAGCTGGATTTCAATAATAAAAAATGGGTAGAACAGGCATCAGTAGGCGATGATCAGGTGTTATTTTTGGGTTAGAATCAATCAATGTCACATTCAGCAAAAAGTTTTCCATATTGTAAAGGGAATTTGATTTACTTCATGGATGAGTACTATTGTGATTATTTGGGTAAGAATGACATATATGGTCATGACACGGGCAGGTTTGACTTGGAGAATCAGAGTATATAACTAATTAACGAAGATAAAAATGATTGACAGAAAATTGAACCAGCACCCATTTGGGTTGTTCCTAATCCATGCTAATTATAGAGACATCCTAAGATATGATTTAGCATACTTGTTTCTTCTTATTTTTGTATTCTTATGGGCTACAATTTTGTGCATTAATATACAAGTAGTTTTTGATTTGTTGGTCCTTGTAATGGATAGATATTATTTACCATATGTTAATTTGTTAATACATGTATCTTCAAGCTTATACTACACTCTGATGACCATTGCTAATTTGGAGATAAATTAACCCATTTTTATAATTTCCTATTCATACAAGAACTTCTCTATACCTTCACACACACACACACACACACACACACAGGTCAGGTTAGTCAGAATTATTTCTCAATTATTTCTCAGATCATGGGAGAGAGCTGCTAGATACAGTGTAGTCGAGTTTCTCCCGCAGAGCTGCTCCAAAAATAAAAAGAAAGATAATTGCGCCTCACATCTCCTTTCTTCATGGTCAAGTCAGTCAGAATTCTTTCTCAATTCCACGTTAGTGAAAGGTTTCTTTTCTTAGTCCTTTGAAGAAGTTGAGTTATGATCGGTTGATCAACTATACATCAACCTTCGCAATAGCACGAATCATTATAAAATAGGGCTATTGGTCGGGTAAGTCGAACCACTGGGACTGCGCTAGTCTAAAGCAACCTAAACGTCTAGAATCATTCTTAGGATGATGAGGTGTAATACAGAGTTGTTGATTGTTTGTCACTTATACTATGAATTGAAATATGCATTAATGAAAAACTTGCAAGAATTTAAGAGATGAAAGACGAGTAAAGAAGACTAAGGAAGTGAATCCGCCTCCATCCCTATACACATGCTAGATTAGACCTAAATTAGGGGAAAAACAACATATGATGGTCAAGAACTACATAGCAACACATAGTTGCCATGTAAGTAATCAAGAGGTACATTAGGTCTCAAACAAGTATAATCCATCAAAAGGGTAAACATGTTTAGACTACCTAACTAAGGTGTAGCTTATACACGTTTACTTAAATGAAAGACTATCAAATTCTTGACAAAATGATGAAGCACATGGAGCTAGAAATTAAGCATACACCATTAAAGGATTTCCTAAGCAATGGTCTATCAAAGCCACCTATCAACATGCCATTAAATCATTTCACAACCTTATTTCCATTCTCACCATGTAAACTCAAGCAAAAAGATTAATACAAGACATCACCTAACATAAGATAATGAGCTTGAAGAAATCATCCATATATATATAAAAATTCATTACACCAAATAAAGTGCTCTTAGCTATGAAAAAGACCATAAATATACATTGCAATCCCCCAATATAGACTACCCTAGGACATGCTTACAAGGGAGGGACTTCATCACCTCCCTAGAGAAAGAGTTAGTTACCCATTGCTAAGCTAGAAGAAGGAAGAAGCTCCATCTTCATGGCCATTTTCATGCAACCTTCTTGGAGCTTGAAGAACACACATCTTTTGCTCTCTTCTCTCTCCTCTAATCTTGTAGAATATATCATAATGTTTTGTGTGGTCCTTCCTCTCTCTTATCAAGCTCAAGTCAAGGCTCTCTTTCCTCCAAGGAACACCTCCAACCACTTCATAAAGAAGGAAGATAGCATTGAGGAAACCAATGTGCAAGTGGCTGAAATTGAGCCATTTCCGAGTGCAATCTGCCTGATTTTCGAGCACTCGAAGAGTGGTCTCAAGCACTCTAAATTAGTGTAATGTGCAACATGCTCTTCTTGCTCAGCACTGACCTACTTTGGTAAAACTGCTATAACTTTGTGCCCCGAACTCCGAATGATGATCTGTTTGAAGATTTGGAGAGCTGATTCAGTGCTTTAAAAACTTTATGTTTTGATGAAGACCCAATTCTCAAGTCTGGTTGGTCGAAAATGGGGAGAAAGGCAGTACTTCAGTGCTGCCAGGCAGTTCTGCGTACCTCTGTTAAGAAGATCATAACTCTCTGCTCCAAACTCCGAATGACGAACCGCTTGAAGATTTGGAAAGCTGATTCAGAGCTCTAAATCTTTCATGTTATGATGGAAGTCCAGTTCTTGAGTTTACTAGGTCAAAATGGCGAACAAAGTTCGGGCTTCACTGCTGCCAGAAATTCAGCTTTTGAGCACATTGTTGATCAAAACTCCACAAGGGCTTATTTTTGCTCCCTTTTGGCAATTAAACCTGAAAATGCATAAAAACACACAAATGAAGATCTACAGAATTAAACAAATAACGGACTTAACTAATGCAATTTAGGGCGCTTGAATATACAGTATTCGGCGCTTATCAAGTTACCTCAAAAACTAGGGTTCGTCATCTATCGTAAACCCAGTACTCAAAAGAATCTTTTCTTATCTTCAATATACTTCGAGACGTTTTGCAAATCTACTTGTTGAGCGGAAGATGATGACATATAGACCCTATTGTTAGCAGAAACGAAACCCTTTCAACTCTATTGGTTTAAGCCCTAACCCTGATCCTTTAACAAATTCACCGTTTTCTATAGATTATCTGTCTACTAGATAGAAATTGCCTTCAACACACAGAGACACACACTCAAATTTAGAAACTTTTTTCATCATCTCTGTAAAGTTTCTTCTTTGCATATTGATTGAAGCTTAGACATGACAGTGATTACCAATAAAGCCTATTTGGGTCATCGCACCAAAAGAAGAAAAACATCATCAGATTCATCACCGGATTGGTCTGGACTTCCCACTGACTTGTGGGAATTAATCCTGACCCAACTGTCTGTCTTTGACTTGCTTGGTGCCAGAGCAGTTTTTCGTTCTTGGTGATCTCTTGCAGAAGCCTGAATATCATCACTAGAGAGTCCACTGTTTGATCAACCATTTCACTTTTTTCCTGGTCCTGATCAAGAAAATAAAATTTGTTGTTACTTATACAATTTTGCAGAGAAAAAAGTCTACAAGCAGCTAATAAAAGTTCCAGAAGACTTAGGCAATTGTAAAGGATAATCCCATGGGTGGTTGATTTTTTTGGACCTAAAACATCTCCAGTCCATTCTTGGAGATTTTGATTAAACTTCGTTCTTTTCGTGTTACCGGTGAAGTTTGTAAAACAAGCATTGATTCTTCTTTATCCAGGATATTAAGAAAGGTGTTCTGTCTTCGGCCCCAATTCATTGTGTCAACAACTATTGGGTTGCAGTAATATATGGTGCAATTGATTTAAAGCTTGCCTTTTGGAAGTATGGAGACAATGAATGGACTGCCCTTGACAGTGCACATCAATGATATTTTGATATCATATCCTACAATGATCATATTCTTGCTTTGGGTGAAACATGTTCAGTTGAAATTTGGGATTTCAATCATTCTTTTCTTGAAAAAAAGATGGAAATTGAGCCTATTTTTCCTGAGAAGAAGTTGAAATTTGAAAAGTCTCTTGAATATGATCTTTATACTATTCAACGTTACATGGTAGAATCAAATGGTGCTTTTTTGCTTATTTTGAGGTATATTGGGAATCATGTTCGCTTGGATGGTGTGGTTGTTCATGAGGCCGATCTTCCTGATAAAGAGAATCAATACTGGATTTGTCCTCACTTGACAAAGCTGTTTCATGTTTACAATCTGAATTTCAGTCAGAAAAAATAGGTAGAACTAGCATCATTAGGCGATGATCAGGTGTTGTTTTTGGATCCGAATCAATTAGTGTCACATTCAACAAAGAGTTTTCCATATTGTAGAGGGAATTTGATTTACTTCACGGATGAGTACTATTGTGATCATTTGGGTAAGAATGATATATATGGTCATGACATGGGCAGGTTTGACATGGAGAATTAGAGTATAGGACTGATTAACGAAGATGAAAATGATTGGCAGAAAATTGAACCAGCACCCATTTGGGTTGTTCCTAATCTATGCTAGTTATAGAGACATCCTAAGATATGATTTAGTAGACTTGTTTCTTTTTATTTTTGTATTCTTATGGGCTACAATTTTGTACATTAATACACAAGTAATTTTTTGATTTGTTGGTCCTTGTAATAAATAAATATTATTTACCATATGTTAATACATGTATCTTCAAGCTTATACTACACCCTCTGATGACGGATAATAATTTTACTAGATTGCCAGGTCATCTGTGCTTAAATATGGCCCTCTTTTTGAAAGTTGTCTTTACTGACAAACCTAAAAAATTCAAAAAAACTTGAAACAGGCCTCAAGTGGCGAACTGTACAATTTAATGCACCCTGCACCTTCTATCACATCCAAACAGAACAAATTTAACTCTTCATGGATATATTGATTATTCACTCGATCAAATCTCACAATTATGGGGCTTCCACTTTCTTTTTTTTCAACAAGTAAATGAACAATCAAATAAAGAATCGCACTCTTATGGGTCTGGAAACATAGAAATTTTGATGACTTTGAATATGTAAAAGGGTTAGAAAACGTCACCATTTAAAAAAAGAAAAAATGAATCAACTATCACAATCAACTGCTTTGCTTCAAGGGGGCTGCATAATGATCTTAGTCAAAACAAATTTATTATGCCGATTTCGGTGTTGCCTTGGGGTGTCATAACAATACCAGAGTCACACATTACTGTTGTTGGGGTGCCTTGGATTGTTGTGTTGATCTTCAATATCACACATTACTCTTGTTGGGCTGCTTTGTATGTCTATAATGTTGTATCTTTCCCATTGGGCCTTCTGGGCTGTACTTGTATAGTTTTACTTAGTTAGCATTGGGTTAACTACTGGGCCGTACTTTTTCTACAAATTGAATGTTAAATTTGACTTTCAAAAAAAAAAAAAAAAACAATACCAGAGTCATCTTGGTTTATCATTACCAATTAACAGAAAGGAATGTCTTTTTAAGACTTAATTAACTCAAATGATCATAATACACACCGAATAAACTATGCCAATCCAATTCATTGGTCCAGTGGTGTCACGGGTGAAGTCTACTTCAACATTTGAAATGGTGGTTTAGGCTTTCTTAGCTTGGAAACACAAAACAGAGCTGCAATTTGAAATGGAAACTCGTGTTAAATACTCAGAACAACCTATGACTCAAACAAAAATACTTAATCAGAAGGAGATGTTTTGGGGATTTTAGCATACCTCAACAAAGCAGTTGGATATGGAAAAAGCTACTTCAGCTGAGATCCTTAGAAATGACCTTTTTTTTTATTTTTTATTTTTTATTTTTTATTTTATTTATCAAAAGCAAGGATAAAAATGGTTCAGAAACTCTCTTCCGGACAAACAATTTGGCTGCAAGAACAGCCACTCGCCAGTCCATCTCTGCTTGATTCCTCGCAACCATTTTACTCAGGTGATTCTTAGTGCTTCCCTCCACAAATTCTTTCCCGGTTCCCAGCTTTTAACTTTCATATTAAGAGACCCTTGGCTATTCAAGTACTGCTTGAAGCTAGATACATTACTTAATTAGCAGTGAGATCTTTCGGCAGCTAATAGCTTGATTGGCGTAGGGAAAGAAAGTAATGCACATAATCATCCTTCAGAACAATATGCAACTATGGGCGGTATTGCAAACAGATGCACTAGCAGCGCGACCAATTCCTAGTTCATAATATATTTTTTTTCAGAGCGTGCACGAATGGCCACTTAAGAACCGAAACATGATGGTGTAGCAAGGTCCCTTTGGATTGAGAATCAATGCTTGATCTCATAGCTCCAAGAGTAGGTTTATTAACTCCATGGCTGCTCCCATGCATTTTCGTAGTTCTTCTTCTCTCCCTCCTTTTTGATATGTGCCTTCTCAATCCATTGATTTCATCTACAACGGATTCAACCTAACAGACATATGGATTCAACCAAACAAACCTTATTCTAGATGGATTTGCTACCATCATCCCACCAAGTGGAGCTCTTGAGCTTACTAACAAATCTTCAACTAATGTCAGAGGCCATGCATTGTATTCCCAACCAATACAATTGTTCACCAAAAATTCTTCTTCTGTCAACTCTTCTAATTCCTTTAGTACATACTTTGTTTTTGAAATCGTCCCCAAAGATGTCAACCGACGTGGCTATGGCCTACTTAAGGTTTTCGACTCTTACAGGTCATGTCAACTGCACCCAAACCCGATCAGAGAAAGAAAATTCAGCTAGTTCCTGTAGCCGCACCTTCCTCCCAGCCAGAAAACACTGAAACCCCGAAGAAACCAGAGAGTAGCTTGGTGGTAGAGGCAGACATGCCATTAAAGTTGCCAAGAGCTATGTGGTCTGCAGCCTCGAATAGTAACAACCCATTGAGAGAGAGGAATGCTGAGCAGCAAGATGCTTCTGTTGTTAATAAAGAGGGTGGTCCTCTAGCTTTAAGAAGTCCACAGCTGCAGGCAAGAACGTTAGAGGACAAAGAAAACCGCGGTCTCTAAGCTGTTATTCCCTCGAGAAAAGTTCCAGTTATCTGAAATGTCGAGAATGTCATGGCTGGTGAAGAAGGATCAAACGTCTGCCAATCAGGTTTCACTGGTTGATACAATGTGGTTCTAAATTAGAGAAACCACATTGATTAGGTTGACGGCAGTTTGTTCTACTGTAAATCTTCTTTTCATGCAGGAGCTCTCCATTGTCCACTTCAAAAATTCAAGTCCATGGTCTACTACATTTACCGTGTAGACACAGGCAGGCTGTTCTGCCCTTTTGCCACTGTATAACTTGTGTTTTCAGTAAAACTAAGTGGAAATTGTATAATCTAATGAAATTATGAGGATTGGATATTCATTTGTTCCATAACATCTGAACTATTTCCTTCTCTGGCTGTGTTGGTGGGCTTTGCAGATGGCACCCCAAGATACCATACTGGCTGGTTTTGTTGCTACAGATACTGAAAATATTGAGCATTTTTTATTTTTAGTCATAGAGTAAGGATTTAGGGACGAGATGGTCGGTGGAGTCCACCACCCCACTCACATAAATTGAATTCAATAACTATCGAATTAAATCTTATCCGAAGTAAAATTGTGAAAATCAAAGTCGTCAACCTGGTGAGAGAATTTTTTTTTTTTTTTTAATCAAACAATGATTTACAACACATATATTTGAGGTTCCCGCAAGCAGAATCTTATCATCATTCAAGCAAGATAAAACTGAATGCTCTAAATTTCTAAATTTAATGTTATAAGAGATCCTAAAAAAATGTAATACAGTCTTAATAGAAGATAAATTCTGAACCATGGACATTCACATTATTTCAGTGAGAACATTATTGATCTGGTATAGTGATGATTTTTATCTTCGAAGTAGTACGACTTGCAGGAAAGAAAAAAAAATGGAGCTCTAAATGCAGGTAACTCTCATATAAAGGGTGCCGACGAAACCCTCGAGTCTCTGATACATTAAATAATTGTTCATTAAAGATCTGGTAATCTTATACAGACAAAATTTTCCTTTTCTGGTAATGTTCTGAATGGCTATAATTAGCATACTGCAATTCCAATTCTTCACTAATAGAACCTCAAATGTAGTAAGCACTGTGTCTCAGAGAACTTTCATGGCACCATTCATTATTGATGGTCTCAGTCTCTGTTGATGCCAAGTTTTTCTACCCAATAATTGAGTTGAGTGGCAACACATTCTGAACCTGTGGAGCCATATGAACAAAATTTTTTAATTGAATTGTCTGCTCCAAGGAACTCGTAAACATCCTTGTCAAACACAGGGCTTATATTCCTCATCTCAGCAAGACTCAGGTCCTGAAGCTGGCAGTTTCTGGAAACACACAACGCGACAGACCGTCCAACTATATCATGAGAAGTTCTGAAAGGAATTCCCTGCAGACAAGACCATGAACTTAAGTGACACTCTTATCGAAACTACAAACAACAATTCTGGCATAAAACTATTGAATTCTCTAATAAGATAGAACATCGGGATTTGGGATAAACAATTTTGGAAACAGTAATAGTTCCAGTACAACGACCAGGAAGTGTTGACTGTGAAATTTCAATTTCATGGACATGGCTGTCCATGTCTTTGTGTCATGAAAAATCATGTTGTTTACAGTCCCATGTTAGCACAATGTCACTTTACAATTGGCAGAACTTCCATCTTTTTAACCAAGTGAGATTTTTTTCTGAACAGAAGAGGCACACTATATTAGAAAATACACCTAGGGATTATTAATCATTTGGACAAAAATCTGAGTTGATAATTGGTGATGGGAATATTAGAACCATCTGAAGTTGATGGGTGAAATTTATGTAAAGAAGGCAGTTCTCCAATGGTAAAATGATGGGTGATTGAGGGACATAACTTGCCTTCTTCACCAGATAATCTGCAAGTGTCGTGGCATCAAGATGACCAGCTGGTAAAGCCTTCTGTATTCTCTCCCTATTAAAGGTAATGTTCTGCGCAAATTCTGCTGACACTTCCAGCATTCCTATGATTGTTTTCACGCTGTCAAATACAGGCTCCTTATCTTCCTGTTAAAAAGGGGGGCAAAAAAATAATTGCGATCAAATCCAATATATACAACTTGCATACGAATCTAAAATGAGAAAGAAACAAACCCCATAGAATCTAAGTCATATAGTGTACAAGTGCAACCCAAAAAATTGTATCATAGGGATTATGTACACCAAAAAGGAAAACAGTGAGGTAACAAGCAGCATATGAGCAGGTGGGGCAAAGTAACAGTAATGCTATATATATATATATATATTTGGATTTGAAAATACTTTACCTGTAAATCACGATTGTAAGCATGAGGAAGTCCCTTGCATAATACAAGAAGGGAAACCAGGTCTCCAACAACTCGAGCAGATTTTCCACGAACAAGTTCCATCGGATCTGGGTTTTTCTTCTGAGGCATTATACTACTCCCAGTTGAAACAGAGTCATTAGGGATAAGAAATCCGAACTCCTCTGATGCCCACAATACCCATTCTTCACCAAGCCGAGAAAGATGAACGGCTGTGATGGAATTAGCGGAAAGAAACTCCAAGACAAAATCTCGGTCTGAAACTGCATCAATGCTATTTCAAATAATGATGTAACTAATTATTTGATGAAGGAAGCTATTAACAACAAGGGAAAAGCAAGTAGGAACATCACACAAATGCAAATGAACCACAAATTCAGTTGGTGGGGGGCAAGAATCAAGAAACAAAGATGACCTTAAATGCATTATTAAATTTTTTTCTACTAAGATAGTAAGCATGGTGAAACAGTTTTCTTCTTATAGATAGTTTATTACTTTTTGGGATTCATATAGGCAACCTTTCCAACAGTAAAATGGACCCAACTGATAAACACATACAGTAAATGCATATGGTCTAATGTAACAACAGAGTACGGGAGGAATGATGCATTCTATTTCCCTGCAATATCCATGATGCGCATGCTTCCTCTGGAACATTCACCATCTTGGCCACTAGAATCTCAAAGCCCACAGTTGATTGAAGCTGATGAGCTTAAGAATTCTATAAGGAACCTTTTACTGAAAATGATATGCTGGCATGGATAATCGGTGTGGCCCAATAGAATGAGACTCTGTGGTGGGCCGCTCCTGATGGAGAGCAGTGTGTGCAGTAGTCAATAGGATTCCGACCAATGTTTTTGTACGTTGCTGAAGAATTAATCAAACAGTTTGTTCTTTTTTTTTTGATAAGTAGAATTAATCTAACAGTTGACATTCCAGAAAGTTAAATATGTGAAAACTGATTCAGCAGTACCTGTTCCTCATGGGAGCAGTGAATCCCAAAGCATCAGAAGTCATAAACCTATCAATTGGAAGACCAGTGCCAGCTAACGCACATGCACCTAAAGGGCAGAAATTCATCCTAACTCTGCAATCCAGTAAACGACCAGCATCGCGTTCAAGCTACAAGGCAACATTGTGGCCACAGTTACATCATGGAAGTTATATAAGAATCATATCAAGCTTTAGAAACTAAATATGTGATGTAGTCCATTCCTCCACAAATCAAAAAATAAATAATTGAACAAATAAATACATAGATTTTTGGGAAAGCAAAAAACCAGGGGGTGGCAGGGGAAGAATCATTCAAAATTGTAAAACCGTTACCCTCCATCTCCGGAAAACCACTCTTAGTCCAGGTCATCCCTTACTACCTATTGGATCTACCTTAAGTATGATTATCCTTATTGATGACGACTATATTTATGTGGGTATAACATTCAACTAACAGATTATTCTGGTAAACATAGTAGTGTCATGTACTACACACACTATAACAATTCACATGAATAGAACTCAATGCCATGTTAACTTAAAATTTCTCCTTCACATTTACCTCAACAATGAGCATCGAGTATTCATTAGGAAGTCATGATAGTTCTAGCTTCTCAGCAAAAGCAGATTTTTTCCCCTCATTGTAATAAATTGGAAGCAGGTTTAACATTATATAAGTTCCAATCTCAGTTTGTGACATCATTATTAAGAGAGTCGACAAACTATGCAAGTCGGCTTGATATCAAAATTCTTTCAGCACAAATGAATATTAAAGGCTTAAATGTTGGTGATCACTGATTACTGTGAAATTGTGAATAAATTTTAAAGATCTATATAACATTTGCTCATTGGAAACACCAAAATAGGTTCAAAAAATGAATAGTAAGTGGATGTAAGAATGACAAGACCAATTCAGTCTTCAGTCTTCAGTCTGTGAGTTTCAGTTTCTTAGAGTAGCGAGTGATCAGTCTTACACTTTTAGTTCAGAACTATTATAAGTGTTTAAACCTGAACGATGCACAAGTGAAAAATAAAGACCTTCTGTTATGTTCCATACTTATTTAGGAATGAAAGCAACAAAACTTTCTGGTGTTCATGTTCAAGAGAGTAGTTAAAGAGAAATACAGAACAAATTCTCAAAAGAAAAAAAGGGAAAAATCTTGATATATCAAAAGAGAGTGCATATTAAGCTATCAGGGTGGCCCAGAATGAGGGGAGTCCAGTTTTGGACACATTATAAAATGCTTTTGTTAAAAATTTGTTCTAAGTATTCTTCACAGTTAACCACAGAAGGTATTCATAGGGAACATATTTTTGTAGGAACTCTGCCGTTTGTGAGGAAGCAATAAAACAGAACATTTCCATAACCAATCTCCCATATAGTGAAAGAAGTTACATAAATTCCTTGTGCATGAAGCAGGTTAAAGTGAAAGATTGCTGGCTACCTCAGGTTTCTTACAGTGTTTTGACTACAATAGTAGGATTCCTGGGAGCTGGCAGAACTTATCCAGCAATTGGTCAAGGTTTTAAAATATGAAACTTATAAAGAAAAATCCTTGCACTTACTGCCACGCGAGCAAATCATGTGCACAGGTTCCAACTTTCAAGAAAGATATGGTTATAGATCTGATAACATATAACATGAGAGACCCATCAGAGATTCAGAAAGCCAAGAAAGACTGGCGCCTAGATGGTCAATAAACTAATAAATCGGTGTACTAATATGCATTACTTTGAAGAAGGAAAGCCATTGATCTGCCTGGTTGGTAAAAGGTTTTAAGGCAAGATTTGAAGGAAAACATACTATAACACGCGGTGTTTATCAAAAGCTCTGGATATATCAAATGACATGGTGAGAAATTCCCTTACAAGCCTTACCATGTTTGTTCTTACAAGAGCCTCTCTTTCCCCTTACATTAGCTTTATAAGATGTTTTCAGCAATTAAATCAGTTAAGTTTTTGCTATGTCATGTGTGAAATTGTGAATAAGAATATTTGACGTATCTATGATGTCAAAAAATTTGAAATGTTGGATATTGTTGTCATAGATTCCACTTCTCATTATAAATGTGATACTAGAGGGGTATAATAATGTCTGAAGCAGCCAGCAGCTACCAATGGTTCATAAATAAATCAATTTATACCTGCTCAACATATGCTAATAGAAGATGTTGCAATAGAATAGGCTGCGCCCTTTGTAAATGTGTATAACCAGGAACAATCAGACCCTCATTCTTCTCAGCCAAGTTGACCAGTGCCACCTGCAGATTACATCGCATAACTTCTGAATGAGTGAAAAGGCATACAATTGAACAACTCATACATAAAGCATTACTGTCTGCCAAAACACCACTTCCTATCACAATGGATAAGTTGATGAAAATTATGCTGAGTCTTGTCAATTATAAAATAAAGGAAGAAATGCATAGCCTTATTGTCTCTAAATTACGTAATTCATTTCCTCTTCTTTTTTGCATTGGAGAAAATAATGATTGGAGTGAGATATGTATATATATATATATATATATATATATATATATATACATACTTATATATATCATTTGTCATTCACATGTAAGGGAGTGAAACAACTAACAATGACTATTGAACCGCAATATCACACTTCTCAAAATTCAAAAGTATGTCTAGCAACATAAATGGGAAAAACTTACAAATCAAGTTGTTCCCTACGAAATAAGATTTACATAATTTCTCTTAGAAACCAAAACCAAAAAATCAAAGCCAAAACCAAAAAATCAAAGGAAGTAAACAACCTGAAGATGTTTAATGCTTGCAAGGATTGTACCAATAGCATCACGACACCACAGGCGAAAATCAGTCAAAACTTGATCATTTCGACTTCGAGCCGTATGAAGCTTCTTTGCAGGTTCACCAATCAGATCAGTAAGTGCTGCTTCAATGTTCATATGCACGTCCTCTCTGTCGGTCCTCCACACAAATTCACCCGCTTCAATTCGTCTCTCTATCTCATGGAGTCCTAGCAAGATACTATCCCTATCACTGTCGCTAATCAGTCCCTACAACATTGCAGTAAATCAGCAACCATGCACACATTTAAATATCCTCTGTTTGATTTCTAAAATTATGTTAAGATTCTAAAAGAAATCTAAATTGTTAAACACTATGCTCCATTTGGTTCCGGAGAAAAAATTATGAAAAAGAAAATGAATTTAATTATCTAGAACTTTTAAAAAACAAAAATCTCCCCTTAACTATGCTTTAAAAAAGACCCAAAAAAAAAAAAAAAACTACCGTCTGCTTCCTGAGGCTCTGGTTGATAAGGAAAATTATTATGTTGGCAAGAGAAAGTAATAGAAAGCAAAGTGTATGAAAAAATAAATAAAATTTCTTGCATGTATTTAGTTAGGATGAAAATTTTACAAGAAACTTGTAGGACTTTTTAACCATTATATAATTTAACAACTTGAAAATATCACTTTGTACATTATTTCGAAGGAAAATTTTGGAAAAAGTTGAACTGTTATAAGAATCTTATATACCCAAAAATTACTACTTTCTTGCATCTAAAAACTCTTTGAAAAAAATCAATTTCCTGCATTTTCCATAACTTTCTGTGGTTAAACAAAGCCTGAGAAAACATAGGGCAAGAAAACAAATTTTCTCATCAACCAAACAAAGTGTTATAGAAACATTAAAACCTCTACCTCACTAAGTGTTTTTGTTACGCATGTAAACAAAAACAGTAACTGAATCCAAACTTTCTTTCCTCACCCGGAAAGCAAACATTGTGAAATCAAAACCCTAATTTGGATGGTAGAAAAATAAAAAGTTGGGCAAACTGACCTGGTGAGCGAGCATTTCGGCGTGAGCTCGACTTCCCATGATGTCGTGCTTGTAGAGGGCCTTGTCGTAGGAGATCGACTCCGTGAACTTCTCCACCGCGTCGGTGACGCTATCCTCGAACCGTCCGCCCCATAGCTTCGCCTCCTTAGTCTCCGGTGGCGGCGGATGAACACCGCCGTCGTGGATAGACGAGTTCATGTGTTGTGAGGCCGCCGGTGGTGGTCTCTTGGGTAATGAAAAAGAGAGTGATTTAGGGCTCGAATATGTGTGTTTGGAGAGAGAGAAAAGTGGGGCAATTGAAGAAGATGAAGAAGAACCTAACAGTGTCTCCATTTGTGTGTGCGCGACGGCCAAGGGTGAGTTTAGTACAGGCTACAGAGAGTTTGTCGCTCATTCGAGTGGGTTTAGTTGTGAGTTTACTTAGTGCCCCACACGTGCCACTCAGCCTGTCAGCCAGTCCTTTCTTTTTTTCTTTTTCTTTTTTGCATCTTTTTTTCATGCCCTGGACTTCTGTTTGGGAAAGAAGAAAGTTGAACGGAAGGAGGGGAGGAAAATGGATGTTGGAGAATATTTTTAAAGAAAATATTGTGTCTTTATTTTTTTATTCTGTTGGATGAAAGTGAGGGGAAGAAGATAATTTATTGTGCTTGTTAAAAGAGAAAAGAAGAGAAAATAATATGTAGTTGAACTAACCTCACTTGTCTACTCTTTTTGTTCATATTTAGAGTAATAAAAATATTGCTCTGATTATTCTAAAGCTCTAACATGGTGATATCAAATATATCAATCGAATTGATGGTTTGAATTTGAAATTAAAAAAAATTTAATTAAAGTTTAAAATTAAATTTTATCGGATCCGAAATACACATTAAAAGAAATTTAATTAAAATTTAATTTATCCAAAATTTAACCCACTACAAAACTCTTCTGGGATGAATTCTTGGGCTACGAGGTGTTGTAACTTGTAAGAAGTGCACTGCGTGTGTAAAGGGTTGGGCTTTCTCAGCCCATTGACTGACTATTGAACTGATATCCCGTTCGGCTTGACCTCATCATGTGGGCCATATAACTTCATCTTGTGGGCCATATAACTGCTCCAAACAACATTTTATTTTGAGATTCACAAACTGCTACAAATAATACATTTTTTTTCTTTCTTAAAAACAAGTGTTGCCTCACTCATGTGGTATGCATATTGAATACATTCAATTTTGAAGCAAACAAGGGTCTGAATGGTGAAAAAATTAAAGTGTTCCCTCTGTAATTAAATAAAAAATTTTGATAAACAAATTATGAAATGTGAAATAACTAATTGTCCCTCTTTTTATATATATAATATAGACACACTTGTGATATCCTGAATACGTTCTAAACTTTCTTAACATTCAATTTTGGTGCAATCAAAGACCTAATATTTGTTCATTAAAGATCTGGTAATCTTCTACAGACAAAATTTTCCTTTTTTGGTAATGTTCTGAATGGCTATAATTACCACATTTCAATTCCAATTCTTCACAAATAGAACCTCAAATATAGTAAGCACTGTGTCTCAGAGAACTTTCATTGCACCATTCATTATTGATGGTCTCAGTCTCTGTTGATGCCAAGTTCTTCTACCCAATGATTGAGTTGAGCGGCAACACATTCTGAACCTGTGGAGCCATATGAACAAAAGTTTTTAATTGAATTCTCCGCTCCAAGGAACTCGTAAACATCCTTGTCAAACACGGGGCTTATATTTTTCATCTCAGCAAGACTCAGGTCCTGAAGCTGGCAGTTTCTGAACAGAAGAGGCACACTATATTACAATCGGCACAACTTCCATCTTTTTAACCAAGGGAGATTTTTTTTCTGAACAGAAGAGGCACACTATATTAGAAAATACACCGAGGGATTATTAACCATTTGGCTGAGTTGATAATTGGTGATTGGAATATTAGAACCATCTGAAGTTGATGGGTGAAATTTATGTAAAGAAGTCAGTTCTCCAATGGTAAAATGATGGGTGATTGAGGGACATAACTTGCCTTCTTCACCAGATAATACTTTACCTGTAAATCACGATTGTAAGCTTGAGGAAGTCCCTTGCATAATACATGAACGGAAGCCAGGTCTCCAACAACTAGAGCAGATTTTCCACGAACAAGTTCCATCGGATCTGGGTTTTTCTTCTGAGGCAATATTTTTGTACGTTGCTGAAGAATTAATCAAACAGTTTTTTTTTTTTTTTGATAAGTAGAATTAATCTAACAGTTGACATTCCAGAAAGTTAAATATGTTAACTATGCAAGTCGGCTTGATATCAAAATTCTTTCAGCACAAATGAATATTAAAGGCTTAAATGTTGGTGATCACTGATTACTGTGAAATTGTGAATAAATTTTAAAGATCTATATAACATTTGCTCATTGGAAACACCAAAATAGGATTCCTGGGAATTAGCAGAACTTATCCAGCAATTGGTCAAAGGTTTTAAAATATGAAGCTTATAAAGAAAAATCCTTGCACTCACTGCCACGTGAGCAAATCAAGTGCACAGGTTCCAACTTTCAAGAAAGATATGGTTATAGATCTGATAACATATAACATGAGAGACCCATCGGAGATTCAGAAAGCCAAGAAAGACTGGTGCCTAGACGGTCTATAAACTAATACATCAGTGTACTAATATGCATAACTTTGAAGAAGGAAAGTCATTGATCTGCCTGGTTGGTAAAAGGTTTTAAGGCAAGATTTGAAGGAAAACATACTATAACACGCGGTGTTTATCATTATCAAAAGCTCTGAATATGTCCAATAACATGGTGAGAAATTCCCTTACTGGCCTTACCATGTTTGTTCTTACAAGAGCCTCTCTTTCCCCTTACATTAGCTTTATAAGATGTTTTCAGCTATTAAATCAGTTAAGTTTGTGCTATGTCATGTGTGAAATTGTTAATAAGAATATTTGATGTATTTGTGATGTCAAAAAATTTGAAATGTTGGATATTGTTTTCATAGATTCCACTTCTCATGATAAATGTGAGACTGGACGGGTATAATAATGTCTGAAGCAGCCAGCAACTACAAATATTTGAACCTTCACAATGCTTTAAAAAAAAAATAAAAAATAAAAAAAAAAATCTACCGTCTGCTTCTGGTTGATAAGCAAAATTATAATGTTGGCAAAGCCAAGTGAATGAAAAAATAAATAAAATTTCTTGCATGTATTTAGTTAGGATGAAAATTTTACAAGAAACTTGTAGGACTGATACCTTTTTAACCGTTATATAATTTTTACAAGAAAATATCACTTTCTACATTATTTCCAAGGAAATTTTTGGAAAAAGTTGAACTGTTATAAGAATCTTAATTATCTACCCAAAAAGTACTACTTTCTTGCTATCTAAACTCTCTTTTAAAAAAAATCAATTTCCTGCATTTTCCATAACTTTCTGTGGTTAAACAAAGCCTGAGAAAACATAGGGCAAGAAAACAAATTTTCTCAGCAACCAAAGTGTTATAGAAACATTAAAACCTCCACCTCACTAAGCTTGTTACGTATGTAAACAAAAACAGTAACTGAATCCAAACTTTCTTTCCTCACACGGAAAGCAAACATTGTGAAATCAAAACCCGAAAAATAAAAAGTTGGGCAAACCGACCTGGTGAGCCAGCATTCGGCGTGAGCTCGACTTCCCATGATCTCGTGCTTGTAGAGGGCCTTGTAGTAGGATATTGACTCCGTGAACTTCTCCACCGCATCGGTGACGCTACCCTCGAACCGTGCGCCCCATAGCTTCGCCTCCTTAGTCTCCGGTGTCGACCGATGAACGCCGCCGTCGTGGATAGACGAGCTCATGTGTTGTGAGGCCGCTTGAATGTGTCTTTTTGGAGGGTGTTAAATACAAAGATAGAACTCTGTTCTGTCTTGAATATTGATGTGTAAGAGAAATGTAATACAAGAGTATATAGGATTTATATAGGAGAGAGGTCATGTGTCTCGTTACTATATAGCATAAAGTTATATATGGTTATGAGCTTTAATTAAGATAATTACTGTATAAGGTAATGCTGATAATAATATATTGTAACGATAATAATACATTGAAGAATGCTAAGTACAATTGCTCGTCTCATTAGTTATTTTAAGTCTCATTAAGTACTCGTTCTTTATTTTCAAGGAACGTGAAATATGTAACCTACCTTTAAACGAAACTTACCTTTAAAAGACAAAACTACCCCTTAAATCCTTTTTCATTACCTTTCTTATATCTCCTCCCTCAATCCATATACGTATTTCTTTCATTTTTATTTCAATTGTTGCCATTGGTTATTTTATTTATTTATTTGTTTTAGCCTTTTTTCCATCCTTCCTTTCAAATATATATATATATTTTTTAAACACGAAGAAATAAGAACAGGGGAATGTTCACCAAATTTATTAAACCAAATTATTATTAAATTTTAACCCAAAACAAATAAGAAAAGGGGAATGTTCACCAAATTTAGAAAAAAAAATTAAGAACAGGGAAATGTTTACCAAATTTGTTGTTAAACCGGAACAATTTAGAAAAAAATAAGAAAAAAAAAATGAATTGAGGGTATACTAAAAAATATGATGGACTTATAAAAAAGAATATATTCATTATAAAAAATTTATTTCAATTGTCGCCCTGTTCTTAATTTTTTTTTTTAAAATTTGGTGAACATTTCCCTGTTCTTATTTATTTTGGTTTTAAAAAAAAAAAAAAATGAGAGGAAGGACAGAAAAAAGGCTAATGGCAACAATTTAGAAAAAAAAAGGGAAAAAAAGAAAAAAAAGAAGGAAATAGTTAACTAGTGGCAACAGTTGAATTAAAAAGGAAAGAAATAAAGGCAGTAAAAAATATATATATACTACACGTATATGGATTGAGGGAAAAGATACAAGAAAGGAAATGAAAAAGGATTTAAAGGATAGTTTTGTTTTTAAAAAATAAGTTTATTTTAAAGTAGATTATATATTTGAAGTTTCTTGAGAATAAAGAAAGAATAATTAAAGAGACTTAAAGCCAATGAAATGAACGATTGTAAAAACGCCCTTTAACTTATTATATATGTAGTAATATATTCTAACAATATATGGTAAAAATATATTATTAAGAACAAATTGAAGACCACGAGGAAGAACCTAACAGTGTCTCATTTGTGAGTGCGCGACCGCGAAGGGTGAGTTTAGTCCAGACTACAGAGAGTTTGTCGCTCATTCGAGTGGGGTAAGTGGTGGGTTTAGTCCAGACTACAGTGCCCCACACGTGCCCCTCAGCCAGCCCTCCTTCTGCATTTTTTTTCATGCCCTGGACTTCTGTTGGGGAAAGAAGAAAATTAAATGAAAGGAAGAGGAAAATGGATGTAGGAGAACATTTTTAAAGAAAATATTGTGTGGTTTTATCTTTTTACTCTGTTTGATGAAAGAGAGGGGAAGAAGATAATTAGTTTGTTTGTTAAGAAACAAAAGAAGAGAAAACAATACTTATTTGAACTAATTTCACTTGTCTACTCTCCTCTATTATCATTTCTATTATCCTTTATGGCCTTGTGCTCCCAATTACAATTCAAAAGCTTTAATATGGTGCTACCAAATATACTCTTATGCACGCACGAACAACTGACCCATTATGTTTCTGGGTCCGTTTATGCACTTATATTGTGTTTGGGAGCATCAAAGTGACGGTTTGGATTTGAAATTGAAAGAAATTTAATTAAAATTTTAAATTAAATTTTCTCCTATCCAAAATTCAAAATATAGATTCAATACTCCCAAAATTACAGCTTTTAACAGCTTAATTTTTTATATTCTTGTATAATTTGAAAGACAGTAATATGTATACATACATATATCAACCCACTACAAAACTCTTCTGGAATGAAATATTGGGCTATGAGGTTTTGTAAGAAGTGCACTGCGTGTGTAAAGGCTTGGGCTTTCTCAGCCCATTGACTGACTACTGCACTGATATCCCGTTCGGCTTGACCTCATCTTGTGGGCCATATAATTGCTCCAAACAACAATTTATTTTGAGATTTACAAACTGCTCTAAATAATACAATTTTTTTCCTTTAAAATAAGGGTAGAGTGTAAAACACCTCAATATGCATATTGGGTGCAGAAACCTCGATACCACAGTGAATTAGCACTATTGGTAGATTTTGAAGTGTCAGGCTTGAATTCTCTGTATCTACTAATTTAGCTTCTAACTCTTATTGCCTTGTAAAAAAAATTAAAAAATATATATGCATAGCCTTGTAAAAAAACCTTTATGTTTTAAAAATTCATTACCATTCAATTTTGAAAAGACTAAAGTGTCCCTCTATAATAAATTAAAAAATTTGGTAAAAAAAAACTAATGAAATGTGAAAAAACTAAATTGTCCCTCTTCATATATATAATATAGGGTTGTGGGCAAAAAACACCCTTATGGTATGCATATAGAGTATATAACCAACTCCCTATAGTTCTAACCTTCTTTAACATTCAATTTTGGTGCAAATAAGGACTTGAATGCTTAAAAGACTAAAGTATCTACAACTAAATAAAAAATAGGTAAAAGAACTAATTAAATGTGACACGTGTGTGTGTGTAAGGACATTATCACAAGGGTATTCTTAAAATTTTGTATCTTAAAAATGCCATTTGCAATGCACATAAATTTTTTTTTTTTAAGGAAGAATGACATTATGCCCTTCTTTGCCATATTTTTTCAAACTTAACGGACTTATATACTCAAAATAAAGTATATGAGTGTTATTTGCCTAAAATGTAAACATTATATGTGTTTTTCTAGCATTATAAGAAAAGATAAAGGTGCTTCCGAAAATTTCTATTTTAACAATGACTTCAACCCTTCTTTGAGCTATATACACAAAATAAATGATTGTGATGTTATTTACCCAAAATTAAAACATTAAAGATGTTTTTCTCATTTTGCCCTTAAAACAATATGACAAAAAAGACACCCACCCACTCACTTTTGTCCTACTTAAATTATGAACCTTCATTTCCAAGCTCATCATCATAAATGTAGGGCTGCAACTCGGACGGGCCCAATCTGAAATAATCCAAGCCTGGCCCGAAATTTTATGGGCTTAGGCAATGTTTTTCTAATTTCGGTTTAGGCCTGGGTTATATAATTTGAGCCCGAATTCAATTTGGGCTGGGCTTGGATTGATATGGATGAAGCTCGAAGCCTAACCCGAGCCCGAAAATATTATATATATATTTATAATTATACTTAATTCACAAGAATGTAGTAGCCTAGTTGGTAGTGTGCTTATGATTTATTCTTAAGGTTTCAGGTTTAAATCATGAGTGCATCATTAATTGATTTATTTTTCACACATAAATTCTTCTAAGGCGGGCTTAGTGCGGGCTTGGGCTGGACAAATTATGTATGGGCTGGGCTTGGGCAGCTCGGCTCGAGTTTAAGGCAGGCTTGGGTTGGGCTTAGGCTGAAGATTTCCTATATGAGCCTAGCTCGAGAAGTGCTAAGCCCGCCCAACCCGCCTGAGTTGCAACCCTACATAAATGTCATCTTAGCTTTTATCCGGTGCAAACACATCTATTACCTATCTTCCTTCACAGGCGGAGCTAATGAAGGGCTAACATGGGCTGTAGCCCAGGTCCAAAAAAAAAAAAAAAATAGTATTACTGTACATCAGTTCACAGCCCGGTCCATATGCAATACTACTCTTCCTCTTAGCCCAATATATTTTGCAATCTTGGCTCCCCTCGAGACTTCCTTGATTTCTTTTTTATAAGAATCATCTTCAAAATTCCATTTTTTGATAAGGTTACACAGGAAATATCAAATTATCTTAAATTTATACTATCATTTACAACAAAAGAGTAGTTTTAAGATTTTAGTATACGCATTCATTCCACTTCTCAATAAATGCACTTTAATAAATGACGTTCTTATCCTAACTTGTAAATAAGAGAATAAAAAAATTATGAAATTAGAGACACTTTTGTTATTTTATTTAAAAAACGGAGCTCATAGATATAAACATAGAGTGTGAATATGGTTTCCTAGAATTATGTACAAAAGTTGAAATATTTGAATGCATTCATGAATAGAAAACAAAAAGATGAAGAATACATTCATATATTCAATGCAGTTAATATACGTGATTAATACTTAATAGAATTATGTGTTAGAGTTTTATAGAAACTCTTTAATTATATCTTTGTCTAGTGTGATAAAGTTTTATTGAAATGAAAATAAAATAGGTAATTTGTGATACAGTTTTAGATTTAATAAATAATAAATAATAGAGTTTTAGTTTTATTTTATATATCAATTAATAAATAATTTTTATATTAATAATTTTTGTCTAATCAGATTTTTTTTAATTAAAAAATTCATAATAATAAATAGATAAATAGGTTGATTTAAATTTTATTATATAGATTTTATAGTTTTATGGAGTTTTTTTTTTAAATTTTTTTTTATAAAAACTTTTTTCATATCAATTAATAAATATTTTTTATATAAATAAATAAATAAATACTTAAATACTGAAACTATTTGCACATTTAATAATAGTATAGATAAAAACTTTTTTTATATCAATTAATAAATATTTTTTTTATATAATAAAAAAATAAATACTGAAACTCTTTGGCAGAGTTTCTGTATTTTTACTCTGAAATTTTGGATTTAGAATTCTCAATTTCTATACACATTTCTCTATGCCTTTATTTATAAGCTTCTTGAATTAATAAGATGATGACATGTGTCTAGGGGTGCACAAAAGAACTGGAACTGGAACCGCGAGAACCGGAACCATTTTTTCTGGTTCTCATGGTTCCGGTTCCGCTTCTTAATTTCAGAACCATGGGTGTACGGTTCTGGTTCCAACCCGTGGGAACTGGTAAGAACCGGAACCGTATATATATATATATATATATATATATATATATATATATATATATATATATATAAAATTAGTTATTCTAAACTAATGGCCTACAAGCAGCCACGTGGGTGAAAACTCATCTAAGCATCTAAACCAATCTCCTCCATCTGAGCATCTCTATTCTCTCAACTCTGAATAGACTCAAAATCTTACTTTTATACAATTATTTTTATTTATCTATACCTTTTAATTCATAAGGTATGCTTAAGAATTGACGTCGGTTCCACTGGTTGCCCATCCATGACCTGTAATTTTGATGATTAGTTATTGAAGATGCAAGAAATTCATACTCTCTTTCTCTCTCTAGAATTCTTACATTTCAACAAAAAGATCTCCCCTCTTCTTTCCATTCCTTCTCCTATTTATAGATTTTTACAAATATTGACGGATTGCTGGATTTGGGCCTGTTCCTCCATAAGTCCTGGTCACCTTTGATGGGCTTATTCGCGTTCGGCCCATATGGCAGTGTCTTTTTATGGGCCGACCCAGCTATACGGACCGGATGTTGTGTTTGCAAGTCATATCCGGCCCATGTCATCCTGGGCCTCCTCAACTGCCCCCATAATTGCCCCTTATTTAATAAGGGGGTAATTATTGATGGCGTCTCATCATGACGTTGACGGCTCGAGAAAACCATGTGGGGGAACGGACGGTCAGATCCAGAATCAATGTTCCGGGGCTCGATGAATTTCTCGCCTTCCTGACGCTTCGGCCCTCGGGTCCCCCTCGCCTTTATAAGGCTCTAGAATACCACTTCACGCCTTTTTACCGTCTCCATCATCAGTCAAATCTCTCTCTTTTTAGAACAGTGCTAAGCTTTTTCTGGTGAAATCCTTCAAGAGTCATTCTTCCAGCGATCTTGCAGTGCTCTTTTTTGTTCTCTACCTCAGAGGTTAGTTTTGTTCCTTTTTACTTTCGGCAGGCTTCTTTTTACCCCTTTTAGATCCTTCAAACACTTCCACCATGGTTGTAGATCTAGATGTTCTTCGTATGAGACTTAGACTCCCTGACGACATCGAAGTTAGGGTTTGCCCTAAGGATGTTAATATTATGACCGGTGCCGGCCTCCTGCCCGGCGAAGTTTTATTTACGAACCTTCAACTGAATGTCGTTAGGTTCCCTCTGCACCCCTTCTTTAGTTATGTCTTCAATAGACTGGGGATATCCCCCCTACAGGTAAACCCCAATTTCTTTAGAATCATATCTGTTATGCTTCTGTTGATTCGTGACAGAAGTCTGGACCTTGACCTCATAGATCTTCTTCTGTGTTATAAGGTCAGTAAGATCCGAACTAATGAGCCCTTCTACCACCTCTACCCGTTCGAGAAGATGTCCATATGTACGGACACAATAAAATCTGAAAAGGGTTGGAGGGATAACATCGTAGGCATTAGTGGGGCTTGGTCTTCGCCGGCTGCAGAGGGTTACCCAATCCCGAGCGCCTTTGGCGTCTGTTCTGTTTCCTCATATAAGAAATTCAAATCTCACAAACATGATTGCCCCTGCGAAACATGTGTTCCCCGCTTTTGTACTTTCTTATGCCGCTCCTTAGGAATACCTTGTGATGACTTGAGCTACAGTGTTTGCAGGGATAGGAGTAATTACTTGAAGAAATACGTTCTGAACGATATTCCTTCCTGCTCAGACCTCCTCACTTCAGACAACCTCCTAGCGCTCTCATCACTCGGCTACAACATGAGCAGGCTTCAGATTCCTTCTTTTGGCAGGAAGAAAAATACTCCCCCAGCCACTCCTGCTGCTGGGGCAACCTCTTCTCCTGCATCAGCCTCTTCCTCAGCCACCATCTCTGACACTATCCCGAGCACGGTGGCTACTGACTCTGTTGTCAACACCCCTGCTGCCAACCCGAGCGCCTCTCCCCAAATTACCACAGCCCCTGCTGCCGCGGGGGGCGCTCGGGACAAAGAACAAGGCAAAAGGCCTCATCCTGACAGTGGAGTCGACCCTGAGGAGGAACCTCTCATAAGAAGGACCCGGGTCTCCGGGCCGGGTGCTCTCTTGCATCGCCCGGTCAGGGCTCCTACCCCCTCCGGGCCTATTGCAGCTGGTGCCTCTGCTTCTGCTTCAGGCTCCCCTTCTCTGCCCACTTTACCACCATGGGCCCCTCGGTACACCCGAACGGATGGGACGTTCGTGAAACCGAACGAGACCATGCTGAAGGATGGCCAGATCGCCATGGCGTACTATAGGAGCATGTGGACTCCGAAAGACCTTGAGGCGGCGAAAGGCCTATCCGAGAAGGATGTGTTCAGCCGCTTTCCCCAATCTACCATGGAGGTGACTTTTATTTTCTAACTTATGAATTCTCTCATATTATTTGGTCTTGTCTTCGCCCGACCCGACTATTGGCTTAACCGTTATTAATGTACATCTATGCAGACTTTGTTCGGAATGATGGCTATGCAGAAGCAGGTAGAGATGGGGAATGCCAGGGCTCGTAAGTTTTCTGATAGCCTGGAGGTGGCCAATAAAGAAAACGACCTTCTCGCCAGCAAGAATACCGAGGTACTAGCTCGGCTTGAAAAAACTGAACAAGAAAGAGATGTCCTGAAGAAGGAGAACAACTCTCTTCAGGATGAGAATGATGCCCTCCAGTTGGAAAAGAGCGTCTGGCAGACTGAGCGTGACTCAATCAGAGACGAAAAGGCAGAGCTCCAGCGCCTTCTGGCTGATGAACAGTCTGCTCGGATGGCTTTTGAGAAGAGAGCTCTGGACGAGCGTACCGCTCTGATTGATACAATCAGCAGAGTGAACGGTGGGATGCTGGCTCTTCATGCTCGGTTCTCAAGGGTCGGCGCTCTTAGATATGCTCAAGGATTCCGAGAAGGTTTCTCCGACCGAATTCCGGATGAGGGACAGACCAGCTCCACTCCAGATGAGGTCGACAAGGATCTAGGGATCGACCCTCTGGGGGTCTATGTTGACCCAGAACCCACCGAAGCGGAGCGCATATTTGATGAGTGCCAGGACATTGCTTGCTCAAGGATCATTACAGCTCCTCCTACCGCTCTGTCTCTAACCGCTCCTCAATCGTCAACTGTGGTACCTCCCATAGCCACTGTTGACGTTGAACCCCAGCAGAATGATTCTGTCATTCATCTTGATTCCCCACCTCGTGAGGGTGAGACGGCTGATGGGACCGAGGAGGCGGGTCGACACAACCAGGATGCTGTCGGTACTGAGGCAGCTAGCTAGGACTCCTCCGGACTCTTCGATTCCATACTTTTTGTAACAATGTGACTTAAATATCTCATTTTTTGTAAACTCAATGCTTATTATGAATGAAATGACAGAACTCTTTTTCCCTTTTCCCTTTGTGTTGTGCTTTGTTCAACCTATTTTCAATACATATATACCTTTTCTCTCTTTTCTTTTATATTAACTCTGTCGTGTGCTTGTTTATGGCAAGTGCTTGGCGCTCGGCTAGAATGCCACTTGCCACTTGGCTTTAAATTTTTAACAAGTGTCTGGCGTTCGGCTTGTGGTGCCAGCTACCACTTATCTTGCTTAAGTGCCTGGCGCTCGGCTAGAATGCCACTTGCCACTTGGCTTTAAATTTTTAGCAAGTGTCTGGCGTTCGGCTTGTGATGCCAGCTGCCACTTATCTTGCTTAAGTGCCTGGCGCTCGGCTAGAATGCCACTTGCCACTTGGCTTTAAATTTTTAGCAAGTGTCTGGCGTTCGGCTTGTGGTGCCAGCTGCCACTTATCTTGCTTAAGTGCCTGGCGTTCGGCTAGAATGCCACTTGCCACTTGGCTTTAAATTTTTAGCAAGTGTCTGGCGTTGGGCTTGTGGTGCCAGCTGCCACTTATCTTGCTTAAGTGCCTGGCGCTCGGCTAGAATGCCACTTGCCACTTGGCTTTAAATTTTTAGCAAGTGTCTGGCGTTCGGCTTGTGGTGCCAGCTGCCACTTATCTTGCTTAAGTGCCTGGCGCTCGGCTAGAATGCCACTTGCCACTTGGCTTTAAATTTTTAGCAAGTGTCTGGCGTTCGGCTTGTTGTGCCAGCTGCCACTTATCTTGCTTAAGTGCTTGGCGCTCGGCTAGAATGCCACTTGCCACTTGGCTTTTATTATATATATATATATATATATATATATATATATATATATATTTAGCAACCCATTGAAGAAGAAAGTTATTTTTGTAAACTTCAGTAATTTGCACATTCATACGTACTTGATTGACAACAAACAACATCCAATTAAAGCCGAAACTTAGCTTTTATTGGTAGTACCTTTTCAGAGACGTGGCGTTCCAGGGCTTGCTGACCAACCTTCCCGCCATGGTTTCCAATGTATATGCTCCCTTGCCTATGACTTCTGCGATTCTGTATGGGCCTTCCCAGGGTGGCATCATTTTTTTGACTATCCCCACCTTTCTTTTCAGAACCAGATCGCCAGGGGCAAAATCCCTGTGTTTCACTCTTTTGTTGTGACTATTCGCCAATACTTGCTGATACGATGCTAACCTTATGGCTGCAGCGTCCCTCATTTCGTCTATCAAATCGAGGTTCAATCTTAACATCTTGTCGTTCTGATCTCGGCTTCATGCTAAGCTTCTGATAGTGGGGACCAAGTGCTCAACCGGTATAACTGCCTCGGTACCATATGCCATTGCAAACGGGCTCTCCCCAGTCGGCCGCCTTGGGGTGGTTCTGTAAGCCCATAGAACGTTCGGGAGCTCATCCAACCACTTCCCTTTATGGTCTTCCAGCTTCTTCTTAATGCAGGCGAAAATGGTTCTGTTTGTGATTTCTGCTTGTCCGTTGGCCTGAGGATGACTTACTGCAGCCAACTTCTGGTTGATTCCATACTCCTCCAGCAGCTCTCTTACTTGCCTGCTGTCGAGGTTTATGCCATTGTCCATGACTATTGATCTTGGGACGCCGAAACGGCAGATAATATTGTTCCAAATAAATCGTCTCACATAAGTCTGAGTCACGCTAGGATATGGTTCTGCTTCCACCCACTTAGTGAAGTAATCCGTGGCCAATAACACATACTTGTTCTGAGCTCTTGCAGTTGGCAGAGAACCGACCACATCCATCCCCCATTGCGCGAAAGGCCATGGCGAGGCCATTACGTGCAATTCCTCAGGTGGTTGGTGGATCAATGGTCCATATCGTTGGCATTTATCGCACCTTCGAGAGAACTCCTCCGCATTTCTTGACATGTTTGGCCAGAAATACCGTTGTGTCATTGCTTTATGCGCTAACGATCTTCCCCCAGAATGATTGCCACACACACCCTCATGAATAGCTCGCAATACCTGCTGCGACTCCGCGGGGGTGACATACTTCAAGTATGGGCCAGAGTAGGACCTTCTGTACAGCTGGTTACGCATGATGGCGTACTTTGCAGCATTCTTTTTAAGTTTCCTAGCTTCATCCCTTTGCATAGGCAAAACGCCATCTCGAATATAAGTAATGATGGGGTCAATCCAACTCGGTTCATACGGTATGACGTTGACTTGCCAAGGGTCAGAGTCCAAGGGTTCTTCGAAAATAGATGGCTGGGTCAATATTCCTACTGGAATCACCCTCGCCAATGTTTCACCGGAACTCGATGCACTACATGCTAACCGGTCCGCATCTGCATTCTGTTCCCTCGGTAACTGTATGAATTCAATCTTTGCAAAGTCCTTGGCTTTATGCAGAACGGCAGAACGATATGCCCCCATCGTGTCATCCTTGGTCGTGTACTCACCATTTACCTGCCGAACAATCAACTGCGAGTCACTATACACAGTCAAGCTTTTGACCTGTAGCTCTCTGGCCAACTTTAACCCATTTAGCAACGCCTCGTATTCCGCTTCATTATTGGTGGCTCGGCATTCTTAATCAAAGCCTCTGCTTGTGCGGGGCTAACTTCGATGCCTCTGCGGTTGACCACGTGTCCCAAAAACTAACCGGAACTCACACCGAACGAGCACTTGGTTGGATTGAGCCTCATCCCATATCGCTTCAGTACATCAAATACATCTTGCAGATGCTTCAGATGATCATCCTTCTTCCTACTCTTTACCACCATATCATCAATATAGGCTTCCACAATCTTTCCCATTTGATTCTTAAAAATTTTGCTAACAAGTCTTTGATAAGTTGCTCCCGCATTCTTTAGTCCGAAAGGCATAACTTTGTAGCAGTATGTTCCTCGCTCGGTTACAAAAGAAGTTTTTTCTTCATCTGCGGGGTCCATAGGGATCTGATTATAACCTGAATAAGCGTCCAGAAAGGTTAAACGCTCATACCCGGTGGTGGCATCCACCATTTGATCAATCTTAGGCAGCGGGAAGCTGTCCTTCGGACAGGCTTTCTTCAGATTGGTGAAATCAATGCATACTCGCCATCTCCCATTCTTCTTCTGCACGACAACGACGTTGGACAACCAATCAGGGTAGTGCACTTCTCTGATAAATCCCGCATCAAGCAGCCTATCGACTTCTTCCGCTATGATTTGATTGCGTTCTGGAGCAAATCTTCGCTGCTTCTGTTTCACTGGTTTGAAATTGGGATTGACATTCAGGGAATGACAGGATACGGAGGGATTAATTCCAGGCATGTCTAGGTGACTCCATGCAAATACGTTGGCATTGTGGGACAAGAAATCCACTAGCTCTTGCTGCTCTTCTCTGGTCAGTCTTATACCTACTCTGGTAGTTCGTTCTGGCCTGGACTGATCGATCTGCACATCCAGAAGGGGCTCTTCGGTCAAGACGAGGGGGTTCCGGGGCTTTTAACCACGTGGTCGTGGGTTCGATTCCCACAGACGGCGCCAATTGAAGATGCAAGAAATTCATACTCTCTTTCTCTCTCTAGAATTCTTACATTTCAACAAAAAGATCTCCCCTCTTCTTTCCATTCCTTCTCCTATTTATAGATTTTTACAAATATTGACGGATTGCTGGATCTGGGCCTGTTCCTCCATAAGTCCTGGTCACCTTTGATGGGCTTATTCGCGTTCGGCCCATATGGCAGTGTCTTTTTATGGGCCGACCCAGCTATACGGACCGGATGTCGTGTTTGCAAGTCATATCCGGCCCATGTCATCCTGGGCCTCCTCAATTATACACTCACATCCATGTCTTGTTGATTTATTTTAATAAATGTTATTTTGGAGCGAGCAGTCGAAGTTGGTCTGACCACGCTATCACCGGTGGAGCAAACCATTGAAATTGGATGCGAAGCTTCTCACTGGGCTCTTGGACGTCTCTCTTCACTGGACAGAGGCTTGGTCGGAATCATGAAGTGGGTCTCGTTCGAAACCGGAGCGTTGAACCTCTCTCCATTTTCATTCTCAGATCTGAACTTCCCTTTCTCTCTCCCTCTGCAATTGCAAACACCAAAATCTACAAGAATCAGAAGTTCAAAACCAATATATTTCATGAATCAAAAGTTCAAAACCCATATCGGCATATCATTTCAGATTGTTCAAAAAATCAAAACCCATATCTTTCAATTTCCATCGCTACTGTTCCAGTTCGGTCGCAGGCTTCAGCCACTGTCTCTCAACTCGTAGTTAACGGTTCTCATGGAACCGAACCGGTTCGGTTTCATATTATACGGTTCCGGTTCCATTTTCAAGGAACCGTTGTGAAAGGTTCCGGTTTCGTATTGAGCGGAACTGTGAGAATCGGAACCGTATGCACCCCTACATGTGTCTTTACTTGTTAATGGCATAATCAAGAGAGGACACATTGTGATAATTATCAATAAAAAACTAACTATTCTCTTTATATCAATTAATAAATATTTTTTTGTGATTGATTTTATTAGGTAATTTTTAGTGTTTTATAGAAAATAACTATTCTTTTTTATATCAATTAATAAATATTTTATTGTGATTGTTTTTATTAGGTAATATTTAGAGTTTTATATAAACTATTTTTTTGTGGTAGAGTTTTAGAAAAATTATTTTATTTTTTTATATCAATTAAAAAATATTTTTATATTAATAATTCTTGTCTAATTAGATTTTCTTTTATTAAAAAATTTATAATAAATAAATAAATAAATAGGTAATTTGTGTTAGAGTTTAGTAAAAATATCTTTTAAAATATCTTTTTATATCAATTAATAAATATTTTTTATGTTAATAATTTTTGTCTAATCTGATTTTCTTTTATTAAAAAATTTATAATAAATAAAAAAACAGGTAATTTGTGTTAGAGTTTTATAGAAACTTTTTTAAAACCTTTTTTTTATCGATTAATAAATAATTTTTGTATTAATAATACTTGTCTAATTATATTTCCTTTTATTAAAAAACTCATAATAAATAGGTAATTTGTGTTAGAGTTTTATAGAAACTCTTTAAATATATCTTTGTCTAGAGTGATAGAGTTTTATTAAAAATAAAATAGGTAATTTGTGATAGAGTTTTCGATTTAATTTTATTAAGAAACTCATAATGAAAGTTAATTTGTTGTAGAGTTTTAGTAAAATTATTTTATTTTATATATCAATTAATAACTATTTTTTATATTAATAATTTTTGTCTAATTAGATTTTCTTTTATTAAAAAATTCATAATAATAAATAGATAAATAGGTTAATTTAAATTTTATTAGGTAGATTTTAGAGTTTAAATAAATATTGAAACTCTTGATAGAGCTTTTGTATTTTACTCTGTAATTCTGGATTTCTAAAATTCTCAATTTCTGTACCCATTCCTCAGTCCTTCATGGCTCTATTTATAGGTTTCTTGAATGAATAGGATGATGACATATATCCTCTCCTGATAATTACATAATCATAACTGGGCCGGATCAGTTATTTTATGATAATTATCCATAAAAAATAACTATTCTTTTTATATCCATTAATAAATATTTTTTGTGATTGATTTTATTAGGTGATTGATTTTATTAGGTAATTTTTAGAGTTTTATAGAAACTATTTTTATATTAATTAATTAATAATTTTTTATATAAATAAATAAATACTAAAATACTGAAACTCTTTGCACATTTAATAATAGTATAGATATAGATATAGATATATATATATATATTAGTAGTGTTCTACTGCTCTCTAGAGTAAGAAATTATATATTCACTTTTAATTGTAGCTCTAATGCTACGACAATTAGTTAATTAACTTTTCTTTTCTTTATTTTAAGAAACTTACATTTTCTTTCCACACCATTAAATATTGTTAAGGAAATTTTTTGGCTGGGTTTTCTATCCAGTAAAAAAACTCTTCCCCGTTACTATGGCTTGTTTATTCAACAAACTGGCAAGCAATATGGGAAACCAAATAAAATTAATCAAAAGAGATATATAAAATGGCCATTAAATAAAGATTGCTTGAGAAGTATTGATTGTAATTAAAACAAATTTCAAGATTGGTCCATATAAAATCAAACATAAAATTATATATATAGTTAATTACTAGCATCATATAAATAAAGTGTCTATATTCAACAAATAAATGCTCTGTTAAAAAAAAAAAAAAAAAAAACTTTATTTTCGAATTTTACATCATTTACTTATAAAGCTTTTGTGATATATGCAAAAGACTTTCTGTAAAAGCTAGTGGTCAGGAAATTCATTTCAGAAAAGTAAGAAAATGTTGCTTTATAAATTTGTTTTTTATTTTGGGGAAATTATGCATAGGTAGAGTTAGGAGTCTTAAATAATCAAATAGTCTATTTTTAAAGTCTATTTTTCAATTTGATTGATTTAAACAAAATAATTACAAATACATCAAGAATTATTGTTAAAGTCCCAAATACCCTCTTTCTAATCTGACTTGTTTTTTTTTTTTTGTTTTCAAGAGGTATGCATCTTTAGGTAGAGTTGGTTGCTTGTTTCCTCCTTTAAGAAAATTGCTTAATTTTCAATATATATATATCAAAGAATTTTATCCTAATTATTTTTTTAAATTGATTTCATGAATAATTTGTAGTGAGACCAAATTCACAAAATTATAAAATAAAATAAAGTAGCAAAATAAAATAAAATAAAATAAAATAAAATAAACGTACCAATAGAAACTTATGTTATTTTGCTATGGACACAAGAGGGAGGTATCACACTATCCTAACAAAATAATGTTATAATTACTAATATTTCATTCTTAAGACAATGGTCATCTTTACTATATAGTCAAGAAAAGAACTAGAAGAAATATCTTAATGCACCAATAAGTCATATCCTTAAATCTTATTACAATTTTTATGTTTCAAAGAATGTTTTGTGTCTTTAATATTGTAAACAAGGATGATGACTATTAATAAAGATAACAATGGATAGAGGAGAAACCCCTTTCACTTAAAAAAAAAAAAAGAAAAGAAAAACAAAAAAGAGAGCAAGATTTAAGGCATAATTTGGAAACTATTGAATCAAAGAAAGTTTTCCAATAAAATTGTTCACGGATAATGACGATGATAAAGATAACAATGGAAAAGAGGATAAACTCCTTTCCATTAAAATTGTTCACCGATAATTTTATAACATAATTGGAGAAACTTTCTTTAATATATATATATATTGATAATTAAGCAATTTTATTAAAGAATGAAACAAACAACAACTATAGGCATATATCTCAAAAATTAAAAAAAAAAACAGTCAGATTACAAAGAGGGTATTTGGGATTTTAATAATAAATTTTGATGTATTTGTAATTATTTTGTTCAATTCAATCAAACTGAAAAATAGATTTTTAAAATAGATCATTTTGTTATTTACGACTCCTAACTCTGTAGTTTTCCCTATATTTATATATTGATAAGATTGTCTTATGTTTTCTCTTGGTCATTCATTCCACCACGGCTACCTTCCATCACCACCACTTTAGATACTACCTTCCATTAACGATGTCACCACCTCGCCGCCGCCACTGCCGCCACATTCCACCACCACCACCCTCCACTACAACCTTTCGCTGCCACCACCACCACCAGCACCACCACCACCACCACCACCACCACCACCACCGTGACCTTCCACTACTGCCCTCTACTGCCACCTTCCACTACCACCTTCCGCGTCCGTCCACCACCACCATCGATACAATCACCTTCCACTACCACAACCACTAGCCACTACCACCACCTTCTACCACTTGTACCTTCTACTACCACCACTGTCGCCACCACCACTGCTGTCGGCACCTTCAACCGATACCACCACCATTGACATCGTCACATTCCACCACCACCACTTCAACCGTTGCCACCACCATCCCAATTACCTTCTGCCACCAGCAGCAGCAGCAACATTGCCATCGCCTTTCACCACTGTTGCCTTTACACTTTTTGTTGTTGACTTGCAATAATTGTTGAGAATAAAGGATATTATTGTCAAGAAAAAAAATAATATAAAAGTTGAAATAAATTTATGAAATTTGCTCGCCAAATGTCTTTTTCTTATGAATTCCTTTCAACAAAATTCCTTTTTCAATGGCCTTATTAATGAAGGACATTTGATGTGAGAAAGCCCTCCCAAACGGGCCGTTATGTATGCTATGATTCATAATTTTCTTGATATTTGGAACTTGTATTGTATTTTTTCATTTACTTTAATTTTAGATTTATTTTTTATTTTTAATTCCTACATATTATAATTTTCATTTATTTATACTTCAATTTATTTTTGTTCATTAATTTAGTCAAAAGTATAATTACTAAGATTTTTAAAAACGATAGGGACTTAAAATTCTTAAATAGGCCACTACGTATGTTAAATAGTTTTTAAGAATTCAACAAAAATTACTAGAATTTACTAACCCATTTATATTGAATTATGTTATAAAAGAAGTATATCGTTGCATTTTTTGGTCCAAAATATTTCACGATCACAATAATCAATTCTGTACATTATGTTGATTTGAGTCCATTAGACCTCGCTCGTGTCTGCAACTGCGTTCCATGTTTGGATTGCTATTTATAGAATCCTTACCATATCTTCTTCTTCTTTATTATTTTATTTATTTATTTTTTTGAATGGGTTGGTTTTATTTACAAAATAAACATTACAAGTACATAAGAAGGCATACCTCCTTTTACAAATCAAGGACTAGAATAAGCCAATCCCTACCATATCCTCACACATGTTGTGGTATAACTAATTTTATATTCTTGTGTCCATGTGTTAGCCGAGGCATTTTCGTAATTGTGGCAAAAATATGAAGTTTGGAGTTAGGTATTGAAAAAATTATGGTAGTTTCCTTAAGGCTCTAGAAGTCTACTGGATAAGATGGAATTCATATATTCCTAGCACCTATGACATTCAGCAAGGCTTTGGCACGCCTTGAATGAAGAACGTATTGGTAGCACACCAACATGTTTTGCATAGTGTAGCACTATCCCAAGGTGGTGGCATATGGATCGGCATCCGGCGTAGGCCGACAACACCAAGGATGGTAGCGTATATATGATGTGTGTGCGTGTATGCATGTTGTGGATACACACATGCTGTGTCATGTTGCATATGCGCGTACATGCTTTGCACTATCTTGCCCCAAGCCTTGTGCATGGTTTGGCATACCCTCACATATGGGTCATTGGTTGTGCTAACTTGTCCTTGGGCAATGATGTGGTCAGTTGTAGGCATGGCTCAGTATTATGCCTCCTGGCTATGGTGGGCATTGACAGACATAGTGTGGGCATGGCTCAGTGCTATACCCCATAAGACGAAGGTGCGAGAGAACTCATAAGCATGGATTGGCTTGGTCAAATCAGTGGGTAAGGACCATGAAGCTAGCAAAAAGTGATGCTAGATTGAGCTTGGCACGGGCTAGGTTCACAAGGATGGCTCAGAAGGTGTTGATGGCATTGACCACATGTCATGGGCTTGGCATGGCTAAGTAAGGGACATGGGCACAAGGTAGAGGGCTTAGGCATGACTTAGTTATGCAGGTCATGGGTCAGTAGGTGTTTGATGGCAGTTCCCATATATTGTTGATATTGTAGGAATATGGGGATGTGCCCTACAACAACCCATGCTCGTGGCACATTTCTGGAGCAAACAATACATTGGTGGTTGGGGATCAGTGTAGTTATTAAGATGACATGAATAAGGTATGCAGGTATGGGGTAGTTGCTAAACAAATGACAAGAGCTATCTTAAGCTGGTATGACTAAAAGTTGGGCCTGTCAATTGCACTGTAGTGCTGACATGCTCCAAATTGTGCCAGCATGACCCTAGGTAGACGGGTGTCATCCACCAACCTTAGTGGCTTTGTGGCAAGTTTATGAGTTAGCCTACAAATAGGCTTGTGTGGATTCTGTTTGGGAAGAAAGGAAAAAGGATAGTGTTGAGACTTTTGTATAGTTCTGCAAACATAGGCCATTTTTGTATTATTTTATTATATAGTGAAAAGGTTGGAAGCCTTAAGGCTTTTGCAAATTGTTATGTGTTCTTTATCATTTCGGCAACTATACTTTGTACGTGTGGGAGTGTAAAAACTTGGTGTGTGTCTAGACATCAAGTGTGGGATTGGATGAACTAAGTCAAAAGAAAAGAACTTTTTTTATTGGCTAAGTGCCATCACAGGCCAGGAGATCAACACAGAATTCTACCATTGTGACACCATGTATCTTATGTGCTCTCTATTGAGACATAATCACCCTTTTATCTTAGGTCCTAGGCTAGTGAGTCCTGGTTTTGCAACCCACCCAACGAGTCCATCATTCAAGGTACCATACAACAACCAACCCCTTACTTTTTTTGGGATCTTGATGTTTCAAAATTAGCATCATACCAAGAACAAAATAGTTGCGCCTGCCCTATGCCTTGGATTATAAGAATACCCCAAGAGGAATCATGGTGTGTCATGATATATGATTTTTGACGAAGTAGTACTAGTATATTCCTCGACGTAGTTATCTTCCATAGTACACACCTTGCAAGCAAGGCTCGTAGTCATAGATTGAATTAGCTTACTATATGAGCATTCTATATGATTTTCCTAAACGGAGGCCTCACTTAAAAGGCATTGCCTTGTGCTGTTAATGTTTTGCTTTGTAATATGTGAACATAAATCCTGGCTGGACAAGAGACATTGTGTAGTATATTACTATATCTTTAGTTTTCCTCTCCCATAATATTGTTATCAATATGTGCACTTTCTCGAGTATGATCTTCTTCATTGAAATTCCCCTTAATTTTTCTTAAAATCTAAGTTAAACTATGTTCCTCTTAATAGTCGTGGGGCTTCAAGAACATGCAAGAGCCTTGTAAGCATCAACCTTGTGGGTCTAGGTTTTACGTTCATAGACCCCGCAACAAGTTTTTTTTTTTTTTTCGAACGTTAAAACAATGTATATATGTGTTTAGTAACCCCTCTACAAGTTCCCCCTTGTGAGAAGTGTTGATAAAACTATGCATAAGATAGCTTTGAGAGGGACATTTTGTTCATCAACATGTGACATCTAGTAGGTCACTAATTCGGGATACTTGGCCGTAAATGACATTGTTGCTAGATGTTTTCCTTCAAGTTTTATAGGCACATGAGGCATGATATTAGAGATGAGCTGGCACCCAAAACTTGGCACGAGAAAGAGAGGCTAATGCATGACAATTGTCATGATAGACACATTTGTGCCACCTGGCACGCGAGATGCTCGTCTCACTACATAAATTTGCACAAGGCTTTTTTGAGCATGACTTAGCCCTAACTGCCTTTTCTCCCTTGGTTTGTATATATAAAGGGGCTTTGTCTTCCTTTTTGTTTCCATGTTCAAAACATTCCTTTTAAATCGGATTCATTTATATACCTTAAGTAGTTGAAAAAAAGAATTATTTGTTTTTTTTTCTTCAAAACTTCTCTTTTGTTTTTTGTCCCTCTTTTGTCTTTTAAGCCTTTCCCCGCCTCATTTTGTTTCGCTCCCCACACTATCCCAAAAATTTGATCTATGTTCCTTGCATTTGGAATAAACTTTTACCCAAGTCAGACAGTGTCATTCTAGATCCTTCTTCGTCATTTGAGTGGCAGCACGTGCCTTACATTAGTGATTATGACTTTTTCTAGGGTTGCAGTCTCGGTGTATGAAGACGCTTTTGACTTTTGCCACAAAATAATTCTTTTAACCAATTTGGTATTTACTATCTACCTTAGTTTAGGAATCAACCCACTTAAGCTCCTAATCTTCCACCTCCTCCTAGAAATTTTGCTTTTGAGGATCAAGTACCCAATGCTCTTGTCGATCTGAAAGCCAATACCCAACTTCTTAATTCTCATTCTCAAGCCATAGCAAAGCTAGAGGCACAAGTTGGGCAAATAGGGAGTACTCTATCTCGAAGAGAAGATAGAAAGCTGCCTAGTCAACCAATAGCCAACCCGAAAGGCCAGACTTACATGATTGATGAAACCAATTCCTCAGGTATTCATTATGAGCAAGTTCAGGTTATCACTACATTGAGGAGTGGTCGAGTGGTTGATAACCAAGTTGAAAAAGGACAGGAAGAAAAAGAAAAGCTTAGGATTCCCATTGTTCCTATCGTTCATAATCCACATCCCAAGGATGTTTCCTCAAGTTCTATTCCACAATCTACAAGAGGAGTTGAAGGTGGAGTTACTTCTTCGTCTGCTCCTAACCCTAAGACAGCTTACAAGCCAAAAGCGCCTTATCCTGAACGTCTCAAAGAACCCTCCCACTTTGGTAAACAGGGGGAGAAGATTCAAGATATGATGGAGGTCTTTAAACAGGTTAAAATCAATCTTCCTAAGCTCGATGCTATAAAGCAAATTCCAGCCTATTCCAAATTTTTAAAGGACTTGTGCACTCTTAAGAGAAAATCTAAAAGCCAAGTTCCTAAGAAAATTTGTCTCATCGAGCAAGTCAGTGCTATTCTTAAGTATAACACTCATCTAAAGGTTAAAGATTATGGTGCTCCTACAATTTCTTGCGTCATTGGAAATAATGTGATAGAGCGAGCACTTCTAGACCTTAGAGCAAGTGTTAATCTTATTCCTTACTCGGTGTATGAAAAGTTAGGTTTGGGAGAGTTAAAACCTACGTCGGTTGTTCTATAGCTTGCTGACTGTTCTGTTAGACAACCACGAGGTATTGTTGAAGATGTTCTCATAAAAGTGGACAAGTTCTATTTTTCGGTCGATTTTTTCGTTCTTGATACAGAACCAGTCCACGATTCCAAAAGTATATTCCAATCATTCTAGGGCAACCTTTTCTTGCCACAACGAATGCTTGCATTAACTGTAGGACTAGAGCCATGGATTTATCTTTTGGGAATATGAAAGTCAAGTTAAACATCTTCAATGCTATTCATCATCCCCATGATGATAGTGAATGCTTCTTCCTTGATGTTATTGATGAGTTGGTTGAGGAATCACTCCCAACTATTTTATCTACGGATCATCTAGAAGCTTGTCTGAATCACTTCAATTATGAAGATTTCGATATCGATGCCTCGATAGATGAAGTGAATTCTTTGCTCAATTCCACTACTATCACAGATTTTGCTCCATGGAAATCTAGGTTAGAGCCTCTTCCACCACTTTCAAGTACTCCGCCTATTCCTTCTTTAGAGTCTCCACCTAAACTTGAGCTTAAGCCACTACCAGAAAAGCTCAAGTGTACTTTCTTGGGTTTAAATGACACCCTCCAAGTGATTATTACTTCCAATCTTACAAGTTCCCAAGGAAGTAGTCTCTTAAAAGTTCTTGAACAAAATAAATAGGCTATTGGGTGGAGTGTGGCAGATTTGAAAGGAATTAGCCCCACAATTTGCATACATTAGATTCATTTGGAGGAGGATTCTCGAACACCTCGGGAACTCCAACGAAGATTGAATCCTAATATGAAGGAGGTAGTGTTGAAGGAAGTTGTGAAATTGTTAGATGTGGGAATAATCTACCCCGTCTCAGATAGCAAGTGGGTGAGCCCTACTCAGGTTGTACCTAAAAAGACAGGTATTACAGTAGTTGAGAATTCTAAGGAAAAATTAGTTCCACAACGCACCACCATCGGATGGCGTGTGTGTATTGATTACTGGAAACTCAACTCTGTTTCTAGAAAAGATCATTTTCCATTTTCATTCATTGATCAGATTCTAGAGCGATTGGCTGGCCAGAGTTATTATTGCTTTTTAGATGAATATTCTGGCTATAATCAGGTGGCCATTGATCCTAAGGATCAAGAGAAAATGACTTTCACTTGTCCATTCGGTACGTTTGCATATAGACGGATGCCTTTCGGTTTATGTAATGCGTAAGCAACATTCCAGAGGTGTATGATGTCTATCTTTTCGGACCTGGTTAAAAAGTTTCTTGAAGTCTTTATGGATGACTTCTCTATTTAAGGGTTCATATTCAAAAATTGTCTTCACAATCTTTCCCTAGTGCTTCAGCGTTGTAGGGAAACCAATCTAATTTTTAGTTGGGAGAAGAGCTATTTTATGGTTCAGGAAGGAATTGTGTTAGGCCATATCATTTCAGAGAGAGGTATTAAAGTTGATAGAGCTAAAGTAAATTTGATCTCTAACTTGCCTCCTCTGTAAGGGGAGTGCGATCATTTCTTGGGCACGCCGGGTTCTATCAATGCTTCATTAAGGATTTTAGCAAAATTTCCTGTCCTTTATGTAATTTACTTGTAAATGATGTTCCTTTTATCTTTGATGAATCATATCTTGAAGCTTTCCAAATGATTCGTTCTCTTCTTTCTTCAGCTCCTATCATGAATCCTCCAAACTGGGCTCTTCCATTTGAGATTACGTGTGATGCATCTGATTATGCTATGGGTGCTGTCTTGAGATAACGAATGGATAAACTTCCTCATGTTATCTACTATGCGAGCAAAACTCTGTCAGATGTACAGTTGAATTATATAACTATTGAAAAAGAGTTGTTTGCTGTTGTCTTTGCTTTGGATAAATTCAGATCATATCTATTAGGTTCCAAAGTCGTAGTCTATTCTGATCATTCTGCTTTGAGACATCCTCTTTCCAAAAAGGAAACCAAACCCTATTTGATTTGATGGATCATCTTGCTTTAAGAGTTTGATTATGAGATCCGGGATACAAAAGGGTCATTAAATGTTGTAGCTGCCCATCTTTGTAGAATTCATATTGAGGATACCTCACCTTCACTTCCAGTTTGTGATTCCTTCCTGGATAAACAACTGTTTGAGGTTTCTCATAAGGATTGCCTTGGTTTGCTAATATTGTGAATTACCTCGCAATATGCAAAATTCCTTTGTTTTGGTCAAAACAGGAAAATGATCGGTTCTTTTCCCAAATTAGGATGTACTATTGGGAAGATCCCGAGCTATTCAAATATTGTGCTGATCAAATCATTCGTAGTTGCATTCCTGAGAGTGAGTTTCATAGTATCCTGACCTTCTATCACAGTTTGGCATGTGGAGGTCATTTTAGTGCAAAGAAAACTGCAGCTAAAATTCTTCAGTGCGGTTTCTTTTGGCCTTCACTTTTTGGGGATGCGTACTTATTCTGTAGGTTATGCCGTAGATGTCAGCAGCTAGGATCAATCTCTAGAAGGAATATGATGCCCTTAACTCTAATCTTAGTTATTGAGGTTTTTGATGTTTGGGGTACTGATTTCATAGGTCATTTTATTCTGTCTAATCATAATGAATACATTCTTGTGGCTGTTGACTATGTGTCTAAATGGGTTGAAGCAGTAGCTACCAAAATCGCCGATTACGCAGTTGTGGTTGAGTTCATTCAAACGAACATTTTTAGTTGGTTTGGTATGCTACGAGCTATTATTAGTGATGGGGGTGCTCATTTCTGTAATAGGTATTTTCGTACGTTGATGCAAAGATACTCCATTACTCATAAAGTTGCTTCTGCCTATCATCCCCAAATAAGTGTCAACTAGAAATATCCAATCGTGAAATTAAGAGAATTCTTGAGAAAACGGTTAAGTTAGATCGTAAAGATTGGTCTTTTAGACTGAACGATGCTTTGTGGGCTTACTGTATTGCTTATAAGACTCTGATTGGTATGTCACCTTACCGTTTAGTCTATGGTAAAGGGTTCCATTTTCCTGTAGAGTTGGAATATAGAGCTTTTTGGGCATTAAAAAGCTCAATTTCGATATGACATCTACTAGTTCTAACAGGAATCTTCAATTAACTGAGCTTGAAGAATTACGTACTGATGCGTATGAAAGTGCTAAGGTTTACAAAGCAAAAACTAAGGCATTTCATGACAAGCATATCTTGCGTAAGACTTTTGAGCCTGGGAAGAAGGTTTGGTTGTTTAATACACGATTGAAAGTTTTTCTGGGAAAGTTAAAGTCACGTTGGGAAGGTCCATACATGGTTATTTCTATTACACCGTACGGTGCAATAAGGATACAAGATTGCAAGATTGGACAATTGTCCAAGGTCAATGGATAGAGACTGAAACCCTACATAGAAGGTAGTGTACAGAGAGGCATAGTGGAAGTAGTAGAACTTTATGATCCTATCTACTTTGACTAGAGGATGGATTTTCGTCAAGCTATCGACGTTAAACTTAACATGCTGTCGAGCTGTCGACGTTAAACTTAGCACTTGTATGTTGTACCGTAGATTTGTTTTGTTTTTATTTTTATTTTTATTTATTTTAGTTTGATATTTAATTATTTTTCTTGGTTTAGTAATTTCTAGGTTTATTTTTAGTTTAGTTAGTTTAAGTTAAAAAAAAAAAGAAAAAGAAAATAAAAATTAAAAAATAATAAAAGATCTAAAAATTTGTAACAATGCTCAAGCCTGACAGTTAAGGCTCGAGCATCAGCAGTTACAGGCTCAAGCATCAGTACCCCAGGCTCGAGCCTTAGAGCACAGAGTTGAGAGTTTAGTTGCGATAGTGTTCTTGGATTATAGAGATGCCGCGACGGCCGAGACAGTGGGTTGGTAAGACGCCGGTGATGGCGTTAGACGATGCCTGGTGGTATAGCAAGATCTGTTTTGAGATAGATTTTGTTATAGAGGATTTTTAGAGGCACCGCAATACTTTTTGGGTGATTGAGGCCCTTCAGGCTCGCCAACTATAGGGGTTCTTGAGGCATCCAGCTTAGATTGCATACACCAGGCTGGTGAGAGCTTTCTACCGCTCCTTGCAGTTTCATGCAGGAGACAAGGAGGACGATGAGGAGGACCACTTCATAGCCACTGTTGAGGGTGTACAACTGACAGTGAGCTGTGACACTATTGCTGAGGCTATGGGTTGCCATTGCAGGTGCCCAGTCGCTCTTCGGGCCAGATTTCCTGAGATTCCCCCGGGCACTACCCTGGATGCGATGGTCCATGCTTTGGGCCAGGGGCGATATTCCACCACCATGGAGATGATCCGGAAGTCACAGCTTCCGCGACATTTCTGGTTTTTAGATATGGTCTTTGTAGCCAACGCTCGCCCTATCGGACACAAGATAGGGCGATGCGCTGAGATGGTGGATACGACCTACGCATTTCACACCCACTACTGGGTGTCTATTCCCCAGTTAGTTCTGGTACAGCTCCGCCGGCTATACGAGGAGATGGGAGAGGCCCTACACCCTCTTATTCATCATATTCACTTTCCCAGGCTTGTCACGCGTCAGATGGAGATAGCGGGGGTTCCTATACCCCCAAATGAGGCTGATGTGACCATCTCACCCAGTACCGTTTCATGCAGTGGAGCAACGTCTTTGGGCATATGCCCAAGAAGAAGAAACTGGAGTGGGGTGTTGACGATGAGATCCAAGAGGATTGACGGCGCAAGGACGCCGAGGCGAGAGGTGTGCCTTATGTTCTACATTTTCTACCTTACCCACCCCAGCCTACTATTCTTTTTACCGACCTTACTGATGTGGTGATGGCAGCGGCGGATGAGGACGAGGATGACAATGATGATGAGGATACGGATGAGGAGGTGTATCTCTCCGATTCCAGGCCCCAAGTTAGGAGGAGACCTGCTCCTGCAGCCCAACCTGAGAGTTCTTCTCAGGCTGAGATTAGAGAGTTATAGGCCAGGGTGGCCAAGCTACAGGATGGTTAGACGGTGCTGCGGTAGATACTAACTGCGCAGTAGAGCATATTGGAGGAGTTACTGTGCCACACTCCGTCTGCTCCATCTACTTTTTCTGTTCCACCACCACCATTTATGGATTAGTTCTTAGGACTTTTCTATATTTTTTGTTGACTAGGGTAGTTCTTTTTGATATATTTATTTCCATATGATTTATATATGCCCTAAGTTTTTATTTCAAAAGCATTGTATTGATTTTAGAGATATATATATACATGCTTTTTGTTCTATTTCCTTGTGTTGATGTTTGAGTTCACTGTGATATTTCTCTATGCTTACTTCATATACTTGATACTCTGATATGTGTTGGAGTTTATTCATTTTGCCAGATACAACATATTAAGTTTGGGGGTGATTTGACTAACAGCAACCTTGGGTGGTTTTGAGGAACCACTATGTTGAAAGAGGAAATGCTAGAAATTTTTTTTACCTGTCTTTACATTCTTTTGTCATATCTTTGCTGGTATGCTTGTATGGTAATATCATTCTAACTCTCTTTTATTCTCACACATTGAGGACAATATGTACTATAAGTTTGGGGGTAAGGTGTTCGGAAATTTCAAATTTTAGTTTAACACAAGGATATGATTTGATAGTTGATGATATGAGCACGTGTTTGAGTCTGTTGATGGTTATTTACTCTATTTACAGTCTAATGTTGGTTAGAAATAGTTTGTATGCTCAAATACTGTGAAAATGATTCCTTGAAATTTTTTGAAATCAGTTGGTGGCCTGTGGTCTACTCTGTTAGGATGATTAGTGTTTAATGATATTGATCTCTGAGATGCTACACTTGGCACATATTCACCCTTGCATGAATTCTATGGGGTAGAAATTGGAAGTCTTGTTTTGTTTTGAGTTAGACTGAGATGATCAAGTAGATTTGATAGTTTTCATGACCAAGGTATAGGAAAAAAAAAAAAGAAAAGAAAAAAAAATAGAAAGATTTGGTATGTATGCAATGTAATAAAGAAAAATTCTTCACCAATGTGAAAGAAAAAAAAAAAATGATGAATAATGAAAAAAAGTAGTAGAAAAGGATCAAGTTCAGGTTTGTACTTAGATTGCTTGAGTGATTAAGTCCTTAGGGGTGTGTTCGGACACCTAATGCCCTAAGATCGTCTGGTCTGGGAGTTATTGGCTGAAAGCTTGTTACATAAGGGGTTTAGGTTGCCTAGATTACTTGAACAATTAAGTCTTTAGGGGTGTTTTAACACTTAATGCCCTAAGACCATCTGGTCTGGGAGTCATTAGCTGAAAGTTCATTACATGGGTGATTTAGAAAGCTTAATAAACCTGAACATTGCACAGTATCTTTTTTGAAAAAATGCATACCCAAAAAAAAAAAAATGCCTTGGGAGTTGGAATTTGAAAAGTTTGCCTGTGAATTAAGAAATAACAAGGAATAAATGCAAGTATGGACAGTGAGCCACACGTTGAATTGTAGGATCACTATCAGAAAGTGTTTCAGAGATTAAGATTATTGAATAAATGATTAAACTAATATATGGGGACTATGGTTGCTTAATTGAAAGTGGTTCCGATTACATGATTGGTATACTTGCTGTATTTGACTGATTAATGAACTGTAGGGATAATATGATTTGAAAACAGGCTTGAATTAGCTTGCTGTGCAGTAAGGCACTAATTTGAGAAGTATGTGGGTATCTTCACTGGAAACCCTCACGAGACTACAACTCGTCCACTAGGGGTAACCTAGGGGTTTAAAGGCTTGTTGCATAGGCTAAATGCAACCGTGATTCCCACGAAAGCGGCTTTTTAGTTCTGTATTGCTAAGGGACTAGCAATATGTAAGTTTAGGGGTGTGATGAGCGCTGAATATATGTATATTCGAGTCCCTAATTACATATATGTTAAGGCCTAAAGTGATACTTCTATCCATAGTTAGACTAATTTATGTTTAATGTGTATTTGTAGGTACTTTCCCAGAGAAATAGTTAAAATCGGGACTTTATGATGATATCGAAGCTTACAGAGTCGTTGCCGATCATTCAGAGCAAACTGAGAGCTTAAATGGTGAAGTTTGAAGATATTCAAGCTTTAGAGCTCGAGCCCAAGTGTTGAGGCTCAAGCATCATAACAAAGAAAAGTGGAAAAGTCAACAAGGCCCAAAAGCTCGAGCCTCATACCTTGAAGCTCGAGCATTACTATAAGGTGCTCGAGCTTTAACCAAGGGTGCTCAAGCCTTGACCCTCAAGCTCGAGCATGAGCCGTCGGAAATTAAAGAGTTGATTTAATTGTAAGGCTATGCTCCCAGGTCTCGTGTCTTACCTCCCAGATTGAGCACTAACAACTGAAGCTCGAGCTTGGTGTACTGAAGCTCAAGCCTGGTGTTCCTGATGCTTAAGCCTGGTACCTAGTGCTCGAGCCCATGAAGTTTGGATCGAGCAAATGTTAAAAAAGATGAGTCCCAGAAATATTCTAAGTATTGAAGGAAAAGACGCTTCAGAAAATAGTTGAAGATATTTGGCTAAGTGTCAAAGTGAAGATCGAGCACCATTTATGGAAGCTCGAGCATCAATCCTGTGAAGCTTGAGCCTTGTTCCTGAAGCTCGAGCCTGAACCTTAAAGCTCGAGCCTCTGTCCCTGAAGCTCGAGCCTTCCATGACATGTCAGACTAATATTGCGGGATTGCTCTCTTTATCAGCCATATCTCATCCCAGATGGGCCAGAAGACCTAAAAACCCACCAAATATTATTTTCTTCTATAAAAGAAGGCGTAAGCCTTGATAGAAGTGGTTTGAAATTTCAATCTCTTTTATGGTGTTATTAAGAAGGCTGAAGGTATGGTGGCTTTTAAGGTTTATACAACCTTGAAAGTGAAGATCCTGAGAAGAGAAGTGCCGTTCATGACAATGGAGATGAACTCAACACAGATGATATCCAACCTTGTCATGAGTAGCTAATTCGTCTCTTAGGGTACTGGTGTAACCCAACCTAATACTATGGTTTGATTGTTTTAACTCTGGGATTAATTTTAATATATGTATTTTCTTGATTATATGACTATGAGCACTTAAGATAACTCAAGTGGTTTTCATGATTTAATGGATTATAAACTGTTACTACCTTATCTTAGATGTAATAGTCTGTTTTCTATTCTAGACCTACCTTATTGGACGGTATCTAGCGGAGCCCTGTTGGCCATAAGAATAGAGGTCGTATAATGGTGTTCCAACGTATTTTGCAAAATAATGTTTTCATAGTCTATACTTAGGAAAGGTGGATTGTTTGCAACGTAGTTAAAGTAGTTAGAGTAAGTCGGCGGATAATCCATGCTAACCACAGATAGGTTATAGTTAGCTAATTTTGTAAAATATCTTTCTTTAAAATCCGAATTGAACGAATGTTATTGAGTTCAATTCCTTTGGAAAATATCATTATTAAATTCCCAGAGTGAGTATAATTAACTATAGTATGATGGTTATGGTGGAGTTAAAGCCCTAAGATCGCTCTCTAATCGTTTAATATAGTTTACTTTGCTTTTATTTAATATTTTGTTTTAATTCTAGTTTGTTAAACCGTGACAACCAACAAACTTTCCAACCCAGTTACCTGTAAACTATAGAACAAAGTTAAAGACTAAAATATAAATCTCTTCTCCCTATGGGTTCGATATCTCTTTCAATAACACGATTCTGCACGTAATCGTTCTATTGTGAGTGTAAAATAAACAAACAACACCAACCAACTATGCAAGTTTAGTAACAAAAGATTGGGATGAGCCCGAGGTAAAAGATTCATTCCCTTGCGCATCAGACCTTCCAGAAGAGGCTGAGGGCGTCCCAAGTAAAGTACATGGCGGACTCAGCTCAACCATCATACATACCTCACCACCCCCCGCAACTTTAAGTTTCTTATCCCCCACAGCACGCTCTGTACGAGAACCCCCTGAAGTAGATGGATGATGTTTGCGACCTTTGCGAGCAGGAGATGAGCCTTGACTATTAGATGTTGTAGAGGAATCAAACTTATTTCCTTTCGATTTCACTTCCTTGGCCTTTCCCTTTTTCCACTCCTTCGCCATTTGATCCCACCGTTCCAAAGGCAAAATTCAACTTTTAATGGGAGAAGTAACTTGGGCACAAGCCACAACCTCATCACACTGCACTGAAGTCACATGGCTCTAAGAAGAAGACCCCGGAAGTAAAACCCCTTCCAACATAGGACAGTGATCCTCAACAGGAGAAGAATCAACAACCACCCCTTTTCCAATATTATCCACCACATTCAGAAGTTACATATCGACAGCCCCTGTGGATCCTTCCCCATGACCATCCCCACAACTAAGCAGAGTCTGACCACCAATACTCGATAAAGCAACAATCGTAGGTTGTAAAGAAAGAATCAGAGAAAATGTTTGGCCATGGGATGGGTTCCCAAATAGCCTACAAGAATCGAAAGGCCACCCTTGAAACTGGAGGGGAATGGAAGAAACATTAGGATTACCCGGGTCTTCAGACCCATTCGAATCAGTATCTTCAACATACAACCAATTTTTACCCAAGCTTGCACCCCTAGAAGGACCCACCTATTTGTCAGGTTGTCAGAGATCCTTATTAATAAAACCTTCAACCCCAAGCAACCCCCCATACTCTTTAAGAGGCATCGAAGAAGGGACAGACTCTATGGAACAGGCCTTTCAATGATGTCCAATAACACCACACTTGAAATAAAAAGAGGGTAAGAAATATTAGGATTACCTGGGTCTTCAGACCCATCCGAATCAGTATCTTCAACATACAACCAATTTTTACCCAAGCTTGCACCCCTAGAAGGACCCACCTCTTTGTCAGGTTGCCAGAGATCCTTACTAATAAAACCTTTAACCACAAGCAACCCCCCATACTCTTTAAGAGGCATCGAAAAAGGGATGGACTCTATGGAACAGGCCTTTCAATGATGTCCAATAACACCACACTTGAAACAAAAAGAGGGCAACTTTTCATATTGAACTGGAGCTCGCGAGACAACTCCAGTCGGACTAGTTAAGACTATATGATGACGAAGTGGCTGCAAAATATCTATCTCCACTTTAAGCTGTAAAACACGACTATCCACAACATCCTTCTCTTGACCATCAACCACACCTTTATCTCTTAACTCCACCTTTAAGCACCTCCCCAAAGAATCTGCAATCCGCTGGCCTACTATTTCTGAGAGTAAGTTTACCTTAACATCAGATATCTGAACCCAAAAGGGAGACACCTGAAATGGAACCTTAGAAAGCAATAGGCCCTCCTCCCATGCCTTAACAACTACCAAGTGGCCATAAAAAAACCAAGGACATCCATGGAGAATAGCTTGATGAATAAAAACATCCGGAATAATCAGCTGAAATAAGTTCGCTGCCACTTTAAAAACTTGAAGCCGCTGTGAAAGGCTTGGCTAATGATGCTTGTCCTTCGGCCATAATTTGGTGAATAACTTACCAAAAGTAAATTTTGCTCCCGCAAGAGTAATTGTTTTAGAGGTCCAAACTTTAGTAAATAAACTAGCATGACAAACCTAAACCCCTTGAGCAGTGTCTTCCTCAGATAACTGAATGGGTTCCTTCTCAGCCGGAGTTAACGTCAAACCCCGGAACTGAGCAAGGATACCTTGCGCCATCACGTTCTCCATCTCAATCCCCATAAACAAAGACAAGGTTAGTACAAACTCACACCACTGTGAAAAACAGAAGGAAAAGGGAAAGTTGTATAAGAAGCATATGGATAAGGCCGGACTAGCCCATGCTATATAACCCTAATAAAACACAGATCACTAGAAAAGAGAAACATCATTATAGTCCCAGCGGCAGTGAAGTACAACTGACACAAGTGAAAAGAACAAGCCAAACACAGCTCGAGGGAAGAAAAATTGACAAGAGCTGAGATGGAAGCGTGGAACAGACGGAATCAAATCCCTACCACACACTGACTCATAACAGCATGGAAAAGTCAAAAGAAATCATACCCAATAAATGTTAAAGTAGTAAAGTCAGAAGATATTTTGATATACGCACGTGCTACTAGCCCACTACCACCCAACCTAGGGAGTCTACTAGAAGCGTCCACGACGTCACCTGTGACGTCAACACCCTTAAATACAACAACCACCTCGTCGGCCAGAGATACCAACCGGTGATCTAGAGCCACCGCGATAGCCATGGCGTACAGCCTACCAAATTCACCACCCACATCGTGATACATTGTAATGACCCGGTCATTTTTCTCCCTTTCCTTTTTCTCAAATTTTACGGATAAATTTTTTTCGTTTAATTTTCTTTTCTGAGTTCTGTTTCTCGACGCTTTGTGTTATCTCGAGTGCTCAGAAATGGTTTCCGAGACTCTTTCCCTTGGATTGACAACTTCCTTTAAGGACCGAGTCATTTACACATTTTTACTTTTGGACACTATTCACTTTTCGGCCTTTTCCGTATTTTGTCTTTTTCCTGTTTGTCACTTTTTGGCACAACCTCACTTTCCATGCTCGGAGTTGGTTTTTGACTTCACGTATCTTCATTCTAAGTGGTTTCCATGAAATACGTATCTTTACTTTTGCAGTAAAGTATTCTGGTTGCTCCCGGTGTCCATAGGGGTATGGATGCATAATTTTTCAGAATCTTTTGCATAGTTAAATATCTTTTGAAGATATTTTATTTCAGGGGTTTTTAAGAAAATATTTTTGGAAGATATTTTCATTCTGGGTCATTAGTGCAGTTATCACTTTTTATAGGGGCCATTGTGCAATTAATGAAAGTTATTGTAAAGATGCCTCATTTTAAGCCTGGATCCTCATATAGGATTCATTTTCACTTTTCATCGAGTCGTGTACTCTTAGAATTGTCTTCTGGTCGTTTTCCCCCAGTTTCAGGGTTTCTGGCCCTAGTTGCTGTCGAATTTGTTCGGGGCATATCTTTCTGCTCAGGACTCAGTTTTCGATGCTGTTTCTTCCATTTTTCATATTTTCTCATTTTGATTCTTTTTTGTTCATAAAGTTTTACCGTTTGAGTGCGTCTGCTCAAATTCCACTTTTCCTGACCTAGCGGGGCCCTTTCGGGGCGCTTTTAGGGTTTTACTATAAATAAGGGGTTATAAAATAAAAAAGTTATCTTGCCCTCTCTTCATGCACGACCATCAGCTTCCATGGCAGCCCAATGGGGGCTGCCACCCTTTTTCTCTCAATTAAACCTTCTTCCCTTTGTTAAAAAGTTATAGTGCTTTTACATTTTGTGTTTGTCTTGACTACGTGCATCTTTCCCCCTTATTAGAAACCATTTTTGGCCAATTTTTGAGTTTGGGGTTGAGGTTAAGTTAGGATTTTAGTAGGTCCTCTTTGGAGTTTATTGTTCACGACGTTGTCCCCAACAAAACCCCGAAGTATTGTCGGATTCGGAGCCATTTCATTTTGGTGGCTTTTGAGATTTTCATCTCAAATTGAGGTAGGGGATGTCATGGGCTTTTATTTATGTTGTATTGATGATTTTATAAGCTTATACGACTTGTATGCATGTTTTGTATTAATCCTAGAATTTAATTTAATTATTTTATTTGTATATGATTTAATTCTCATGATGCTATACAACTTAGAATTAAATTGTGGCATGCTAGAAAATTAAGCTTTGGTATGATTGTTCACATAAATTAAATTGGGATTATTTGAATGAGAATTGCAGCTTTTATTTAATATTTATCTCTGGTGAAAGTTTAATTTACATAGATGTAACTTGCATGAAATAAGCTTGTAATGTGATATTATAATAGGCCTTGGCATGTTCCCTAACATATGTTAATTTGAGAGCATTTGGATAAGTTTGAAAATCTAGATATTTTAATTAAAAGGATTAATTAAAATCTATTTAATGGTTCCATTGGCTTAATTAAATTTTTAACTTGATATTTGAAATGATTAGAACTTGTTTACTAGTATATATTAATTTGGGACCATTTGAAGTTGCTTTAGAGGTTAGAGATTTAATTATCATGATTTAATTAAATTCTACTTTGTTGTTCCATTGGCCTAATTAAGATTTTGAAAGGATGTATGTAATGACCATGCAATGTTGTTTAACATGTGCTAATTAGGGGTCATTTGATTGAGATTTGAAACTTAGAGAAATTAATTAGTTTATTTAATTAATTTTTGTTTCTATTGCATTAATGATTTAATCATGTGTTTGACATTGGTTATATGTTTAAATTATGATTTTGGAATTATATTAGATTCATAAGTTTATGCTTTCAATATTGAATGATATTGCCATAGCGTGTAACGAATCACACACTGAAAATTCGACATATGATGTTATTATAGCGTGTAATGAATTGCACTCTAAAGATTCGACATTGTCATCTTATAGTAGTTGTGGACTTAGAGCGTGTATTGTATGTGTTTTCAAATTCGGTTGTGTATGGTAAATAGTTGATTATCTTGTATATACATGTTGATATATACGTTGTTGCATAACTTGTTGATTTTGGAAACTTGGGGATGTCATTGTTTGACTACGGCTAGGACATGGTTCTAGTACGGGGGATTGTCCCTCTACAGTCTAGTGTGCACATAGGGAGGTTACCCATGGGCTAGTAACCCTAAAGTAACTATGGTGTTGGTCTGATTTGGCGTGATGTCCAGGTATCCATTTTGTTTGATTTCGTATTTCATTTCAAGTTGATAATTAGATGATATCATAACTTGTTGTTCCTTATTTGATTTCCAATTTTGAGTTTCAAGATGTTAACTTTGAGAAATCATATTTTATGCGTTGTATTAGAAGTTCTAATGTTGGTTAAATTGCATCGATATTGTGATTTGTGTTTTATTGTTCAAATGTAGCTTAGGAACTTTCCTATAGATTCATTTAGAACACAAACGTTAGGTGACATGATCCACTTAAGTTGTTTTCGTGTTTTAGATTTCAAGTTGAGAACTTTGAGAATCTATATCTTGTTGCTTTGTATAACATGCTTCTATATTGTTGAAATTGCATAAATAATGTGATTTATGCTAGAAATGATCTAAGGTAGCTTAGGATGCTCTCTGAGTCTCATCTTGACATAGACGTTAGGTGGCATGAGCCCCTTTAACATGTTTCACCTTAATGTGATATAATTGTAAAATGCTAGGTCGATGCATGCTCATCTTCTACGAGTAGCTTTATGTTACTCACCTGCGTAGTGGGGACATTTTTCAGGTACAAGGACCTTGATTTGGGATGCACACTAAGCCATGGAAGTTTCGTAGACTTGAAGTATCATTTTCATGAAAATGTTGGCATGAAATCCTATTTGTAGCTTTGTATGTCAAAGCTTGTATATTTGATTCCATATATGTAACATGTACATAAGTACACCTTTTACGATGTATTTGATTTGTGTGAGATGAGGCCGGAGGCCAACGACATGTATTTTTTATCCTATGTAATTTTTTGACTTCATGAAGTATTAAAAAATGTTGCGTTATTGCTTCACCATGGTTATATCGGGTGTGGGAATTCCATTTTCATTCTTTCATAGGGTCTCATTAATCATGTATGAAGTGTGGTTAAGGGCCAAATGGTAATTTGAAACCATTTCATAATTTTGGATATCAAAATTTCCATTTCAAGTTTATTTTCGCCTTTTTGGCCGTTGGGGGGTTGGATTTTGTATCGGCGGTATTTTTAAGCCATGGACCATTATAGTACGTCCTAATAGGTAAGTTACATTTGTGTGCATAATCGTTTTCAAGAAAAACCTCATCCTTGGTGATTTGAGCTTCCTAGGGACTCATTTTACATTTTTATTGCATAATCTAATTTTAGGGCATTTTGGGGTTTTCCTTCGAGAAATAAATTCCAGTCTTGATATAGTCACTTAGAAAACGTGATTTTACAGGGGGTTTCTTCTTCGTGTTTTTCCAGAAAATGTTGTCTTGGTGCCAGAAATCCCATGCAAAGTTCAGTTTTCTATTATGCTTGTAGCAGCTTTTTAACTTTCTTGCCTTTTTCTGATCTAGGGGCATTCTGGGTATTTCAAAGTGTGTTTTTTATTTTTTATTTTTATTATTTTTTCCACTGTTGCTGGATAAAAAATATGATTTTAGAGGGGGTTTCTTCTTTGTGTTTTTACAAAAAAAATTCGTTTTGATGCCGAAAACAACTCGTAGATTTGGAAACCTGGTGCGTTTCAGGTTTTTCCGGAAAAAGTTCTGATCTAAGGGGCATTTTGGGTATTTCACTTAAAAAATTAAAACTCCTCTTGACATGGTTATGTAGAAAATATGATTTTGGGTGTGGTTTCTTCATAACTTTTTTCCAAAAAATGTCGTTTAAGCCGTCAAAACCCCAATTGAATTCCGAAAATCTGTGCAGGCCCTGCACCTACTTGAAACCCAGAAAGTTGGTTTTTTTGAAACTTTGACGCTTCATATCTTCTTCGTCTCGACTCCAAATCAAGTGATTTTTGAGTCTAAGTTTATTAACTTTTGCTTATTTATCCAACGGTATGCACGGTTGCATCCAATTCTATCTGAAAGGACCATTTTACCCCTTGTCAAGTACCCTTGCCACACTGATTTTAAACCGAAAAGTTGGTATTTTTGAAACTTTGACGTTTCAATCTCCTTCATCCGGACTCCGAATCAAGTGATTCTTCAGTCTAGATTCATTAATTTTTCCTTGTCTATCTAATGGTATGCTCAGTTACATCCAGTTTTATTTGAAAAGACCATTTTACCCCTCGTTAAGTACCCTTGCCACACTGATTTGAAACTTGGAAAGTTGATTTTTTTGAAACTTTGACGTTTCATATCTTCTTCATCCGGACTTCGAATCAAGTGATTCTTGAGTCCATCTTGATTATTTTTTTGTTTTCTTTCTAGCGGTGTGCTCGGAAGCATCCAAATCTATATTTTTAGAAATGACTATTTTGCCTTGGGGGCTTAATTGTTATTTTTTTTTGATCTTTTGCTTCCGCATTTGATTCTTTTAAGTTCTATGACCTCATGGAAGGTCATCAAAGTGTTTTAGAGGTGTGTTGCGCCTTAAGAGACCGTTGTTTTGTTTCTTGCTTCCGCATCTGGATCCGCTATCGGGTCAATCTTTGATTTATCACAGGACGCACTGGCTTGAAAAACCAGGGCCGTCACAGGTGGTATCAGAGCTCCCAGGTTTGAATACCTCGGGATGACAGGTTTTGGGTGCATATCACGTTTTTGTTGCTATGTTATACATGTGTATATGCTGTTTGTTAACATGTTTCGGTATTATAACATGTTTATGTGTTTCTTGATAACACGTTTGGTATTATGACATGTCTCTATGCTTATATGCTTATGTGTTTAAAAGTATCCTTGTTTGACATGTATGCTCATTTGCTTAAGTGCTTAATTGTTTAAAAAGCTTCCTTGATTGCTTTAGCATGACTGTATGTTGCATACATTGACGTGCTATTTATTTGATGCATTTATAGTGTGAGTTGCATTTGATCATAATAACTCTTGTTATTATTGATCTTGTTTCCTTTTCACGCATATAGCGTCACAGTCTTAATTGATAGAGAGTCTTCTTGTTAGGTCTCAAGTGAGTGTAGTGTTTTAGTATCCGTCTGGCGAGATGAGACGCAGGCCACGGAGGCATCGTTTCGTCTCATTTTTTCTGTCTTTTTGTGATATGGTCATGGTGGTGTTGGAGGTGTCGGTGTCGTCTCTTAGGACTTCATAGTGTCTTGACGTCATTGAGGTCTTTGTTTCTAGCGTAATGGGATGATGAGTTAGGATCGACTTGAATTTTTCCTTAGGGAGTTGGGAAGTTGCCTTATGAGCCTCTGGGCAAGGTTCTCGTGTCTTGTCTTCTTAAGGCGATGGTTTCAGGATTTGGATGGGTGTGTTGACCTAGGATCCTTCTTGTGTTGCCTTGGTTAGCTCTTATGGGCTACGGTTAGGATGTGAGTGGTTTCGTGTAATTAATTACGTTGGTGCAATTAATTACTCTCCCTTGACATTGGAGACTTGGGGGCTTTGTGTTAAGGTTCTGGTAAAATCCTGTAGCGTTCTTATCGAGCTCGTTGGCATCTTGGTTTGGGGGTTTTCTCGTTGATGTCTTGTAACGGTTTGCCTTGGGGTTGTCCATTTCGTTGTTGCCTTGTTTTGTGTAGTGTTGGGATTTCATCAGGGTATGAGCTGGTCTTGGGAATGACTTGCTGACCCTATGTCTTGAGGACCTTAGTGGTCATTGGGGGAAATGATTCCTTTCCTCGTAGTAAAAGATTGGACTCATCCAGGTTTTGTGTTACGTTTTCTGAGAGGTTGTCCTTTTGAGAGGCATTCCATTCATTTTTGTTGATTTTATGAACTTGCCATTTGTATGATCACTTTTGCATGTTTATGAGCCCCATTGTTTTCGGGCATGCCTTAGAAACATGTTTAGAATTTTTGACTATGTGGTAGTTGTATGAGGATGTGGATGATACGTTTTCATATACTGTATCTGCTTACCATGCAAGTGCCGTTGGTGGTGTATAATGTTTCGCTATTTATTTGACCCCTATGTGATAGGTGGTTTATCTGGTTTACCTTATGTGTACTGTGTGTTTAGTACTAAGGTATTATTTGATTTATATCATTTAAAATTATGAGTATCCACTATGTGAGTATTTGATTTATACTGTTTTATCTTTCCTACACTTATGTTGGGTTTTGTGACCGTGGTTGTTGGGATAGAGATGTGTAAGCTACGTAGTAGACTTGTGTTTTGAGATTTTTGTCATCCACTATAGGGATTTTGACCCAGCATTTTGTCTTCTGTATGTAGCCTTACGGTAAGTCTACTTCAGATATGTGTTTAGGTTTTTGGTTTTATGGGTTCGATCCATTGGCTTGAGGGCACAAACTTGTCAGGCTGTGGATTCAGGACTATTGTTGTTATTGTGGTGTTTTCAGATGTGGGGGTAGCTGTTACTCCAGCATTAGGGATTTAAGGCCTTAAGCGTAACGGTACCAATGACATTGTTGTTAGAGTTTTGGGATTAGCTACCCCAACTCTCGCAGATGCTTGGTTTCTGTAGTGCTTTTGGTAATGATCATTTTCGACATTTATGTCATTTGTATCGAAAAGTTTCTTTCTGAGTTGATCTGTTAGGGGCATGTTATGAACAAGTATCTTATACTGTTATGCTACCTTACTGACGAGTAAGTATGGGCGGGTTCTGGTTATTGTTCATACTGCCATGTCATTCTTAGCCATCTGTTTTGATCCGACTTGTCATTATCTTGGGATTCTTTTGGTTATTAACATTGAGTTAATATACCAATTTGTTCGGGGAGTTGTCTCTCAGTTCTTGGTTTTCGTTTTCCTTCGGATGATCTTCAGGCTTTTGGAGTTGCCCTTTAGCACCTTATGGTCTGTTCTTTGGTTTGACCTTGCATTTAGTCTTAGTTTTATTTTCCTCGAATGTTCCTGATTTCGGGGATGAAATCCCATTAAGGAGGGTAGGTTGTAATGACCCGGTCATTTTTCTCCCTTTCCTTTTTCTCAAATTTTACGGCTAAATTTTTTTCGTTTAATTTTCTTTTCCGAGTTCTGTTTCTCGACACTTAGTGTCATCTTGAGTGCTCAGAAATGATTTCTGAGACTCTTTCCCTTAGATTGACAACTTCCTTTAAGGACCGAGTCATTTTCACATTTTCACTTTTTGGACACTATTCACTTTTCGTCCTTTTCCCTATTTTGTCTTTCCCTGTTTGTCACTTTTTGGCACACCCTCACTTTCCATGCTCAGAGTTGGTTTTTGACTTCACGTATCTTCATTCTAAGTGGTTTCCACGAAATACGTATCTTTACTTTTGCAGTAAAGTACTCTGGTTGCTCCCGGTGTCCATAGGGGCATGAATGCATAATTTTTCAGAATCTTTTTATTTTCTTGGGGTGTTTTTTGTAAATATATTTTGAAGATATTTTATTTCAAGGGTTTTTAAGAAAATATTTTTGGAAGATATTTTCATTCTAGGGTCACTAGTGCAGTTTTCACTTTTTATGGGGGCCATTGTGCAATTAATGAAAGTTATTGTAAAGATGCCTCGTTTTGAGCCTGTATCCTCGTACGGAATTCATTTTCACTTTTTTTTGAGTCGTGTACTCTTAGAATTGTCTTCTGGTCGTTTTCCCCTAGTTTTAGGGTTTTTGGCCTCGGTTGCCGCCGAACTTGTTCGGGGCATATCTTTTTGCTCGGGACTTAGTTTTCGATACCGTTTCTTCCGTTGTTCATATTTTCTCATTTTAATCCTTTTTTGTTCACAGAGTTTTGCCGTTTGAGCATGTCTGCTTAAATTTCACTTTTCCGGACCCGGCGGGACCCTTTCGGGGCACTTTTATGGTTTTATTATAAATAAGGGGTTACAAAATTAAAAAGTTATCTTCCCCTCTTCATGCACGACCAGCAACTTCCATGGCAGCCCAAGGGGGGCTTCCACCCTTCTTCTCTCAATTAAACTTTCTTCCCTTTGTTATAAAGTCTTAGTGCCTTTGCGTTTTGTGTTTGTCTTGACTACGCGCATCTTTCCCCCTTATTAGAACCCGTTTTTGGCCAATTTTTGAGTTCGTGTTTGAGGTCAAGTTAGAATTTTGGTAGGTCCTCTTTGGAGTTTAATGTTCACGACGTTGTCTGATGAGCGCTGAAAAGTGCGTATTTAAACCCCTTAAGCTTAGGTATTCTAGAATCTTTATCTACTTTATTTGTCCGTTTTGTATTGATTTCGTGTTATTTTCATTTTCAGGTATTTATCCCCAAAATAAGCTAACTCAGCCAAATAAGAGCATAATTGAAGCAATTCTAGGATTAATCAAAGAAAGGAGCAAAGTAGAGTAAAAGGAAGCAAATGGTGGAATTTTAGCAACTTCGATGGATCTCAAGAAAAGTTCGATTGATCCAACTTTCATCGATCTTAGCACTTCAAGATAGATCTGAGCCATGTTTGTCTCTGTTTAAAGATCTCAAAAGTTTGATCGATCCAACTTCCTTCTTTGATCGATCGAACATTCTTGTCCTTATCCAAATGATTGATCTTATCTAGTTGTACCACCCTACCAACCACTTTTGTCCTTTTCCCAAAAATATCTTCAAAATATCTCAGATTTGTTTTTATCCAAAAAGGCCCCGCCATTGAGGATCGATCCAACTTCAGTTCGATAGATCTCAGCCATGTTCGATCAATCCAAGTCCAAGGTTCGATCGATCGAACTTCCTCCAGTGCGAAAAAGTTCAATTTCTAGCTCACAAAAGTTGTCCTTTATTCAATCATTGGGGAATATTTGCTATACGACCCCAGCTCATTTTGGGTGTCGTTTGACCTACCTATATAAGAATAAGGATTACTTTTTGTATCAAAGAAGAACATAGAGGATCATATTGTATTATCTCATATCATACCATACCTTAGAGAACTCTTAGTGAGGAAGCAAAGAAGAGGAGGAGGCTAGAGACAACATTGGAGACTCTTCATCAACCAAGAAGTAGATTTCTTCCATGGAGCTTGCCCTTGAGGGTTGGAGGACATCATCCATGAGTGGCTAGACATCCTCTTGGGGCTAGAGTTAGCCCTAAACATGCTTTCTACTTCTTGATTTACGTATTTTTTAAGGAGATTTGTATTGTGATTCATGTCTTGACACTTTTATATAAATAGATCTTGTTTCTTCAATGATTTATATGGTTTAATGCTTCCAATTGATCATTTCATTCTATTCATATGTCTATGTATGCTAGAATAGATGTTCATGTATTTGTCTCTATTTCTAGTGTTTTTGATGCATGTCTATGTGTGTTGATGCTATAGATCTAGAGATTGTCAAGGTATAGTGCTTAATGTCATGTTCTTGTGGTTGATTTGATGGTTCATACTCATTGCATGATGGATTGTGCCTCTCCCTTAGTTTAATTAGTTTAATTTCATGTCATTAGCTTAGTTGTAGTGTAGTTGTTAAATGGGAGGACAATCCATGCTTGTTGTTGATGTTCCATACTTATGAAAAGCAAGTAATATATATCTCTAACCTTGTGAAGTGTTTGGATTGTGGGCTTAAAGAAAGGATTAATGGCTTAATTTGATATGTTGTGCTATCCACCATGTTGTTTAGACAATATATGCTTAATTTGTCATCCATGCTTGATGAAACAACCACACACACACACACTTTATTGCAATACATGTTCTTCCACTCATTAATCATTCATTAAAGGTGTAGAAAAGTTATGCTTAGCGGTGATCTCTAAACCCCAAGATCTCTCTCTATCTTTTATTCTCTCTATTACATTATTGTTTACCTTAGTTTAATTTGCATCTAGTTTAATTCAACCAACCAACCATTATTTTGATCACTTGACCTACTAACCCTAAGTTTGATTCCTCAAGCTAGTACGACAACTCAATCCCTTAGGACGATCCCTTCTCACATATACTACATAGTATAGGTGTTAAGCGGTTTATAAATTTAAATTATGGTGCCCACTTGACACTAATTTCCAAATTCAAAGTTTTGTGCATTGTTTTGTGCGAACTCCAAGAAAGCCAGCATAGTTTTTGACGCCGTTCCTGGGGATTGATTGATTGGCAACGTCATATTTGTGGAATCAATTAGGAATTAGTACTCTTTTGATCGTGTCTTTACTTTGTTTTCAATTTTTGTTACTTATTGTGTTTATTATTGATTGACAAGGAGCATTGAGCTAGGAAGCAAACAAAGGAGTATTCAAGCAAAGGAGCTAAGCAAACAAAGGAAAAAGGCTAAAAATTAAAAAATTGCTAAGCTAAGCTATAAATTTAGAGTTGAAGTGCTAAAGGACCTTTGTGAGCTTTTCTTTACTCAAGCCCTTAGTTAAATCGTCGGCCCGCGTGGAGGCCTGTAATTTAATTCTTAGATAAATCGTGAGCCCGCGTGGAGGCAATTTACTTTTTTTGCATTTTTGTTTAAGCATGGGAGTATGAACATTGAATGTGGAGGAAGTTTGTTAATTATTGATTTGTTGTGAAGGTGAAGTGTATATGTCATTGCTTGTTGTGTTGCATTGTGCATGCATGGTTGTAGATCATTGCGACCCACTCTTGTCCCTTTAAATTTTTATCTTGAATGCATTGTTCGAAACCCTAGGGGGAGAGGTAGTTCTAGTCAATCCATTTCATTAATGGAAGGACACAATGAGGACCATGTGGAGGGCCTTGGTCACCCAGACCAACAAGGTATCCTCCACCCCAATGTGCATCATGATAATATACAAGTTCCATTAGGCATGCCAAGGCCATATGTTCATCCACCACAACAACAAGGCTAAGTTCCATTAGGAATGCCAAGGCCAATCTATGCTCCACCACCTCCCATCATTCAAGGCAACCAAGGTGCCCATGTTGCACCTTTAATTGCTAATCCCCCTCTTGCTTTATGAGATCACTATATGCCTAATGAATATAATGCACCCACATGCATTCAATTGCCACCATTTAGAGCATATCACTATGAAATTAAGCCACAAACCATTCAAATGCTTCCTAATTATCATGGACTTCCAAGTGAAGAACCTTACAAGCCTTTGGATGAGTTCCTTGAAGTTTGTTCCACCATAAACTATACGGACATGCCAGAAGAGGTCTTAAGGCTTAAACTTTTTCCATTTACCCTTAAAGACAAGGTAAAATATTGGTTTAACAATCTTAGGCCTTTTTCAATAACTTCTTGGGCAGAAATGCAACAAGAGTTCTTGAAGAAGTATTATCCAGTTTCTAAGACCAATACCATGAGAACCTTAATTCGAGAATTTTCACATGGGGATAGAGATACATTTCATGAGGCATGGGAATGCTTTAATGAATTGCTTAGGAAGTGTCCATATCATGACATGCCCAAATGGCAATTAGTTCAATATTTCTTTGAGAGCTTATCGGACAATTACAAAGGCATGGTTGATGCTTCCATGGGTGGCTTTTACATTGATAGGCATGAGGATGACGTGTGGCGTCTTTATGAGAGCATGAGTGAAAATTCTTTGCATCGTACTTTATCTTCGAAGAATGGTAGAAATTCTAGTGGTAGGAAGAGTGTTGGCTTACATCAAGTCGATCACTCCAATGAAATTACCGCTGAGATGAAATCATTATCTCAAAGGTTTGATCAACCAAAACTCGGTGAATCAAGTATCTTCCTTCCCTAACCATTCTCATCATGCATCTAATGAAACATGTATGACTTGTTCAAGTGTTTTACATTCTACTTCCAATTGTCCCCATGGACATGTGCAAAGTGAGCATCATGAATAAGCAAATGCTGTTTTTGCTAATCAAGAGAACAACACTTATGGAAATCATTACAATCCTAGTTGGAGGAATTACCCGAATTTCTCTTAGAAAAACCAAGGGGAGGGCTTAAACCCTTCCCAAGGCGGTTTTCAAGGAAAATACATTCCACCTCCACTACAAGGCCAAGGTTCCCAAGGTTTTAGATCATCATATCAATCACAAGGAAACCAATTTTCAAATTCTCATTTTTCTAATCAACCATCATATTCCCAAGGAAATGTTAGAAGTCCCACTTTTGAAGAGAAAGTTTTAACCGCTTTGGGTACTTTGGAGTCAAACACACAATTGCTTCATTCTCACTCTCAATCCATTGCTAAGCTAGAAACCCAAATAGGACAAATAGCTAGTACTTTGAATGCAAGAGAGAAAGGTAACATGCCTTTGAATGCCCCGCAAAAGCAACAATGTGTTATGGAGACTCATTCCTCATCGGAAGGTCACACAATAGAGCATGTCAATGCGGTGACTACCTTGAGAAGTGGAAAGATTGTGGACAACCAAGTGGGTATGTCCAATGAAGAGAGTGAATCGGTGCAACCATGAGTTGACACCCGTCCCATTTCATATCATATTCCTCCTTCATTGCATGTGCATGACCATATAAATAAGAATGTGTTGAAAAGTGATTTAATAAGTGATTTTGAAAAGAAATATGTGCAAAATGATATGAAAACTTCTTGTGTTGAAGAGACTTCAAAGAAAAATTCTGAAAACGTTTTTGAACCAAAAGCTCCATTTCCGGATGCCTTAAAAGGATCAATTTCAAATGACAAGCAAAAGGCCAAAATCAATGAAATCATGGACGTGTTTAGGCAAGTGAAAGTCAATCTTCCACTTTTGGATGCAATCAAGCAAATTCCGGCTTATGCCAAATTCTTGAAAGACTTATGCACCTAAAAACGGAAGAACAAAAGCCAAGCACCTAGAAAAGTGGTTTTAACCGAGCAAGTAAGCTCAATTTTGTAGCATAACACTCTCCCCAAGTTTAAGGACCCCAGTTCACCTACTATTTCATGCATTATTGGTGATCATATCATTAATCGGGCTCTTATTGACCTAGGAGCAAGTGTTAATCTTCTTCCATACTCAGTATATGTCAAATTAGGCTTAGGAGACTTAATACCAACATCGGTAGTTTTACAACTTGCCGACCGATCAATCAAAAAGCCTAGGGGTATCATTGAGGATGTCTTGATTAAAATTGATAAATTCTTTTTTCCCGTTGATTTCGTTGTCATTGATACAGAACCGGTCCCAAATCCTAAGAGCCAAATTCTCGTTATCCTTGGCCGTCCTTTCTTGGCAACCGTGAATGCCAACATCAATTATAGGACGGGGATAATGAAAATCTCATTTGGCCATATGAAGGTAAAGTTGAATATTTTTAATCCAACCCCCAATTCATTTGATAAGCATGAAGAGATTAATGTTGTAGATAAATGTCATGACCTTAAAAGTGAAGGAATTGATCTTTTGTGTGAGACCAAGGCTTCAAAAAGTCCATCTTCAACCTTAAAACCAAAAAAAGTTGTTTCAAAATCCTGTTTTGAAAGGGCGTGGTAGCCCAAAGATTATATTGACCAAGGACCGAAAACATTTTTTGAGCTTAATCCAACAAGTTCCTTAAATAACTATTTGTTGGGTGGAGTTCAAAGCACTTATCACCCCATTGAGGAGGGGATGCACTACAAGATGTTTGATCCGGGCTAAAAGAGCCCAACGTCTTGCTAGAGACGTTAAAGACTAACACGACATTTTGTAGGGTGTCAAAACCCTATTCCTCCCTCATTTCTATCTTTAATTTCATTTATTGCGAAGTCTAGATACTTGTTTTTAGTTCATATGCATTGATAGGAACTATGATTAGGATTGCGTGCATTTTTATGTTGAAATTGAGCATTTTGCATAAGTTCAATCGATCTCAAAGGAGAGTTCGGTCGATCGAACTTCTACCTGCATCCAACACTTAGATAAACATCCACCTGCATCCAAATCACCTCTCTGTCCCATCGTTTGAACTTATTCTTAGATCGATCGTAAGTCCTTAGATCGATCCAAACTTCAAGTTTGATAGATCTTGAGTTCCAACACTTGGACAAATTTTTGAACCCAAAAACCTGCATATTTTTGCTCTCTATTAGATCGATCAAACATTTTGTTCAGATCGATCTTTGTTCTTTATATCACTATCTTTGACTTTGTTTGACTTTTTAATTAAAAAAAAAAAAAAATCCAAGCTTCACCATCTTCGGTGAATCCATCCATCTTCTCCATCTCCGGTGAACCTCTGGCGAGATCCAGTGAACGTTGATCTCTCTCTCGTCTCGAATTTCACCTCTTTGCATCTCACTTCTCTTTCTCATTTTGGGTAAGATCCGAACCCCTCTTGTGAATTTAAGCTTCACTACGATGCATATATGTTTTTAAATCCTTAATTCATGTTGTTCTAATGATGAAATCCGCCATTGATGAAGCTTGAAGCACTGTGTTTATATGCTTATATATATGTATATATGTTGTGTATATATTTGTATTTTTGATTGTATTTTGGGAGTCTGGGCCTCGTATAGGTGAATAGGATTGTTGGTTTGTTGTGTTGATGGGCCCATGACCGAGTTCGTGAAGGCCCCGTATCATCCACGTCACAGATCTGTGATTGTCCACGTTCTTCACAGAGTTCGATCGATCGGACATGTTTCTTAGATCGATCTAGTAAGATCGATCGAACTTAGTTTCTCAATTTCTTAGATCGATCGAGTGAGATCGATCTCACAATTTTTGTGATCGATCGAACTTCACAGATTTCATACACACATTCCATGCATTTTATCTTATGTCCATGCTATCTTATTTATGCCCAATGCCTGTGATTTTCCACGTTGGATACATTTTACACTTATACTACTTAGCATGTTCACATCTTGTCACTTGTATAGATTCATGTCATATATGTTTTGTCTATCTTATTTGACATGCATGTTTCTATTTTGTGCTTTCAATTCTTTATTTTCGCACTGACTTCCCTTGCAAGTTTTCAATTATTTTTAGGCCATGACTAAGCGTAAGACTGTAGCCTACGGACACTATCACCGCCGGGGCAGGCACACTTTCGATCCTTCTCACGCACAGGACCCTGCACAGGAGGGGCTAGCAGAGCCCTCATATGCACAGGAGGAGCCATTAGAGCCTACTCCTCCTTAGTCACCTTCTCAGGCTCAGGCTGAGTTTACACCATCTCTATTTCCTTGACCAGCTCAACTAGCCCAGGAGCTTGACAGGCCTGCATCCAGATATACACAGATGTCAGTGGACTATGAGCTCCAGATCGGTGCTGACCCGATCCGCTTATGATGACATTATCTGGAGGGGCCTTGCAGTTATTCTTGCGCCAGTTACTAGCCCTGTGTATCCGAGGCTCGTACGGGTATTCTTCCAGAACCTCCGGCCATCCCCGCGTACCACGGCAGAGATGATTACCACCATTGATGGCCACTAGATCTCTATTACTGTGGACACACTATCCCGATCATGCCATTGTCCACATCGATGCCTTCCGGAGCTTCAGGAGATATATCCGAGGCTATACAGGCCTTCTTATGCCGATATGGCAGTATTTCTGACGGGTCATTATGTCGATGGTGAGACCTTCACCACCCGTACTTATCTTCTAGATGACTTGTGGTTCATTGACTCTGTCTTCTTCTGTAACATATACATGGCTGGGCACAAGATTCAGAGGTGAAGAGATTATTTGACAGCCCTATACGCATTCTATACAGGCACTGGGTGTCTATCCCCGTGCTCATCTAGAGCGTGATGAGGCAACTCTATGATAACTATATTAGCAAGGAGCTGTCCAAAAGGGCCAAGTTCCTTCCATTTGGCTACCTCATCACCCAGATCCTACTTGATCAGGGATATTATTTCTAGCCACGGGAGCACCCAGAGAAAGGTATCTGCAACTTTTGGAAGAAGGATTGGGACAAGAGCTATAATGCTATTTTTGCCCGATTACAGGAGGACGCTGCACAGGCGGCAGAAGATTTAGAGGCCGAGGCCCCAGCAGCAGCAGCAGACCCGGCAGCAGATGACGCACCAGTTGATCCGGTTGCCGAACGCATGGACATTGATTTAGAGCGACCTGCAGATGACGCGGAGCAGCACTCTCCAGCTAGGTCGCCAGTACACGAGGAGGAGCAGACTCAGGATTCTCATTCTTTAGATTCTTATGTACCTGAGGCTCCCAGTCAGACCCCCGGTTTTGGAGAGCGCCTTCAGGCTCTTGAGGATGCAGTGGTTGCTATGCGAGCTGATATTACTGCCCTCAGAGCTGATACTGTTGCCCACAGACCTGATTTTGCAGCACTTCGCATGGATATCACGACTATGTTCCAAGATTTATCTAGGGATGTCCGCGGAGCACGCCCTGCCCATTCTGCCTCGTCCACCTGAGATTCCCAGTTTCTTCTATCTTTTCATACTACATCTCTGTCATTCATACTTCATTTTTGTCACTGTATATTACTTTTACAGCCGGGTCTGTCGGCTTTGACATTTTTATGTCCCTGTACTCTATTTTCTTTATATATGCTTTCTTTATGGATGTCATTTTTTTATATATATATATATTCTCATATCTGTCTGTTTGACTCCATCAGGTGCATCACAGTGACTTCAGTGAGAGAGAGTGCTGCCCAATTTTTAGGACCACCCTTATACCTCTCTCTATTTTCAGTTGCTATCCCATTTACACTGGCATGACCACTATGCACTGTATTATCCCTTTTGTTATCTGATGAGTTTATCCAAGTGCCAAATTTTCAGGACTACAGTTAATCCCAAGTTTGGGGGGGCCATGTCACCAACTTTGGATACTTCTGTCCCGATCATTCTTACTACTTGCATAGGTATACTCTTTCCTTTTGTTCTCTTTGCACATTGAAGACTGTGCCATTTAAGTTTGGGGGTAATGATGCTTTGAAGTGTTTGTTTTTTAAATTCAAAATTTTGAGCATGACTTGTGTATTTGAGAGATTTTCTAAGATTGGTCCATATTAGCTATGATTTTGATCTTTTGAGGACTATATTGCTTAAAATTTAAAAATTGCTTGACTTGAGAGTCCAATACTCCTTGTATGCCTTGCGGATGCCATTTATGAGTAAATTTTTTGAAAGATTAATATCTTGCTTGCATTTGTGGTTCACATCATCTTGATTTTGTGATTGTTTTGAGATTCACTCTAGTATTCTACACTAGCACAGGTGCACACTAGCATTCATTTGTGGGGTACATGCTTTGTTGATTATTGAATTGGTTATATCCCAATCGAGCTAGTAGTGCATTGAAAGCTTTTATTCTTGATAAAGGTGGATAACAGCCCCTTTTCACTAAGTAGCCAGGATTCTAGCCTCATCAAGTACTGAATTTCTTGCGCCGAAAGGTGGAGGGCTCAAACTCTAGGTTAATAATTGAATATAAAAAAAATTGAATTGAAAAAAAAAAGAAAAAAAAAGAAAAGAAAAGAAAAAAAAAAGAAAAAGAAAAAGAAAAAACAAAAGTAATAAAAAGTGAGGACTTTTCCCAAATGGTGAGAAATGGAAAATGATTAGATGGAGGTTGTCTTGATTTGTAGCCTAGTTGATTTGAGCTTGTAAGTCCATAGGGGTGTTTGAACATGATCGGTGTCCTTGTGAGGGTCACTACACCATATCAAGCTTGAAGAATGTGCATTATAAGGCGAGGGCCAAGAGTTTTACATTTATAGAAGCCACTACTACCTTCACTAAAAATATAGCTAGGGCGAGTAGGGATTGTCCCAAGGGATTGTGAGGATCGAACAAGGTCGTGGAATCGCTATTAGGGCTAGTAGGTCGAGTGATCAAACAATTGGTTGGTTGGTTGATTAGAGAACAACTAAATTAAACTAAGTGATAATAAGAGAATGCAACTAAGAGTAAGTAAGAGAGAGAAGATTCTTGGGGTTTAGAGATCACCACCAAGCAATGCATTTCTATACCGTTGACAAGTGACTAATGAGGGCAAATGGTGTGTTGCAATATTGGTGTGTGTGTGTTTGGTTGATTCAACAAGCAAGGATGACTAATTAAGCATGTATTGTATAAATATCATGTGAAAAGCATAATATATCTAAGCATTGAAGCATATATTGTCTAAATAACATGTGAAAAGCACAATAGATTAAAATAAGTCATTAATCCTTTCATTAAGCTCACAATCCAAATATGACACAAGGTTAGAGACATATGCTACTTGCATTCAAAAGCTTGGATCATCAAACAACAAGCATGGATTGTCCTCCCATTTAACACTACACTACAACTACACTACATATATACTACTAGCATGAAAATAAACTAGGGGAGAGGCACAATCTATCAAGGAATAAGTATGAACCATCAAGAAAATCACAAGAGCATTCCTTTAAGCACTATGTTTTGACAATCTCTAAATCTATAGCATCAATACACATAGACATGCATCAATAACACAAAATCTAGAGACAAGCACATGAACATCTATTCTAGTATACATAGACATATGGATAGAATGAAATGATCAATTGAAAGCATTTAACCACACAAATCATTAAACAATCAAGATCTATAAATATCAAAGTGTCAAAACATTAATTACAACACTAATCCCTCAATAATACACAAGATTAAGATATAGAAAGCATGCTTGGGGCTAACTCTAGCCCCAAGAGGATGTTTAGTCACTCATGGTGATGTTGCTCCAACCCTCAAGGGCTAACTCCATGGAAGAGATTTGCTTCTTGGTTGATGAAGAGTCTCCAATGGTGTCTCTAGCCTCCTCCTCCTCTAAACTTGCCCTCCAAGAGAATAAACCCTAGAATTGTATATATCTCAAAAAGTGCATCATATCCTTTTATAGGTAGGTTAAGTGACACACAAAATGAGCTGGGGTTGTGCAAAGAATATTCTCTAATGATTGGATAGATGACGAAATTTAACTTTTTTGCACTGGAGGAAGTTCGATCGATCTAACCTTGGACTTGGATCGATCGAACTGGCTGAGATCCATCGAACTTAAGCTGGATCGATCCAACTGGTTGAACTTTTTAGGAAAAGATAAATCTGAGATATTTTGGGGGATATTTTTGGGAAAAGGACAAAAGTGATTAGTAGGTGGTATAGCTGTGGATAAGATCAATCATTTGAATAAGGACAAAAGTGTTCGATCGATTGAAGGGTGGTGTTGGATCGATCGAACTTTAGACTTTTTGCTTTGGGTCAAGGCTTGGATCTATCTTGAAGTGCTGAGATCGATCAATGTTTGATCGATCAAACCTTGAAGTTGGATCGATTGAACTTTACTGCTTCCCACCTTTGGCTTCATTTGTTTCCTTCTTTCTTCACTTTGCTCCTTTCTTTGTTAAATCCCAGAATTACTTCAATTAAGCTCTTATTTGGCTGAGTTAGCTTATTTTCGGGATAAGTGCCTGAAAATGGAAATAATACGAAATCAATCTAAAATGGTAAAGTAAGATAGATAAAGGTACTAGAATGCCTAAGCTTAAGGGGTTTAATTATGCACTTTTCAGCGCTCATCAGAACACCTAGTGCCCTAAAGTCGTCTGGTTTGGGAGTCATTAACCAAACGCTCGACCTCATTAATCGCTAGAAAGCTTAATAGATCAACACATTGCACCATGCTTCCATCTTTGATCCTATAAAAAAAAAAAAAAAAAAAAAATTCGAGTGAAAAGAATAAGCGCACCTAGAACAATGAAGCTTTAATAAAAGGTCCACTTTTTGTCTTGATGATCGGTACTAGATTTGTGTGCTAGTTTGAGGGAAAGGATGTGATTATTTCTTTAGTTGGCTAAGATAGCAACATATTTGATGCCGGTCTACTCAAAAGGATTTTAGAGTTATTTTGATTTGCATAATCATTTTCTTAATGTGTGGAGGACCATATTTGCTTGCTTGATGTTGAGATTTTGGGAGATTGCATAGAAATATTTGAAAAATTGTATACTTGAGGTAGTTTTCTTCTAATGCTTGTTTGCAATATTGGTGTCTCTTTTGTGATAATGAGCTTAATGTTTGTGGGTTTCATTTCTGGAAACTCTCACGAGACTTTACTCGTCCACTAGGGGTAACCTAGGGGTTTAAAAGGCTTATTGCATATGTGAAGTGCAATCGTGTTCCTTACAAAAGTGGCGTTATCCATTTATTGCTTTCTAGTTCATAGTTGTATAGTTGTTTATTTCAGTCTTTTACTTTATAGTTCATTGCTAGGGACTAGCAATATTTAAGTTTGGGGGTGTAATGAGCGCTGAAAAGTGCGTATTTAAACCCCTTAAGCTTAGGTATTCTAGAACCTTTATCTACTTTATTTTACCGTTCTGTATTAATTTCGTGTTATTTCCATTTTTAGGTACTTATCCCCAAAATAAGCTAACTCAGCCAAATAAGAGCATAGTTGAAGCACTTCCGGGATTAATCAAAGAAAGGAGCAAAGTAGAGCAAAAGGAAGCAAATGGTGGAATTTCAGTAACTTCGATTGATCTCAAGAAAAGTTTGATCGATCCAATTTTCATCGATCTCAGCACTTCAAGATAGATCTGAGCCATGTTTGTCTCTGTTTAAAGATCTTAAAAGTTTGATCGATCCAACTTCCTTCTTTGATCAATCGAACATTCTTGTCCTTATCCAAATGATTGATCTTATCTAGTTGTACCACCCTACCAACCACTTTTGTCCTTTTCCCGAAAATATCTTCAAAATATCTCAGATTTGTTTTTATCCAAAAAGGCGCTGCCATTGAGGATCGTTCCAACTTCAGTTCGATAGATCTCAGCCATGTTCGATCAATCCAAGTCCAAGGTTTGATCGATCGAACTTCCTCTAGTGCGAAAAAGTTTAATTTCCAGCTTACAAAAGTTGTCCTTTATCCAATTAATGGGGAATATTTGCTGTACGACCCCAGCTCATTTTGGGTGTCATTTGACCTACCTATATAAGGATAAGGATTACTTTTTGTATCAAAGAAGAACATAGAGGATCATATTGTATTATCTCATATCATACCATACCTTAGAGAACTCTTAGTGAGGAAGCAAAGAAGAGGAGGCTGGAGACACCATTGGAGACTCTTCATCAACCAAGGAGCAGATTTCTTCCATGGAGCTTGCCCTTGAGGGTTGGAGGACATCATCCATGAGTAGCTAGACATCTTCTTGGGGCTAGAGTTAGCCCTAAGCATGCTTTCTACTTCTTGATTTATGTATTTTTTTGAGGGGATTTGTATTGTGATTCATATCTTCACACTTATATATATATAGGTCTTATTTCTTCAATGATTTATATGGTTTAATGCTTCCAATTGATCATTTCATTATATCCATATGTCTATGTATGTTAGACTTGATGTTCATGTGTTTGTCTCTATTTCTTGTGTTATTGATGCATGTCTATATGTGTTGATGCTATAGATCTAGAGATTGTCAAGGTATAGTGCTTAATGTCATGTTCTTGTGGTTTATTTGATGGTTCATACTCATTGCATGATGGATTGTGCCTCTACCTTAGTTTAATTAGTTTAATTTCATGTCATTAGCTTAGTTGTAGTGTAGTTGTTAAATAGGAGGACAATCCATGCTTGTTGTTGATGTTCCATACTTATGAAAAGCAAGTAACATGTATCTTTAACCTTGTGAAGTGTTTGGATTGTAGGCTTAAAGAAATGATTAATGGCTTAATTTGATATGTTGTGCTATCCGCCATGTTGTTTAGACAATATATGCTTAATTTGTCATCCATGCTTGATGAAATAACCACACACACACACACACACTTTATTGCAATACATGTTCTTCCCCTCATTAATCATTCATTAAAGGTGTAAAAAAGCCATGCTTAGTGGTAATCTCTAAACCTCAAGATCTCTCTCTATCTTTTATTCTCTCTATTGCATTACTGTTTACCTTAGTTTAATTTGCATCTAGTTTAATTCAACCAACCAACCACTATTTTGATCACTTGACCTACTAACCCTAATTTTGATTCCTCAAGCTAGTACGACAACTCAATCCCCTGGGACGATCCCTTCTCACCTATACTACATAGTATAGGTGTTAAGCGGTTTATAAATTTAAATTATGGTGCCCACTTGACACTAATTTCCAAATTCAAAGTTTTGTGCATTGTTTTGTGCGACCCCGAAGTATTGTCAGATTTAGAGCTGTTTCATTTTGGTGGCTTTTGAAATTTTCATCTCAAATTGAGATAGGGGATGTCTTAGGCCTTTATTTATGTTGTATTGATGATTTTATAAGCTTATACCACTTGTATGCATGTTTTGTATTAATCCTAGAATTTAATTTAATTATTTTCTTTGTATAGGATTTAATTCTTATTATGCTATACAATTTAGAATTAAATTGTGGCATGCTAGAAAATTAAGCTTTGGTATGGTTGTTCACATATATTAAATTGGGATTATTTGAATGAGAATTGCAACTTTATTTAACATTTATCTTTGGTGAAAGTTTAATTTACATAGATGTAACTTGCATGAAATAAGCTTGTAATGTGATATTATAATAGGCCTTAACATGTTCTGTAACGACCCGGTCATTTGCCTTCCTTTCCTTTTTCCTGAAATTTTACGAATGAATTTTTTTCGTTTAATTTGCTTTTCTGAGCTCTATTTCGTGTTGCTTTGTGTTATCTCGAGTGCTCGAAATTGGTTTATAAGACTCTTTCACATGGATTGACAACTTCCTTTGAGGACCGAGTCATTTTCACATTTTTTGTTTTTCGATACTATGCGCTATTTCGTCCTTTTCCCTATTCTGTCTTATCGCCGTTTGTCAGTTTTTGGCACAACCTCACTTTTCATGCTCGGAGTTAGTTTTTGACTTCATATATCTTGATCTTGCGTGGTTTCCACGAAATACATATCTTCACTTTTTCAAGAAAGTACTCTGGTTGCTCCCGGTGTTCATTGGGGCATGGATGCAAAGTTCTTTGAAATTATTTTCTTTTCTTAGGGTATTTTTCGTAAATATCTTTTGGAGATATTTTATTTCAGGGATTTTTAAGAAAATATTTTTGGAAGATATTTTCATTCTGGGCCATAAGTGCAGTTTTCACTTTTTGGAGGGGCCATTGTGCAATTAATGAAAGTTATCGCAAAATGTCTTGTTTTGTGCCTGGATCCTCGTATAGGATTCATTTTCACATTTCATCGAGTTGTGTACTCTTGGAATTTCCTCCTGGTCGATGTTTTCCAGTTTCAGGGTTTCTGGCCCTAGTTTGCGCCAAACTTGTTTTGGGCATAACTTTCTGCTCGGGACTCAGTTTTTGATGCTGTTTCTTCCGTTATTCATATTTTATCATTTTGAATCTTTTTCGTTCACAAAGTTTTTCCATTTGAGCGCGTTTGCTCAAATTTTACTTTTTCGGACTTGGCGGGGCCCGTTCGGGGCACTTTTTGAGATTTCTATAAAAGGGGGGTGAGATATTTCATTTTTCATCTTCTCCCCTCTTCATGCATGACCTGGAGCTCCCATGGCAGCCCAAGGGGTGCTGCCATCTTCTCTCTCCTCTTTTGGTTCTTTTTTCCTTGATGGAAAGTCTTCGGCCTTAACGTTTGTTGTTCCCCTTGCCGTGCTCTACCTTTTCCTCTTATTAGAATTCAGTTTTGACCATTTCTTGAGTTTGGTTTTGAGATCAAGTTATGATTTTGATGGGGCTTTCATGGGGGTTATGTTCACGGCGTTGTCCCGACAAAACCTAGTAGTTTCGTCAGATTCGGAGCCGTTCTATTTTGATGGCATTTGAGATTTTCATCTCAAATTGAGGTAGGGGATGTTCTAGGTTTAGATTCTTGTTATATAGCATGCTTGTGATGCTTATACTACTTGTTTGCATGATTAAATATAAAATCTAGAGATTTCATTATTTATTTTTCTTGTACGGGATCTAATTTTCCCGGTTGCTCATGACTTGGTTTAAATATGTAGCATGATTTTATATTGCCCCTTGATATGCTCATTGTCGTGTATTAAAATTGGAACATTTGAATAAGTATTAAAGATTTTATTTAATATTTATCTTAGGTGAAAGATTAATTCACATGGCCTTAACTAGTTTGAAATCAATATGTGTTAGCATATTAAATTAGGCCTTAGCATGCTCTCCAACATAGTTGAATTTGAAAGTGATTGGAGGTGTTTTGAAAATTAGTAATTATTAATTAATTTGCCCCGAGTGCACTATTCACTTTATTTAAATTCCGACTTGAAATTCTTGATTTACATGCCATATAGCTTCACATATATTTGATTTGGAATTTCGGTTAGGTTTTGAAACCTTTTATTTAATTAAATTCCATGTTTAAGATTAATCCTCATGGTGATATACAACTTGAAATGGAAGTGTGGCATGCTAGAAAATTAAGCTTAGGTATAGTTGTTCACATATATTAAATTGGGATTAATTGCATGAGAATTGTAACTTTTAATTTATATTTAACTTTAGTGAAAGGTTAAGTCACATGGTCTTAAATTGAATGAAATAAATTTGTAATGTGATATTACATTAGTCCTTGGCATATTCTCTAAGATATGTTAAATTGAGAGCATTTGGTTAAGTTTGAAAATCAAGAGATTTTAATTAAAAGAATTAATTAAAATCCATTTTGTGGTCCCATTAGCTTAATTAAGGTTTTAACTTGATATTTGTATTGGCCATGACTTGTTTACTAGTATATATTAATCTGGGACTATTTGAAGTTGTTTTAGAACCTTGGGATTTAAATTAGTATGATTTAATTAAAGTTCTACTTTGTTATTCTAACAACCTAATTGAGTTTTAGAATGGATATAGGTGATGACCTTGCCATACCCTTTAACATGTATTAAATTGAGGTTAATTGAAATTGAATCAGAAATCTAGAGAATTTAATTGTGTTTATCTATTTAAATTCTATCAATTTGCTCCATGATCTAGTTGTGTTTTAGAAGTGGTTTCTATATTCAAATCATGGACTTAGACTTTTTGTATATTCATTTGGTTATGTTTTGAACATTGGATAACATAGTTGCTATTTTTGTATTCGTGATAATATGTTTTCCTTATTGAATATATTGTTGCCTTGTGTAATGATTCGCACATTTCGTATTTAACATCTTTCATGCATAGCGTGTAACGAATCGCACACTGAAGATTCGACATTCATCATATCATATTAGTTGTGGATTTAGAGCATGTATTGTATAGGTTTCCAAATTTGGTTGTGTTTGGTAGATGGTTGATTATCTTGCATATTCCTGTTGATATATGCGTTGTTGCACAACTTGTTGATTTTGGAAACTTGGTGATGTCGTTGTTTGACTATGGCTAGGACGTGGTTCTTGTACGGGGGATAGTCCTTCTATATAGTCTAGTGCGCACATAGGGAGGTTACCCATGGGCTAGTAACCCTAAAGTAACCATGTTGTCGGTCTGATCCGGCGTGACGTCCGAGTATCCACTTTGTTTGATTTCACATTTCATTTTCAAGTTGATAACTAGATGATGTTGTAACTTGTTGTTTCTTATTTGTCGTTCCATTTTAAGTTACAAGATGTTAACTTTGCGAAATTGTGCTTTTTGCGTTGTATTGGAAGTTCCAATATTGGTTAAATTGCATCGATATTGAAAATCGTATTTTGACGTGCTAATAAAGCTTAGGATTGATCCTATTGATTCATTTATAACATAGACGTTAGGTGGCATGAACCACTACTGTTATTTTGTGCTTTAGATTCTAAGTTGATGGCTTTGAGAACTTAAACCTTGTTGCATTGTATAACATGCTCTTTTGTTATTGAATTGCATGGATAATGTGATTCTTGTTAACTTGTATTCAAATATGCCTTTGTCATGTTGTATGGATTACTCTAGACCTAGTTCAATTGTATTGGAAATGCAATTCATGTTAATCTATGCTCAAGCATTCTTCTTGTCGTGTTCTTTGGATTATCCCAACCATGATTCATTTCATACACGTATGTATATCATGATTCTTGTTGCTTAGACTCTAAGGTAGCTTAGGATGCTCCCCGAGTCTCACTTGGATATAGACGTTAGGTGGCATGAGCCCCTTTAACATGTTTCACCTTAAGGTGATAAATTTGTAAAATGCTAGGTCGATGCATGCTCATCTCCTACGAGTAGCTTTATGTTACTCACCCCTACGATACTGGGGCATATTTTAGGTACGAAGACTTGGTTCGTGACGCCTAGCATTCCTTGGATGTCGTGTAGCTTTCAAGTTTCCATTTCATGCAAATGTTAGCATGAAATGTCATTTTGTAGACTTATATGTCAAAATATGTATATTTGATTCCATGTATGTAATGTGTACTTAGGTACACTTCTTTCAATGTATTTGATATGTATGAGATGAGGCCGGAGGCCAATGACCATTATATTGTATTCTATGTACTTTTTAACTTTATGAAATATTGTGAAAATCTTGAAAAATCGCAAGTCAATGCTTCACCATGGTTGCATCGGGTGTGAGAATTCTATTCTCATTCTTTTGTAGGGTCTTATTAATCTTGTATGAAGTGTGGCCAGGGGCCAAACAGTCATTTGACTCCATTTTGTATTTTTGGATTCCGAGTTTTCATTCCAAGTTCCATTTTTGCATTTTTGCCCGTTGGGGGGTCGGATTTTGTATCGGTGGTATTTTTAAGTCATGGACCATTGTAGCACTTCCAAATAGGTAAGTTATATTTGCGTGCATGGTCGTTTCCGGGCAAAACCTTATCGTTTTTGTTTTGAGCCTCTCGTGAATTCATTTCGCATTTTTTTTTGCATATTCTGATCTAGGGGCATTATGGACCTTTCACGGTGGTTTTATTTTCTTCTTTCAACATGGTTGAATAGAAAACATGATTTTAGGGGGGGGGGGGGTTTCTTTTCCGTGTTTTTCCAGAAAATATCGTCTTGATATCGGAAATCGCTTACGAAGTTCAACTCTCAGTTTTCCAACTTAGCAGCTTTTTGGACCTCCATGACCAGATTTCATGGAGGGGCATTTCGGGCATTCTAAATTGCATTTTTTTTAAATTCTCTCACGAGTCACGTAGAAAACTCAATTTTGAGGGGAGTTTCTTCTTTGTGTTTTTGCAAAAAAATTCATCTAGGCCTCCAAATTCAGCCTCTGTTCTGGATTTTTCTGGAAAATAAGCACATAGCAGCTTTTGGGCTGCTGGCAGCCGTGTGTGCGCCCAGCACGCTCGCGGCGTGCATGGGCGTGCGCATGGGCACGCATGGGGGGCTGTCATGGCCTCCTCGTCGGGCCGCTGCGACGTCAATTCTTCTTTTGGGCTTTTCTCCTTCGTCCGGACTCCGATTCAAGTGAATTTTTTTTTTTTTTAACTTGACTAATTTTTCGCTGTCTTTCCAACGGTGTGCTCGATTGCACCCGGTTCTTCCTGGATAATTACCAGTTTACCCTTTTTGCCTTAAGTGCTCATTTTTTTTCGTCATGTCGTTTCTCCTTCGTCCGGACTTTGAATCACGCGATTCTTGAGTCCATCTTGATTAGTTTTTCATTATCCTTCCAGCAGTGTGCTCAGTGGCACCCGAATCTACAATTTTTAGAAATGACTATTTTGCCCCTGGAGGCTTATTTGTCATATTTTTGATCTTTGGCTTCCACAACAGTTCTTGTTGAGTTCCACGACCTCATGGAAGGTCACTTTGACTTCTTAGAGTCTTGTTTTCTAGTTTTCGCTTCCGCATATCGGATCCGTTATCGGGTCAAATCTTCGGTTCATCACAGGACACGCTGGCCTAGAAACCAGGGTCGTCACATGTTCCCTAACATATGTTAATTTGAGAGCATTTGGATAAGTTTGAAAATCTAGAAATTTTAATTAAAAGGATTAATTAAAATCTATTTAATGGTTCCATTGGCTTAATTAAGTTTTTAACTTGATATTTGAAATGACTAGAACTTGTTTACTAGCATATATTAATTTGGGACCATTTGAAGTTACTTTAGAGGTTAGAGATTTAATTATCATGATTTAATTAAATTCTACTTTGTTGTTCCACTGGCCTAATTAAGATTTTGAATGGATGTATGTAATGACCATGCAATGTTGTTTGACATATGTTAATTAGGGGTCATTTGATTGAAATTTGAAACTTAGAGAAATTAATTAGTTTGTTTAATTAATTTTCATTTCTATTACGTTAATGATTTAATCATATGTTTGACATTGGTTATATGTTTAAATCATGATTTTGGATTTGTATTAGATTCATGAGTTTATTCTTTCAATATTAAATGATACTGCCATAACGTGTAATGAATCACACACTGAAGATTCGATATGTGATGTTATCATAGTGTGTAATGAATTGCACTCTGAAGATTCGACATTGTCATCTTATAGTAGTTGTGGACTTAGAGCATGTATTGTATGTGTTTCCAAATTCAGTTGTGCATGGTAGATGGTTTATTATCTTGTATATACATGTTGATATATACGTTGTTGCATAACTTGTTGATTTTGGAAACTTGGGGATGTTGTTGTTTGACTATGGCTAGGACATGGTTCTAGTACGGGGGATTGTCCCTCTCTACAGTCTGGTGCGCACATAGGGAGGTTACCCATGGGCTAGTAACCCAAAAGTAACTATGGTGTCGGTCTGATCCAGCGTGATGTCCAAGAATCCACTTTGTTTGATTTCGCATTCCATTTCAAGTTCGTAACTAGATGATATCGTAACTTGTTGTTCCTTATTTGATTTCCCATTTTTAGTTTCAAAATGTTAACTTTGAGAAATCATGCTTTATGCGTTGTATTGGAAGTTCCAATGTTGGTTAAATTGATATTGTGATTTGTGTTTTGATGTTCAAATGTAGCTTAGGAACGATCCTATAGATTCATTTAGAACATAGACGTTAGGTGGCATGATCCACTTAAGTTGTTTTCATGTTTTAGATTTCAAGTTGAGGACTTTGAGAATCTATATCTTGTTGCTTTGTATAACATGCTTCTATATTGTTTAAATTGCATGAATGATGTGATTTATGCTATAAATAATCTAAGGTAGCTTAGGATGCTCCCCGAGTCTCATCTTGACATAGACGTTAGGTGGCATGAGCCCCTTTAACATGTTTCACCTTAAGGTGATACAATTGTAAAATGCTAGGTCGATGCATGCTCATCTCCTACGAGTAGCTTTATGTTATTCATCCACGTAGTGGGGACCTTTTTAAGGTACAGGGACCTTGATTTGGGATGCACACTAAGCCATGGAAGTTTCGTAGACTTGAAGTATCATTTTCATGAAAATGTTGTCATGAAATCCTATTTGTAGCTTTATATGTCAAAACTTGTATCTTTGATTCCATATATGTAACGTGTACATTAGTACACCTTTTACAATGTATTTGACTTGTGTGAGATGAGGCCGGAGGCCAACGACATGTATTTTGTATCATATGTAATTTTTTGACTACATGAAATATTATGAAAATATTGAAAAATGTTGAGTTATTGTTTCACCATGGTTGCATCGGGTGTGGGAATTCCATTTTCATTCTTTCATAGGGTCTTATTAATCATGTATGAAGTGTGGTCATGATCTAAATGGTAATTTGAAACCATTTCATAATTTTGGATTTCCAAATTTTCATTTTAAGTTCATTTTCACTTTTTTGGCTGTTGGGGGGGTCGGATTTTGTATCGGCGGTATTTTTAAGCCATGGCCCATTGTAGCACGTCCTAATAGGTAAGTTACGTTTACATGCATGATCGTTTTCAAGAAAAACCTCATTCTTGGTGATTTGAGCCTCATATGGACTCATTTTACAGTTTTATTGCATAATCTGATTTTAGGGCATTTTGGGGTTTTCCTTCGAGAAATAAATTCCGATATTGACATGGTCAGTTAGAAAACGTGATTTTAGGGGGGGCGGGGTTTCTTCTTTATGTTTTTCCAGAAAATGTCGTCTTGGTGCCGGAAATCCCGTGAAAAGTTTATTTTTCTGTTATGCTTGTAGCAACTTTTTAACTCTTTTGCCCTTTTCTGATCTAGAGGCATTCTGGGTATTTCAAAGTGTGTTTTTTTTTTTTTTTTTCTCCACCGTTGCCGAGTAGAAAACATGATTTTAGAGGGGGTTTCTTTTTTGTGTTTTTACAAAACAAATTCGTTTTGATGCCGAAAACAACTCGTAGATCTGGAAACTGGTGCGTTTCAAGTTTTTCCGGAAAAAGTTCTGATCTAAGGGGCATTTCGGGTATTTCACTTGAAAAATAAAAACTCCTCTTGACATGGTAATGTAGAAAATATGATTTTGGGGGTGGTTTCTGCACAACTTTTTTTCCAAAAAATGTCGTTTAAGCCGTCAAAATCCATTTGAATTCCAAAAATCTGTGCAGGCCCTGCACGTGCATGAAACCCAGAAATTTGGTTTTTTTGAAACTTTGACGCTTCATATCTTCTTCGTCCCGACTCCAAATAAAGTGATTTTTGAGTCTAAGTTTATTAAATTTTGCTTATCTATATAATGGTATGCACGGTTGCATCCAATTATATATAAAATAACTATTTTACCCTTTGTCAAGTACCCTTGCCGCACTGATTTTGAACCCAAAAGTTGATTTTTTTGAAACTTTGACGTTTCATATCTTCTTCATCTAGACTTCGAATCAAGTGATTCTTGAGTCTAGATTCATTAATTTTTCCTTGTCTATCTAACGGTTTGCTCAGTTTTATCCAATTTTGTTTGAAAAGTCCATTTTACCCCTCGTCAAGTACCCTTGCCGCACTGATTTGAAACCTGAAAAGTTGATTTTTTTGAAACTTTGACGTTTCATATCTTCTTCATCCGGACTCCGAATCAAGTGATTCTTTAGTCCATCTTGATTGGTTTTTTTTTTTTTTTTTTTTTTTTTTTTTTTTTTTTTTTTTCAAGTGGTGTGCTCGGGAGAACCTGAATCCATATTTTTAGAAATGACTATTTTGCCCCTAGGGGCTTAATTGTTATTTTTTTGATCTTTTGCTCCGCATTTGATTCTTTTGAGTTCCATGATCTCATTGAAGGTCATCAAAGCATCTCAGAGGTGTGTTGTGCCTTGGGAGACCGTTGTTTTATTTCTTGCTTCCGCATCTGGATCCGCTATCGGGTCAATCTTTGGTTCATCACAGGACGCACCGGCTTGAAAAACCAAGGCCGTCACAGACATAGCCATCGTCGTACCATCCAAAGAAGGAGAACGAAACAAATAAAAAATGACTCCAAAACCACACCTCCACCACCGAACCCTCCTGAAAGAAAAAACCCAACACTTAATAGGACTGAATCAAAATTAGAAAAGAGAGGAAGCCAACATCACCAAATCACCCAAATAAGATGCACGGTACCAATAACGACCCGAGATATAGAAAAACGACCAAAAGGAGACATAATGCACAAACTAAAAGCGGATCATGATAAATAGTCAGATCGGAGTACTCCACCGACCCCATGACCCTTGAAGTCCTACAAGAACAGAACACCACCAAAGAACCACCAACTCAGCCACCGCACTAAACCACACCACCCACAACAAATTAGACTCTACAAAACCAAACGGAAACAAATCACGAAGTTATGCCGCATCAGGGTCTAGGATACAAACCAAAATAGACAGACAAGGAGAAAGAACATGAAATAGGAAATTAAAACCAAGCAATCAAAATATGAGAGATGAACTCCCAAAGCGCAACTCCAACAGGTGGAGAACCTCTTATGAAAAGAGAACTCCTATGAAAGGAGAAAAGAGAACCCGTAAGTAAGGGTGGTTCAGGTCAGTGTTGATTAGAATTGAAATTTCAAGAAGCATGAAAAATCTTAAGATGCGAAGAGTATTGGGTAAAAGCTCTTGTAAAGAAGAGATCTCAAATTAGTTGTAAGTAGGTGAATAATAGTTTACAAAAAAAAAAAAAAAAAAATCCAGATGGCAAAACGACAACTTTCACCAAAAATGCTATAAATTATAAAGTTCATGATCGGAGGGTTTTCATTGAATTAGTCCCCCAAGTATCAAATAGACCAGGACCATATAATAATTTCGGGTGTACCTTGAAATGGAGCGGATTGACACATACCACATATATACCTATACAAAAGGTGCCAGTGTCAATAACCTTATATACTCCTCCATCTCTAGCGTATACAAAGAGAAATTTTGGCATTATGTGTCCTGGTTTTGCTCAAATGCACCTCCCTCACCCCCATTAACAGCATAACAACCGAATAGCCTCATTGAGAGATCTATCTCACCTTTTCACACTCAAAAGGTATGTCTGTCAACTTTAATCTAATAATATTCTCCAGTCATCTCTTGTTCATCAAGAATTTCTGTATGTGTATATTATCTACATGAATCATAGATTTGATACATCTATCTCAATGATTTCATAGTTTAGGCAAATGGGTTCTATCAATCTACAAGGGCTTGTGTTAAAACTTTCATATCAGCTTATGGATTTATAATTTTATATACATCTGTTTTTTGTTCAAGTGATTTGTTTTTGGTGATTAATGATGACTCTGAATTTTAATCTTATCAGATTATCTAACTATACCATATACATTTAGATGAATTTTGACAATTAAATTTATATTATGCTTGGGAGTACCAAATCAGTGCCTTAAATTTGAGATCGGAGAAAAATTTGTACTCGTACTAAAATCTCTTTAATCTCAAATCGGTGCCACAAACATTTTTTTATTTGTGGGCATCTCCAGTTTGTCCTCTAGGTGTTCTCTAGCAGAATATTATTTACTAGGTTGTAGAATTTGAGAATATCTAGTCTATGTGCTTAATTAGTAAGATTTAATTACTTTGTAACACAACTGAATGACATGGTGTACTAGTTAACGAGGTAAATAGGGTTTCAAATAATGAGAGATGTGAAATGTAGGTTCGATTATTACGCCTATTCCTAATTCTAAATGGAATTGAACGATGTATGGTGTGACGCGAAATTGAATCAATTATCTTTTTTTCCTAAATGAAGGAAATTTTTTTAAAGATATGAACAATAAAATACAAAAATTCATAGGGGCATACCCCTATTTACAGACATCCCCTCAGGGAAGAAAATCAAATGCATAAGCATATGAAAAATAACCTTAAAGCTATGCAAACATTAAGATAACATCATGTAAACAAAGTCCTACAATATCAAGTGTCTCCCACATGATGCACTTGGCAATCTCCTTAGGATTAGAGTATTTGTCATTATGTACCCTATCATTTCTCTCCTTCCAAATGAAGTAAAGCATAGCTGTGAACACCAATTTGCAAATTTTATTTTTGGTATTGTTCACTTTAAACTTCTGAACAAAGTCTTCGGCCATCCCTTTGATTGAGAAATATCTCTATAACTGCCATCTGCACAAAATAGCAAGTTTCATCCAAACCTGCTATGTAAATTCACAGCCACAAAACAAATGGTCTACCTCTTCCCTCTTTTTGTAGCACAGCCAGTATCTAAAAGCTAAGCTAACCCATCTTTTTTTGCAGATAATCATTAGTGAGAACACCATTCATCTGAATCAATTATCAATAATCATTCACGTCTAAAATATGAATCCATTAAAGGCAAATTTCTTTGATCAAAGCCTTCCAAGCTATCAAACAGCAAGTGCCAATGGTCAATGGGTACTTCTTGACAGATGTTATGATCTCTTTTTTAAATTTGTATATTTTAAACAAAAAAAATAAATAAATTTTGCTGCACAAATTACATTGTCACATAGTCAATATTAGAGTGATCTTATTGTAAAAAATTAACTCAAAGATAACATAGTTTTTTTATAAGAGCCTGCCTGTCAATTAATAGTGAAATTTGGTTTAAAGAAAAATTGTAAAAATTTGACTATTCTTGTGATATAAGTAAATTTGGTACACAATTTTTAATTGTATAATTCACATAAAAAATTGTGTTGAACTCAAGTAAGAGTACTCTAATTTAAGTTAGATCAGCAGTGTAAACTTCTATTTCAAGATTTCCAAAACTATCAAAAAATAATTTCAAAATCTACCCCTCTAAGAAGATTTTAAAAAGTCTAGTCATTTTAAATGAGTTTTTGGGAGGAAGTCTTCACAACGGAGATACCAAAATGCATTGTGGCCCCATGTCCTACAAGACAATTTTGTAATGGAATAGAGTATGTGTTTCCTTAGATGGTTTAGATGACCATAATCATTTTTCATACATGTTGGGTTTTGTGGCTCCAATTGCTGCCCTTAATGAAGATTTGTTATTACTGATCAAAATACACAGGTCCAATTATTATGGATCACTTAGGATGTGTCCTATTCCAAGTTAGAAGGCTGGAGACTTGAAAGGGGTGTACAAAAATCCAGTCAAACCGAAAATTCAAATCAGATCAAACCGGACCAGATAGTTTGGTTTGGTTTGCTAATGATTTAGTTTGGTCACAATTCTAAATTTATGAAACCGTAAAGATACGGTTTGGTCATGGTTTGAGGTCTTTTAGGACCGAACTAAACTGAACCGAACTGTTATGTTATATATATATATATATATATATATATATATATATATATATTATAGAGTATATATAATATAATATAATCCTACAATCCAAATCACTTAGAAGTTTGTAGCAACTATCAATCATATGGTCCACTCTTAATTATCTTATGTCTTATCAATTTATTATATAATGTTTTTTTTTTAGTGACTGAATTGAATTGTGGCTGATTGTTTGTTGTTGAATTAGTAATTCTAAATTTATTAGGTTATTACCAATTTTGAACTTATTTACTTTAGTTCCAGTTTTGATAAAAAAGAATGAATTAAACGTTTTGAATATAGTAATAGTTCTGAATGTGTTGGTAACTAGGTTTATTGTTGTGCATATGGATAATATGAGTACTTATGTAACAAAAAAAAAAAAAAAAAAAAAGGGAACCATGGAACCGAACTGAACCGAACTCATTTTTCATGATTTGGTTTGGTTTGGTTCATTTGGTCAAATGGTTTGCTTTGGTTCCAAATTTTATGAATCCGTTAGAATTGGTTTGGTTCCAAAAAACTCTTAAACTGGTCCAAACTAAACCGTGTGCACCCCTAGACTTGATAAGAAATTTGTATTTGATAGGGTAATTCTTTATAGGCAAGTTCTCGAATTCCTTATTTACTATATTTTTTTTTTTTTTAAAAAAGTTGTGGAATTTTGTACAACAAGGAATGGGTTTGAAGACTTTATAAATAGATGTGAGGTTTAGGAGAAATAAAGAGATAATTGTAAAGAGAGAAAGTGATTTATGTTTGTGAGAAAAGAAATAGTGTGTAACTAAAGTATTGAAATAAAATAAAACGTTCTACCCCGTGAACGTAGGCAATTTGCCAAACCATGTAATGTCGTCTTGTTTGTGTGTGTGCTATCTTAACAACTAGTATCAGAGTTCTGGTGGTAACTATTATAGATGGAAAATATATGATCAAGAAGTTTGACGGAAGATGGAAATTCAGTCTTTGACAAGTTTGGATGCGGTGTTTACTGATTTAGCATGGTCTAGGAGAGGCATTGGGTACGAAAATGAAAAAGATGCAGAGTGGGGGAAGATCAACTCAAATGCAATGAGTGCGATTAGATTGACGTTGGCGGATAATGTTGTATATGATGTGATAGAAGAAACTTCAACAGCGGATATATGGAAGAAGCTTTAGTAGAATATAAATTGTTATTACCTTGTCTGAGATATAATAATTTATATTCTATTCTCAACCTACCTTGTTGTACAGTATTTGGTGGAGCCCTGCCGGACACAAGGATAGAGGTCATATAATGGTGTTCCAATGTATTTTACAAACGAACGTTTTCATAATCTATGCTTAGGAAAGGTGGTTCATTCGCACAGTAGTTAAAGTAGGTAGAGTAGGTAGGCGAATAGTCCACGCTAACTGCAGATAGATTATAGTTAGCTAAATTTGTAGAACATCTTTCTTTAAACTCCGAACTAAATGAAATGTTATTGAGTTCAGTTCATTTGAAAATAGAATTGGTTAAAATCCCAGAGTTAATTCAATTGACCATAGTATAATGATTGTGGTGAAGTCAAAGCCCTAAGATTTTCTCTCTCTGATCATTTAATTTAGTTTAATTTGCTTTAATTTGATATTTTGTTTACTTCAAGTTTGTTAAATCATGACAACCAACAAACTCTCCAAACAAGTTTTCTGTAAACCATGAACCTAATTTAAAGGCTAATACAAATTCTTTCTCTCTGTGGGTTCGACATCCTCTTTGCATAAAGCTATATCCTACATGATATCGTACGATTGCGAGAGACACATCAATTTTTGGCGCCATTGCCAGGGAGATTGTATTTGTTTAGTTTTTGATTACTTATTTTGGTTTACCGGTCTTCGGACTTTCTGATATCTCATCTTGCTTCGTTTTCTTTTCAGGTACAAATTAGCGGTGATGACAAAGACGCTTAAAGGAGAAAAGCTTCGATTTATTAAACCTTTTGTGAGTCTTATTATTTTTCTATTACTTGGAATATTTTCTTTGTAACGACCCACTCCAACACATGGTATGATATTGTCCGCTTTGGGCTTGAGCCCACACAGTTTTGTTCTTGGGCTTTACCCCAAAAGGCCTTATACCAATTGGAGATGACACACTTACATATAAGCACTTCACCTTTCCTCTACCCAGGTGATGTGGGACTATACACCTGTAGCTCGCCAGTGTGGTAGCTTGTCAGTGTCTCTCGCACCCGCCCACGGCACACCCGCCCACAGGGTCATCATAATCCACCCCCCTTGGAGGCCCGACGTCCTCGTCGGCACACTTCAGGCTGGGTCAGGCTCTGATACCATTTGTAACAACCCACTCTACCACATGGTATGATATTGTCCACTTTGGGCCTGAGCTCGGACTGTTTTTCTCTTGGGCTTTACCCCAAAAGGCCTCATACCAATTGGAGATGACACATTTACATATAAGCACTTCACCTTTTCTCTACCCAGGCGATGTAGGACTTATGCACCCATAGCTCGCTAATGTGGTAGCCTGACAGTGTCTCTTGTACCTGCCCATGGCACACTCGCCCACAAGGTCATCAATATCCACCCCCCTTAGAGGCCCGACGTCTCCGTCGGCACACTTCCGGCTGGGTCAAGCTCTGATACCATTTGTAATGACCCACTCCAACACATGATATTGTCCGCTTTGGGCCTGAGCCCGCACGATTTTGTTCTTGGGCTTTATCCCAAAAGGCCTCATACCAATTGGAGATGACATACTTACATATAAACACTTCACCTTTCCTCTACCCAGGCGATGTAGGACTATGCACCCGTAACTCGCCAGTGTGGTAGCTTGTCAGTGTCTCTCGCACCTGCGCACGGCACACCCGCCCACAGGGTCATCATAATTTTCTTACTGTTATCGTTAGGATTAGTGGAACCAGTGCATGTTAACTCGGCAAACTAGGTCAAAACTTTTAGTGCATGATCCTGAAATAGAGAGAACTTTAAGTCAATTAAGAAAGCTTAAAAAACATTTGAATAATATTGATAGTTCCTCTGATAACATGGCTGAGTAATATAATGTACCAGGTAACAATGGTAATGGTAATGGAGAATGGGTTCCACCTGTTCTTCCACAACAACCACAATTGAGGGATCATTTCATTCCTACCACATATACTTCCCCTTCGTGCTTTATTTTTCCAGATGCTGATGCAACCCATTTTGAGATTAAACCTGCTATGATCCAAATGCTTCCTACCTTCCATGGGTATGCAATAGAGGATCCTTATAAGCACTTGGATGTGTTTTTGGAATTGTGTTCAACTACCAAGTTGACCACTCTATCTAATGATTCATTCAGAATGCGTCTTTTCCAGTTCTCTCTCAAAGATAAAGCAAGAACTTGGTTGTAGCCCCTTCCAACAAATTCCATATCTTCATGGGACATGTTGTAACAGGAGTTCTTGAAGAAATATTACACTGTGGGTAAAACCACACAAATGAGAAGAGAAATCATGGCATTTTCCCAAATCCTGGGAGAACAGCTCCATGATACATGGGAAAGATATAAGGATCTTCTGAGAAAGTGTCCGCACCATGATATTGCTCAATGGCACTTAATACAGATCTTCTATGATAGTCTTACAGACTCGTATAGAAACATGGTTGATGCTTCCAGCAATGGAGCTTTTTTACGTAAGAGTCTGGTTGATGCTTGGGAACTGCTTCTTTCTCTAGGTCTAGGTCTTCACCTGGAATGCATAAGGTTGAAAAAATTTATGAGGTAGATAAATCAAGTGAGTTAGCCGCTCAAATAGAAGCCTTGAACCGTAGGTTCGATCAAATCCTATCATCTGGCTTTGCTCCTGTTGCTAATCCACAAACTGCCTTACCAAAGGAAGTTTGTTCCATCTGTGTTAATTCTAACCATTTTGCTAACACTTGCCCTATGCTGGGACAATCATCTGAGATCCCACAGGAGTAAGTGAATGCTGCATTCTCTAGGCCAGCTTATAATCCTTATTCTTTTACATATAATCCTGGCTGGAGAGATTATCCCAATCTGTCATGGCGTAATCCAAATCAAGGAAATACTGTTCCCCAATCTCAGGGGTAATATCAAAATTCATCTAATCCTATGCCATAAAATAATTATTTCAACCAATCCGGTGTTTACCATCCACCTCAGTTTAGGAATCAATCTACTTAAGCTCCTAATCGTCCTCTTCCTCCTAGGAATTTTGCTTTTGAGGAACAAGTATTTAATGTTCTTGGTGAAATTAAAGCCAACACCCAACTTCTTAATTCTCATTCTTAAGCTATAGCAAAGCTAGAGGCTCAAGTTGGGCAAATAACGAGTACTCTATCTCGAAAAGAGGATGAAAAGCTACCTAGTCAGCTAATAGCCAACCCGAAAGGGCAGACTTACATGATTGATAGAACCAATTCCTCAGGTATTCATCATGAGCAAGTTTAGGCTATCACTACATTAAGGAGTGGAAGAGTGGTTGATAACCAAGTTGAGAAAGGACAGGAGGAAAAAGAAAGGCTTAGGATTCCCATAATTTCTATCATTTATAATCCACATCCCAAAGATGTTTCCTCAAGCGCTATTCCACAATCCACAAAAGGAGTTGAAGATGGAGTGACTTCTTCATCTGCTCCTAACCCTGAGACAGTTTATTAGCCAAAAGTGTCTTATCCTGAACGTCTCAAGGAACCCTCCCACTTTGGTAAACAAGGGGAGAAAATTCAAGATATGATAGAGGTCTTTAAATAGGTCAAAATCAATCTTCCTCTACTTGATGCTATCAAGTAAATTCCAGCCTATTCCAAATTGCTAAAGGACTTGTGTACTCTAAAGAGAAAATTAAAAAGCAAAATTCCTAAGAAAGTTTGTCTCACCGAGCATGTTAGTGTTATTCTTAAGTACAACACTCCTTTAAAGGTTAAAGATCTTGGAGCTCCTATAATTTCTTGCACCATTGGAAACAATGTGATAGAGCGAGCACATCTTGACCTTGGAGCAAGTGTTAATCTTATTCCTTACTCGGTGTATAAAAAGTTAGGTTTGGGAGAATTAAAACCTACGTCGGTAGTTCTACGGCTTGCTGACCGTTCTGTCAGACAACCACGAGGTATTGTTGAAGATGTACTCATAAAAGTGGATAAGTTCTATTTTTCATTCGATTTTCTAGTTCTTGATATAGAACCAGTCCACGATTCGAAAAAGTATATTCCGGTTATTCTTGGGTGACCTTTTCTAGCCACAGTGAATGCTTGCATTAATTGTAGGACGGGAGCTATGGATTTATCTTTTAGAAATATGAAAGTCAAGCTAAACATCTTCAATACTATTCATCATCCCCACGATGATAGTGAATGCTTCTTCCTTGATGTTAGTGATGAGTTGGTTGAGGAATCACTCCCAACTATTTTATCCAAGGATCATTTAGATGCTTGTCTGAATCACTTCAATTATAAAGATTTTGATATTGATTCTTCAATAGCTAAAGTAAATTCTTTGCTAGATTCCACTCCTATTACAGATTTTACTCCATGGAAATCTAGGTTAGAGCCACTTCCACCACTTTCTAGTACTCCGCCTATTCCTTCTTTAGAATCTCCACCTAATCTTGAGCTTAAGCCACTACCAGAAAAACTTAAATATACTTTATTGGGTTTAAATGACACCTTCCCAGTGATCATTACTTCCAATCTTACAAATTCCCAAAAAAGTAGTCTCTTAAAAGTTCTTGAGTAAAATAAAGAGGTTATTGGATTGAGTGTGGCTGATTTGAAAGGAATTAGTCCCACAATTTGCAAGCATCATATTCATTTGGTGGAGGATTCTCGAACATCTCGGGAACTCCAACGAAGATTGAATCCTAATATGAAGGAGGTAGTGTTGAAGGAAGTTGTGAAGTTGCTAGATTTGGGGATAATCTACCCCATCTCAGATAGCAAGTACTCAAGTAGTACCTAAAAAGCCAGGTATTACAGTAGTTAAGAATTCCGAGGGTGAATTAGTTCCACAGCGCACCACCACTGGTTGGCGTATATGTATTGATTACCGGAAACTCAACTCCGCTACTAGAAAAGATCGTTTTCTATTTCCTTTCATTGATCAGATTCTAGAGCGATTGGCTTGCCAAAGCTATTATTGCTTTTTTAAACGGATATTCCGACTATAATCAGATGGCCATTGATCCTAAGGATCAAGAGAAAACTACTTTCACTTGTCCATTCGGTATATTTGCATATAGACGGATGCCTTTCGGATTATGAAATGTGCCAGCAACATTCCAGAGGTGTATGATGTCTATCTTTTCAGACATGGTTGAGAAGTTTCTCGAGGTCTTTATAGATGACTTCTCTATTTTTGGGTCAACATTCAAAAACTGTCTTCAAAATCTTTCCCTAGTGCTTAAGCGTTGTAGGGAAACGAATCTTATTCTTAGTTGGGAAAAGAGCCATTTTATGTTTAAGAGGGTATTGTTTTAGGACATATCATTTCAAAGAGAGGTATTGAAGTTGATAGAGATAAAGTAGATTTGATCTCCAAATTGCCTCCTCCTACCTCTGTAAGGGGAGTGTGATCATTTTTTGGGCACGATGGGTTCTATCGACGATTCATTAAAGATTTCAGCAAAATTTCTCGTTCTTTGTGTAATCTACTTGTAAAGGATCCTCCTTTTGTCTTTGATGAATCGTGCCTTGAAGCTTTCCAAAAGCTTTGCCCTCTTCTTTCGTCAGCTCCTATCATGAATCCTCCTGATTGGGCTCTTCCATTTGAGATTATGTGTGACGCATCTGATTATGCTATGGGTGCTGTCTCTGGACAATGAGTGGATAAACTTCCTCATGTTATCTACTATGCTAGTAAAAATCTTTTAGATGCACAATTGAATTATACCACTACTAAAAAAGAGTTACTTGCTTTTGTCTTTGCTTTGGATAAATTCAGATAATATCTATTGGGTTCCAAAGTCGTAGTCTATTATGATCATTCTGCTTTAAAACATCTTCTTTCCAAAGAGGAAACCAAACCCCATTTGATTCGATGGATCCTTTTGCTTCAAGAGTTTAATTATGAAATCTGGGATAAAAAAGGGTCAAAGAATGTTGTAGCTGACCATTTTTCTAGAATTCTGATTGAGGATACCTCAACGTCACTTCTTGTTTATGATTCCTTCCCTGATGAACAACTGTTGGAGGTTTCTCATAAGGATTTGCCTTGGTTTGCTGATATTGTGAATTACCTCGCAATAGGCAAAATTCTTTTGTCCTGGTCAAAGTAGGAAAAAGATCGATTCTTTTCCCAAATTAGGATGTACTATTGGGAAGATCCTCAGCTATTCAAATACTGTGCTGATCAAATCATTCGTAGATGTGTCCCTAAGAGTGAGTTTCATAGTATTTTGACCTTCTGTCACAATTTGGCATGTGGAGGTCATTTCAGTGTAAAGAAAACTACAACTAAAATTCTTAAGTGCGGTTTCTGTTGGCCTTCACTCTTTTGGGATGCATATTTATTCTATAGGTCATGCCTTAGATGTCAGCAGCTAGGATCGATTTCTAGAAGAAATATGATGCCCTTAACTCCAATCTTAGTTATTGAGGTCTTTGATGTTTGGGGTATTGATTTCATGGGTCCTTTTATTCTGTCCAATAAAAATGAATACATTCTTGTGGCTGTTGACTATGTATCTAAATGGGTTGAAGCAGTAGCTACTAAAATCGCCAATCACACAGTCGTGATTGAGTTCATTCAAACGAACATTTTTAGTCGATTTGGTATGCCACGAGCTATTATTGGTGATGGGGGTGCTCATTTCTTTAATAGGTATTTTCGTACCTTAATGCAAAAATACTCCATTACCCATAAAGTTGCTTCTGCCTCTCATGCCCAAACAAGTGGCCAAGTTGAAATATCCAATCGTGAAATTAAGAAAATTCTTGAGAAAACGGTTAAGCCAGATCGTAAAGATTGGTCTTATAGACAGAACGATACTTTGTGGGCTTACTGTACTGCCTATAAGACTTCAATTGGTATGTCACCTTATCGTCTTGTCTATGGTAAAGGGTGTCATCTTCTTGTAGAGTTGGAACATAGAGCTTTCTGGGACATAAAAAAGGTTAACTTTGATATAACATTTGCTGGTTCTAACAGGAAGCTCCAATTAACTGAGCTTGAAGAAATACGCAATGATGCTTATGAGAGTGCCAAGGTTTACAAAGCAAAGACTAAGGTATTTCATGACAAGCATATCTTGCTTAAGACTTTTGAGCCTGGGAAGAAGGTTTGGTTGTTTAATACACGATTGAAACTTTTTCCTGGAAAGTTAAAGTCCCGTTGGGAAGGTCCATACATGGTTATTTCTATTACACCTTATGGTGTAATAGAGATACAAGATTGCAAGACTGGACAATTGTCCAAGGTCAATGGATAGAGACTTAAACCCTACATAGAGGGTAGTGTGCAGAGAGGCATAGTTGAGGTAGTGGAACTTCATGATCCTACTTACTTGGACTAGAAAGGTCAGGTTTTCGTCGAGCTATCGACGTTAAACTTAGCATTTGTATATTGTACCATAGTTTATTTTGATTTTTATTTCGTTATTTTAAGTTTTTGATTTCGTTATTTTATTTTCTAGGTTATAGGTTTATTTTAATCTTTATTTTACTTCTAAGTTAGTTTAGGTTTGACTAAAATAGAAGACTTGCTTCTCAGGCTAAGATTAGAGCTTTACAGGCCAAGGTGGCTGAGCTGTAGGATGGTCAGACAGTGCTACGTCAGATGTTGACTGCGCAGTAAAGCATACTGGAGGAGTTACTTTGCCGCACTTCGTCCGACCCATCTACTTCTTCTGTTCCACCACCACCACCTATGGATTAATTTTAGGACTTTTCAGTAGTTTTGCTAACTAGGGCATTTCTTTTTCCTGTACTTATTTTCCTATGATGTATATCTGTCCTAAGTCTTTCTTTTAAAAAGCATAGTACTGATTTATGATATATATACACATGCTTTTTGGTTCTATTATCCTTGTGTTTATATTTCTCTATGCTTACTCCATATACTTGATACTCTAATGTGTGTTGGAGTTTATTGATTTTACCAGATATAACAGATTAAGTTTGGGGGTGCTTTTGAGAGGAACCACTATGTCGAAGGAAACAGTGATGGCCACTCATTTTTACCCTTCTGTGCATTCCATTGTTATATCTTTGCCGGTCTGCTTGTATGGTAATATCTTTTTATCTCTTTTATTCTCCCACATTGAGGACAATGTGCACAATAAGTTTGGGGTTAAGGTTAGCTTGAATGAATGAAAATTTTTCTTACGCTACTTACACAAGGATATGGTTTACTATTTGATGATATAAGCATGTGTTTGAGTCAGTTGATAGTTATATACTCTGTTTACAGTCTGAAGTTGGTTAGTGTGATACCCCTCGGATCTGAGATGCGGGTTGATCAGGCCCAGGCCAAAACCCGAGAGATATTGAACAATTAATATGTTAAAAAGAACACGGAATACAAAAATAATGAATTAAAGGAATAAATAATAATGCTGAACGAATACTAAATAAAAACAACCTCAGTCATTAATCATTAAAACCAAACTTCCCAAAACCTCCAATTCATACAACTCGGGAATCCATCCAGTGGACCCCTAATAAAAGCCCAAACTGAAACTGAAACAACTGAAATAAAAACTAAAGCTAAACATATAGAGTAGTCCTACGTAGTCAGAGGAATGAATATCTGTATCTGCTCTGCACGTCCAAGCTCTAACCCCGGAACTAACGAACACCTGAAAAATAAAGGAGTGGGTTAGACCCACATGCAAGTCCTAATCTACTACAATCCAACAGTAATCTGATACGCAGATACATCCTAAGAAGACTCAACATTAGCTAGACTAGTCCATATATGTATATAGTACACACTATAGGACGCTTGCTAGTCCAGTAGGTCTGTCTCAGCCTGAATAGAAGGCAACATACAAATATGCACCCTAAGGTGGGCATGAGTGCCTAGACCTACCAGGGAACAACACCTATGTCCAGTTATCCATCCTAGGCAATATACGCACCCTAACCATGGTCATGAGACTCAAGCTCATACCACGGCACCATATAATATATATATAAGTCCGTACTCCTTCTAATACAAAATACTATTTATCTGTGTAGTGGTCTGATATATGTATAACAAATCCATCCTGAAACCATAGTAGGTCATTCAATTCTCAATTGATATGACACAAGTATGAGATGGACTTAACCTTTATGGTTAATCCATACCTCAATCCAGATTAGGTAGGACTTAGTGTTTGAACTAATCCGTCCCTATAATAGGTAGGTCTTAGTGTTTTGAACTAAGCCGTCCCTAATATGCCACCGTCTTATACCGGTGCATATACACATACATAAGTAGGACTTAACTTTTATTGTTAATCCAACTTATTTCCAAATAGGTAGGACTTGGTATTTTTAACTAATCCGTCCCTAGTATGCCACCGTCCCATATCGGTGCATATAATCCTCCAGATATCATAGTTAATAAAACGACACTATATATATCCAACAACCATCCTTCATAACATGCATCAATATAAATTAACACATATCCAACAATATTAGGCAGTCATTATAGAGCCTAAAATCCAATTCCAATAATGTATATAGCTAAAACAAGTATAAGCGTTCACATCCTCTAAAATATCCATACACTGATGCAGTTGAATAATAAGTGAATATTAATTTGATCCAACACAAGCATGGTTAAGGTCAAGTAATCCATGTTTCTTACAATCCTATCCAAATATGATTAATTAAAATTAAATCACATATAAACAATCCTCCAAGTTCCGAAGTGTAAGCTGATTAACATTCAAAGTTCAACATGTAGGATCTTCCCTTAACTGTACACTGTCCATACCTTAATCCATTTATGAATCATTGTTTACCTATATTCTTACAGGTCTAAAACAATAATATACATCATTTAAGACAATTTAAACGAAGTGCTAACACTCTGTGTAGTCCAAACTGTGCACGAAACCCAAACTGGGCGTTTAAAACCAAAAATCCCAACTGAGCAAGCTAAGTTCTAACTGGGCAGCCTTAGTTGCTAACTTAGGGGGCTGAATTGCTAACTTAGGTGCTTCATTTTCTAACTTAGGGGCCTCAGTTGCTAACTTAGGTGCCTTAGTTGCGAACTTAGGCGCCTCAGTTAGTGCTGAGGTCTTCTTCTTCAACCGTTCAGCCTCTGTAAACCCTAAAACTTCATTGTTAAGGCCCCTAAGCTTCAACCTAAGTCCTATACGTTCATACTAAATTATTTTAAGTGTTTTAGCAGGCAAAGTTTCAAATCAAACCACAGTTCATACATAAAGATCACAGAAATAACGAAATCATGAAGAAGCATATAAAATCATGAAACCCTCTGTTTAAATCCAATTAAGCATGCACGACTATTTCATTTTATCATTAGTTAAACCCCTGAAGTCTAGCTAGGCATGCACATAACACAGATTAAAGGAAAAGAGTAGAATAGAGACTTGCCTCTGATTTCCGATTGGAAATCTAAAACTGTCGTCTCTAGCAACTTCGGCAACGTCAATTATTGTTATCAACCTCTGCTGTTCCCAGTTAAATCCAGAACTCCTCCTTGAATCCCTCCCTTAATCTCTTAAGGTTCTCTTAGTATTTTGTCTCACAATACACACTCGGCTGCTCTCTGTATTCTATGTACGTGAATATGGTGAATAGGGTTTACAAAAACCCTTAGCAGACGTATACTTATGTATTTATAGGCTTAAGTTGAAACCCTAAATTAAATCCTAAACCAACTACAAGTCGGCTCAAACCCAGATACAATGAATTTAAGCAAAACCCTAATGTAAACCAACTCACGTAAATAATTTACTCCATTTAAAATAAAATAAAATCTAATTACATAACCATAAGACTAAAATAATTAACCAAAAACATAAAAATAAAACCATTTAATTAAATACACTATTTAAATAAAATAATCCACAAAGAATGCAAATAAATAAAGAAACAAAACCACCAAGCCAAATAAAACAATTAAATTAAGAAAAAAAAATACACGAAAATAATTAAATTAAAATTCCAGGATTGTCCTTTTAAATTAAGGGTATTACAGTTAGAAATGGTTTGTATGCTAAATTATTGTGAAAAAGAGTCCTTGTAAATTTTTGAAATCAGTTGGTAGCCTGTGGTTTATGCTGTTAGAATAATTATTGTTTAATGATACTGATCTCTGGGATGCTACACTTTGCACAATATTTACACTTGCATGAAGTCTGTGGGGTAGAAATTGAAAGTCTTGTTTTGTTTTGAGCTAGACTGAAATGATTTGGTAGATTTGATAGTTTTGATGACTGAGGCATATAATAGAAAAAAATAAAGAAAAATTAGTATGTATGCAACAAAAAGGAAAAATTGTTCACCAATGTGAATGAAAAATAAAAAAAATATATATGAAAAAAAAAAAAAAAGTAGAAAAAGGATCAAGTTCAGGTTTGTACTTAGATTGTTTGAGTGATTAAGTCCTTAGGGGTGTGTTCTGACACCTAATGCCCTAAGATCATCTGGTCTGGGAGTCATTGGCTAAAAGCTTGTTACATAAAGGGTTTAGGTTGCCTAGATTACTTGAAAAATTAAGTCCTTAGTGGTGTTTTAACACTTAATGCCCTATGATCATCTGGTCTGGGAGTCATCGGCTGAAAGTTTGCGACAAGGGTAATTTAGAATGCTTAATAAACCTGGACATTGCACAAGTATCCTTTTTGAAAAAATGCATACCAAAAAGAAAAAAATAATAATAAAATTTCCTTGGGAGTTGGAATTTGAAGAGTCTGCTTGTGAATTGAGGAATGACAAGGAATAAATACAAGTATGGACAGTAAGCCACACGATGAATTGCAGGATCACTTTCAAAAAGCATCTTTAGAGATTAAAATTGTTGAATAAATGATTGAACTGATTTGTGGGGACTATGGTTACTTAAATTGAGATTGGAAGTTGAAAGTTTTCTTGATTACATAATTGGTATACTTGCTATGTTTGACTGACTAATGAACTGCAGGGATGATATGGTTTGAAAATAGGCTTGAATAAGCTTACTGTGCATTAAAGGCACTATGTGAGAAGTTTGTGGGTATCTTCACTAGAAACCCTCACAAGACTATAACTCATCCACTAGTGGTAACCTAGGGGTTTAAAGGCTTGTTGTATAGCTAAATGCAACCGTGATTCCCACGAAAGCGGCTTTTTAGTTCTGTATTGCTAAGGGACTAGCAATATGTAAGTTTGGGGGTGTAATGAGCGTTGAATATATGCATATTTGAGCCCCTAAGTACGTATATGTTTGGGCTTAAAGTGATACTTCTATCTATTATCAGACTAATTTATGCTTAATGTGTGTTTCAGGTACTTTCCCAGATAAATGATTAAAACCGGGATTTTATGCTGATATCGAAGCTTACCGAGTTGTTGCCAGTCATTCAGAGCAAACCGAGAGCTAAATTGGTGAAGTTTGAAGCAATTGAAGCTGTAGAGCTCGAGCCCAAGTGTTGAGGTTCGAGCATTACAACAAAGAAAATAAGAAAAGTCAACAAGGCCAAATGCTCGAGCATCAGTACCTTGATGCTCGAGCTTTACTGCAAAGATACTCGAGCCTTATTGCAAGGGTGCTCGAGCCTTAACCAAAGGTGCTCGATACTTGATCCTGAAGCTCGAGCATGAGGCGTCGGAAATTAATGAGTTGATTTTGAATTGAAGGCTATGCTCCCAGGTCTCGTGCATCACTTCCACGATCGAGCACTATCCACAGAGGATCGAGTATCATCCCTTGATGCTCGAGCAATGAGCCCCAGATGCCCGAGCATGGTACCTAGTGCTCGATTCTATGAAGCTTGGATCGAGCAATGTTAGAGGAAAAGACGCTTCAGAAAATAGTTGAAGAAAATTGGCTAAGTGTCAATGTGATGATCGAGCACCATTCACTGAAGCTCGAGCATCCATCCAGTATTGCTCGAGCATTTATTCCTGAAGCTCAAGCATGAGTCCTAAAGCTCGAGCATCCGTTCTAGAGCTCGAGCAATGTATGACATATCAGACTAAAAGCTACGGGATTCCTCTTTTTATCACCGTATCTCATCCCAGTTGGGCTAGAAGACCTAAAAGCCCACCAAATACATATTTTCTTCTATAAAAGAAGGCGTAAGCGTTCATAGAAGGGGTCCGAAATTCCAATCTCTTTTATGGTGTTATTCAAAAGGTTGAAGGTGTGGTGGCTTTTAGGGTTCCTACAACCTTGGAAGTGCAGTTCCTGAGAAGAGAGGTGCCGTCCGTGACGATGGAGATGAACTCAACACAGATGCTATCTAACTTTGTCATGAGTAGCTAATCCCTTTCTAAGGGCACTAATGTAACCTAACGTTATATTATGGTTTGATTGTTTTGACTCTGGTTTATTTTAATATATTACGTTTTCTTGATTATATGACAATGAGCACTTGAGACAACTCAAGTGGTTTTCCATGCTTTAGTAGAATATAAATTATTTTTACCTTGTCTTAGATATAATAATTTATGTTCTATTCTCAACATACCTTGTTATACGGTATTTGGCGGAGCCCTGCTGGACACAAGGATAGAGGTCATATAATGGTGTTCCAATGTATTTTACAAACGAACGTTTTCATAATCTATGCTTAAGAAGGGTGGTTCATTCGCACAGTAGTTAAAGTAGGTAGAGTAGGTAGGCAAATAGTTCCCGCTAACTGCATATAGGTTATAGTTAGCTAAATTTGTAGAACTTCTTTCTTTAAACTCCGAACTGAACGAATGTTATTGAGTTCAGTTCATTTAAAAATAGAATTGGTTAAAATCCTAGAGTTGATTCAATTGACCATAGTATAACGATTGTGGTGAAGTCAAAGCCGTAAGATTTTCCCTCTCTGATCATTTAATTTAGTTTAATTTGCTTTAATTTGATATTTTGTTTACTTCAAGTTTGTTAAATCGTGACAACCAACAAACTCTAAAACCAAGTTTTCTGTAAACCATGAACCTAATTTAAAGGCTAATACAAATTCTTTCTCTCTGTGGGTTCGACATCCTCTTTGCATAGAGCTATATCCCACATGATATCGTACGATTGCGAGACACATCAGAATTCGCCCTTAAGTTGTTGAACCAATGTTTCGCCTTATTTTTAAGAGTGAAGGGGAAAAGGAGTAACCTAAGGATTTCCTTCGGGACATTCATGTATTTCACGGTGGAACATATCTCGAGAAAATCATCAAAATGTTTATATGGTTCCTCATCATTTAAGCCATAGAAAAGTGGACACATTTGAATAATCTCGGGCTTAATTTCATATTTATCGGTCCCAAAGTTAGGAAGCATGATACAAGTCCGTGCGTGGTATTCATGGAGATTGTAATGATAATGAAGGATCATTGGAAGAATTGGAGCTTGAAATCTAGGAAGAAATTGGTTGTGAGTGGGATGTTCCATGAAGTGCGGGTCTAAGTAACCGAGATTACCCTCTAGATTTTCCATTAAAATGCCTAAGATGAAGGGTAAATAAAAGACCGCACAACACCTCAAGTAACACACTAACAAAAACAACAAGATCAAGCACTTCTCATTCGTAACAAATCAATCAACAAACCTCCACATACAATGATCCCATATTCCAATGCTTTGAACAATATGCAAGAAAAATTAAATTGCCTTTACGCGGGCTCACGATCTAACTAGAGATAAAGTTTAAAGAAGCTCACAAAAGGTCCTTAAGCAACTTCAAATGATTTTTCAAAATTTATTTTTCTTTGCCTTGCTCTGCAATTTTTTTATTTTATTTTTGAGCTATTTATTCTCTTGCTTAACTTTGCTTGGCTTCTTTTGCTTCTTTGCTCTAGAATCCTTTTGCTTCACCCTCTTCACTCAATTCACCTAGCCAATGAAGAACAAACACAATAAGTAACCAAAATAAAATAAAAATAAAGACAAGATGAAAAGAGTACTAATTCCTAATTAATTTCCAAATACGACGGTGCCAATCCCCGGTGTTGTGTTTGTCGAGGCACCCAAATTGCATGCAAAAGTGTGTAGTGTAGCCAAGTTTAAATTTAGAAAATGCCACTACCACTTCCAATTAAAAATATACCTAGAGTGAGTAGGGATCGTCCCGAGGGAAAGGAAGTGTATTTGTGATGGAAATTAATGTCGGATTAGTAGGTCGAGTGATCAAAGATGGTTGGTGATTGTTTAATTAAACTACAATGTAATTAAAATTAACGCAAGTAGAAAACAATCTAGAAAGTAGGGAAAAGATATAGGAGAGAGGTCTTGGGGCTTAGAGACACCACTAAGCATCACTTCATCAAACACTAGCAATTGTACATTAATGGGGAGATTTAAATTGTAACTTGTGTGTGTGTGACATCAATTGAAACTAAGCATGGGTGGCAAATAAGTATAGATTATCTAGCCAATTTAGATGAAAAGTATAACCTATCAAATGAGACCAATATCCATTCAATTAAACCCCAATTAATGAACACATAAATATCTAGAGACATACACTCTTTGCATTCACAAGTATGGAACATCAAGAAACAAGAATGGATTGTTCACTTACCTATAAAATTAAAACAATTACACTACAACTAGGCTAGAGACATGAAATTAAACTAATTAAACTAGAGATATGATACAATCCATCAAGAAACAAGTGTGAACCATCAACTAAATCACAAGAGTGTTCCATTAAGCATCATGTCTTGACCATCTCTAGATCAACATCATCAACACACATAGACATGCATTAACTTCATTAAATCTAGAGATAAAACCATGAACATCAATTCGAGCATACATAGACATATGACTAGAGCCAAATGATCAATTGAAAGTATTAATTCATACAAATCAAGTAAAAATTACAAGATCTATAATTATTCATGGTCAAAACATCTAGTACAACTGAAATCCCTAAAAATACACAAAAGCTAGGTTTGAGAAGCAAGCCTAGGGGCTATCTCTAGACCCAAGAGAAGGATTTACCCATTCATTGTAGTGATCATGGAACCCTCAAGGGTTAGCTTGGAGGTTGGCATCATCATCTTCATCCTTGCTTTCTTCTCCAAAACCCTAGTTTTAGAGAAAGAAATTTTTCTATAATTGGTAATATCTCTATTTATCATGGATGATACAATAATGTTCAATAAATCAATTACACACTCCTTTTAGTAAGGACCAAGTTAGAATTACAGCCTACGATTGGAGGAAATTCACAGCTACACAAGTTAGGTAGAGATTGGCGCGCTTGGGAATTAGACAGCTCCCTGCTAGTAACATTTTCGATCGATCGAAGCTTTTTGATCGATCGGACACTTAGCTTCAATCGATCGAAGCTGACATGGCTCGAAAATATCTTTAGGCTTTATCCAATTGGGTAAGCTTGCACCACTTCATTTCGATCGATTGTAGACTTCTTCGATCGATCGGGACTCCCCTTTAATCGATCAAAGTTCTCCTGGTACATTTTTCTTGGCTTCTTTCCAACTTTGTTCCTTAGCTCCAAAATTGAGCTAAATGGCTCTTGTTAGCCTGTTTAAACTTTATTAACCTGAAATAGGCAAAAACACAAATAAGTATCTAAGACATGAAAGTAAGATAGATGAATGGACTAAAATACCATAGCTTAGGTGCTAAAATATGCCACATTTGAGCACTCATCACTCTTCCAACTCACTCAATTGAAGTAACCGATTCTTTCTGGCTTTATCAAGGTCAAGATTGAGCTTTTTAACCGCCCACATACCCTTGAGTTCGAGCTCAACCGGAAGATGGCAAGGCTTTCCATAAACAAGTCTGTAAGGAGACATGCTAATGGGAGTCTTATATGTTGTTCGGTAAGCCCACAAAGCATCATTCAACTTGCGCGACCAATCTTTCTAGGTTATGTTTACTTTTTTCTCAAGAATTTGTTTTATTTTCTGATTTGACACTTCTACTTTTCCATTTGTTTGAGAATAGTATGGGGTGGCCACTTTATGAGTAACGGAGTACTTAAGAAATAATTGCCTCAAGAATTGATTACAAAAATGCTTCTCTCCATCACTTATCATTGCTCTTGGCATACCAAAATGAGCGAAGATGTTGGATTTAATGAATTGAACAACCACGGAATGGTCATTCGTTTTGGTAGCACAAGCTTTCACCCACTTAGAAACATAGTCAACGGCAAGTAAAATATATTGAAATCCGTAAGACATAGGGAAAGGACCCATGAAATCAATGCCCCAAATATCAATGATCTCAACAACAAGAATATTTGTCAAGGGCATCATGTCTCTTCTTGACATCGATCCCATCTTTTTTCATCGCTCATATTCCTTGCAAAAATTATAGGTATCTCTATGAATGGTAGGCCAAAATAGCCCACTTTAAAGAACTTTCAAGGCAGTCTTCTTTGCACTAAAATGCCCACCACATGCAAGGGTATGACAAAACACAAGGACACTAGGAACCTCACTCTCCAGAATGCATCTTCTCATAATTTGATCCGGGCAATATCTATACAAGACAGGATCTTCTTAATAGTAATTCCGGATGTTGCAAAGAAACGGTTCTTTTCATGCCTTAACCAAGTAGTTGAAAGCTTGCCAATTGCCAGAAAATTTACAATGTCAGCAAACCAAGACATTTGTCCATTAGAAATTTGGAAGAGTTGTTCATCGGGAAATCAATCACGAATTGGTGGACTTGGGGAAGATTCCACTGTTAACCTCGAAAGGTGATTGGCAACTATATTTTCGGTGCCTTTCTTGTCTTTTATCTCAAAGTCAAATTCCTGAAGAAGCAAAATCCATCTTATCAAATGAGGTTTTGTTTCTTTCTTGGTCAAAAGATGCCTTAAAGCAACATGATCAAAATAGACAATAACTTTAGAACTTAAGAGATAGAACCGAAATTTATCAAGAGCCTACACTATGACAAGTAATTCTTTCTCGGTAGTGGAGTAATTTAATTGATCTCCCGAGAAAGTCTTGCTTGTATAGTATACGGCGCGTGGATGTTTTCCTACTCTTTGTCCCAAAATTGCTCCTATGGCTTAATTAGAGGCATCGCACATGATTTCAAACGGTAATAACCAATTGGGTGGTTGCATAATAGGGGCAAATGACAATAAATCATGCAGTTTATGAAAAGCATCAAGGCATGCTTGATCAAAGACAAATGGTGTTTCCTTGGCAAGAAGATTGCACAAAGGTCTAGCAATTTTGCTAAAGTCTTTGATGAAATGGCGATAGAAGCCAACATGTCCTAAAAATGAGCGAAGCTCTCTTATCATAGAAGGTGGAGGCAATTCAGAAATGAACTCAACTTTTGCTTTATCAACCTCGATACCCCTTTTTGAGATGACATGACCCAAAACAATACCTTATTGAACCATGAAATGGCTCTTTTCCCAGCTAAGAATGAGGATTGTTTCACGACATCTTTTTAGCACTAGAGATAGATTTTTAAGGCGTGTATCAAATGAAGACCCAAAGACTGAAAAATCATCCATAAAGACCTCTCGATACTATTCCACTGTGTCCGAGAAAATTGACATCATACACCTTTGGAATGTGGCGGGAGCATTGCACAATCCAAAAGGCATCCGTCTATAAGCAAAAGTGCCAAAAGGACAAGTAAAGGTGGTTTTCTCTTAGTCTAAAGGGTCTAGGGCCACTTGATTGTAACCTGAATAGCCATTAAGGAAGCAATAATTTTGTTGCCTGGCCAATCTCTTTAGAATTTGATCAATAAATAGCAAAGGGAAGTGATCTTTTCTAGTGGTGGCATTTAACTTGTGGTAATCAATGCATACACACTATGAATTGGTGGTACGCTTAGAAATTGCTTCACCTTTCGAATTGTCAAGCACCGTAATTCCCAATTTCTTGTGAACTACTTGAGTTGGACTCACCCATTTGCTATCAGAGATTAGATAAATTATGCCGACATCTAAAAGCTTAACAATTTCCTTCTTAACCACCTCTTTTATGTTTGGATTCAATCTCCTTTGGGCGTCCCTAAAAGGTTTTGTATCCTCCTTCATAAGTATGCGATGCATACAAATAGAATGGTCAATTCCCTTTAGATCCACCATACTCCATCCAATAGCTTCCTTATTTTCTTTTAGTATATTTAAAAGATCATTCTCTTGGTCCTCTTCAAGACTTGAAAAAATAATGACCGGAAGAGTCTCTTTTGGGCCCAAGAAGGCATACTTAAGATTGGGAGGAAAAGTTTTATGCTTAAGAGTGGGTGGAGAGACTAAAGATGGAACCGGTGGAGTGCTAGAGAGTAGAGGAAAAGGTTTTTTTTGGAGCTTTCCAAAGTGGAAAATCCAAGCTTGCAACGGATTCTATTAAATAATTTACCTCACTCATTGACCCCTTATTGTCAAACCCACAATTCTCATACATTTCAAGGAGACAAGATGCAAGAGGATCCTCAGAAAGAAGAGATAAAAAATTATCCTCGGTTAACTTTTTCATAATTATGGAAGGAATGGACTCCTCAACAACCTCATCCAAGAAATCTATGAGATAACACTCATCTTTATATATGGGATGTCGACTTGTATTGAAAACATTAAGCTTAACCATCATGTTACCAAAAGAAAGGTCCCCTGGATCTACAATTAATGATAGCATTTGCGGTGGCGAGAAATGGCCTTCCTAAGATGATTGGGATGCGATTGGTAGGATTAGCAACTGGTTCGGTATAAAAAACCACAAAATTAACCAGGAAATAGAACTTGTCAACCTTGATGAGTATGTCCTCAACCATGCCCCTAGGTGTTTTGATAGATCTATCGGCTAATTGAAGCACCAACGAGGTTGGCTTCAATTCATTCAACCCTAGTTGGACATACACAGAGTAAGGAATCAAATTAACACTCGCTCCTAAGTCAAGAAGAGCTTTATGAACTTCATGGTTTCCAATCACACAAGAGCTAGTCAGAGCACCCGGATCTTTGAACTTAGGTGGAGTGTTGTATTGAATAATGGAACTCACTTACTCCATGAGGAACACTTTTTTAGGGCCTTGTCCCTTGTTCTTTCTCTTTCGTGTGCAAAGATCTTTTAAAATTTTTGCATAAGGCGGAGTTTGCCTAATTGCATCCAAGAGAGGAAGATTATTTTAACTTGTTTAAACACTTCCATCATATCATGGATTTTTCCTTCTTGCCTCCCAAAAGGCGAAGTCTCTCTCAAAGCATATTGAAATGGAGCTTTTGGCTTATAAGATTTTGTAACTTGAGGAGATGATGAAGAAGATTGAAAATTCTATTTAAAACATTTTCCTCCAGGGAAGTAGGAATATGATTGGAAACAGGACGGGTGCTAACTTTGGGTTGCACCGGTTCACTATCTTCATTTGGATTTTTGACCTTATTGTCAATTTGCTTGCCACTTCTCAAAGTAGTAATGGCTTGCACTTGTTCTTGAGATGACACCCCGATGTAGAGTTTGCTTCCACAAAGTATTGGGCTTTTGGATTCCTTTCGGGTTGGCTAGGTAATTTTCCAATTTCTCTCGCATTCAATGCGTTAACTATTATCTTGATTTGAGATTCAAGCTTTGATATCGATTGAGAATGAGAATGCAACAAATTGGTGTTCATTTCCAAACTACCCAAAGCCACCAAAACCTTATCTTCAAATGTAGAATTACTAAAAAGTGCATGAGGATGAGGAGAGCAAATTTGAGAATCATACACTTGAGGATGTGAATAGTGATTCATTCTTTGATGATGAGAAGAATATGACACAAATCCTTGGGAACCTTTATTCCTTTCATGAGGTGGGACATATTTACTTTGAAAATGTTTAGCTTAAAAAGGACTTGAATTTTCATTCCACATTGGATGTAATGACCCGGTCATTTTCCTCCCTTTCCTTTTTCGGTGATTTTCTTTTTCTGTCTTTTTCCTATTTCATCTTTTTCCCGTTTATCATTTTTCATTGCATAACCTCACTTTTTGTGCTCGGATTTGATTCCAATTTTGCATGCATCCATGATATTTGTATTTTTACTTTTGTAGAAAATACATTCTAGTTGCTTACTTTTTCGTAAAGGGTATGGATGCATACTTCCTTGTAAATATTCCTGATCTTTGGGGTTTTTGTGTAATTATGTAAAATAATTATTTTTCGTCTTAGGGACCTTTTTTGTAATTTAATTTGGAAGATATTTTGAGAAATGACTTTTTTTGCAATTTTTGGAAAGTGTGACATGTGTCACACTCTCATGGTGCCACTTGTTGGCATTGGGGTATGGTGACTTGGAAGTATAATCTCTTGACATTTGGAGGGTGGAGATTCACCCACTTGTTGGCCTAGGATTGGTGCACTTGTTGGCTTTGATGGTTGGCAAGTGTAGGCTTAGGATTAAGCCTAGGAAGGAGCCATGGATGTGTGACAAGTGTAGGCTCACCATTTAGTCTTGCATTGTGTGTGTGTGAGAGGTAGTGTAAGAGCACATAGTGAGTGGAGGAATACTAGATCCTCCACTCACCATTTTCACTTTCATCTTTTTCATTTCCTTTGTTCTTTAAAACCCTAACCTAGCCACCATTGGAAAAAAAGCTTGGTTAATAGCTTATTTCTTCGTTTTGGCTTCCTTCCACACACCTTAGACCAAAAACCTTGGGAGACAAAAGTTTCCTCTTGCTCTCCTTTTCAAAACCTTTGAATTGCTTTCCATTTTTAAGCTTGGTTGCTTGGATTCTAGAGATTCAATTCTACATTGAGGTAGGGGTGGTAGTATGTTTATACTTTAAGTGTTTTATAATCTTTTGGGGTTTAATATTTATTGTGTACATGCTTTTAATATGATAGTCTCGCATATTATAGGAAACCATCAATTTTGACTTAGGGTTTATTGATTTAAGCATGTATGATATGTATATACCATGCGTAGAAGGATTATATAATTTAGTAGTATGCTAAATTATAAAATTTTTATATGTTGTAGTGATATAGAACTCTTGTAGAATTATAAATCCTATATACAATTCCTATTGACTTGAATTGTTATATTATGGTGGTGATAATTCTATATTCTTGTTGAGGACTAATTGTGATTATTTTAGAAGTTTATTGCTACAATGTTAAGATTTAGCATATAAAGCTTATTGTTGAGGCATGATTTAATTGATAAGTTGGTGGTATTATATTGTGCATAATACCATGATGAGGACTTGTCATTTAGTATGTCATTTTAGACTTGGAACCCTAAGACATGGTTTATGTGGTTTCAAAATATTTGTGCCTGGAAGGTGGTTTATATGCCAATTATAGTGTATGAGTTTTGAACTTGATTATGATTTTGGATTTTCTTAGGACATTGTTACAAGTGATATGGCTAGAGTATGGCTCTAGTGCGGGAGGTATGAGTTCTCCCCAATGAAGATAGTGTGCGCTAAGGTGGTCTTCCTAGCAGGTTAATGCCCGGAATAACCATTTTGATCTTGGTTTAGTCCGAGACGTGATGTCCAAGTCTTCCACAAATTGATTTCGCATTCAATTCCAAGTTGACAAACAATGCTTTATTGTAACTTGTAATTTTTGTTATTGGCGAATTGATGTTGTTAAGTACATTAATGTTGATATGTGTTGTTAAATAATCATTTAAGTTAGCTTAAGATGATCCTTTAGAAGACCTTAAATATAGATGTTATGTGGAATGATCCCTTGTATTCGTCTATATTGATCTTGCAATGATATTAAAACTTTAGGGTATACGCATATGCTTCTTCCTACGAGTAACTTGATTACTCACCCTAATGGTTTGGGTTGTTTTACAGGTAAGGAGACTATGTTCTTCGATGCTCATCATCCTTAGGGACTTATGAGCAATTTGAAGCATTTTTGTATATTGACATGCAAATGTTTAACATGTTTTTGCTTTTGAAGTCATATTTGTATACCATAGGTGTGTGGCATTTTAGAAGCTAATGTAGCTTCCTTGTTGTGTAAAGATACTTTAGTACTTACTTTTGACACAATTATCATGTATGTAAGGAGGCCAAGGGCCAAACATGTTTACTTTAGCACTTGTGTTCCTTTGGTACTAAATTTTAGTTTCAAAAATGTATTTTAACCAACTTTGGAGGTTTGCCATATGAAATTCTTGTAATTGACATGTATGAGGTCATGAGCCATTGTTTTGCATTCAATTATTCATTTTGAGGTTGTTGACATGTCCACATATTCATATCTCATTGAGAATCAGTTTTAAACATTTGTTTTCGAACCAATTCATGATGGGATTTGAGGCTTGGGTTGAGCCTTAATGTTTTTGGCATATAGTAGGTCTTATAGCAGCTTTTCAAGTCATTTCGGTCGTCTGAAATGTTAGTTCGGTCGACCAATGGCTTTTGGGAGCTTAATTGCACAGTAAAAACTTATTTCCAGTAGCCTTTTTCACTGTTCAGGACCATTTCGGTCGACGAAACTCTGTTTCGGTCTACCGAAACAACCTCCCCTCAAAAACATACTTTCAGGAAAATTTCTGTCCAGTTCGATCATCTGAAACTCCAGTTCGATCAACCAAAATAGCCATCACTCATCAGCCTTCTAGATTTTGTTTCAGCATTGATGTTCCAACTTCAAATGGTCATAACTTCTTTATTTCTAATCCAAATGGGGTGGTTCTTGAACCTAAACTAAAGGATTTTGAGTCAGCTTTCCTATGTCTCATATTCCAATCACAGTGGGAGTTATTCATATTTTAGTGAGGTAGTGTCAGTTTTCGCTTAAACCGGGAAAGGGAATTTTCGTGGGATTCTTAGCCAATGTTCTTGGAACCTCTTGGAATGTTATGAAATGATTAAATTAGGTTTTATTAACCTTGTTTGACTTGTTTAGATTCAATTTTCTTCTTTTAATTGTGAATTAACCATTTTGCCCTTAATTAACGAATTTTGCCCGTTTTGGCGCTAGTTTCCTCTTTTGCTTTCTTTAAGTTCCGTGATTTCATGGAATGTCACATTGGTGTCCTAGAGATGATTTATGTCTCAAAGGACTATGGTTTTATCTTTTGCTTCCGCATTTCAGATCCATTATCGAGTCAACCTTTGGGTCATCATTGACGCATGGGGTTGAAAAACTTGGGCCGTCACAAGTGGTATCAGAGCTCCTAGGTTTGAATACCTTAGGACGACGGGTTTTGGGTACATATCATACTTTTATTGATCTACTTTGATATATTCACATGCTTTTGATAACATGTTTCGTCGTTATAACATATATATGTGTTTCTTGATAACACGCTTGGTTGTATGACATGTCTTTATGCTTATATGCCTATGTGGTTAAGAGCATCTTTGTTTGACATGTATGCTTATTTTCTTAAGTGCTTAACTGTGTTAAGGGCTTTCTTTGATTACTTTAGCATGACCGTATGTCGCATACCTTGTCTTGCTTCGTGTTTCGTGTATTCATAGTGTGTGTTGCATTTAGTCATAATAACTTATGTTATTGTTGACCTCCTTTCTTTCGCACATTTAGCACCATGGTTCTCATGCATGGAAAGTCGTCACGTCAGGGCATTGAGGAGTAGGTGGATGACACCAAGTTTACGAAGGTCCGGGAAGGCCCAAGATTCCAGTTCGTGGCGTGAATGCTAATCCGCCACAAACACTGACTTATGAGGAGCGAGTGGCTCAGGGAATCAATCAGGGGATCACTGAATCCCTATAGGAATTGATATGTGGGTAGGTTACAAGGATACAGATTCTGGAACCAGCACCGGTAGTCAATGAGGTGATGGAGTACTTAATGTGACTATAGAGGGTTAAGATTGATCCATTTGTATGGAGTTTAGATCCGCTAGTCTCTGAAGCTTGGTTGGACCTTATGGTTCGCAAGCTTGACAATATGGCGGTACCCACAGATAGGTTAAGGATTTCCTTGATTGCTTCTATGTTTATGGGAGATGCAGATATTTGGTGGAGGTCTATTACCAATGTCTACAATGTTAAGTTGATGACTTGGAACGAGTTCAGAGATTTATTCTTCGAGCGCTTCTTTCCTAGGGCTATAAGGCAGGAGATGAGGATACAGTTTACAGGTCTTTATCAGGGCACTATGAGTGTCATTGAGTATGAGACACGATTTATATCTTTCTCTCATTATGCCAAGCATATGGTGGTGACAGATAAGGCCAGGGCAATGAAGATTCAGGATGGGCTACATCTTGACATCAAGCCACGGGTCTTAATTCTTGATTTGAGGACTTATAGAGAGGTAGTCCAGAGGGCCATGCTAGCTGAGGCAGAGGAACTGGATCAGTTATAGATCAGGGGTTCACATAAGCAGCCTCGCGGAGACAATCCATCATCTTTCGGAAGTCAGTAGAAGAAGGCCAGGGCAGGGAACAATACTCACTCACAGGGGGCTACCACAACAGATTCATCCTGCTCCCATAATTCCTATATCTACGGGATCAGCCCAGAGTGTGGTTTGTTACCATTGTCAGCAGTCGAGGCACATTAAGTCTCGCTGCCTACAGCTTCAACCACAGGCTAGTCAGACGTCAGTTTCTACGATAATAGGGCAGGGAGCTTGCTTCTATTGCAAGCGACCAGGTCATCTCAAGAAGGATTGTCCAAGGTTGTTGAATAAGTCACGTGATGGCACAGATTCACAGAAGGTACCGGCACAGTCTGTAGTGGTTCAGTCTGGTTTCAGAGTTGCTCAAGCACTACAGCCAGTGGAGCCAGTTGGCACTTATCCAGCCAGAGGTTCTACACCTACTGCTTTTACACATCAGTCAGGCTATCATGGCAGTTCACAATAGGGCTTAGGGACTCAGGGACGAGCCTACGCTCTTCCATAGGTGGATGCTTCTGTAGTGACCTCTTCAGTTCGAGGTATCTTTCCAGTTTTCAGTTCTTGGGCAGGGGTTCTTGTTGACACGGGTGCATCATATTTTTTCATTTTTGCATCATTTGCACATTCATTAGGTCTGGAAGTCACACTTCGGGATAGTCTTCTCTATGTTGACACACCAATTGGGGGTCCAGTGTCTTTAGATCGTGTTTGTCGGGGTTGTGCTATTGAGATAGTTGGGGGGACCTTAGAGTTTGATTTCGTTGTTCTCGACATGACGGGTTTTGACGTCATTCTCATGATGGATTGGTTGTCATTCTTTTAGGCTACGATCGATTGCTTCCGTGGGAGGGTGTCCATTTGCACTCCTAAGGGAGATTGTTTCCATTTTGTGGGAGATCGGAGCGATTCCAACCTAGCGATGGTTTTTAGTATTGGTGACTCGAGGCGCCACAGATCCTACTTGGCTAGTTTTCTAGTTAACGAGGATAATAGTTTCGGCCGTGTTCTTCCGACAGTTGTTGAGGAGTTTGTTGATGTCTTTCCAGAGGAACTGACAGGGTTACCTCCTTTAAGGGAAGTTATTTTTACCATTGATGTCATTCCCGGTACAACACCCATCTCTATGGCACCGTACCGTATGACACCGGCAGAGTTTGATGAGCTAAAAGGTCAGTTGGATGATTTAAGAACTAAGGGCTTTATTCGTCCTAGTGCTCACCATGGGGAGTACTGGTTCTTTTTGTGAAGAAGAAGGATGGATCTTTGAGACTTTGCATCGATTATCACAAGTTGAATCACGCTACGATTAAGAACATGTATCATTTACCTAAGATTGATGACTTGTTTGATCAATTGAAGGGAGCGACATGTTTTTCGAAGATTGATTTGAGATCAGGTTACTATCAGTTGAGGGTTAAGGATGAGGATATATCCAAGACCGCTTTTCGCACACGGTATGGCCATTATGAGTTTCTGGTGATGCCATTTGGTTTGACCAATGCTCCAGTAGCTTTCATGGATTTGATGAACCGTGTATTCAGTGACTATCTTGATAGATGTAATACCCCTAATTTTAAAAGGACAGTCCTGGAATTTAATTTAATTATTTATTGTATTTTTATTAAATTAATTAATTATTTACTTATTTGATTTATTTTATTTTTAATTCAATTAATTGTGTTTTTCTTTCATTAATGGTTTTAAATTGTATTTTGGTTTGTTTCATTAATTTAAATGTATTTCTCAAGTTTAATTAATTACGTGCTTATGTGAATTCATTGTTTTGGTAATTAGGGTTTCATGTTTTACATCGTGTCCAGGATTGGAGCCGACATATAATTGGTTTAGGATTTACTTTAGGGTTCGGTTTAGGATTTAAATTAGGGTTTCAATTAAAACCTATAAATACATAAGTATAGGTCTGCCAAGGGTTTTGTTAACCCTATTCACGTACATAGAATATAGAGAGCAACCGAGTGTGTTTTGTGAGACAAAATACAGAGAGAACCTTAATAGATTAAGGGAGGGATTCAAGGAGGAGTTCTGGATTTAACTAAGAATGGCAGAGGTTGATAGCAACAATTGACATTGCTGGAGTTGCTAGAGACGACAGTTTTAGATTTCCAATCGGAAATCAGAGGCGAGTCTATGTTCTTCTCTTTCCCTTTAATTCGTGTTCTGTGCATGCCTAGTTAAACTCCAGGAATTTAGTAAAGGCTAAAACGGATTTAAATAAATGTAATATCATGTTTTCTATTCATATATGAATTTATTTGATCTCGTTGAATTGACTGGTGCATAAACCTGTGGTTTCTGTAATTTGTTCCTCTTGTTGTTTACATTAAGTTTTGATTAAGTTGAGGTCATGAACAAGTATTGATGACTTGTAATTAATCTGGGACTAAAATTTAACCCTAGAACAAGTATTAAAAATAGTGTTTGAGTTCCCTGAATTAATCTGTTTTGAAATTGTTTAAAAATTTCTTACCAGACCTTCTGTTGTCGTTGTTTTAAACGGTGTGTTCAATTCATGTTGTGGTTGTATACCAATGATTTAGGGATAATCTGGAATATTAATTTAACCTTAGAATAAGTATTAAAGGATTTACAGAGGCCTGAGTATCGCCGGATGCGAGGAAGACGAAGTAGAAAACCGCAGAACGCACCGGAAAGGAGGAAATCAGGCTCTCAAAATGAGAGAGCCAGCTCTCTCATGCAAAGAGCCGGCTCCAAGGAGCATGGAGCCGGCTCCATGCTACAAAGAGTAGGCTCCCTAAGTTAGGGAGCCGGCTCCAACATTAAAAGAGCAGGCTCTAAATTTGTATGGAGCCTGCTCTCACCCAAATGCACATATGTTGATATTTTGGCATTGCTTGGACTGTTCAGATGATTAACACTTCGTATAAACTATTTATTTGATGTGTTGGGACTATAATAGGCTTAATATATTATGGGAAATATTAATCCATGATTGAGCATAGGAATGGAGCAAAATAAATCTAAGGAAAAGTGGTAGATTGCAAACTAAATTTCTATTGTCGTTGGTTTCAAATATTGTGTTCATTACATGCTATGGTTGGATGTTAGAGGTTTAAGATGTATCTAGGATTAAGATTGAACCTAGAACAAGGATTAAAAACATCACAGAGGGTCCGGGAAAACACCGGAGTTGAAGAAGATGAAGCTGGAACGGACAACGGCATGTAAGGGAGCAAGAGCAGGCTCTAAAAATGGAAAGAGCCAGCTCTAATATTTTTAGAGCAGGATCTTGGCTGTTTAAAGTAGGCTTTTAGAGTCATAGAGCCAGCTCAATCCATAAAAGGGCAGGCTCAAATTTTTTAGAGCCTTCTCTTTCCCAGAAATTGCATACTGTATGATTTTTAAGCGTTAATTGGACTGTACAGTGCATTAGGACTTCATCTAACTCTTTTTAAATATTGTATGGACTGTTATAGACCTATAATAACATGGGAAAATAATAACTCAAAAATGGATTAAAGGATGGACTATATAAGTTAAGAAAACTTAGGGGTTGCACACTATTGGGCAAGTTTTATTGGCACTGAAACTTAACAAGGACTGTGTATATGATTTAATTATAAAAATAAATCATATTTCCATAGTATTATAAGTATAGTGAATTAACTAAAACTCCCCTATGCTTACCTTGGGTTTAATTGATACTCAAATTTCTATTAACTGTATCAATTCGTGAACTATATTGGAGGATTTGCTAGGTTTATATACCTGAGCTTGGCAAGGTTGTTATATATGATTTAAATATATATATAAATCATAATTCCATAGTATTTGAAGTATAGGGAATTAACTGAATTTTCCTATGCTTAACTAAGATGTAGTTGATACTTAAATTTCTATTAACTGTATCAATTCTTGGACTATGATGGAGAATGTGAATGCTTAAATTTATTGTAGCACTTTACATTATTGGAATTGGATTTTAGGCCCGTACTGAATGCCTATTATTTATGTATATGCATTAAATTTATCTTGTGCATATTGTGGAATGTGGTTGATGACTATTTAATATGGTATGGTCAATTGTGTTAACTGGAGGATTGTATGTACCGGTATGGGACGGTGACATACTAGGTATGGATTAGTTAAAACACTAATCCTACCTAATTTGGAATGAGTTGGATTAACCATAAAAAAAAGTTAAGTCCTGCTTATATGGATATATATATATATATATATATATATATATATATATATATATATGAACCGGTATAGGACAGTGTCATATTAGGGATGGCTTAGTTCAAAATACTAAGACCTACCTATATTGGGAATGGATTGGTTCAAAACACTAAATCCTACCTAAATTGGATTAAGGTATGGATTAACCATAAAGGTTAAGTCCATCACCTACATGTGTCATATCAATTGTGAATTGAAAGACTTACTACGGTTTCAGGATGGAGTGTTTACAGATATAAGACCACTACATAGATGGCTGATATTTTGTATTGGGAGTACGGACTTTATATATTTATTTTATGTGCCATGGTATGAGCCTGAGTCTCAAGACCATAGTTAGGGTGCCTATATCGCCTAGGATGGATAACTGGACATAGGTGTTGTTCCCTGGTAAGTCTAGGTACTCATGCCCACCTTAGGGTGCGTATTTGCATGTTGCCTTCTATTCAGGCTAAGACAGACCTACTGGACTAGCGAGTGTCCTATAGTGTGTACTATATACATACATGGACTACTCTAGATATTGTTGAGTCTTCCTAGGATGTATCTGCGTATCGGATTACTGTTTGGATTGTAGTAAATCATGACTTGCATGTGGGCTTGACCCACTCCTTTATTTTTCAGGTGTTCGTCAGTTCCAGGGTTAGAGCTTAGACGTACAGAGTAGATACAGATATTCATTCCTCCGACTACATAGGAGTCTTCTCTATATTAGCTTTAGACTTTATTTCAGTCATTTCAGTTGTGGATTGAGAATATTAATAAGGGGTCCACTGGATGGATTCCCGAGTTGTAAACTTATGGAATTTTGGATTATCAGATTTGAATAATTTTATTTCAAGGTTTATTAATTTAGTTTCTTCTAGCTATTTAATTTTATTTCTTATTTCACTTTGGATTCTGTGTTCGATTTAAAATACTTTAATTGTTTGATATCCCTCGAGTTTAGGCTCGGACCTGATCAACCCACGTCTCGGATCCGAGGGGTATCACAATAGATTTAGGGTGGTGTTTGTTGATGACATTCTTGTATACTCAGCTTCGGTAGAAGAGCATGAGTATCATTTAAGGACAGTGTTACAGATCCTTCAGGATAACCGAATGTATACCAAGTTCGAGAAATGCGAATTTTGGCTACCAGAGGTGAAATTATTTGGACACGTCATGTCAGGGGGTGGTGTTGCAGTGGATCCATCGAAGATTGAGTCTGTGATGGATTGGAAGTGTCCAAATACAGTGTTTGAGGTTTGGAGCTTTCTTGGCTTTACTGGCTATTACAGGAGATTTGTTCGGGATTTCTCTCGTCTAGCGGCACCTATGACTAGACTTACTCATAAGGGATTCAAGTTCATATGGAATGAGGCTTGTAATTTTGCTTTTAAGGAGTTGAAGGTCAGATTGACATCGGCTCCAGTTTTGATCATACCTGAACGTGGTTTGGGTTACGTGGTCTATTGTGATACTTCGCCGAAAGGATTGGGTTGTGTCTTGATACAGACTAAATGGGCGGTAGCTTATGGGTCTGGACAGTTGAAGACTCACGAGTTGAACTATCCAACACATGATTTGGAATTGGCAATAGTTATCTTTGCCTTGAAAAGGTGGAGACATTATTTGTATGGGGAGAAGTTCGAGGTTTTCTCCGATCATAAGAGTCTCAAATATCTCTTATCTTAGAAGGATTTAAATTTGAGACAGTGCAGATGGGTTGAGTTTATGGAGGACTATGACTTTGAGTTGTAGTATCATCCAGGAAAGGCCAATGTGGTGGCCGATGCATTGAGTAGGAAGTCAGGGGGTACTCTTGCTAGCATTTCCGTTCACAGATGGAAGATGCTAGAATAGCTTACAGATCTTGGTTTATAGTTGTATGAGGATGTTTCACCGGCTATCTTGTTTAGCCTTGTGGCTCAACCGGCTCTGGTTGGCAGAGTTATTGAGGCACAACAGGAGGATGGGGAGATGAAATCCATCTACGATTGAATTTCAGGCAGGGAGAATGTAGAGGGTTGGACCTTGCATTTAGACAGTGGTCTCAGGTACAGGAAAGATGGTTGTTCCTTTGTCTTGTCATGACATTGTTCTTCGGGATTTTCACCATTCTTGACTCACAGTTCATCCTAGTGGTATGAAGATGTATCACAATTTGTAGAGACAGTTTTGGTGGAAAGGCATGAAATGGGATGTTTCCCAGTTCATTGCTAAATGCCTTACTTGTTAGCAAGTGAATGCAGAGCATTAGAGACCGGTAGGTTTATTGCAACCACTACCAATGGCAGAGTGAAAGTGGGAGCACATCACTATGGATTTCGTGATGGGACTTCCAAGATCCAAAGCAGAGAATGATGTCATTTAGGTCATTGTTTATAGATTAACTAAGATGGCTCACTTTTTGCTCATGGCAGTCATAGATGACGCAGAGAGACTCAGTGGATTGTATGTTGGATAGATTGTCAGGCTTCACGGGGTTCCAGTATCCATTGTTTCGGATAAGGATCCTAGATTTATGTCTCACTTTTGGCAGAGTTTTCAGGAGACTCTTGATACGGGCTTTATTTCAGCACGACATTCCATCCTCAGACTGATAGTCAGTCGGAGCATACCATTCAGATATTTGAGGATATACTACGGGCTTCCATCTTGGATTTATGGGGTAGTTGGGAGGACTACTTACCCTTGGTTGAGTTTGCCTACAACAACAGTTACCAGACCAGTATTGGTATGGTACCTTTTGAGGCATTGTATAGCAGACCTTGCAGATCTCCAGTTTGTTGGACCGAGGTAAGTGATGTAGTCGTTTTGGGTCCTGATATTGTCTTTGAGACTACAGAGATGATTAAGTTGATTCGACAACGGTTGGCTACAGCTTAGAGTAGGTAGAAGAGTTATGCTGACAAGAGGAGAAGATCCTTGTCTTTTAAAGTAGGGGACTACGTCTTTCTCAAGATTTCTCCACAGAAGGGACTTCTGAGATTTCAGCAGACGGGCAAGTTGTCTCCTAGGTTCATTAGAGCATTTTAGATTTTAGAGTGCGTCGGTGAAGTTGCTTATTGTTTGGCGTTGCCGCCAGACCTTGATAGGGTTCATGACGTCTTTCATGTCTCTATGTTGAGAAAGTACGAGCCGGATCCATCATATGTTTTACAGTGGACATATGTTGTTGTTGATGAGGATGTGACTAACAAGGAGGGTCCAGTCCAGATTCTTGATTCCCGGGAGTAGGTTTTGCGGACCAAACCATTCCATTAGTTAAGGTCTTGTGGAGACATCATGGTGTTGAGGAGGCTACCTAGGAGCTCGAATAGGAGGTTCGCTCTCGGTATCCCAATTTGTTCTCTCTTTCAGGTACGACTCGATTTCGGGGACGAAATTCTTTTAAGGAGGGTAGGTTGTAATGACCCGGTCATTTTCCTCCCTTTCCTTTTTTGGTGATTTTTTTTTTTTTTTTTTTATTTTTTTCCTATTTTGTCTTTTCCCTATTTTGTCTTTTTCCCATTTATCATTTTGCTTTGCATAACCTCACTTTTTGTGATTGGATTTGATTCTGGTTTTGTATGCATCCCTGATAATTGATTTCCATGATATTTGTATTTTTACTTTTGTGGAAAATACATTCTAGTTGCTTACTTTTTCGTAAAGGGCATGGATGCATACTTCCTTGTAAATATTCTTGATCTTTGGGATTTTTGTGTAATTATGTAAAATAATTATTTTTCGTCTTAGGGACCTATTTATAATTTAATTTGGAAGATATTTTGAAAAAGAACTTTTTTGCAATTTTTGGAAAGTGCGACACTTGGTGCCACTTGTTGGCATTGGGGTGGAGTGACTTGGAAGCATAATCTCTTGACATTTGGAAGGTGGAGATTCACCCATTTGTTGACCTAGGATTGGTGCACTTGTTGGCTTTGATGGTTGACAAGTGTAAGCTTAGGATTAAACCTAGGAAGGAGCCATGGATGTGTGACAAGTATAGGCTCACCATTTAGTCTTGCATTGTGTGTGTGAGAGAGGTAGTGTAAGAGTACATAGTGAGTGGAGGTATACTAGATCCTCCACTCACCATTTTCACTTTCATCTTTTTCATTTCCTTTGTTCTTCAAAACCCTAACCTAGCCACCATTGGAGAAAAGTTTGGTTAATAGCTTATTTGTTCATTTTGGCTTCCTTCCACTCACCTTAGACTAAAAACCTTGCGAGACAAAAGTTTCCTCTTGCTCTCCTCTTCAAAACCCTTGAATTGGTTTCCATTTTTAAGCTTGGTTGCTTCAATTATAGAGATTCAATTCTCTATTGAGGTAGGGGTGGTAGTATATTTATGCTTTAAGTGTTTTATAATCCTTTGGGGTTTAATATATATTGTGTACATGCTTTTAATTTGATAGTCTTGCATATTATAGGAAGCCGTCACTTTTGACTTAGGGTTTATTGATTTAAGCATGTATGATATGTATACACCATGCGTAGAAGGATTATATAATTTAGTAGTACGTTAAATTCTAGTATTTTTACATGTGGTAATGATATAGAACTCTTGTAAAATTATAAATGCTCTATACAATTCCTATTGACTTGAATTGTTATATTATGGTGGTGATAATTCTATATTTTTGTTGAGGACTAATTGTGATTATTTTAGAAGCTTATTGCTAAAATGTTAAAATTTAGCATATAAAGCTTATTATTGAGGCATGATTTAATTGATAAGTTGGTGGTATTATATTGTGCATAATACCATGATGAGGACTTGTCATTTAGTATGTTATTTTAGACTTGGAACCCTAAGACATGATTTGTGTGGTTTTAAAATATTTGTGCATGGAAGGTGGTTTATATGCTTTAATTATAGTGTATGAGTTTTAAACTTGATTATGATTTTGGATTTTCTTAGGACATTGTTACAAGTGATATGGCTAGAGTTAGGCCCAAGTGCGGGAGGTATGAGTTCTCCTCAATTGAGATAATGCGCACTAGGGTGCTTTTCCCAGCAGGTTAATGCCCAGAATAACCGTTTTGATCTTGGTTTACTCCGAGACGTGATGTCCAAGTCTTCCACTAATTGATTTCGCATTCAATTCCAAGTTGACAACCAATGCTTAATTGTAACTTATAATTTTTGTTATTGGCGAATTGATGTTGTTAAGTATATTGATGTTGATATGTGTTGTTAAATAATCATTTAAGTTAGCTTAAGATGATCCCTTAGAACACCTTAAACATAAACGTTAAGTGGAATGATCCCTTGTGTTCGTCTATATTGATCTTACAATGATATTGAAACTTTAGGGTATACGCATGTGCTTCTTCCTACGAGTAACTTGATTACTCACCCTAGTGGTTTAGGTTGTCTTACAGGTAAGGAGACTATGTTCTTGGGTGCTCATCATCCTTAAGGGCTTATGAGCAATTTGAAGCATTTTTTTATATTGACATGCAAATGTTTAGCACGATTTACTTTTAAAGTCATATTTTGTATATCATGGGTGTATGGTATTTTAGAAGCTAATGTAACTTCCTTGTTGTGTAAAGATACTTTAGTACTTACTCTTAACACCATTATCATGTATGTAAGGAGGTCAAGGGCCAATCATGTTTACTTTAGCACTTGTGTTCATTTGGTACTAAATTTTGGTTTCAAAAATGTATTTTAACCAATTTTGGAGGTTTGCCATATGCAATTCTTGTAATTGACATGTATGCGGTCATGAGCCATTGTTTTGCATTCAATTATTCATTTTGAGGTTGTTGACATGTCCACATATTCATATCTCCTTGAAAATCAGTTTTAAACCTTTGATTTCGAACCAATTCATGATGGGATTTGAGGCTTGGGTTGAGCCTTAATGTTTTTGGCATATAATAGGTCTTACAGCAGCTTTTTGAGTCATTTCAGTTGTCCAAAATATTAGTTTGGTTGACCAATGCCTTTTGGGAGCTTAATTACACAGTAAAAACTCATTTCCAGTAGTCTTTTTCACTATTCAGGACCATTTCGGTCGACCGAAACAACCTCCTCTCAAAAACATGTTTTCAAGAAATTTTTTGTCCAGTTCGGTCATCTGAAACTCCAATTCGGTCGACCGAAATAGCCTTCACTCATCAGCCTTCCAAATTTTGTTTCAGCATTAATGTTCCAACTTCAAAGGATCATAATTTCTTCATTTCTAATCCAAATGGGGTGATTCTTGAGCCTAAACTCAAGTATTTTGAGTCGGCTTTCCAATGGTACCAATTTATTTCTTAGATTCCAATCACAGTGGGAGTTATTTATGTTTTAGTGAGGTAGTGTTAGTTTTTGCTTAAACTGGGAAAGGGCGTTTTCGTGGGATTCTTAGCCAATGTTCTTGGAACCTCTTGGATTGTTGTGAAATGATTAGATTAGGTTGTATTCACCTTGTTTGACTTATTTAGAGTCAATTTTCTCAATTTAATTATGAATTGACCATTTTGCCCTTAATTAACAGATTTTGCCTGTTTTAGCGTTTGTTTCCTCTTTTGCTCTCTTTAAGTTCCGTGACTTCATGGAATGTCACATTGGTGTCCTAGAGATGATTTATATCTCAAAGGACTATGGTTTTATCTTTTCCTTCCGCATTTCGGATCCGTTATCGGGTCAACCTTCGGGTCATTACTGACGCACCGGGTTGAAAAACTTAGGCCATCACACCGGAACATGAACATTTGAATAAGGGTGAGAAAATTTAGCATTGACTTGTTGAAAGTGTTCATTTAACACATGTCTATGGGGACAATTGGAAGTAGAATGTAGAACACTAGAACATGTCGTACAAGGCTCACAAGAGTGATAGGAGGGATGAAAAGGAGATGATTTGATAACCTATTTTTAACTCAATAAGAATTGATCAAGTTTTTGAGAAAGAGTTTTGACCTCGGCTACAATCTCCATTGGACTTTCAATTTGACACACTTTCAAATTTCTCTTTTTGTTAATAGAATCATGACTCAACCAGAAGTGTGAGATTTATGCAATGAATTTTCACTCATTTTTTCAAAAAGGTGCCAAACATCATCTTCATGTTTCCCAAAATATGAACCTCCACATGAAGTATCAACTATGTCCTTGTGAATGTCGGATAGGCTTTCATAGAAATATTGAACCACTTGCCATTCAGGAATGCCATGGTGTGGGCATTTCCTTAGTAAGTCATTCAATCTTTCCCAAGCCTCATGCAAAAGTTCTCCTTCCCCTTGAGAAAATTCTCTAATGACGATTCTCATTAAATTGGTCAAACTTACGAGGTAAAATTTTTTCAAAAATTCATTTAACATTTGTATCCAAAAATTTATCAAATTTGCCCCCAAGTTGTTGAACCAATGCTTTGCCTTATTTTTAAGAGTGAAAGGGAAGAGAAGTAACCTAAGAACTTCTTCCGAGACATTCATATACTTTACGATGGAGTATATTTCAAGAAATTCATTAAGATGTTGATATGGTTCCTCATCATTTAAGCCATAGAAAAGTGGACACATTTGAATAGTCTCGGGCTTAATTTCATATTGATCTGCGCCAAAATTAAGAAGCATGATACAAGTTGGTGCATGGTATTCATGGAAATTGTAATGATCACGAAGGATCAACGGAAGAATTGGAGCTTGAACTTTGGGAGGAAATTGATCAAAAGGGGGGTTTTCCATGAAATGCGGGTCTAAGTAACCAAGATTACCCTCTAGATTTTCCATTAGAATGCCTAGGATGAAAGGTAGGGAAAAAGGACCGCACAACACTCCAAGCAACACAATAATAAATTCAACAAAAGCAAGCACTTCTCCTTCGCAACACAAAGCAATCAACAACAATCCTCCACATACATTTATCCCATACTCCCATGCTTTCAACAATATGCAAAAAAAGTAAATTACCACCACGCGGGCCGATGATTTAACTAGAGATAGAGTTAGAAAAGCTCACAAAGGGTCCTTACGCAACTTCATATTATTTTTCAATTTTTGTTTTGCTTTTTATACTTTTGCTTAGCTTAACTTGCTCCTTGCTTTAGAATTTTCTTTTGCTTCACTTCCCTTACCCAATGTACCTAGCCAATAAAGAATAAACACAATAAGTAACCAAAATAAAGTAAAATAAAGACACGATCAAAAGAGTACTACTTCCTAATTGTTTCCAAAATACGGCGTTACTTAATCCTCGGCAATGGCGCCAAAACTTGGTGTGTGCCGCATTGCAACAAGCTAAAAGTGTGTAGTGTGGCCAAGTTTGAATTTATAGAGTGCCACTACTACCTCTAACTATTAATATAATTAGGGTGAGTAGGGATCGTCCCAAGGGAAAAGGGCAATATTTGTATGGAAACAATGTTGGATTAGTATGTCGAGTGATCAAAAGGTCGTTTGTTGGTTGAGTTAAACTACATATTAAACTAGACAAATGCAATAATAAACAACTAAATTGAGTAAAGTGTAGAGAATAGAAGAGAGAGTCTTGGGTCATAGAGTTCACCACTAAGCATTACCTTCCTAGACATTCAATGTTTGATGGATTAAGGGGAAATTGTGTTGCAAATGAGAGTGTGTGCCATTGATTGAAATATTAGCATGGATGGCCAAGTAAGCATACATTATCTTGTCAATCTAGTGAATAGCACAACATATCAAATTAAGCCATTAATCATTCCATAAGCCCACAATCAATGCACATTATCAAATTAGAGAAATATACTACTTGCATTCATAAGTATGGAACATCAAACAACAAGAATGGATTGTCCAACCATCTAAGAAAGTAAGGCAACTACACTACAACTAAGTTAATGACATGAAAATTAAACTAATTAAACTAAGGTTGTGGCACAATTCATCAAGAAATAAGTATGGACCATCAAATAAACCTCAAGAGTATTCCATTTAAGCACCATGCCTTGACCATCACTGGATTCATAATATCAACACACATAAACATGCATCAATGTAACAAAATCTAGAGATAAACACATGAACATCCACCCTCGCATATATAGACATATGAATAGAATTAAATGATCAATTGGAAGTATTAAACTACATAAATCATGGTAGAAACAAGATTTATATATATATCAAAGGTCAAGACAAGAATTACAACATTAATCCCCATTAATTACAAAGCATCAAAGTCTAGGAGGCATGCTTAGGGCTAGCTCTAGCCCCAAGAAAATGTTTAGCCACTCATTAATGTGTTAATCCAACCCTCAAGGGCTATCTCCATGCGAGAATTGATCTTCTTCCTCCTTGGTGGAAAACCCTAGAAGAGAGGAAGAACTTTCCCAATTTGTGTATTCACTCTCTAATCTCTAGCCAAGTCTCACTAATCTAACCAACCTCCTTACTCAAAATAACCATAATCCATATATGGGTAGCTCAAATGTCACACCCAATGGTTAGACCACGTGCACTAAGACCTCCCAATGATTGCACCACAAGCACACATTTAATTTCGCTTGAAATCAACTTTTCATGTAACTCGAGGCAGTTCAATCAATCTCAAGGTTGGTTAGATCGATCGAACCTTGGCGGCGCCTTTTTGGAATAAAGACAAGGCTGAGATATTTTTAGGAAGAGGACAAAAGTGGTAGTTAAGGATAAGATCAAAGATGTTCGATCAATCGAAGAAATATTGGATCGATACAAGAATGTATTTTACTGAGGATAAGGACAAAAGGCTCGATCCATCTTGGCATTGTTGGAATGATCACTGTGTGATCGATCTGAGCTTTGTTCGATCGATTGAAGAGTGCTTCCTTTCACAAACTTGCTTCCACTTTGCTCCTTTCTTCCATTGAGCTTGAGATTGCACCTTTTATGCTCTAATTCAGCTGGATTAACTTATTTTAGGGATAAGTGCCTGAAAAGGGAAATAACATGAAATTAGACTAAAACAGGAAAATAAGACAGGATAAGGTACTAGAATGTTCAAGCTTAAGGAGTTTAAATGCGCACTTTTCAATGCTCATCAGCAGCCCTAAGAAGAAGTTGAGTTTACCCATCATACTCATTTCAAACTCATTTTGCATGGAGGTGGCAAACTCTTTCCTTAGCAAGTCATTAGTTGATCCAAATATAATATCATCAATATAAATTTAAATGATCAACATATTCCCATCAATGATTTTGGTAAAGAGTGTATTGTCAATTTTACCTCTACCAAAACTATTTGAAAGTAGAAACCTACTAAGTCTTTCATACCAAGCTCTAGGAGCTTGTTTCAAACCATATAATGCTTTAGACAATTTATAAACATGGTTTGGACTTTCATAGCTTTCAAAGTCCAGTGGTTGTTCTACATATACTTCTTCATTTATAAAACCATTTAAGAAAGCACTATTTACACCCATTTGAAATAATTTGAAATTTTTGTGAGATGTAAATCTAAGCAACATTCTTATAGCCTCAAGTCTAGCAATGGGAGCAAAAGTTTCTTCATAATCTATACCTTTTTCTTGGTTATAGCCTTTTGCAACAAGTCTAGCCTTATTCCTAACAATAGTTCCCGATTTATCCTTTTTGTTCCTAAAAACTAATTTTGTGCCGATGATTGTCTTATTTTGAGGTCTAGGGACAAGATGCCAAACCTTGTTTCTTTTGAATTGAATGAGTTCATCTTGCATTGCCAAAAGCCAAGATTCATCATTTTCAGCCTCATGTATATTTTTAGGTTCAAATTGAGAAACAAATGCCACAAAGTTGCATATATTTATTAATTGTAACCTTGTACTAACACCTTTGGATGGATCACTAATAATTTGATCTAATAGATGATTATGAACTAACTTCCATTCATTTGGAGTAGTTTTATTTTGAGAGATATCATCACTTGAATTGGTCTTTTGAGAGATATCAATAGGAGACTCATTGAGTTCATTGATACTCTTCTTAAGCTCAATAGAGGACTCATTTATATTGAGTTCATTGGTACCTTTTTCAAGTTCAATTTCTTCATCATTGTCCATCATACTTTTTGTAGGAGGAGTTGGGGATTCATCAAATACTACATGTATGGATTCAACCACAACCAAGGTCCTCTTATTATAGACTCTAAATGCTTTGCTTCTAGAAGAATAACCAAGAAAAATGCCTTAATTGGATTTAGCATCAAATTTTCCTAGATTGTCTTTGTCGTTAAGAACAAAACATTTACACCCAAAAACTTTGAAATAACCTATATTAGGTTTCCTTTTGTTCCATAATTCATAAGGTGTTTTGTTGAGAATTTTTCTAATGACAACTCTATTTATGACATAGCATGAAGTATTAATGGCTTCGGCCCATAGAGATCTAGGTGATTTATGCTCATTTAACATGGTTCTAGCCATCTCTTGAAGAGACCTATTCTTTCTTTCAACAACCCCATTTTGTTGAGGAGTCCTAGGTGCCGAAAGATTGTGATTATAGCCATTTTTGTCACCAAATCTTTCAACGTCTTGATTATCAAACTCTCTACCCCTATCACTTCTAATAGTCTTAATCTTATACTCTTTTTCGTTTTCGACTCTTTTACAAAATTTTGAACGAATTGAATGAGCCTCATTTTTACGTGTGAGAAAGAATACCCAAGTGAATCTAAAGTAGTCATCAACAATCACAAAAGCATAGAGTTTACCACCAAGACTAACAATTTTCTCTAGCCTAAATAGATCCATATGAATCAATTCAAGTGGCTTTAAAGTTGCTATATCACTACAAGGTTTATCTTTTGAAAAATTTGTCTTTGGGAGACCTTTGACTAATTCATTTTTAGATAATCTTGAGATTAAATCCATGCTAGCATGACCTAACCTTCTATGCCATAACCAACTATGTTCATTTGATGACATAAAACATTTAACATCTTGATCATGAAGTTCAACTAGGAGCAAGGTATACACATTACCACTTCTAGGAGCACAAAATATTTGAGTTTTATTTCTTTTAACGGTACATTTATCTGTTTTAAAGATCACATCAAATCCATTGTCACAAAGTTGACTAACACTAAATAGATTATGCTTTAATCCTTCAACAAGCAAAACATTTTCAATAGACAAGGAAGAAAAAATACCTATGGTTCCGATGCCAATCACCTTGCCTTTAGAATTGTCTCCAAATGTGACTCTTCCTCTGTTGTATGCTTTTAGAGAAGAGAATTTTGAGTAGTCTCCCGTCATATGTCTAGAACATCCGCTGTCTAGAAACCATTTGTCTTTGGAAGATGAGGTTGCCTTTAAACCATCCTACAAGAGAGATTTTAAGTAGTTTTCACTTGGTACCCAAATTTTGTTGGGTCTGTAAGAGTTAGATAGAGGCATGTAAGTTCCTTTAGGAACCCACTTCTTTATGATTTTCAGCCTCTTCTTTGAGCAATGTTGAATAAGATGACCTTTTCTTTTATAATAGTTGCATCTAGTATTTTTGGCTTTATTTTTAACAAAATAGTTACTCAAAGGCTCTCTTTTTTTCAATAAGCATGCATTTTTGTCAAAAAGATCATATCATAATCCATGTTTATGAAAAATAATTCTTTGGCTACCTAGCATAAGTTCTAGATTTTTTGCACCTTGAGTAAACTTTGCTAGACCATCAATTTGGTCTTCAATAATTAATTTCAATGATTCATTTTCAGAAATAAGATCATGTGATGCTAATTCTTTTAGTAAGATGCATTCCTTTTTCAAACAATCATTTTCATTTTGAATAGTTTGAAGTTTGTTATCAACGATGAGCTTTTCTCTTCTTAGAGAAGCACATTTTTTGACCATTTTACCTCGTTCATCATGTAATTCTTTAAAAGCATCAAGTAGTCCATTATAAGCATCAACCAAATCATCATAAGACATTTCACATTCAGATGAAGAGTCAGGGTTAGAGTTTACTCATCTTTATTTGCCATGAGACAGAGAATAGCCTTTTCCTTATCGCTCTCGGAAACATTTGAGTCATTATCTTCCTAAGTGGCTTGCATTGCTCTTCTCTTTTTCTTCTCCTCTTTATAAATAAGACAATCAGCTTTGAAATGCCCTGGTTTTCCATAATGAAAACAGGCAGGGGTGTCTTGTTTGCCATGTTCATTGGATGATTTACCCTTTTTGAATCTACCCTTGTTGAATTTCTTTTTTTGAAGAAATCTTTTGAAGGATTGAGTAATGAGGGCCAGATCATTATTTTCACTTTCGTTACCAGCAGCTTCCTTTTCCATTTGAGAGGATTTGAGAGCAATTTCTTTCTTTTGGTGATGGTCTCCTTCTCTATCTTTAAGGGTGATCTCCCATGTAAGAAGGAAGCCAAGAAGTTCATCAAGCTCAAGTGTGTTGAGATTGTGAGACTCCTTAATTGCTGCAGCCTTTGTATCCCATTTTTTAGGTAAGTTTCTTAGAATTTTCCTTGTAAGATCAGAATTAGTAATAGTTCTACCAAGATGCTTCAAGCTATTTATAATGTCAGTAAACCTCACAAATATTTCACTTATAGACTCATTTTTATTCATGCGAATTAGTTCATACTGATGCATAAGGATATCAATTTTAGATTCCCGAACTTGTGATATTCCTTCATAGGTAATCTGAAGTTTCTCCCAGATTTCCTTAGCTGTGGTGCATGTAGAAACTCTATTGTACTCACAAGGACTTATAGCACAATTTAGATTTACTTTGGCTTTAGCATTTAGGGAGATGAGTTTATAATCCTCGATGTCCCATTCTTCTTCAGTTTTAGGAACTTTATTTGTATCAACTATTTTCATTGGAACAAATGGTCCATTAACTATGATAAGCCAAATTTGATAGTCTACGGATTGAAGGAAGTCTATCATTTTATTTTTCTAGTTTGTTCCATTGAACCAAGGAGGTCTGGAATTTGATTGTCCTTCTTGATGAAAGTGACCATTTAAGTTTGCCATGATTTTTCTCTAATGCACTTAAGCCTTTTCAATAGAGATTAGGCTCTGATACCAATTGTTGCCCAAGTAATGACTCTAATGGGGGGGGTGAATAGAGTGTTAGCAAACAATGGTCAATTTTTTATTTTAATTAACATGCAATTACTAAGCTAACTTTCTCAGCAATTGTTTAATAAAGCAATCTGAATTTTAAACCTCAACTAACAACATTTATCAAGAGATTAATCATGCTAAACTTTAAGTAATAAATGTAAGAGATAAAGAGAGAGATTGCAAACAAGTACTCAACGATTTTAGCAAAATTTTGAAACTCCTACTCCTCGGCTTAAAACCCCTCTTGAGATTTCCCAATCCACTATGGCTTCTCCTTATGGGTAAAGAGCAAACCTTTTACAAGAAGCACCTCATTGCTTCAAAGTGCTTAGAGAAACACCTTCTCTTAGTTTTCCTTAGACCATACCAGCCCTTACAAAGGTTGAAGAAGATAAATGAAGTACACGATAATCTCTCTCAGATCTGTAGTATAAATTTTAGCTCACTCTAGAGTATGTATAAATAGATTGAAGCTCTATACTCTTTAAGGATATGAAATATGTGAATGATGTGACATAAGGCTATGTGATTACATAGATTTGATTCTTAGTGGTTACAATACATTTTTATGAAGAGAACAACTCATTATATAGAGTTTCAGACATATATAATCTGTATTCTAGCTGTTGGGCACATATTTTGAGATAAAATAGCCATTCAAATTTGAATCAGCGCAGGTTCGGTCGACCGAAATGAAACACCATTTTGTTTCGGTTGTCCGAAATGACATGAGGCTGTCATTTACCTTTTTACTTCGGTCGGCCAAAATGGATTAGGCTTTTATTTCGATCGCCCGAAATAGCCTGAGGCCTTTTAGCAACCCTACTGTTAGAATTGGTCAACCGATTCATATTGTCTTTCTATTTCGGTCGTCCGAAATAGCCATGAGATCTTATTGCTTAGTTACTGCCCAAAATAGTCATCCAATTCAAATTGTCATTCCATTTCGGTCGACCGAAATGGAACTTTAGTTTCAGAAACATTTTTTGATGATATTTATACTTTGTCTAATGTTCCTTGATTTTGATGAATGGGATTTTATGCATGATCCTAGTTATGTGAGCTTCAAAATGTTCATACATACTTTGATAACGGTTCCTATTCACTCACCACCTTAGCTACCCCTTTCATATTGGTATTTGCATGATCGTTTGATTACTTGACTAATCTTGATGGCTTTCGATTGAGACTTAATAGCTTTAATGTTTCCTTCATGATCCTTTTGTGGTGCAACTTTTCATCTGTGCTTTTCATTATATGCCTTTGATGGATGCTAAGAGCTGTGATTTAACTCAAGGTAGACATTAGTACACATAAAACATCATTAATGAATTATAATCATGAAAAGCCTTTGATTCAAGGCCAACAAATGCTACTTACGAGTATGGAAAATGACGATTGTACCCTTAGTTGACTTCGGGTTAAAAGTTCAGACCCACGGGTTCGGGTCGTTACAGAGTATCATGGAATGACTTGAAAGATTGTTTTAAACTTCACTTGACTAGTTTAAGGGCATACTATCCTCTCATATAGTAAAATAACCATTTTACCCCTAGTGTGTCCTCGGGTTCGGGTAAGGACCCGGTTAGCGATTCGAACCCCTGGTTCGGGTTGTTACATACTCTATTGTTGTAGTATCACTACGAATCATAGCGGAATCTCTTCTGATCTATGGACGTATGCCCATTTTGGCTGAACCATGTATATCTTGGGTTTATTTATGATTATTTTGTTAGCTTTTATTGGATTTTTGTGTTTCGCGTGCTTCTGCTGCCCTAACAAATTGGTATCAGAGACAAAGGTGAAAGAGATCTAGAAAACACAAGATATCTCAACATGTGCTGCAACGGGCTTCAGTTATAGGTGGAGTCAATCGACTTAGTTACATGGCATGGAGCTCGAGTAGTCATGGTGGAACCTTAGAGGTTTGATTAATCGAGCAATGTATAATGTGGACAATTGCAGTTTTGCAGAAGTATCATCAAGATTGAAGCTGCAAATGAATTGTCATGATCAATGCCAAGGAAAACGATGATTGGCTAGATGGAATTTGAGCCAAGATTGAGATTGTTGTAAATTGTGTCTCAAAATCCTATTCTAATTAGGATTCTTTTTTAGATTTTTATTCTTTTAGGTAATTTCTATGATACCCCTCGATTCTAGAGCCACGGGTGATCAAGTCCGAGCACAAATCCGAGGGATATCAAACAATCAATATGTAAACAAGCAGGAATAAAAACTGAATTAAGAATAAAAGAATAATATGCTGGAAGAAAACTAAAATAAAAATTCTCAAACCTTAAATAATAAATTAATATAATTTAAATCTGTACAACTCGGGAATCCACCTAGTGGACCCCTAATCCCAAATCTTTGAATAAATTTACAGAATTAAAATCCAAAATTAAAAATAGAAATGAAATCCTATGTAGCCGGAAGAGTGAATGTCTGTATCTGCATCAACACGATCAAGCTCTAAGCCTGGTACTGTCGAACACCTGAAAAAATAAGAAAGTGGGTCAGGCCCATATGCAAGTCCTGTTCTACTACGATCCATACATAAACCCGATACGCTGATACATCCTAGATAGACTCAACAATATCTAGAGTAGTCCATATATGTATAAGTACACACTATAGGATGCTCACTAGTCCAATAGGTCTGTCTCATCCTGAGTAGAGATACCATGCAAATCGCACATAATGTGGTCATGTGTACTTAGACCTACCAGGGAACAACACCTCTATCCAGTTATCCATCCTAGGCGATATATGCACCCTAACCATGGTCCTGAGACTCAAGCTCATACCATGGCATCATAACATAAATATATAAAGTCCGTGTCCTCTTAATACAAAATATCATCCATCTGATATAGTGGCTTGACATCTGCATAACAATTTATCCCAGAAATCCAATTATGTCATTCAGTTATTTACTGACCTGACACTAACAGAAGTCGAACTTAACTTTTATTGTTAATCCGAACCTCAATCCAGATTAGGTAGACTTAGTGTCTGAACTAATTCATATCTAGTATGCCACCATCCTATACCGGTGCATACTATCATCCATTTACCATAGTTGACAAAAACGGAATAAATAGTTATCAACTACACTCCAAAACAAGCACCAATACAATTCCACATGTGTAAAACTAAATCATACATCCAACAACAGATTTAGAATCCAAATCCCAGTCCTTTAAATTGGTAAAACAAAATTACACAATTTACCTCTCCAAACAGTATCCTACCGATGCAATGTATAATAGATTTAAATACCAGTTAATTCCATTTAAGCATACACATATCTAAATTATTATATGCTTAAATCACAGCTGAAAACATAATTCTCAATTTAAGATTTTGCAGAGAAAACAAAATTTTAAAACAGTAAGCAACAGAAGTTAATTCTGCAATTATCCACTTACAGATTCTCTGTTTAAGCTGAGGTTAACTCCATCCTAAATATTTGAATGTAAGCTTACTTCCTAACATTTTTATAAGTTTTAAGCAGTGATTTACATCATTCAGTAGCATATAGACAGCCCTAGGAAAATCCAGTTTAACCAAACAGACCCCAATTATCAGTTTTGCACATTAAATGAGAAAGAGAAGGCTCTGAAACAAAGAGCCTTCTCTATTTCAAGATCAATTATCAGTTTTACGCTTCAAACAAGAGAAAGAGAAGGCTCTAAAAACAAAAGATCCTTCTCCATTTCAAGGGAGCCTTCTCCATTTCAAGGAGAGCCTTCTCCACTTTAAGGAAAACTTCTGTTCTTCTGTTGTCTTCTCCGACTCCGGTGGTTTCCAGTCTTTGAATTCAGTTTTATTACATGTTTTAAAGTCCCATACACTATTTAAAATAGTTTAAACCAATCGAGAAAAACCTATTCAGTCCAAACAGCCCCTAAGTGTCAAAACTGGACCATTAACAAAAAAATGGAGCAGTTGAATAACAAGATGAAATTTAATTGATCCAACACAGGCATGGATAAATTCAAGTAATCTAGGTTATTTAAAATCTTAATTAAGTATGATTAATCAAAATTAAATCACATATAAGAAATCCTCCAAGTTCCAAAGTGCTAACTGACTAACATTCCAGATACAACTTGTAGGATTTTTTTCCCTATGTCCAATCCTTAATCCATTTATGAACTGTTGTTTCTCTATATTCTTACAGGTCTAAAACAATAATATACACCATTTAAAACAATTTAAATGAAGCATACCAACTCTGTACAGCCCAAACAATCCCTAAAACCCCTTCCGTAGCATCTTAAGAAGAAAGCAGGCTCTCCCAAAACTTGGAGCCTGCTCTAAATGACCTAGAGCTGGCTCTAGGATCCTAAGAGCTTGCTCCAATGCTTCTAGAGCCGGCTCTCCCTCTTTGGGAGCCGGCTCTAAGGTTTTGGGAGATTGCTCTCCCTCCCCTTAGCAGCCCTTGTCTGTTTCAACTTCGTCTCCTTCAACTCCGGTGATGTTCCAGCCTTCTGCACTGTATTAAATTCTTGTTCTAATATCCAATTAACATTCCAGACTAACTACAAGCCATCCATATGCATCATTAAATCTCAAATAGCAAAGCTTAAACGCATAAACAAAAAGAACCAAACAAATAGAGACTTTAAGAATTTTGTGAAACAGCTTCATTCAACGAGTCTAATTATCAGTCAAGCATGCATAAACATTTGTTTAGGCATTTATTTAAACTCCTGGAGTCTATCTAAGCATGCACAGATCACAAGTTTAAGGGAAAGAGAAGAATAGAGACTTGCCTTTGAGATTTTAGATTAAAATCTCTAACTGTCGCCTCTATCAACTCCGGCAATGTCGGTTGTGTTACACGACCTCTGCTGCTCCTAGTTCAACCCAGTAGCATACACCAAACTCCCCTCCTTGACTCTGCTTTGTGAATCACCCAAGATCACTCTCCGTTTCCCTCTGTATCTCTCTGTTTTAGGTGAACAGTCTGTTTTTATGTGAACAGACTATGGTTGTATTTCTTTCAATACCCTAAGACTAACGTAACAACATATTTATAGACTCAGTACATCTATAACCCTAATCCTAATACACTCCAGAAAAGAACTGACAAATGCTAAGTCGGCAATACGTAAAATCCACAACCCTAACTTAAGATCCAATAATTTAAATCAATTTAAATAATTATAAACAATCAACCAGTTACATATTACTAAAGAAATTATTTTAAATAAATTCAAATAATCTAATTAAGGCAATTAATTTAAATAAATTCAAATAATATAACTAAGGCAATTAATTTAACAATTAACTAATCAAGTAAATCTACCATTATATAAACAAATATGCACTTAAATAAGTGAAAATGCTATCAAAATCCAAATTAAATTCCCATTTTATCCTTTTAAAAATTAGGGGTATTACAATTTCTTGTTTGGCAAGTCTTGGCCTCTAAGGAATTGTAATCATTGTCCAATAATGAATTATGTTTGTAACTTTATAAATAGGTACATATGTTGTGGGTTGAGACTTATGAGATTGAGAAAGATGTAGTCTCATGAGGGAGTTGATGGGTAAAGGTAGTATGGGGGTTGATAAAGTAAGAAAAACACCGGTGACACTGATAACGAGGGATTAAGCTCGTGGAGTGGTACATGGTAAAAAGGCATGTATATAGTATTAGTACTCTATTATTGTAATATATTTACAAATCATAGTGAAATCTCTTCTCATTCATCGACGTAGGCCGATTTTGGCTGAACCATGTATATCTTGTGTTTGTGTATGATGATTGTTTTGTTGGTTTTTGTTGGATCTTTGTGTTTTGTGCACTTCCGCTGCCCCAACCGTTATCATTAAATGATTTTCAAGAAAGAATGATATATGATTGACAATTGAATTTCTAATTTAAAAGGGGGTGTTTTCATCAAACGATTCACGTTTTCATGCATTTAATGTTTTACCCACTTTATGGAAGTTTTGGAGCCGGTTTAAAATCATTTACAATGTCACATTTGAGCCAAGATGGATGCCAAGTGCCAAAGTCACTAAAAAGGGTTAAAAAACACAAACCTAGTGAGAACCGGTCGACGTGTAGACTTTTCATGTCGACCGGTATCTCATTTATTTGGTTAGTATGCAATTTATTATTGGGGAGCCAAACAGTCGACGTATTGTTCCACATGTCAACCGAATTACCAGAACTAGTCGATATGTATGTCCCACACGTCGACCGATTCCTGCATGTTGGGCCAGATTGTTTGAAAACTTGATTTTGTTTCTTCTTTGACCCATTTATGATCCTATTGAATCTTATGGACCTCGGCACATTATTTTAATGATCCTTCAATAAGGAAATAACTGTATTGCCCTTGAGAGTCCTCGGGTTCAGGTAAGGACCCGGTTAATAATTTGGACTCCCGGGTTCGGGTCATTACAATAGATATGTAAATAATCTAATTTATACTTGCATTTTTATTAGAATCTGGTTTTCCTATTATTGCATTAGTTGTTCATAAATCGGAATCATAAATAGCTCGAAAGTAAGGCCACTTATGTAAAGAAATAATTTGAGATTAAAGATCTCAGAAATAAAATTTTTTTGTCTTAGACATACAAAGCAAAACAGTTACAGCAGATCTCATGCTAAATGTTGTTCTAGACATTGTTATAGATAACAGGTTTCACTACATTTGCACTCTTTGCTAATGTGTTGGCTGTCATTGCAAATATGAGAATCTTTTTTTATAGATGGTTGAAATTCTTGACCTCTAGCTGATGAATCTAAAGAAGGCATATGCTGCTCAATGCCAGTGTTAACTAAACTGAATGAGCTTATACTTTAGTTGGCTCTATAGAATCAGTTGTTTACGGCTCCCTCAGTGACTTCTTCGTATACAGACAATGAATGTTTACTACAATACAGACCATACTTACATGAGCAGAAAAATTGGAAAATACTGCTATCTGTAAATCAATCTTGTATTGTTGCTGCCTCAACGTATTGAGTTTATCACTCTGAATGAGAGAGTGGAAACTTGAGTTCAGAGATGCTATAAAACCATAATTAGATATTGAGCATCGAACGAGATAAGGGAATGACCAATTTAATGGATAAGGGAAGTTGAATCTGAATTATCCCTTGCTTGACACTAGTTATCAAAATGCAACAATCATATTTATGAGGGGGAGTAGTTGATCGAAAATCTTTAAAGTCATGCATCGACTATACAAATGAGGGGGGAACACTAAATTGAATAGGTATTGACATACTGCACTCTTTTTCCTTCGCTCAGGTTTTGTCCCACTGGGTTTTCTTGGCAAAGTTTTAATGAGGTAGTTTGCATCCATGCAATAACATTTTCAGATACATAAGAATACTGTACACTTTTTCCCTAGCTAAGTTTTTATTCCATTGGGTTTATCTTAGTAAGGTTTTAATGAGGCATATTCTTAGTGTAGTATAGTGGACCCCAAGAGGGAGTGTTATGGATGTGGGATCCACACTCTACAATATGATATGTACACTTGTCCTTATGTCTTACATCATTTAATTGTCATAGTGCTTTTCTTTGGCGTAAGGAGAAAGTTGCATTGCTTTGGCGTAAGGAGAAAGTATTAGACAAGTGGATTGTGTAGCTTACAAGAGAAGCTCTTTTGGTGGACTATATATATTCAAGAAGTTTGTGCTAAGTGGAATATATTAAGTTGTACGTAGCGGAATGGTTGTGGAATATAATATGGATAATTAACCTAGAAGGATGGTGAATAGATATATCTTGCTCCTTTATCCAATTTTTATTTATTTTAATTTTATCGAAATAAAACTAAAATCAAACCACAAAGCAAAAATAAAGTACAAGTAAAGTAAATAAGGTTTGAGAGATGACACCAGGATTTTTAGCGAGGAAACCCTAATTGGTATAGTAGACCAATTGTTGCGGGCAAAATCTCGTTGGACAGTGCAGTTTAGAAAAAAATGATCCATTATGTTTGAAGCAAAGTACACTGAACTTTAACTCAGGCTCACATCTTATCGTTCTACCAAAAACCAATTGCTGACAATCCTGACTTTGTGACTCCCCCATTTAACAGCTCTCGACCTCAGACTTACTCTTGATCTTTGTAAAAGAGTTACAGGTAAATCAAACAACACTCCACGAATGCTTTGACCCCTTTAAAGTATGATTGCTTCACCCTTTTTCTTCAAGATCCGAATTTGATGAATAATGAATGAATTCTGCTTTTCGGAATTTCTGAATCTTCAATTATGCTCCAATTCCGATGAGATAGAGAATAACACTCATAAATCACTCTTGTGTTTATATGTGCGCTCTCAAAAATAAAATCAGAAAAATCAGATTGATTTTCTGAATAAAAATATCTCTCAAAGATGGCTCTCAATTAGATCTGAATTTTGTATGCAAAAGCCGTGAAATCCTAATTGAGAAAACATGTTTATATAAACCTTTGAAAACCTAGATATGCCTGAAAAATAAGGTAAATTCATGCATAGATTTTAGAAGGAAGTCTAGTCCAAAAAGAAATCAAAACGGATAAGGAAACTTAAGTTACTAAACTAATCAGGACTTCTTGAATTGGTGTCGAATTTGGCTACCGGATCAGGATAAACAAAACCTATTCCGACGTACTTTGGCTACCGGTTCCCAAAGTGGCTACCTGTTCCCAATGGACAGAAGTGAAAGTGCTATTTGGTTACTAGTACCAAATGGATAGAATATAAATTTCCTACCAGTACTAGATTTGGCTACCAGTACCAAATGGACAAAATGAAAATTTCCTAAACACTTCAAACTTCTAAGACTTCTCAAGTGTTCTCACTCACTCACATACCTTTCTAAAGCAGTGTTCTCATCATCCCAGAGTATTGTAAACCATGAACACTTAAACTTCTTCAAATCTGCATTCTATCTTCATCTTGAAATTCTGAACCGAAATTTTACAACTCGATTGGACTTATTTTGATAATGAAATTAGCCAATATACAAAATATACATTTTTCATAATCTCTCCAAAATATATATCTCACAAAATATACATCTAAGAAATATTATTTATTCATTTAGCCTTGTAATCCTTTTAACAATAAAGGTACTTGTTCCATAGTGTTCTTTAATCTTTTTGTTTATAAGATGTAGGTCTATTTTTTACTATATATTACTATATTCATAACAGCCTTTGTTATTTAAAATTATTGGTTTCTTTTTTGTACTTTTCTAATTGTTAGAAAGTATAAATTGAATTAATCTAATTCAAAATTCCTATTCTCCATCTCAGAGTATCCATTCAAATGAACTAAAATCAATAAACATAAAGTTAAACCGTAAAAAAAAAATAAATAAATAAAAAAATAAAATAAAATAAAAAAATCTTTGAGCTATACATTTTTGTTGCAGTTTATCCCATCCGGCGATACGCGTGCTCGTCACAAGACACAAAATATTATACTAAATGACCATAACACCCTTATAAACATGAAAAGTCTTTAATACCCTTCTTCCAACTATTACACCCTAACCTCCCAATCTCTGTTTCGTCTCTCCCTCATCATTTTGTTCATAGCTATTTTCCCAAAAAACATCTGCAGGTCACTCTCTCTTTATATATATACATATATCTTTCTATATATCTTATCCGGATACCCAAAAATGGGAGGTGGAGCCTTTAGGTAAGTTTAGTGTGAAATCAGCCTACCGATTAGCTGTGACGCTCTCTCCAAATTCCAATCCTCATGCCTTACACACGGCAGACAATCAGCTGATCTCTTGTGGATGGTGGAGTGACTTGTGGTCCCTTTAATTGCCTTATAAAATTAAACATTTTCTTTGGAAATGTTGCTAGGAGATTCTCCCCACAGGCTTTGCTTTTGCTCGTTGTGGTTGTTTGGCAAATCCGATTTATCCATGATGTGGGTTGGATGTGAGGGGTGTTCATCATATTTTCTTTCGTTGTTCTTTTTCGCTTCAGGTGTGGAAGTTATCCCCCCTCCGTTGGGATTTTCTAGCCCATCCCATTTCTGCTTTTCTTGACTGGTGGAATGATATTCAGGGTGGATCAGCTTTGTCTAAGGAGGATAAATCTTTTACGGTGGGGATGGCGTCTTTTTGTTTGTGGACAATCTGGAAGGCTAGGAATAAATTAATTTTTGATCAACTTGAATGGAGTCCAGTTTTAGTTGCAAATTGGGCTTCCACTCGTTATTGGGAATTTGTTTCTGTGCAACGAAAATGTCAAATGATCCTTCATCCTTCGCAAAGATCAAATGCCCCTCTCGCTAGATTCGTCCAAAGCATGGTGTTGTTAAATGTAATGTTGACACATCTTTTTCAAAACTGCTCAACGAGGTGGTGGTGGTGCGGTGTGCAGAGACTCCTTCGGTGCGGTTCTTCAAGCGGTGATTTTTAAGCCTTTTCAGTCATCATCTGTGTTTCATTCAGAATTGTTTTGTTTTAGCCGTGTAGTTTTTTGGACCAAGCAATTTCACTTTCAGGTGGTCTGGTTTGAATCGGATTGTAAAGGCGTGGTGGAGGCTATTGATGGTATTATTCCTACGGATGCCTCACTTGTTACTTTGGTTACTGAGATAAGACAGGAACTGCAATCTCTATCGAGGTTTTCCATTTTGCATGTTCGACGACATGGAAACCAAGTGGCGAATGCTTTTGCCAATTTCACAGCAGGGGTTGACTACGGATTCGGTGCTTCACTTTCTACCATTGTCTATCTTTAAGCTTTTGGAATTGGATGTTGTAGTTTCTACGAGTAGTCTTTTGCTTTCTTGTGGATTGGTGTTGCAAGGGAAAAAAAAATATAAAAAAAATCTCGCTGAAACAATATATATATATATATATATATATATATATATATATATATATAAAGAAACTGTAATTAAAAATGAAATCATTCACTCAACCATATATTTGAATGCAGCTGCAGCCAGTAATTTATTGCTGCTATTAAGCTAAGAAAACCAAAACTAAAAATTCATTTCTAGCTAATATTATTAAAAAAGCAAAAAAAAAAAAAAAAAATTAAATTAAATCCTCAACTGTAAAATTTACAAAGCTCAAAATTGTTTTGCACCCCCACCCCCAAATAGAAATTGGGGAACAGGAAGAAAAAATTGAAAATTGAAATCTAAACAAGTGATGCATTTGGAAGCTGCACTTCGGACCGCTTCGCCTCATATCATCAACAAGAGAGCAAAGATGTTCAAAATTAAAACAGACTAGAGAAAGAAAAGGGAAGGATGGGAATATTATTTTTATTTTCAAAATTTGCTTTCTTTAGCAAAATTAAACCAGCTACACATGAATACATATTGAAGAAACCCCTACCTGTTGCCGGAAATATATTTCCAAAACTCATTCCCTTAATTCTTCAAACCTCTAAACTCCTCTCTTTCTTCTCTCCCTCTGTCTCTCTTTCTCTAAATATATATATATACACACACACATATATATGCTCTTGTGCAACTCTCCGACATAATCGATTCCAGCGGGATCGTGGTTGCGCGATTCCAGTGAGGCTAAAGAGACAATCGGCTGAGGAAGATTTTTTTTTTTTTTAAGTGTCGTTTCTCTGATGGTGGGGATGATGATGACAACGAATGATGCCTCTTTGACATTGTTGTACAACAAAATTTCAAGAAATTATATATACCGATCGTTTATTTGGACTAAGATCAGGGATCCAAGCTTCATTGATTAATCAAATCAATGATTGGAGAGTTGAGAAAGAAGATGTTGCAAGAGATTTTACGCAAAAAAAATAAAATAAAATGTTGCAGAAATATTTGGTCTTTGCTCAGTTAAAGATTAAAACTATGGGTAAGTACAATAAACAATTTTGAAGTATACCTTTTATTACATTTTTACGTTTTTATTTAAAAACGTGTGTAAAAATATCTTTATTCTTTTTACTTTGTACAAAAATATCTCTGAATTAATATAAGATTCATTTTATCTTTTCATTTTTCCAAAAATACCCTTATCAAATTTTTTTTTTTCCTTTTGATTTTGAAGGGAGCCTAATATTTATCCCATTTTTGCAGAGAATGGTCTTTAGCGAGATTCTAATTGGAGAGCTCTCGCATAACCAGGTTAGGGAAGCACATCGATCACTAGTAAAAGACCCATTCGCAAACCCCACGTCACCATAGTCTGTCTTGCCTCACCATCACCAAAACCCAAACAACCACACCGGCGAGGATGAAGACGACGGCCGCGATGAGCTCGGCTGACCGACGGCGGCTCAGAGGGGTCTGAACGGCGAGCAAGGCGGTGACGGACAGCGATTCCGGCGATGGGCTGTGGAGAGGACTGGTTCGGCTGCCGCCGCTTACCACCACCAACCCTCTGTCATATATATACATATATGATTATACACAGATATACACACACGTATTTGCACACAGAATTGTTGCATATACCCAATATTTCACATATATTGGGTATATATATATAAATGGGTATGTGTTTGTGTGTGTGTATATATATATATATATATATGAGAGAGATCGCGAGGAGTACCATCTACTGGACGGCGAGCTCTGATTTGGGCGAACGTATGGGACGAATTTGGTCTAATTTATAATCGATGAATTCCAGTTTCTTTTCCCGGGCACCACTGGTTCACACTCTGATACAACGACTTCCAAGAAAGCAAAGTGGTGAACTTTTCATTGATTTTTATCTGAAAGACAAGTCAAGCAAATCGCCCAGTGCCAATGAAGACGCGGATCCGATCTAGCTGATCATTTGACGAAGTACCGATTAGATTGGTTGATTTCACTTTCTAGGGCTGCGGACTAGGTTGGTGTTGAAGTGGTAGAGGAAGAAGGTGAGGTAAGGGAAGGTTGTGAGGATGGTGCGGCAGAGGTCGGCGCGGCGGTGGGCGAAGGAGAAAGGTAGAGAGAGAGTGAAGGAGGGAGAAGACGAGGGAGAAGGGCCAAGCCCTTTTTAGTCATTTCACATATATATATTTTTTTTATATATATATATTATAAAATTTGTTGTTAAGGTATTTTAGTTCAATTTTTATAAATAAAATTTATTTAAATAAATGTTATAGTTTAAGGGTATTTTTTACAAGGGTGCAATATGCACTGTAAACATATTATAAGGATGTTTTTTTGCGCTTGATCTTCAAATTACATACCTCCGAAGGAAAGGGTAAAATAATCCTTCGTCTTTTTAGGTGACCTACTGGATAAATTGTAATAAAATTATAATTCAAGAGAATTTATTGTAATTTAAGAAAGTTTCTTGCATTTTTCCGTTATATATGATGTCACCTCATCAGCATACTTTGCCGGAGGCTTGTTTTTGTTTTACTTTGAAAAGAATCTCCTTTCTGATTTTCTCTGATATTTGTAACACACGCTCTCCTTTTGATATTAGCACAAACAAACAAAACATGATGTGTGTACCCATGTGAGTCCAGTTATTGGGCATCAAATGGTCTTGGATTGTGTGGTTTTCATTTTATCTAAAAGAAACACAGAAGAACAACAATAGCTATGAATAATAGTTCATTTTGAGATATTTTTTTCCTGACAAAAAGACTAGGGAAAGGAGACCCGAATACGAAACTAGCTCAGAAACATATTATTAAACACACACAAAACATAAGACATTATTAAACACACACAAAACATAGTTGCTGAGACATACATTGGGAAATTTAGACTATTATTATGCCTTTCTATAAATAAAGTACATAATACCTTAAGCACCAACTGAGAGATGATCATATTGGACTGATCTTTCATCCTTGCTCCTGCAGATTTATGTGGTGGAATTGTCTTTTCTAACTTTTATCAAAGCTTTACCACCAACACTGGGATCAATCCTCCCATTTGAGAGAGGGTTCTTCTTCTTCCAACAATTACCATCTCTAAAAATGGCAACAGCACAAAAACAGTCACCCAAGCAAGCATTTCTGCAAAAATCTTCAGTCACCGGTTTGTAGTACTCATAATCAGACAGTGGCCAGTCCGTGTTGGGCATGTCCATGAAGCCAAAAAGATTTGTTTCCTGGGATCCTTTATCGCAACTTTGTGGAGCAAAGTTTGGCTGGCATGAACTCAAAGGATCATCAGTATCAATGAAATTGTAACCAGATGGGCACTCACATTTTGGCCTCTGATCATTAATTCCTAGTATGCAATAACTGTTGAATCCACAAGCCCCACTACCTGTATCTTGCACAATACTTGTGCATATATCTGAAGGTATGAAGGACAAAATGGACCATTCCATAGGCCTCTCACCATTTGAGCCTGCAGACTTTGGGTAGACATAATGCCTGAAAACTCCATCGAATTCAAGAACTGCGCGCTGATAAAATTGATCGGTTGAAGATGCGATTGAAGATACGAATTGAAGTATTTTTCCATCCCTTGATGTGAGGTAGATGTAGCCAGATTGGCTGAAGACCACCTGAAAGCCACTGCCTCTAGTTCTGGTTGACCAATATGCAGAATTTTTTGAATCCAGAGGGAAATTGGTGGTGTAAAGCATGAGATCTCCATCGGTTTGTAGCATGAATCCGAATCTCCCATTTGAGTAGTCTGTTTTGGAGAAGCTAGCAATGAGTCTGCCGCCTAGATTCAATCTCTGTGTCGGTAGTATTGTGTCTGTTGGCTCATCAAAACTCTGCCACACAGTGACAGAGTCGCTGCTTGACAGCACAAAGTTCCCATTGTCAAGAATTGCTCCATAGGAAGCTCTGGTCTTGCCTAAATTAGCAGACCATGACTCTTGGCCTTTAGGGTCACTGAGAACGAACCTGCCATCCGTTGTAAGTTGAATTTTGGATCCTTCTTGAGCTAAATTGTTGCGATTGGCTGACCAAATTATGGTTTTCTCAGGCACTTTGTTGAACCAGATAGCTAGTAAGAAACCTCCGGTTCCAATTCGTTGGAAGCCGAAGGCAAAGTCACCGGAAGGGGATGGCCACAAAGAGTTATCGTCAGTGGCAGTGAGTGATGAGCCCAAACTTATGTTTTTGTTAGTTTGAGCAATGGTGAGATGTGACAACAAAAGTAGGATACAAAAGATAAGGAACGGTACAGAAAAGGCCATGGTGTAAAGAAATATATATCCCTCTAGAAGAAGGCAAAACTAAAGACTTGCATCAACTGAACAGAGCTATTGTGTCTGGATAATATATGGTAGAAACAATGCAAGGTACAATCAAACTTGAACAACTTCTTCATATATATATTGAGTCTAAGAAGTTGTAACATTTGTTGAATATAATTAATCTCTATCATTTTCATTGAAAAATCAATGCAGTGATATATTATTTTTTTTGGTAAGGAAGAATTTTCAAATCAATATGGTTTGACTGCACAGTGTACCTCCAGAAGGCTTGTAGAAAACAAGCAAGGTGGAATTGGAAGTAATGCCATCAAGAGAGAATTTCTTGGTGCAAGAATCATGAGTTTTGTAAATTGAACTGGATTTAGATAGTTTTGAGATGTATAAAAAGTCGAATAAATCAATTTATACATCTTTTAATTCAGTAAATTAAAGATGAAGAGTTCATGACTCTTATTATGAGGAGTGACCGACTTAGAAATTTTGTTTAGTGAGAACCTCGTAGATTAAAAATATTTAGAAATATGTAAATGTTAGATTGATAATAATGTGATTTGGATACATTTAAAATTGTAGTAGATGAGTTTTTACCAATAAAAAATGTATATGTTTAATGTTAGAAGTGAGATTTTAATATAAGATGTGGGACCCACCAGTGTTATCTATTTTAATGGCTATGAAGCCAATTTGCTGATCACTTATCTCTCTCAGAGCGTCATTCTCTCTCTCTCTTGCCTTTGTTATTCTTTTTTCTTTTTCTTTCTTTTAAGCTTCATAATTCTCCTCCATTTTTTGGCCAATTGATCGGGTTTTCGGTCTTTATTCCTTGACGGAAAATGTTCCTCTCATCGTTCTCTATCATATCGTCAAAGGATTTAATTTTTGGATGAGCGGTGATTATTTTATGAATTTTTGAAATTTTTAGTTCTAAAGTTTCAGAAGGGTTTTGGACTACTTGGAGTCGGATTCCAGAGACACAACTTTGGAATAGTAGAATCTCCTCGTCGTCGGTTACGTTCCCACCGAACAGTTTTCTGTTCCGCCGCCGTTGACTGGCATTGACTTCCATTGACCGACATTAACTGTGTTGACCGACGTTGACTTTTCTGACCAGGGATACATTTTTGCTACTTTTGAGGTAGAGATGTCTAAACCATTAAGTTTTGACTTTAGTTTAGTTCGTGTACTTGATTTCTTGTTAACCATGATTAAAATGATAAATTTAAAATTTAAAATATTAATTATGTGTTTATGTGGCAAAGCATGCCCTAGATGATGTTGATTGTGCATGTGTGTGTATATATATATATATATTTGCTTGGTTGCAAAGGTGTTTAAAGAGCATGCCTTATGTTGAAATGTTTTCTTGAGGCTATATGTATATACATGATAACGATGATGAGTATATGCAAGCATGTGTATGTCAATTTCATTCATGCATGATTCCATTCATGGCATGGGCATGGTGTGGAAAATGTGAGGTTGAAATGATTTTTTTAAAAAAGAAATGTGTTTGGAAAGGATTGTGAGGAAATGATTTAGAAATGAACTGGATTTCATGAGTCCAGAGATAGCTTGACCTAAAAGGAGCACGGCCCGGTGTAGGGCATGAAAAAGTTGATACTAGGCCGTTTAACGGTTGCCAGGCTTTGCCAGAATTGGAACCGATGATAGCTATCAATCTTGCTTCGGTAAAATCAGTTAGCGGGTTTTCGAAAAGTGAATGTTGGGTCGGTATAGACCAAGTTTGGGATAGGATGCATCATACTTCATATCATGTGCATAATTTTGAAGAATTGTGATATGTGACTGCGTGTATGGGATCTGCAAGCCGGTAATCTTCTCCGACCACTTCTTGGTGTCGTTTCTTCAAGGAAACAACATCTGAGTTTCAGAATCTTAACTTCTATAGCCATGTCCGTGGAAAGAAAGCCTCGATTACAGAAAATGATGTGGCTGATGAGATCCAAATTTGGTTCTCTTCTGTAGTAGGTTTTGTGATAGGCAAGAAACCTTACTACCATCATTTTAAATCATATGCGGAGAAGAGGTGGTCCAAGAATTTTAGGTTGATGTATTTGAAGGATGGATTCTTCTTAGCTCGTTTTCATGATGAGACTGATGTTAATAAGGTATTGTCCAAAATCCATACATTCGAAGGAAGACCTATAATCCTTAAGCATTGGAGTAAAAATGTTAACTTAGAGAAAGAGGTCTTGCAATCGGTCCTGATTTGGATGCGTATTTACGATCTTCCTGTTTATTGTAGGAAGGTACATTTGGTGTTTATGATATGCTCCTCCTTTGCCAAGCCAATATACATGAATGATTCAGAAGTTAATCAAGATAAAGGAAGATATCTGTGAGTAATGGTGGAGGTGGATGTTAAGGAAGAGTTACCTGACTTAATGGTGGTGGATATTCATGGTATTGACTGTGAGATTACGCTGGGATATAAGTGGAAGCCTTTGTTATGTTCTCTTTGCCAAAGAGTTGATCATGTGAATGACAGATGCCCTCAAAAGATCATACAAACCAAGCCTAAAAAGACTTTGGAAAAATGGATTGTGAAACATAAGGGAAATCTGGTGTCTTAAGATGTAGATAAGGTGCTTATTGAATGTTCTCAATTGGGTATTGAGAACGTGTTTGTTGAAGATATTGTGACTTCGAATGCTTTTCAAGTATTGCAGACTACAGACATTTAAGATGAGGATGAGGAAGTTGCCTTACAGTTTAAACAGAATGAGGTTAAGGAAACGGAAGAGACTGAGAATATTCATAGATAGAACATTCTGGTGATGATACTGCATCAAATAGGTTGGAATTTGTTATTCCTATTTTTGCAGTGACAAAAACTCAGGAATTAGATATTTGTAGGAGTGCTAATGTGACAAGTAATGTGATTACTGATTCTGCTGGAACTAAGGTTGGCAATGATGGTTTTAGGGCTAAAGTCATTGGTAGGAATTGTGGTATTATTGGGACGAATGCAAGGGTAGGAATTGTGAATGCTCCCAGGCCTGTAGGAGAGGATTTGGTTATTTAGAGACTGGATGGAGTTAGGTTAGATAATGAGGGTAATGATAAGGGGGGTCTTTTAGCCTCTGGTACAAAAATTGTTGCTACGTCACAAGAGCAAACTGAAGCATAGAAATTGAAACCTAAGAAGAGGTATCAAACTCCACTTTCTAATAGGATTACTAGAGGTAAACAGGTTGGTGGTGCTTTACCATTTAAACCTATTTCTTAATGCTTGGTGTCTGGAATGTTAGAGGTCTCAATAGACCTAATATGCAAGCTGCTGTAAAGGCCTGGATAGAGGGGGAATAAACTTTCTCTAGTGGCTCTGATGGAGACTAGAGTTAGACAAGGGAAAGCTAGGAAAATTCAGAAAAGAATTAATTCTAGATGGGTGTGGCTAGATAATTATGATTCTAATGTGTTAGTAAAGATTTGGGTTGCTTGGGATCCTTTGGTCTTTGATGTACAACTCATGAAGGAAGACACTCAAGTGTTGTTTTTAAAGGTTAGGCATATTGATTTTGGAGAGAATGTGTTTATGTCTGTGATATATGCTACAACTGCTGTGCAAGAAAGAAGAAAGTTATGGTTGAATCTTAAAGATCAAGCTACGATGGTAGATAGCCCTTGGATTGCTTTAGGAGACTAGAACATTTCTTAGTTTTATAGTGATAAAATTGGAGGTCTAAGGGTGCCTCAACATCTTCTTGATGAGTTTAATCAAGTACTTAAAGATATTCAAATGGAAGAATTACCTATCAACAATGGGGGATGATCTTGGAGCAATAAACAAGACAGTAATAGAAGGATTAATATTAAGCTAGATAGAGCTCTTGTGAATGCGGTGATACCCCTCAATTTTAGAGCCATGGGTGATCAAATCCGAGCACAGATCCAAGGGATACCAAACAATTAAGTATATAAACAAGCATGGATTACAAAAAAGAAATATAAATACATAAATAATTAAGGTGAAAGAAAACTAAATAATAAATCCTTGAAATACTAATTAAATAATCCTCCAATAAAATTACAACTCGGGAATTCATCTAGTGGACCCCTAATAAAATCCCAACTAGAAATAAATAACTGAACTGAAAGAAAATCCAAAACTAAAACATAAAGAAGAGTCCTACGTAGTCGGAAGAGTGAGTGACTGTCTCTGCTGACACGAACAAGCTCTGAGACTGGAACTGTCGAACACCTGAAAAATAATAGTGGGTTAGGCCCACGAACAAGTTCTACTCTACTACAGTCCAAACAGGGACCCGATACACGTTTACATTCTAGTCAACTGATCGGTTGATCAACTATACATCAACCTTCGCAATAGCACGAATCATTGTAAAATAGGGCTATTGGTCGGGTAAGTCGAACCACTGGGACTGCGCTAGTCTTATGGCAACCTTAGTGTCTAGAATCTTTCTAGAATGATGAAGGGTTTATAAAGGTTTTGTTGTTTGTCACTTAAGCTAAGAATTTTGAAATTGCATAAATTAGAAACTTGCAAGAATTAAAAAGAGATGAAATACAAGTAGAGAAAAACTAGGGAAATGAATCCGCTCCAACCCTATACACATTCTAGATTGAGATTAAATTAGGAAAATCAACATAAATGATGGTCATGACACATAACAACCCTTGGTTGCTATACTATCCTCAAGAGGTTCATTAAATCAAAAACAAGAATAATCCATCAAAGATTCACATGCTTGAACTACCTAAACTAGGGTGTAGTCTTCAACATGCTCCCTAAGCCAAAGATTATCAAGCCCTTAATTAAATGATGAGAGCACACAAAGTTAAGAATCAAGTATAAACCATCAAAGGGCATCCTAAGCAATGATTTATCAAAGTTCTCAAACTCCATGCCATTAAAACCATTCCATGATCTAACTTCCATTGTCACTATGGAAATGCAAGCAATATGATTAGGAAGAGAAACCATCTAAGACAAGATGAATAGCTCAAAATAATCATGTATAGACATTAGAATTCATTACAACACATATGATGCTCTAGATCATAAAATCACCAACAATAATACATTGAAATCCCAAAAGTAAAATCTACACTAGAACATGCTTACAAGGGAGGGGCTTCATCACTTCCCTAGAGAAGATTTAGTTACCCATAGGAGCAATGGAATAAGGAAGAAGCTTGAAGACCTCCTCCATTTTCGTGCTCCCTTCTTCAAGCTTGAAGAACTCTATCTCCTTGCTCTCTTCTCTCCCCAAAATCTGATCCAAACTAGCTTAGGAGATGTGTGGCTCTTATCCTTCTTATCTACCACCAAACTAGGCTCTCTCTCCCCCCCTAGGAACATCTCCAACCACCTCATAAAGAAGGAAATTAGAAAATGAAGGAACCAAGAAACAAGTTGCTGAAATAGTGGTTTTTCGGAGACAAACTGCCCTAAATTCGAGTGCTCGAATTTGGGCCTCGAGCACTCGAAAATTGGGCAGAATGCCTATTCTCCATTTGCTCTGCCCGGACCTACTTTGATGAAATGGCCATAACTTTGCGCTCCAAACTCCGAATGATGAACCGTTTGAAGATTTAGAGAGCTAATTCAGAGCTTTAAATACTTCATGTTTTGGTGGAGATCCAATTCTCAAGGATGATTGGTCGAAAATGAAGATCAAGGCAGAATTTCATTGCTGCCAGGCAGTTCTGCGCACCTCTGGTAACAAGGCCATAACTCTCTGCTCTGAGCTCCGAATAACAAACCGTTTGAAGATTTAGAAAGCTAATTCAGAGCTCTAAATATGCCATTTTATAATGGAAGTCCAGATCTCGAGCTTTCTGGGTCAAAAGTGGCAATCAAAATCGAGTTCCACTGCTGCCTGAAATTCAGCTTTTGAGCACATTGTTGATCAAAAATCCACAACACCTTATTTTTGCTCCTTTTGGGCCAAGGAACCTGAAAATGCATAAAAACATAGAAATGAAGATAATCTATATAAATTAACATACAACGGACTTTACTAATGCAATTTAGGGCGCTTGAATATACAATATTCGGCGCTTATCATCAACTCAACAATAACTAAGTAGTCCATATATATATATACACACATTATATGACGCTCACTGGACTATAGGTCTGTCTCAACCTGAATAGAAGGCAACATGCAAATCGCACATAAAGTAGGCATGAATACTTAGACCTACCAGGGCATTCAGATGTCTACTATATCTAGTTATCCATCTTAGGCAATATATGCACCCTAACCATAATCCTAAGACTCAAGCTTATATCATGGCATCATAATCATATATATAATTCATCCAAGACTAAGGTATGTCATTCAACTATTCGTTGACCTGACACAAATATAAGTAAGACTTAACATTATAGTTAATCCCTTCCCTTATAATAGAATAGGTAGGACTTAGCATTTTGAGCTAATCCGTCCCTAATATGCCATCGTCCCATACTGGTGCATATAATCCACAAGATCCAATAATTGACAGAACAAAATAAAGTAATTCATCAATTAAAATTTAGAGAATGATATAATGAAAATCAGATAAATAACTGAGTACATTATATTGAAGTATTCAAGAGTAATCTCATATTAACCTATTTAACTTGCTAGAAAAACGACAAGCAATTAAATCTTTCATAACCATTGACAGCATGCAAATCAATATTTAAATTTCATGATGTTCAAGATCACAGCATAATAGTATAGATTAATAATTCTAGAATTTTAACATGTTTATATAAATCATTTAAAACCCCCAAGAAAGTTCAGAACTACTTTACAGCCCCTGAAAACCCAAAAACACCTCAAAAATACACCTGTTGGTGTATTCACAGCCTGGGAGCTGGCTCCCCTCAAGAGGGAGCCAGCTCTCCCTTCATGGAACCGGCTCTCACCTTTAAAGAGCCAGCTCTCTCTCTCCCAGATAGCCGTCTATAGAAAAATAAAAGGGAGCCAACTCCATCCCTTTGGGAGCCAGTTCTATCCCTGCTTCATATTATCTTCTTCGTCTCCGACACTGTGAAATCCCTCTGTGCTCCTTTGTTAAGGTTCCTAGGGGTCTGAACTATATCCCAAAACATCCCCATGATTTATGTAAGTCCAATATGCATCATTAATATCAATTAAAACACGTATTCATGCAACAAAATTCAAGATCAATCAATTTCAAATAAAATCACATAATATTGTTTTAATTCTGAATTAGCATGCATACAATCCGATTAATTCTTGGAGATTACCTAGGTATGTACAGAACACAAGTCTAGGGGAAGGAGTAAGATAAAGAACTTGCCTTAGGTTTCAGTTTGAAACCTTAAACCGTCTTCTCTGATTATTCCGATGACTCCTTAACTACCGTTAAACTCCTCTGCTGCTCCTGGATAAACCCACAAGTAGACCTTTTTCCTTTCTCCTTGATCCGACCTTCAATCTATGGCCAAAACTCCAACTTGTTCTCTCAGTTTTCTCTCAAACCTTTCTGTATATCTTTTAACCTCTATGTGTACGTGAATAGGGTTTTTAACCCATGGCAGACATATAACATATATATATAGGCTTATACAATAACCTAATTCTAAATAAATGAGGGAAGGAAAAGAAAAAGAAAATATAATATAATATAAAATAAATATATATATAAGTCTACTGTCTCATAACGTGATATCATATATATATATATATCAAACCTTAAAACTATATAATACATATATACTGAATATTATTACTAATTTAACCATTAATAATAATTAATTATTAAACTAACTTTATATACATATATACCCATATATATATGTATAACCATCCCTGGGTAATAACTGTACCCATTTAATCTCCTATCCAAGTAGTCTATGAGACCTAAATGATTGGTCCATTATCACTATCCAAGCCCAACTCCTTTAAAATAAAAATAAACAGAATAAACATTTAATTCAAACAATTAATTACAACTAAACACTTAGCGCACATCATCTAATTGCATTCCTTAATTAACCAAATTATTCAAATAAAACAACAAATAAACAATTAGACAATTAAATCAATTTCACAAGTAACCAATTAGCCAAATAATCACATAATCAAATAAAAATACAATTAAATAATTAATTAAATACCGAGACTATCCTTTTAAACTTAGGGGTATTATAAATGCAGCCTGGCTTCATAAGTTTACTACTACCTGAGTGCATTTGACAGCTGCTTCCTTGTCAGATCACTATGGGTTGGCAATTTCTTGGCATTTAAAATGTGCTCTAGGGCCTAAACCTTTTAAGTTCTTGAAAATTTGGTGCTTCCAACAAGAGGTTGATGAGATGGTGGACAAAGAGTGGAAGGAATCAGTTGAAGGAAATCCTTTACATAAGTTTCAAAAGAAGCTCAGAGTTGTTAAGGATGTTGTTAGAGAATGGAATAAGAAAAAGGTAGAGTCTCTAAATATGTTCATGTTGTGAATGAGGAGTTACACAAAGTTCAAATGCATTTATTTTAAGACCCCTCGAATCAGTTGTTGATTTATAAGGAAAGGGAAGCTATTTTGAAACTGCAGTCTACTTTGGACTTGGAGGAAATTCTATGGTGCCAGAAATCAAGGGTGAAGTAGTTCAAAGAGGGGGACAAATGTACTGTTTATTTTCATAATATGGTTAAACAGAGGAGATGTTATAATTCTATTACTTGTTTGAAACATCCTGATGGGACAGTCTCTTCTGATTCTAAAGTTATGAAGGATTGGTTAGTTCAATATTATGAAGATTTGTATGTTGTGAAAGAATCTCTAGTGACAGAGATTGCTCCTCTTAGAAAACAATTACAAGCTAAAGAGTGTCAGGAGTTAGATATGGAGGTTATAGCTAAGGAAATCAAAAGGGCTGTGTTGGCTTTTGGCCCAGACAAAGCCCCTGGACTTGATGGATTTCCAACCAGGTTTTTTCAGAAGTTTTGGCATATTGTAAGTTCTGATTTGATTAGAGCTATTCAGTTTTATTTCACTGATGTGGTGATACCTAGGGGTATTAACTCTACATTCCTTCCATTGATCCCAAAGCTGAATCATGGTGATAAATTAGAGAATTACAGGCCAATTGCGTTATGCAATCTCAGTTACAAAATTATTTCTAAAATTTTGGCAAATAGACTAATTGTTGTTCTTCCTAATATTGTTGGGCTGGAGTAGTCTGCGTTTATCAAGGGCAGAAGAATACATGATAACATCTTGTTGGTGACTGATGTAATTAAAAAATTTGGCTTAAAGACAACAGGTCCTACTATGGCTTTAAAGGTAGATCTGAGGAAAGCTTATGATTCTGCTAGTTGGGAATTTATTCACAACATTCTATAGGTATATGGTTTCAGTGCAAAATGGATTTAGTGGATAATGAAGTGTGTTACTACCTCTACGTTTTCTATCATATGCAATGGTGTTCCTACAGGCTATTTTTCTGCTGGGAGGGGGATTCGACAGGGTTTCCCTCTCTCCCCTCTTGTGTTCACTCTAATTACTGACTATTTCTCTTCTCTCATGCATAGAAAAATTTTGGAAGGTCAGATTAAGCTGTGTAATGTGGTTTAAAAGTATAGTCTTTTGGTCTCTCATGCTTTCGATGCTGATGACCTTTTCATTATTATAAAGGTTGATATTACCACTGCTAAGAACATTGATGAGGTATTTAAAAGGTTTTATGAAGTTTCTGGTCTTGCTGTGAATAAAGATAAAAGCTCAGTTATTTTTTCAAAGGCTGTTAAAGGGAAGAGAAGGTTAGCTCAGATTTTGCAAATGAAAACTGAATCTTTTCCTCTAAAGTATCTTGGAATTACTTTGGTAAATAGAGTTCTGAGAAGTATAATGACCCTGTCATTTTCCTTCCTTTTCTTTTTCTCAAATTTTATAAATGAATTTTTTTAATTGAATTTTCTTTTCTGAGTTCGGTTACTCATCACTTAGTATCGTCTCGAGTGCTCTGAAATGGTTTTTGAGACTCTTTCTTTTAGATTGACAACTTCCTTAAAGGACCGAGTCATTTCCACATTTTTCATTTTTTGGACATTATTCACTTTTCATATTTTTTTCGTTTGTCACTTTGTTGGCACAACCTCACTTTTCGTATTTGGAGTTGAGTTTTGACTTCATGAGTTTCCATTTCAGTTGATTTCCTCGAAACGCGTGACTTTACTTTTGGAGAAAAGCTCGTCGGTTGTTTCTTTCTCCCGTAGGGGCGTGGATGAAAGGATTCTTCAGAAATATTGATATTTTTTGGGGTATTTTTCATAAATATCTTTTGAAGATATTTTATTTCGGGGGTTTTTAAGATAGTATCTTTTGAAAGATATTTTCATTCTGAGCAGTTTTGCAATTATCCTTTCTTGGAGGGGCTATTGTACAATTAACAAAAGTTATTACAAAATGCCTCATTTTAATCCTGGATCCTCGTACTGGATTCATTTTCACATTTTGTCAAGTTGTGTACTCTTAGAATTCCCTTCTGGTCGTTTTCCCTTATTTTAAGGTTTTCGGCCCAAGTTACCACCGAATTTGTTCGGGGCATGTCTCTCTACAAATGATTCAGTTTTCGACACCGTTTCTTTCGTTGTTCATTATTTTTCATTTCAATTCTTTTTCGTTCATCTTGTTTTACCGTTTAAGCGTGTCTGCGCAAATTCCACTTTTCCGGACCAGGCGAAACCTGTTCGGGACACTTTTTGGGTTTTTTTATAAATAAGGGGTTTGAAAAATTAAATCATTTCATTTCCCCTTCTTCTACACTGCTGTAAATCAGATTCCACAGCCCTTCCATGGCTGCCACCCCTCTTTTCCCAAATTAACCTTCTTCCCTTAGGTAAAATGTCGTAATACTTTAGTGTTCATCATAGGCCTTGGTGAAGCGGTCCTTTCCCCCTTATTAGAATCCGTTTTCGACCATTTTTGAGTTTGGGATTAGATTTTGGTGGTACCTCAAAGGTTTTTGTTACTTCCCTCGTTGTCCCCGACAAAACCTAGAAGTACTGTCAGATTCAGAGCGGTTTCCTTTCGGTGGGGATTTGAGATTTCATCTCAAAGTGAGATAGGGGATGTCTTAGGCTTATATAATTGTTGTATTGATTGTTTATAAGCTTATACAACTTGTATGCATGCCTAGGTTTTTTATATAAAATTTAATTTAATGATTTTCTTTGTATAAGATTTAATTCATATGGATGTATATAGCTTAGAATTAAATTGTGACATGCTATTAAATTAAGCCTTGATATGTTCATTAAAATATAAAAATTGGAAAGATTTGAATAAGTATTGAAACTTTTATTTAATCTTTTTCTTGAATGAAAATTTAATTAAAATGGTTGTAACTAGCATAGAATCAACTTGTAATGTGATATTAAATTAGGCTTTAGTATGTTCCTTAACATATGTGAATTTGAGAATATTTAGAGTTGTTTTAAAATCTAGAGAAAACTAATTAATGATATTAATTAATTTCATTTTAAGTGTTCTAATCACTAAATTGAATTTTTAACTTGATATTGTTGATGAGCATGCTATGTTCTTTCATATATATTAAATTGAGAATATTTGAATAGATTTTTGAGACTTTTATTTAATTATTTTCTTATATGAAAGTTTAATTCTCATGGTCGTATCTTGCATGGAAGTAACTTATAATGTGATATTAAATTAAGCCTTGACATGTTCCTTAACATAGCTTAATTTTAGAGCATTTGGATAAGATTTAAAATATAGAGAAATTAATTAGTTTATGTAATTAATTTTCGATTCTATTGCATTAGTGACTTAATCATGTATTTAACATTGATTGAATGTTTAAATCATGATTTTAGGCTTGTATTATATTCATGAGATTATGTTATCAATATTGGAACAATATTATTATAGCGTATAACGAATCGCACATTGAAGATTCGACATTTTAAATGTCATTGTAGACTTGAAACTTTAGGACATGACTTGTGTGGTTTCATCTCTACTTGTGCGTGGATGGCAGTTTCTATGCATTATTTAATTTTGTATAAGTTTTGAACTTATTTTGGAAATACTTAGGAAATCACACAATTTGATCTAGCTAGGGCAAGGTCCTAGTGTGGGGGGTGAGAGTTCCCTCTATAAATATAGTGCGCATTTGGGTTGTTCTCCGGGGTTAGTAGCCCGAAATAACTGTTGACGTCTAATACGCACTTGGGTTATTCCCGGGGGTTAGTAGCCCGATCAACTGCCATGTCTTGGTTTTATTCCGGGATTCAATGTGCAAGATATTTCGCTATTTGATTTCTCATTTAGTTACAAGTTGGCAACCAATGCTTAATTGTGACTTGTGATTTTTGTTTATAAAGTTCTAAAATTTTCATTTCAACCATTTAAGTAGTTGAGATGATCCCTTAGTTCACTTTGGAACATAGACGCTAGGTGGCGTAAACCACTTTAGATGATTTCGTATTTTAAATTTCAAGTTGATGACATTAAGAATCTTTATCTTGTTACTTTGTATAATACGCTTCTATATTGTTTGAATTGCATGAATGATATGATTTATACTAGAAATGATCTAAGGTAGCTTGGGATGCTCCTTAAGTCTCACTTTGGACATAAACGCTAGGTGGCATGACCGTTTGAATTAAATTATAGCAACTTAATAAGTTTGTAAAACGTTATGTCTTTGCATGCTCATCTCCTACGAGTAGCTTTATATTACTCACCCACGTAGTGGGGACATTTTTTAAGTACATGAATTAAGATTTGGGGATCCATATTATGCTTGGATGATTTGTAGATTTGAAGTTCATAATTCATGCAAATGTTGGTATGAAATGCTATTTGTAGCTTTATATGTCAAAACTTGTATATTTGGTTATAAATATGATGTATTAGATATGTATGAGATGAGGCCATATGCCGAGGACATTTATTTTACATTCTAAGTATTTTTACTTTTAAACCTATGTTATTGAAAAATAGGAAAATGCCATACTTTAACGTCATTACATTTGCATAAGTGGTGGGAAGTGGGTTATAACACTTTCATAGGGTCTCTTGATTTATGCATGAAGTGTGGCCATGGGCCAAACGGTCTTTTGAAACCATTTTATAATTTTAAGTTTCAAATTTCTCTTTTAAAGTCCATTTTTGCCATTTTTGAAGTTCAGATAGGTCGTATTTTGCATCGGGCCTTTATGGGTCTCATGGGTCATTCCCGCACACTTAAAATCACTAAATATATTTGCGTGGATAATTGCCTAGAAATGCATTTAGGGTCAAATGAGTACTTGGTGCAAAGTTGTATTTTCATCGTTGGTATTCTAGGCATTTCACAGCGCATTTCATTTTTTTTTTTTTGATATGGTCAGGTAGAAAACGTGATTTTAGGGGGGTTTCTTCACAACATTTTTCCAGAAAATGCCGTCTAGGTCTCGAAAACCCCGCGTCAAATCTGATTTTCTGTGCGCATATGCATTTTTCGAAAAAGTTTGTTATAAGGGCATTTTGGGGATTTCACGTCAAAAATAAAATTTTCTTTTGACATGGCCAACTTGGAAAAATTATTTTGAGGGGGGTTTCTTCTCTGTGTTTTTCCAAAAAATATCGTTTAGTGCCTCAAAACGGCACATGATTTCAGCATTTTGCCCAGGTCACTATTCACTACTATCAAAACACTGTTCATCGCTGTCAAAACACTATTCACGGCTGCGCCGACATCAAAACTTTGTTTTGACTTTTCTTTTCCATCCGGACTCCGAATCAAGTAATTCTTGAGTCTAACTTGATTAATTTTTTGCTGTCTTTCCAACGGTACAGTCTGTAGTACCCAGATCTTGCTGAAAATTACTATTTTGCCCTTAGGGCTAAACTTGTCTAGTTTTCCTTTTTTTAAATTGCTTCCGATATGCTTTCTTATTAGTTCCATGACTTCATGGGAAGTCATGGATGTATCTTGGGAATGATGTACATTTCTAGAGACGTTGCTTCTATGTAAAATGACTGTTTTGCCCTTAGGGGCTTCTTTTGGTCTTTTTCTGATCTTTTATTCTGCGTCGGTTTTCATGGAGTTCTGTGGCATCATGGAAGGTCACTTTGGTGTTCTAGGGATGTTTTATATCCCTAGAGACCTTGTTTCTATTTTTGCTTCCGTATTTCGGATTCGTTATCCGATCAAACTTCAGTTCATCACAGGACGCACTAACTTGAAAAACCAAGGCCGTCATAAGAAGTGTGGACTGTAAGGATTTGTTTGATAAAGTTAATGCAAGGTTGGATTATTAGAACACTTTGAATTTATCTCTTGCAGGTAGAGTTGAACTTATTAGATCAGTACTGTATTCCTTCCTATACCATTGGGTTTTTGGTTTTAAAGTTCCATGGGGCTGTATCACTGCTTTGGAGAAAAAATTTAAACATTTTCTGTGGAGTGGAAAGTTGGATGCTAGGAAGATGTCTCAACTCAAATGGAGCCAAGTTACATTACCTTATGCAGAAGGAGGGTTCTACATTTGAAGAATTTTTTATATTGATTTTGCAGCCAAGGTTTTTATTTGCTGGGATTTTCTGCGGAATAAGGAGTCTCTTCGGGTGCAATGGATGCATGCTAGATACTTACAACTACATAATTTCTGGAGGGTCTTACCTAAACCTCAAGATTCAAGTATTTAGAAGCAAATTCTGGACACAAGAGATTTTCTTCAAGAAAATGTGTTGTTCAAGATTGGAAATGGTAGCTCCTTTAACATGTTGTTTGATCCTTGGTGTGCAGATCTCTCCTTAGTTCAGAGATTTGGACTTAATTTGTTTAGGAACTTGGATCCTCAAGCTCAAGCAGCCACACGTATTACTGCTAATGGGTGGGTTTTCCCTCCTTTCTTCCCACAGATAGCTGCAGAGTTTGTTAGAAATATTAATCTGAAGAATGGTAATGATGAAATTAGCTGGATTCATGGTGAATTCAATTTGAAGAATGCTTGGAAAGCTTACAGAGCTAGAGGGCAAATGGTTAGATAGAAGGGGTTGTGTTAGACTCATTGTAGACCAAGGGTTGCTGTGGTTTTCACAATTATTATGCATAATAAGAACTTGTCCTTTGTTGATTTGCAGAGAAAGGGGTTTCAGTGGCTTGCAGTTTGTCATAATTGTTTCAAGGCTGAGGATTCAAATAATCACTTATTTTGTTTTTTGTGAGTATGCTATCCATGTGTGGCAACAGGTTGTTCTTCGATTTAATATTACTGATAGGAGATTTGAAGAGCTTAGTTTGTTTGTGGATTGGATTATTGAAGTTACGCAGGGTAATGGCATTAGGTCCAAGCTGTTCAAAGGGCTGTTTGTGGGGGTATGTGTGGAAGATATGGATGGAAAGGAATTCAGCTTTCCATAGGGGTATTAAAGTTTCTACTGTTGCTACTGCAAATGAGATTGCTTGGGAAGTTTTAAACTTCTTTTCTCTTGGGCTTGCTGATAGACTTGCTATTTTTAATGTGGTGTAAGCTTTTATAGTATTTTAGTTGGTTTTTGGAATGGATTAACTCCATTTCTTTTTCTGTAAAGAGGGATTTTATTCTTTTCTTATAAAATCATCCCATTCAGGGAAAAAAAAAACAAAAAAAAAAAAAAACATGCTTGTTCCTCCTTTTTCTTTCTTGTATTTGTTTTTAATTTTAAGATTAGTGATATTTTTTATAATTTTATAGGAGTATTTATACATTTATTAAAAGATAGATATACAAAACTAAAATAATAAAAATGTTGAGAACGTGACTCTACCATTGACATAGTAAGGGAGAGAATAATCTATTTTATTTTTCTTTTTTGCATTGACTTAAAAACTTTAATGGGGATAGCATATACAATGAACTATTATAAATAATTTAGAAGGTCAGTCTTAGAATTTTTATGAAAATATTTATAAGTTCGTGCCTGGTTACTAGGAATCTTTCTCTTAGTGACATTATTCATGAAAATAAGCTGGGGTGAGCAAATAATCCGTTAATCCGGTTCGAATCAATCTGATCCATGTGGTTTGGTTCGGTTTTTAGATCTCATGATTCGGTGATGGTTTAAAAAAATAGGAATCTGCTATTCGCGGTTCGGTTAACGGATTTGGCCTTGAAAAAATCGACCCGATCCGTTAACCGAACCAATCCGTTACCTTAATTATATATTAATATTATATATATATATATATATATATATACATATATACACAATATACTTAGTGTATTTCTATTTTTATTATTATTTATATAATGCTATGTTCGGTAGGAAAGAAAAAAATTGAATGGAAGGGAGAGAAGAATAGATGAATAAGACATCCATAGGGAAGAGAATGTGTATTTCCTTTTTTTTCTTCTGTTAGATAGACTAGAAGAGAATAAACTAATAATTTACTATGTTCATTAAAAAAGAAGGAAAGAAAAAGTTTTAATTGTTTTTACCATTATATCCAATAATATTTATAATATTGTAATCTATATAGGATAAAATTGTAATTTAAAATTTGTATAATTTAGGAGAGTATTTAATTTAAAACTTTTATAATAGTCCACTTGTCTTCCCTCTTTTCTTTCGCCCATTTTAGAGCTCATGAAAATTTGTAAAGAAGCATTCTTCCTTTTTTTCCTTTCCTTCCTTGTAGTAACTTTACCGAACAAAGGAAGTTCGTTCTTTCCTTCCTATTTTCTCTCCACACCCCTTCCTTCCTAACATAGCATAAATTTTTTCACTTTTGGATGATTTATAGCTCTATTTTGTTATTAGGTAATTTAAGTTTGTGGTGATATATGTTGAAAAGTTAGCTACAGGTTTTTAATTACTAATTTGAGATTTTAATAAATAAAGTGTAATCATATTGGGCTTTTAAAAAGCCCAAATAGTAGAAACCGAAACGATTCGATCCATTATTTTACGTTTATGGTTCGGCTTGGTTTAGATTGAAGGTCCCCACGAATCGGTTTGATATTAATTTCAGTAATATGTGGAGACCGAATTAAATTAAACTTTACCCTCAAACTAAACCGATCTGATATGTGATCATCCCTAAAAATGAGTACAATTTTCAATTTAGGTCTCAATTTGTACTTGTGGCTTTTCTTAACAAAACCAGAAATTCCAAGTATATTTCGATCTCACCTATTGTAATGCATTAAGTGCCCTGACTCTTGGGCCAATATTTTGTTTATGATAAAATATATATATATATATATATATAAATAAATCAATCAATCAATCTTGATTGACAGAGTCTTCAAGTCGTGAAATCTCATTAGAAGAAGTCTATTGTGAGAATGTTCTCAGTCTGAGCTTTAGTTATGGCACCCCAACCAATTTAATAGAAGAAAGTCCTACGTTATATGTTTTTTTTCCCTCAACTCTTAATATTTTTATCGTGAAAGGCGAAATAAATAAATAAATTAGACTAATTAATTTTTTGATAAAAAAAAAAAAAAAAAAACTTGGTTGACGGAGTCTTCGAGTCGTGAAATTTCATTTCAAGAAGTCTCAGAATGTTCTTATTGTGAGATGGGAAATGGTAAAAACGTACAAACGAATTCACATTAGAAAAAAAACAGAAACATTCTAGATTACTTTTTTTATTCAGGTAAAAAAAAAAAAAAAAAGCTAAATTTTGCATGAAATTTATTTCGTCAAAAAACTGAATATTTAAACACTTCGACTTGTTGGACTAATTAATTTTTTGGGTTCCATGCTTCTTGTTATGTATCTCATGACCATATGGAAGCTTTCAATTACACGTTGAGATCAATTACCCTTACTTTTTGTGAGGTTTGGAATAATGACCCTGAAATGAAAATTTTGAAATATCACTCCAACTCGGTTAGAGTTTTCAAAAGTAACGGCTCAAAATGTTTGTCCTAATTTACCAAATCAACATAATGTGGGGTAAGGGTTTGATTTGATTGTTGGATTGACTCTCACTGAGGGAGGTGAAGTCTGATTTTGGCAGTGTTTCACTTCAACTCGGTTAGAGTTTTCAAAAATAACGGCTCAATTTGTCGTGATTTACCGAATCAACATGGTGTGAGATAAGGGTTTAATTTGATCGTTGGATTCGCTTTCACTGCCGGTAGGTGAAGTAACTGGATTTGGTAGTGTTATGTCTTTTGTCTACTTTTATCATTAACTACCATTGACTTGGACAACATTTGAGTGTAATTGTTGTCCTTGTAGAGAAGAGGTGTGTATATATATATATATATATATGTCTTTTAAGATGCATAGAAAAATGGAGACAATTTTAGTTCTATGGAAAAAGATGAGCAAATTTATAATATTTAAAAACTAAAATTATTCTAGGAGTGGGTGGAGGAATGGAAATTGGATTCTTTATGGGTCAAATATATTGTCACCATTTAGATTTTTCTTCCATACCAAATTTCTTGAGTGGAAGAGTACCTTTATATATATATATATTTACCTTGTAATTTTCAACAGTATGTTAAAAGTCTTTTGTGTAAAATATACACTAGCCCATATGATGTGTAAATTATTTTATTTATTTATTTATTATTTTTTTTTTCTCAGCAGTCTATTAAGATATATCGCCACATTAGGAATGTGTAAAATTGTTTTATATTTTACACAGCCATATCAGTATATTTTCTTTATCCTCCATCTTTCTCATTCTATTAACTAATCAATCATATATTAAGTAGGTTTGTAAAAATTATGTGGGTCCACATTAAGTAGGTTTGTAAAAATTATGTGGGTCCAGATATAACAGTGATTGGTTGTTATTGGGCGATATATTTTTATACAAAAGGTATACAACAACCGCTGGAACTAAAAATAAATAATTCTATTTTTTGTGTAAATCTATTATGACACATCAGATTTACACAAAAAAAAAAAATATATAGACAATGATTGGAGATGCTCTAAGGTTGGTGGGCATTTTTGAGTGGCCTAGTTGGTAAAGAGTCTAGCTCCCCAAGTGAGTATGCCCATGTTTTAGTCCCCATCCCCTAATAAACAGAGTTAAAGGGATCATTGAAAGCCAAACTCAGGTTCGGTTGAATTTATTTGAATACGAAATTTAACACTACTTTGAGACATAAGATTATGGTCACCTAAAGAATTATATACTCTATCCTATTATAAAATGAGTATTCTCTAGTGATTTAATTGATAGAGCATTCAGCTTTCGGAATTAATAGAAAAATTCTATAACAAAATTTTCATGTAACAACCCCAAAGGACATAACTCTAAAATGACTCTTTTACTCCATTACAAAATGAGCAAAGATTTGATGCCAAAAATCATTTAAAATGACTAGAGTCTAGACTAACAGAATCTTCCTAGAGGCGTGTAGAATTTTATATGATTTCTAATATTTTTGGAAATTTTGAAAGAGTGCTTTACAAGTTTACATGGGTGATCTAATTTAAACTGGTGAAACATATCTAACTAATTAAAAAACAAAATAAAATAGTCTGAGAATTATAAATTCAAATTTTTTTTATCAAAATTTATTTAGAATAGATCACACAAATTAGTCAGTTTTTACACGGACTAGGATTACCTCCGGTCCAACAATAGTCCATTTCCTTCTTTTTTTGTTAATGAACAGTAATTACTAAGGTAGGTAAAAATGTTTATTTGTTTTATACACAATTTCCATATATATATATACACACTCTTCACAAATACTATTTCTTCTTCCCCTTTATTTTCAGCAACCTAAATCTCGGCATTTTCTTCTCTCTCAAAATATTTATTTTGATTTCTTTCCAAAATCCCGCCATTTCAGCAACCCAGATTTTAATTTCTTTCCAAAATATTGTTTGTTGTGAGTTTTTGTTAATTTTCACAAAAAATATCAATCAACTCAAATCCCACCAGTTACTTAAATTTGCCAAAAGGTTTCAGAGTGAGAAAGTTAGAGATAGAAAGAGATCTTTTTTACTTAGGAGAAAATCACATAACTCCCCTATACTATCATTTTCGTCCAAAAAGCCCCCACTAAAATTAAACACATCGCTGAACTCTAAAACATCATCACATTGCCCCACACTAAAATTAAACACCCGCTGAACTATAAAATATCATCACATTGCCCCCAAATCGGTAAAAAATGACAAAACTGTCCTTATAATTTAATGGTTAAATTTAAAATTTATAATATTATTGTAAAATTACGAAAATAATGAAAACAGTTCGTTTTCGTCGAACTACAAAAATGCCCTCGAGTCTTCTTCCTAAAATCAAAACCCAGAATTTTGATGAATTGCTTGACAGTTTCACAATCACTGTTCAGATAGCCGGACAACTGCCGGACTGACGGCCTGCACCGGCTATGGTTGCTGGAGCTTTTGCCAGAATAGCGACCACAAAGTCGCGGTTTTTCTCACGGCAGTAGCTTGGGTAGCTAAGTTGCAGCATTTGGGTGGTATCATGGCGACCCACTCTCGGCTCGTTAGTTCTACTGGGCAACCACAAGGTCACCGTGGAGGGTTAAACAAGGTATTAAATTTAAAACAGTAATCTTCTTCCTCTTCGTCCCTTTCTCTCTCTACCATTCTCTTTCTAAAACCAGACCCATCAAAGAAACAGAGCAAGCATGGGCCAGACCTGCACCTTCTGAATAACAAGTCAGTTAAATAAAAGGGGCGCCTGCTGATTAAGAAAGCCAAGATCTTATGAAGAGAATCTAATTCCACCAATAGATAAGCTCTGAAATGAACAGAAATTGGTAGTTGAGCTTTGGCCGGCGTCCATAGTGTTTGACGATGTTGAAGCTTTTGGTTTTGACAATGGTAAAGCTTTCTGGTCTCTCCTTTTTTCTTCTCTCTCAAGTTTGTTCCATTGACGTACCTTCAGCCATTTTTATACTCAGTCCATAAAACTCAAAATTACATACCATTTTTATACTCATTCCATGAAACCCAAAATTACATGTGTGTATGTATATAATATATATATAGAACATCAGATACAATATATATATATAGAGAGTACCAATAAAGAAGCTAGTGGCCAGATTTTGGTTGTATTTAGATTTTGTTTTGATTGTGAACTTTTATGGGTGTCTTGTAATTTATTAAATTTATGTGCACTGCATGGGCTATATCCTTCAACTCTAATGTTCTTGTTTATTCATCTTGTTTGTTTTCTTTCCCGAAAAAAACTCTTTTGTTTGTACTCAACCTCTCTCTCTTTCTGAATCTGTGCATCCACCGACAATCGGTTCTGATTATCTCTAAAATATGTTTGTTATCCACAGGTACGGCCTTGACTAGTTTCAATGAATTGGACATGACAAACCACATAAATATACCTTGTTGTGGTGGAAGGTGCCATGTAAAGCCCCTGTATGGAGTAGTTGGTTTTAGATTGCCCAGATTACAGAAATGTCTATATATATGCATAGAAATTTACACACACACGTACAAACTCACTGGTTCAATAAAAAAGGCTCTCTTTAGTGCTGTCTGTGATTATAGGTGTTGAAGGAAAAAGAAGGGTACTTTCATAAATTAGGGTAACTTGATGACACTTTATAGTTCAGGGTGTTTAATTTTAGTGGGGGTTTTTTGGACGAAAATGATAGTACAGGGGGGTTATGTGATTTTTCCCCTTTACTTACTATCTTCTTCTTTTTCAAATCTCCATAATTCTCTTTGATTTGTTTCCAAAATGAATCACAAACAAATCACATCTATTTCTCAATGCCTTTGTTTCCATAAATTTCTCAAATCTATTTCTCTGTTCATTTGTTTCCATAAATTTTTACTTCCCTTTCTTCGTATACTAGGTCATTTTATTCCAAATTAACATAGTAATATTGGAACAGAACAACATCTGGACTGGCATGTCAATTATTTGTGTACTGCATAACATCTCAAACAGTTTGTAATTTAAGTCAATATAAGTTGTGCGTAACATCCCAACATAATCTTAATAGATTATTTGTATATAACATCCCAACAGTTTGTATTTTAACTCAGTATAAGTTGTAAGTAACATCCTAATATAATCCTACTAAACATCCCAAATAATACGTACATAACATCCCAACAGTTTGTAATTTAAGTCTGTATAAGTTGTACGTAATATCCTAACATAATCGTATTTTGTATCCCAAGCAATACTAACTATATTTCATGCTTATGTTATATATAAAATCCCAACAAAATTCCACTAAAAAGAGTGCAAACCAGTCATGTTTGTGCTCTTTAATCAGATAAGAAAAAACAAACCCAAAATTGAGATTTAGATAAACAAAGCTTAGATCTATGGATGATACTCTGGAGTTTCTACAAAATTGTCCAGTGAAATTACATGGGTTTTTGGAGTGTGTTTGAGTTTTGAAGCGAAGCTTTGAAATTCAAAAGTTGTTGTGAGTCCTTGGAGAGTCCATTAATGGAAGCTGATGAAGCTTTTTGAGAGAGAAAGGAAGAAGACGACGTATTTTGAAAGAAGACGACATATAATTACATTGGTTTTTGGATTGTGTTTAGGTTTTGAAGTTCAAAAGTTGTTGTGAGTCCTTAGAGAGTCCATTAATGGAAGCTGATGAAGCTTTTAGAGGGAGAAAGGAAGAAAACAACGTATTTTGGAAGAAGACGGCGTATTTTGGATATAATATTTAAATGTGTTTATATATATGGAATACAATATTTAAAGGTTTTATATATGAAATACAAGGGTGATGAAAATTTAGTTGCTCAATATTTTTAATTGATATGGCCAATTCTCTTCCACTTATTCCAAAATGGAGCAAATCGGCTACTATTCATTGGAGGTGATTTTCTATCGTTTTTACACCGTCTATCTGTTCACTTATTTTGATCAAATTTTACTATTAACTTTGACTGATTCATATAATTTAATTTTATGCTATTTTGAGTTAATTTTTTATTTTTATTTTTTATTATTATTATTTTTTTACAGTATGATCACTCCAATACTGATTATGTGACAACATAATTTGTGAATTATTATTATATTTTTTTTCAAAACATATTAATTTAAAAGAGAGTTCATGACTACTATATATATATACACACACACACACACACACACACACACACACACACACACATATGTATGTGTGGAGGCAAAAATCTCCCTGCCAGTAAAAATCAGCCACGTCACCACTTACATCACTAGTGGTTTTCTTTTCAATAAACAAGCCTCAAGGCCTGGCCCAACCGAAGCCCATAAAAGCCATACCAGCAACACATCCCACAATATATCCGAAAATTAGCCCCAAGTTAGCCCAAATAACATGTCCCTATCCAAACAAGAATTCCTTATATGGCTCTATTAATTACAGCATTAAAAAACCCTGCAAGGGAAGAACTCTGGATAGAATGAAGTTAGCATGGAAGGAACCTAATATGGAACAAATTACAGAAGGAAAAACGTGGAGGATAAGCTAGGCAAATCCTACCATAACTTCATTTTCAAAGTTGTATATAAATAGAGGCATAGACCATCAATAAAGATCATCAAATTCTCCATCTTTGCTTTATATTGTTCTAGTTAATCTTTTTTAAGTGTATTACTTTTATTCTTTGACTTTTTAAGGTTGACGAATTTTTGCACACACACTTTGGCGTCGTCTGTGGAAAACGTATAGAGATATACCCCCATGATTATTGATCCTTTTATGCGACTACGTTCTGGGATGTCAACTAGAGGAGCCGCAGTCGACTAGCACATGGAACTAATCCAGAAGATGTGCGAAGAGTTCTTGCAGCAATTTGAAACGCTTCAGCAGGCGAACAAAACTAGCACAACACAAATCGTACTACTTCAATAGCGAAACGATACCCTTCAGACGACCATAGAATAGATGTTGGCTTAACCACCTCTAGATAACACCAATTTGCCAAATGGGGGCCAAGAAGTTCCTCCTAATCAGGTCATACCTCCTGTGGCTAAGGTCCAAGCCAATGAGGGTCAGCGGGACCAGAGGGCTAAAACCGAGGCAGGAGCTTTAGAAAACCACCCTCGACAGAACGAGAACGACGAGTAGGTTAAATCTAGCCATAGGATGACAATATGGTCGAACAGCGTTCCATATGCCTTTAATGAAAGGAAGTTGTACAGCATGCAATATGATACCCCTCGATTCTAGAGCCACGGGTGATCAAGTCCGAGCACAGATCCGAGGGATACCAACCAATTAATATGTAAATAAGCACGGAATACAAAAATGAAATAAGAATAAAATAATAGGCTGAAAAGAATTCTAAATATGAAAATCCTTAATAAAAATTATAGATTAATATAATTTAACTTTCTAATCTGTACAACTCGGGAATCCATCCAGTGGACCCCTAATAATCCCAAATGAACAATAAACTACAGAACCAAAATCCAAAACTAAAATAAGAACGGAAATCCTATGTAGTCGGAAGAGTAAGTGACTGTATCTACATAGTACGACCAAGTTCTAAGCCTGGAACTGACGAACACCTGAAAAATAAGAGTGGTCAAGCCCACATGCAAGTTCTATCCTATTACAATTCATACAGAAACCCGATACGCAGATACATCCTAGATAGCTCAACAATAACTAAAGTAGTCCATATAGATATAAATACACACTATAAGACGCTCACTAGACTATAGTGTAGTCTCAGCCTAAATAAAAGGTAACATACAAATCGCACGTAACGTGGTCATGTATACTTAGACCTACTAGAGAACAATAACTATGTCCAGTTATCCATCTAGGCGATATACGCACCCTAACCATGATCTTAAGACTCAAGCTCATATCACGGCACCATAAAGATATATATATATATATATATATATATATATATATATATATATATATATATATATATATTCCATTCAAGGTATGTCATTCAGATGTTTATTGACCTGACATAGATATAAGTAGGATTTAACTTTTATAGTTAATCCATCTTATTACAGAATAGGTAGGACTTAGTGTTTTGAACGAAGCTATCCCTAATATGCCACCGTCCCATACCGGTGCATATACATATATATAAGTAGGACTTAACTTTTATAGTTAATCCAACTTATTTCTAAATAGGTAGAACTTAGTGTTTTGAACTAATTCGTCCCACCGTCCCATACCGATGCATACCCACACAACAAATCCAACAATTGACAAAACAGAATAAACAATTTATCAATTATAATGCAGAACAATATAATGATAATCAGAATCATTACTGACCATATTATTATGAAATTCTTAAACGTAAATTTCATAAAAATCCACAAATCCAACCATTGATGAAATCTAAACAGTTACAACATCAATTAACGCCATATAAACATACTCTAGTTTCAGATAGTCAAGTATGCTTATTACAGTGCTTAACCATTATTAATACTGTTTAATCATACATAGACAAATTGCTAGAATTATAGTCAGCAATTAAATCCTTCAATCAGTCCATAAATTGATGCGGTTTATAATATATTTAAAAACATCAATTTAATCCAATTCAAGCACAGTTATTTTTAGATAATCCCATACACTTATAACATTGTTGGAATATGATTAAATATTATTAAATCATATATAAAAGATTTGCTAAGTTTCAGTAAGCAAATAAATTAACAAAATAATATTCCACTTGTAGGCTTTTCGTTCACTTTATGTTGCTTCATTCTCAATACATTATTGTAATAATGTTTTACAATATTCTTATAGGTCCATAACAGCTATTTACAACATTTAGTGTAGTTTAAATAGCTTAAGAATACCTCATACAGCTCAAACAGAACCTTAAAACAGTTTATACGCGTTTCTGGGCGAGAGCAGGCTCTCACAAGTTGAGAGCCTGCTCCAAAACAATGTGAGCCGGCTCCCCACCCTTGGGAGCTAGCTCTAAGGAGTTGGGAGCCGGCTCCCTCCATGTGGGAGCCAGCTTTGCCTTGAGGGAGCTGGCTTCCTCATTTTGGGAGCCTATTCTCTCTCCCTTAAGAGCCGTCGTCCGTTTTCCTTCGTCTTCTTTGCTTCCGGCGATACTCAGAGCCTCTGTAATATTTTTATTACTTGTTATAGTGTTCAACCAATGTCCTAAATTATTTATAAGACATCTATATGCATCAACGACATCAATTAAACAAAGCTTACAATCAACGACAGCAGGAATTAGTTAGAAACTTTAAGAAATCTCAAACCAGTTTAATTCAATGAAATTAAATATAGTTTAAACATGCATAAAAGTTATGTTTTAGCATTAATATAAACCCTGGAGTCTACCTAGGCATGCACCAAACGCAGGTTTAAGGGAAGGAGTTAGAATAGAGACTTGTCTGTGAAACTTTGAATAAAAATCTCAATACCGTCTTCCTAGATTTTCCCGACGAGTTCCGGTTACCGTCAAGCCTCCTATTACTCCAGTTCTAACCCAACAATCAACCTCTACCTTCTTCCTTGGTCTAACCTTTAATCGACGGCTGAAACCCCCCAACTCTTTCTCTCTGTTTTCCTTTCAAAACTCTCTGTATCACGTCGCCTCCACTGTAACGTGATTAGGGTTCTAAAACCCTTGGCAGACTCATACAAGTATATATATATATAGGCCAATAATTTTACCCTAATTTTAATCATATTAAGAGAAGGAAAACTAAAAGAGAAATAAAATAGTAGGCCAAAAACTTAATTACCAAAACAGAATATAAAACCCTAATTAAACATTTAACGAAAACAAACAATTAAATTTCCACATCAGCATACATTAATGAAAATAAATAATTTAAAAACAAATAATTTAACTAAATAAAAATAATTAAACAAATAATTCAATTTAAATAAAAACATCAATAATTAAATTAAATAAAAACCACAGCTAAACTAACAGACACATAAACAAATAAGTCAATAAAATGCAATAAAACATTAATTAAAATGCCGAGACTATCATTTTAAAATTTAGGGTATTACATTCTTTCCCCATAACAAAAGGAATTCCGTCCTCGGAATTCACTCTTACCTTCTTCCAATATTTTAAGAAACGGCAAACGAATGACATCCTCCCGTTCCCAAGTAGACTCAGCCGTATTGTGGTGACTTCATTGAACACGCACTAAAGGGATAACCTTATTACGAAGAATTTGATCCCGACGGTCGACAATACGACACGATGGCTCCAAATATGTTGCATTCGACTACAACTCAATCTCCCCAACATCAATATGCTGATATCGATCCTCATCTCGCAGAAATTTCCGCCACATGGAAACATGGAACACATTGTGGACGCGATCCAAATTATACGGAAATGCCGACCGATAAGCTACTGCTCCAACGCGATTCGTAATCATGAAAGGACCGACAAACTGCGGTGACAACTTCCCTTTCTTCCCAAACCGCATTACTCCTTTCATAAGAGACACTTTGAGTAGAACCCGATTTCCAACTCGAAACTCCAATGCACGAGTACGATGATTTGCATAACTTGTTTGCCTACTCTGGGCAGTACGCATGCGACCCCGAATAAAAGTAATCGTCTCAAAAGTATCCTTAATGAACTCAAGACCCAAAAATCTACTCTCGCAAACCTCCATCTAATAAACAGGCGATTGACATGGTCGGCCGTACAATGCCTAAAATGGTGCCATACCAATAGTCTTCTGGAAACTATTGTTATATGCAAACTCCATAGCTACTAACTCTAAATATGTGTTGGATAATTAAGCTCATGAGGCTTAAGCTTTCGAGATCCATAAGAAATTGGTCGCTCCTCCTGCATCAAAACACATCCAAGACCTTGCAAAGAAGCATCTGTGTAAACAAGATACTCAATCCTGTTCTGTGGAGTAGACAGAACCGGTGCAGAAGTCAACTTATGTTTCAGCTCATCGAAAGCTTCCGAACAGTGTTTATCCCACACGAACCGTATACCCTTTTTAGTCAGATGAGTGAGTGGTTCCGCTATCTTTGAGAACCCCTGGATGAACCTACGATAATATCCTGCCAATCCGAGGAAACTCCGAATCTCGGAAGGTGAAGTAGGCTGTCTCCACTCAACCACTGCTGAAACCTTGGCTGGATCTACCGCTATTCCTCTTTTTGACACCACGTGACCCAGAAACTTCACTTCCCGTTGCTAAAATTCACACTTCTCGAACCTTGCATATAACTGGTGCTCACGAAGCGTCTGCAAGACTATACGAAGATGTCTAGCATGATCATCCTCTAACTTTAAATAATCAAAATGTCATTTATAAAGACAATGGCAAACTGATATAATTAAGCCCTGAAGACTCTGTTCATTAAGTCCATGAAGACTGCAGATCAATCTTAGAAAAGTACGTAGCTCCCTTCAACTGATCAGAAGATCCTCAATCCTGGCAAAGGGTATTTATTACGAACAGTAACTTAGCTTGTTCAACTCCCTGTAATCTATACACAGGCAAAGCGAACTATCCTTCTTCTTCATAAACAAAACTGGTGCTCCCTAGGGTGAAGTACACCTACGAAGAAAACCCTAGTTGAGTAATTGCTAAATTTGATCCCTCAGCTCTTGCATCTCCACTGTTGCCATCCTGTATGGTGCCTTAACAATAGACGTAGTGCCTCGAGCTAAGTCAATCACAAAGTCTATCTCGCGACTAGGCGGCAACCCTGGAATCCCCTGAAAAACATCCGAAAAGTCCAGTACGATTGGTATGTTATCTAATGATACAGTAATCCCCTTCTCCGTTTCCTCCTCTATATGGAACAAATATGTGCTAGTAACCCCGTTAGAACGTGGCATATCAACGATGTACATATCCTGACCAGGTATGGCGAACACAATAGACCTATCCAAACAATTAACTTGGGTATGGTAGTGAGATAACCAATCAATCCCAAGTAACACAGCATAAGTGTGCATGTCCAGGACCACTAGATTGACTAGAAATTTGAGTCTATCAATATCTAGTGTCTCAGGCCCATCACCCTCATGTAAAATGGCAACATCACTTAAAGGTGTAAAAACATCATGAGATCTATCCCATACCTGTGTCACCACTAAACTATAAAAACCCAAAGTTTTTGAATACTCCGTAGAGTAAAAACACATAAGGTAAAACACAATGCTCCGAAAGCAACTCACTTTTAGATTATCGCTCTATCCTGTGAATTCTTCCTTCGAAATCAAACTTAACATATTGATTTACACAAGTTCTTTTATAAACTCCTTGGTAATCATCCTGTCTCACATAGCATAGTTATAAGCAAAAATTTGTTTGCCTGACCAAATACCAACCATTCCATTGTGTTATTCCTTTATCATCACAACACCCATTCCAAAATAGTTTAATAATACCATTAATTAACTATTACCAATATGCTCTTATAAAACATAAGAGAAAAACCAAAACCATCAGTTCACTTTATTAAGAACTTCATTAAACCGTAATTTGTCAAAAGAATAATCGTATAATATTCTTTAACATAATACTAGTGTATATGATTAAATTCGTACTACACTTTTACTAATATCTCTGCTGCTACTAGTAATTAAAGTTACTCTTAAAAGTGCCATCCTCCTTGTGATTCAGTACCCTCCTACTTGGATGGCCCGATATCTCTTTATTTAGGACATTGCCTGGAAGTGTGGCCATACTCTCTATAAGTATAGCAATTACCCCTAAAAGTACCAAATGGTCTCCTCTGCTGGTTAGACTGTGGCTGATTTTGTCCTGCCTGTGGCCCCCCATTCTGCTGTCTCTGTGCTAACCCAGGACATTGGTTGGATGTATGCTAAAAATCTCCGTAGGTAAAACAATGACTTTGAAACTTATTCTGCACCGCTGGTATTGCTTTGAGTGTTTGCTGAACATGTAACTAACTCTGAAGTGCCACTGCTACGCCTGCTGCTACAGCCTAAGCAATGATGTAAACTAACTGAGGAGAATACTCTGGATTCCTGCCCTGATTGTAGGCCCGATCCTGAGACTCCTGAGTCTGCGGCACATCCTCATGCTTTATGTGCAACTCACCATCTTCCTCCTGCTCCTCCTCTTGAAACCTAGGCAGTTGCTGCTCTTCCTCAATTTGCTAACCCCGCAGGCAGTCTTGCTGCCTACGTGCTGCTCTCCTTTGTCGACAGTTTCCTTGCATGTTCTGTCCTCTTTTAGCGTTAACCATACTGTTAACAAAGAAAGACAGGCATCAGTACGATTTAAACCGAACCATAAAGGAGTACAACGAATCCTAAGCTTAAGTTCTAGACAAGAGAAAATGCTACGCGGAAGTCTTATATGATAGAATCCTAGAGACACTGAACCTGGAGGGCTCTAATATCAACTGTGATACCCCTCGATTCTAGAGCCACGGGTGATCAAGTCCGAGCACAGATCCGAGGGATACCAACCAATTAATATATAAATAAGCACGGAATACAAAAATGAAATAAGAATAAAATAATAGGCTGAAAATAATTCTAAATATGAAAATCCTTAATAAAAATTATAGATTAATATAATTTAACTTTCCAATCTGTACAACTCGGGAATCCATCCAGTGGACCCTTAATAATCCCAAATGAACAATAAACTACAGAACCAAAATCCAAAACTAAAATAAGAACGGAAATCCTATGTAGTCGGAAGAGCGAGTGACTGTATCTGCTCAGCACAATCAAGCTCTAAGTTTGGAATTGACGAACACCTGAAAAATAAGAGTGGGTCAGGCCCACATGCAAGTTCTATCCTACTACAATCCATACAGAAACCCGATACGCAGATACATCCTAAATAGCTCAACAATAACTAAAGTAGTCCATATAGATATAAATACACACTATAGGACGCTCATTAGACTATAGTGTAGTCTAAGCCTGAATAGAAGGTAACATGCAAATCGTACGTAACGTGGTCATGTATACCTAGACCTACCAGGGAATAACAACTATGTCCAGTTATCCATCCTAGGCGATATATGCACCCTAACCATGATCCTGAGACTCAAGCTCATATCATGGCACCATAAAGATATATATATAAAAGTCCATTCAAGGTATGTCATTCAAATGTTTATTGACCTGACATATATATAAGTAGGATTTAACTTTTATAGTGAATCCATCTTATTACAGAATAGGTAGGATTTAGTGTTTTGAACTAATCCATCCCTAGAATAGGTAGGTCTTAGTGTTTTGAACTAAGTCATCCCTAATATGCCACCGTCCTATACCAGTGCATATACATATACATAAGTAGGACCTAACTTTTATAGTTAATCCAACTTATTTCTAAATAGGTAGGACTTAGTGTTTTGAACTAATCCGTCCCTAGTATACCACCGCCCTATACCGGTGCATACCCACATAACAAATTCAACAATTGACAAAACAGAACAAGCAGTTTATCAATTATAATCCAGAATAATATAATGATAATCAGAATCATTACTGAGTAGATTATTATGAAATTCTTAAACGTAAATTTCATAAAAATCCACAAATCCAACCACTAATGAAATCTAAACAGTTAAAACATCAATTAAATCTATATGAGCATACTGCAGTTTCAGATAGTCAATTACGCTTATTACAGTGCTTAACCATTATTAATACTGTTTAATCATACATAGACAAATTGCAAGAATTATAGTAAGCAATTAAATCCTTCAATCAGTCCATAAAATGATGCGGTTTATAATATATTTAAAAACATCAATTTAATCCAATCCAAGCACAGTTATTTTTTTGATAATCCCTTACACTTATAACACAGTTGGAATATGATTAAATATTATTAAATCATATACAAAAGATTTGCTAAGTTTCAGTAAGCAAATAAATTAACAAAATAGTATTCCACTTGTAGGCTTTTCTTTCACTTTATGTTGCTCCATTCCTTAATACATTATTGTAATAATGTTTCCTAATATTCTTATAGGTCCATAACAGCTATTTACAACATTCAGTGCACTTTAAACAGCTTAAGAATACCCCATACAGCCCAAACAGAACCTTAAAACAATTTATACGCATTTTTGGGTGAGAACAGGCTCTCACAAGTTGAGAGCCTGCTCCAAAACAATGTGAGCTGGCTCCCCACCCTTGGGAGCCTGCTCTAAGGAGTTGGAAGCTGGCTCCCTCCATGTGGTAGCCGGCTCTTGCCTTGAGGGAGTTGGCTCCCTCCTTTTGGGAGCTTGTTCTCTCTCCCTTAAGAGCCGTCGTCCGTTTTCCTTTGTCTTCTTCGCCTCCGGCGATACTCAGAGCCTCTGTAATATTTTTATTACTTGTTTTAGGGTTCAATCAATGTCCCAAATTATTTATAAGACATCTATATGCATCAACGACATCAATTAAGCAAAGCTTACAATCAACGACAACAGGATTCAGTTAGAAACTTTAAGAAATCTCAAACCAGTTTAATTCAATGAAATTAAATACAGTTTAAACATGCATAAAAGATATGTTTTAGCATTAATGTAAACCCTGGAGTCTACCTAGGCATGCACATAACACAGTTTTGGGGGAAGGAGTTAGAATAGAGATTTTCCTATGAGACTTTGAATAAAAATCTCAATGCCGTCTTCCTAGATTTTCCTGGCGAGTTCCGATTACCGTCAAGCCTCCTATTACTCCAGTTCTAACCCAACAATCAACCTCTACCTTCCTCCTTGGTCCGACCTTTAATCGGCGGCCGAAACCCCCCAATTGTTTCTCTCTGTTTTCCTCTCAAAACTCTCTATATCACGTCACCTCCATTGTTACGTGATTATTGTTCTAAAACCCTTGGCAGACTCATACAAGTACATATATAGGCCAATAATTTTACCCTAATTTTAATCATATTAAGAGACGGAAAACTTAAAGAGAAATAAAATAGTTGGCCAAAAGCTTAATTACCTAAACAGAATATAAAACCCTAATTAAACATATAACGAAAACAAACAATTAAATTTCCACATCAGCATACATTAATGAAAACAAATAATTTAAAAACAAATAATTTAACTAAATAAAAATAATTAAACAAATAATTCAATTTAAATAAAAACATCAATAATAAAATTAAATAAAAACCACAGCTAAACAAACAGGCACATAAACAAATAAGCCAATAAAATGCAGTAAAACATTAATTAAAATGCCGAGACTATCCTTTTAAAATTAGGGGTATTACATTCTTTCCCCGTAACAAAAAGAATTCCATCCTCGGAATTCGCTCTTACCTTTTTCCAATATTTTAAGAAACGGCAAACGAATGACATCCTTCCTTTCCCAAGTAGACTCAGCCGTATTACAGTGACTCCACTGAACCCGCACTAAAGGGATAACCTTATTACAAAGAATTTGATCCCGATGGTCGACAATACGATACGGTGGCTCCAAATATATTGCATTTGACTACAACTCAATCTCCCCAACATCGATATGCTGATACCGATCCTCATCTCGCAGAAATTTTCGCCACATGGAAACATGGAACACATTGTGGACGCGATCCAAATTATTCGGAAGTGCTGACCGATGAGCTACTACTTCAACGCGATCCGTAATCATGAAAGGACCGACAAACCGAGGTGACAACTTCCCTTTCTTCCCAAAATGCATTACTCATTTCATAAGAGACACTTTGAGTAGAACCCGATTTCTAACCCAAAACTCCAATGCACGGGTACGATGATCTGCATAACTCGTTTGCCTACTCTGGGCAGTATGCATGTGATCCCGAATAAAAGCAATCGTCTCAAAAGTATCCTTAATGAACTCAAGACCCAAAAATCTACTCTCGCAAACCTCCATCCAATAAATAGGCGATTGACACGGTCGGCCGTACAATGCCTAAAATGGTGCCATACCAATAGTCTTCTGGAAACTACTGTTATATGCAAACTCCACAAGTGGGAAATAATTCTCCCAGTGGCCCTTGAAATCAAGAACACACGAAATCCAAAGAAATGCTCTCTCATTTCCACTCGGTATAGGTAGTGGCTGTAAAGCTCCTGGCAGCCCCTGGTGATCAATCTTAACCATCTAACAAGTACTACATCGAGAGACAAATATAGCAATATCCTTTTTCATACCTGCCCACCAAAACTACCACTTCATATCCTGATACATCTTGTCTCCTCCTGGATGAACAGAAAAACTCAGAATGATAAGTCTTAGTCATCACCTCCTTCCTCAAATCATCAGCAGAAGGTACCACTAAACGTCCCTTGTACCTCAAACCTCTATTAGTCCCAACACAGTAAAATGGGACCTCCCCAGAATTGACTCTGTAATTTTTTTGTTTTTTTGTTTTTTTTGGCCGATCCACGGCTGATCCATGAGTAGTGCTTTCAAAACCTTGTGAATAATAGAAAGTGTAACTACCATGCAAGCCATACAAGCATCCGGTAACTCATCCATCGTCTTCAAAGCATTCCAGTTAGTAGTGAAAAGAGCAAAAAGACTAACAGCAGTTTGGCTACTGAGTGCATCTGCCACCACATTCGCTTTCCTTGGATGGTACTGTATAGAACCATCGACGCTGTCTCATATTCAGCTTCTGTTGAGTGAACACATACTGCAGACCCTTGTGATCACTAAATACTATGAAGGATTCTCCCAACAGATAATTCCTCTATATGTGTAAGGTAAAGACCACAGTTGTTAACTCCAAATCATGTGTTGGATAATTAAGCTTATGAGGCTTAAGCTTTCGAGATTCATAAGAAATTGGTCGCTCCTCCTACATCAAAACACATCCAAGACCTTACAAAGAAGCATCTGTGTAAACAAGATACTCAATCCCGCTTTGTAGAGTAGACAGAATAGGTGCAGAAGTCAACTTGCATTTTAGCTCATCGAAAGCTTCCTAATAGTGTTCATCCCACACGAACCGTACACCCTTTTTAGTCAGATGAGTGAGTGGTCCTACTATCTTTGAAAACCCCTGGACGAACCTACGATAATATCCTGCCAATTCAAGGAAACTCTGAATCTCGGTAGGTGAAGTAAGCTGTCCCCACTCAACCACTGCTGAAACCTTGGCTGGATCTATCGCTATTCCTCTTTCTGACACCACATGACCCAGAAACTTCACTTCCCGCTGCTAAAATTCACACTTCTCGAACCTTGCATATAACTGGTGCTCACGAAGTGTCTGTAAGACTATGCGAAGATGTCTAGCATAATCGTCCTCTGACTTTGAAAAATCAAAATGTCATCTATAAAGACAATGACAAACTAATCTAATTAAGCTCTGAAGACTCTCTTTATTAAGTCCATGAAGATTGCAGATCAATCTTAGAAAAGTACGTAACTCCCTTCAATTGATCAGAAGATCCTCAATCCTGGGCAAAGGGTACTTATTACAAACAGTAACTTTGTTCAACTCCCTGTAATCTATACACAAGCGAAGCGAACCATCCTTCTTCACAAACAAAACTAGTGCTCCCCAGGGTGAAGTACTCCTATGACTAAAACCCTGGCTGAGTAATTATTGAATCTGATCCCTCAGCTCTTACATCTCCACTGGTGACATCCTATATGGTGCCCTAGCAATAGGCGTAGTGCCTGGAGCTAAGTCAATCACAAAGTTTATCCGCGACTAGGCGGTAACCCTAGAATCCCCTAAAAAACATCTGAAAAGTCCTGTACGATTGGTATGCTATCCAATGATACAGTAATCCCCTTCTCCATTTCCTCATCTATATGGAACAAATATGTACTAGTAAACCCGTTAGAATGTGGCATAGGAACGACGTAGATATCCTGACCAGGTATGGCGAACACAATAGACCTATCCAAATAATTAACTTGGGCATGGTAGTGAGATAACCAATCCATCCCAACTAACACAGCATAAGTGTGCATGTCCAGGACCACTAGATTGACTAGAAATCTGAGTCTATCAATATCTAGTGTCTTAGGCCCATCACCCTCATGTAAAATGGCAACATCGCCTAAAGGTGTAGAAACACCATGAGATCTATCCCATACCTATGTCACCACTAAACTATAAGAAGCCAAAGTTTCTGAATACTCCGTAGAGCAAAAACACATAAGGTAAAACAAAATGCTCTGAAAGCAACTCACTTTTAAATTATCGCTCTGTTCTGTGAATTCTTCCTTCAAAATCAAACTTACCATACTGATTTACACAAGTTCTTTTATAAACTCCTTGGTAATCATCCTGTCTCACACATCATAGTTATAAGCAAAAATTTGTTTGCCTGACCAAATACCAAGCATTCCATTGTGCTATTCCTTTATCATCATAACATCCATTCTAAAATAGTTTAATAATACCATTAATGTAACTATCACCATTATGCTCTTATAAAACACAAGAGAAAAATCAAAACCATCAGTTTACTTTATTAAGAATTTCTTTAAACCATAATTTGTCAAAAGAATAATCGTAAAATATTCTTTAACATAATACTAGTGTACGTGATTAAATTCGTACTACACTTTTACTAATATCTCCACTGCTACTAGTAATTAAAGTTATTCTTAAAAGAGCCATCCTCCTTGTGATTTAGTACCCTCCTGCTTGGATGGCCCGATATCTCCTTGTTTAGGATACTGCCTAGAAGTGTGGCCATACTTTCCACAAGTATAACAAGTACCCCTAAAAGTACCAAACGTCCTCCTCTGCTGGTTAGACTGTGGCTGATCCCGTCCTACCTGTGGTCCTCCATTCTGCTGTCTTTGAGCTAACCCAGGACATTGGTTGGATGTATGCCCGAAATCTCCGTGGGCAAAACAATGACTTTGAAACTCATTTTGCACCGCTGGTACTGCTTCGAGGGTTTGTTGAACATGTAGCTAGCTCTGAAGTGCCGCTGCTACGCCTGTAGCTACAGCCTGAGCAATGATGTAAACTAACTGGTGAGAGTACTCTAGATTCCTGCCCCGATTGTAGGCTCGATCTTGAGACTCCTGAGTCTGTTGTACAACCTCATGCTCTATGTGCAAATCACCATCTTCCTCCTGCTCCTCCTCTTGAAACCTACGCAGTTGCTGCACTTCCTCAATTTGTTGACCCCACAGGTGATCTTGCTGCCTACGTGCCGCTCTCCTTTGTAGATTGTTTCCTTATATATTCTGTCCTTTTTTAACATTAACCATACTATTAATCGAGAAAGACAGACATTATCATGATTTAAATTGAACCGTAAAGGAATACAACGAATCCTAAGTTTAAGCTCTAGATAAGAGAAAATGCTACGCGGAAGTCTTATACGATA